>NC_085923.1:0-644547 GCF_035222485.1 Podospora pseudoanserina
AGTCGATGATGGTCCCGGTCTGGCGATCAAAGAGTGGACGGTGAAGGGCTTCAATGTATTGGGAAACTTTACTTTCTACAATATTGCCGCCAGTGGGAGAACGCTGCCTGGGATCGCGAGGTTGTATCCTTCGAGTCTCAAGGCGGGTAGCCAAAAGTCGTGGAGAATGGTGTTTGATCAGGTAGATGATGAGAGAGGTGAGCCCTTTGATGAGGAAGCTGTTTACCCTGACGCCCGGTGCGTGAATTGGGGTACCATGGATAGGTTTACTTATGACTTTGCGGGGTTGGAGGAATTTGTCATGACGGTTGGGAAAGATGGTGCGGCAAAATCACTGAGTCCGGTGGGCTTCGGGGTTTCACTCGCCAAACAGGGGTACATGTAAACCATTTCATTATCAGAGGTTTTCACAACTGAGCGGTCAACAGGGTAGCGTAATGTCTAATTTAATGTTTCAGTCCATGACATCTTTCTCCTTTAACAAATAAGATTCATTCAGCGCTGCGCAACTATGAATAAACATTAGGTACATAGGTAGCTACCTGGCAAAAAAAAAATGAATGTGATGGTAGGAATCCTGCGGGCATATAGCAACTGACCAAGATCAGTAGCATTCAAACACGTGACAGCGCAGAAGTGTCACGTCCAATCCTGTTGTTGTTCACGGACGACCTCCAAATCCACGGGCGCCAAAACCCCCACCATATCCTCCATATGCTCCATACCCTCCGTATCCTCCCAAACCACGGGCACCAAACCCTCCATAACCGCCATATCCTCCATATCCCCCAATGCCACGCACTCCAAACCCATATCCTCCATAACCACCATAGCCATATCCAGGGTACCCGATTCCCCGGACGCCAAATCCGCCATATCCATATCCCCCAGGATACCCAAGTCCATAGCTGAGGTAAGGGATAGCGGTTGGTCCAATAGGTCCCGGGGGTCCCGGGGGTCCGACGACGCCCACCCCGGGAGCACCCACTGGCCCAGGGGGTCCAGGGATGCCAGGACCGCCGGGAGGACCAACAGGACCAGGAGCACCAGGTAGACCAGGAGGACCAACGGGACCGGGACCGCCAGGGAGACCGGGAGGACCGACGGGACCGGGACCGCCAGGGAGACCGGGAGGACCGACGGGACCGGGACCGCCAGGAAGGCCAGGAGGACCTACTGGACCGGGACCGCCAGGCATTCCAGGAGGTCCTGGAGGACCAATAGTGGAGATTCCTGGCGGTCCAGGAGGTCCAGGTGGTCCTGGTGGTCCAGGAACGACAACCTCCCCGCACGTGGTGCACGGACTGCTCTGAATAACTTCTGGAACGGCGGCGACTTGGACACCACCGCACCCGCTACCTGTGCAGCCACCACATCCGCCACCACCGCACCGTTCTTCGAGAAGAGCCCGCTCTTCTATAGTAGCTCCCTCCTCATTAGGAGCGCGTTGTTCCAGATGTTCCAGATAAGCGTTTTGTTGTTCCAAGGCAGAACGATCCTCAACAGGAAGTGGTGCTGGGACCGCCAGGGCCAGAGGGAGAGCCCATGCTAAAAGGAGGGATGTATTGGGTCTCATTTCTTGTTATTTTTTTTTGTTATGAGATGTTGTTCTTTTCGTTCGTTTGCAGTGAGAGGAGATTAGGAAAAAGCAGTGTGGGTGCCAGCGGTGCGGCGGGATGATGCAGCCGGCTGCGATAGGAATTGGATGTGGACAAGAAAACAGTTCGATATTGAGATATAAGAAAATCCAGCCGTTAATGATGGTGAGGTGGCTTTTGCCAGCAAAAGTGCAAGTTGGAAACTGTTTGCTGGGCGTGACAAAGTTCGAGGAGAAGCATGAAGGCATGAGCAATGTTAAGTACTGCCACCTATTCAATATCTCCCCCAGAACCTTGCATACAATTGGATGCATGCTCTCATCAGCCAGATCCCTTTACACAAGCATCAGCATCATTTGATATCATTTCAAGCGTCATCAATAGTTCTTGACCAAACGCAATGCAGACGGGCGAATGATCGTTGTGCACAGCGTGTCGAACCGCAGGTTACATGACGGGTGACCATGCTTGCAAATCTCGACAGTTGCTATTCTCGCACTGCGGTATGGTCTCTCTCGTCTTGCAGTCAGGCGGCACTCTGACGTTCCGCACAGATATATGTGATGCGAATTGCGTTGGCCTACAGGCACATGGGCTCGTAAACGACTGCAGCCGGTTTCTGAGCACCCAAAGCGTAGGCCGTGCTAAACCTGCAAGACATGCAATGCATAACATCGGCTGAACTTTTCCATCCACTTTGATGTAGATCTCGATTGCTTCAAGAGATGAACGTGAAATAGACTTTTGTCGTCCCAGCATTGAATGGGGGTTAAACGAACCTGTGGCTTTGGTTGAGGATACTTAGGTAGGTACCCTACTTTAGACCCCTGGACCCCTAACCCCTTGAATCCCTACACCCACCTCACAAAGCCGAAATAAAGTGAAATAGGATTTTGTGGTTCCATATACCCCTACCCAACACCAGAAGGTGCCTAGATACTCTTCTTGACATCCAAACAGGGCCACATCATTGGTAGCTCCCCTTGCCAGCCTAGTGCCAGCCCTTTTCATGTTTATCGTCAAAATGTTGTAGAATCACGAAAATTACACTGCATGAGAGATAGAGCAGGCAGGTGGCCCATCGCTTGGGGAGCATCCATCATCTGATGCCCGGATCACTTCATCCGAGTCCTGGACCAGAAGGTGCACTTGGCTCATCTGTAGGACAATCTATCCCAGATAGTGCCACGGCATTGGGCCCAGGCCGTTACAGCAGTCGTCGCACATATAAAACGCGGGATTAATGCCGGATATGCGGCCATGTGTCACTCACTCTATGTAGAGCTGTTGATTTGTGGGCAACTGCCGGGCTTGGCGGCGGATAGATAGATTACCTGCCCTTTCTGGCCCATGACGCCAAATGGACCTGTGATATCGTGTAAACGGGAACACGCGGTGAACTACCTATGCTTGCCTTGGTAGGTACTCGAGTTCCTGCAATGTTCCCAGGTATAAGAATGCCAAGAGGAGACCACATGGTTGCCCACATGAGCTTCTCCTTGGCTACATCGATCCAGCTGGGCTACATCAATCTCTGAGCTGTCACGTCAAGCTGGTTGCGGTACCAAAAAGTCTTGTGACTGCTATAAATTTTTCCTGGCGTCCAGTGTATACCTTATACGTCCTTATCATCGCCACATTTGTCGCACACACGGACGGGACGCACACCACGCGCGATGCTGACACCAAAGAAGACACTTGCTGTCATGGCAATCTTTGCTGCCATCGCGGCAGCGAAGGAGCTTCCGGTGAATCTGGAGCTCAAGGCCGAGCTCTATGACAGTGGTATCCGCCACGAGCAAATCATGGCTCTCAAAAATGTCAGTTTCTGTCCTTATCAATAAATACGAACATCCCCTAACACAAGTCTAAGCGTGTCTGGAGTGAGTTCGAAGCCCAAGGTGCCTACGACTCCCGCCAGTACAAAAAGTTTTCCGTCAAAAAGGCCAGCGACTTCTACGCCTGCACCAACGGCTTTGCGACCTACATCCCCAACGACTCACGCTACAGGTTCAGGTGCAAGGAGCTCGACTTGTACGACTTCAAGACCCATGCCGAGCTAGGGAGCACTCAAGGTAGGGGGGCCGGATCATGGGGTTGGACCTCCCCTGA
This sequence comes from Podospora pseudoanserina, assembly GCF_035222485.1. Lineage (NCBI taxonomy): Eukaryota > Fungi > Ascomycota > Sordariomycetes > Sordariales > Podosporaceae > Podospora > Podospora pseudoanserina. The sequence goes on from NC_085923.1 coordinate 3,711, forward strand.
CGGAAGAGAATTCGTCGCCATTGCCCAGTTGGACGGGACCTCGTTTGCCGAGGTAACCAAGCAAGGCAAGCTGGTGTACCTTGGTCGTCTCCCACAATACATCACTGCTGAACCGTCTTTGTGGAGAGAGATCAAGGGGTACAAGAGTTACATTGTTATTGGTAGCGAGGCGGAGAAACACGGAGTCCAGATATTCGACTTGGCCAAGTTGCTAACCGTTGACCCGGCAAGTCCCGTGGTCTTCTCCAACCAGAAGGACCTGGCAGGATGGTGGGGAGATGCCTTGCCTATTGGGCGATCGCATAATGTCTTGACCAACGAGGAGCTGAACTACGGTGTGGCTGTGGGATTCCAGCCCAGGAACTCGACATACAAGGCAGGGTTGTTGTTCTTCGACCTGACGGACCCTGCAAACCCAACCACACTTGGTGGGTCTGGTGCGGACGGCTATGTGCACGATGCCCAGTGCTTGGTGTATCGTGGTCCGGATGAGAAGCATGTTGGCAAAGATATCTGCTATGGGTATAATGAGGATGCGTTGACGATGTGAGTGTTTTGCCAAGTCTCGCACGGTTGGGAGGATCCTGACAGATCACTAGCTACGACGTAACCGACAAGAAGAACATCACCATCATATCCACCACCTCCTACGAAGGCGCCAGCTATACCCACCAGGGATGGGTCTTGGACACCCAGTGGCAACAATATATCATTGCTGACGATGAATACGACGAAGTCGACGCACGCGGTCCTGCACGTGAAGGCTACCCCGTCTCGTACATCTGGGACATCAGCTCGCTCGAGAAACCGAAGCAGACGGGACACTACAAGCATCTGAGAAAGGGAATCGACCATAACCAGTTTGTCAAAGATGGCTTCTCGTACCAGAGCAATTACGCCCTTGGCATCAGCGTGCTGGATTTAAGGTCTGTGCCAAGAGATCCCACCGGCAAAGGAATCAAGGAGGTGGCATACTTTGACACATACCCCGAGGACGATCACCTTCCCGGTGGTGGAAATGTCACATTCACTGGCACCTGGAGTCACTACCCCTTCTTGCCTAGCGGGTTCATTGTCATCAACACCATGGACCGTGGTGCATTTGTAGTGAAGAAGTCCAAGGGAGCGGCGTGGTAAAAGGTTTTGGTAGGTGTTGTTCGGTTACTAGGAAATCTTCTATCAGGGATATTCTGGAAGAACATGGTGAATATCTAGATGGCACAGATAGATTCATGAGGTACAAGTTGTAAATTGCTAGCCAGTGTCTTGTCCCAAAGTTGTACCTGTTACATAACTACCCACTCTACCCTCCATGCTGTTCTTTTTTATCGCCCCCCCTTCTTCTCGCTTTCCCGCCGAGAAAAAGTCAAACGTCCAACGCCATCCAACTCCCTCGACCCAGTCATCTCAGACAACATCTCGGGATAACACCCCCCTAAGCCCAAGTCGATCGCTTGCAACACCGGTTTGCACCCTTGGAAAACCACGCGACCGTCATCCACATGCTATGTCCAATGTTCCTGTAACAGCTGTTCAAGTCGCCGCTTGTTTTCCGCTGTCACCGCCAGCCGGTAACCGAGCACCCATTTCCATAGCGCGGTCCCGCGAAGCACGGGTCTTTTTGGAAGCCACGGTCGGACACAGCGATAATATGGCAGTCGTGGGCGATGGTGCTGGTCGGTTCTTGTGGCTCCTGTGTTGAGGGTAAAGATTGCAGGAAAATGACTCGGGACGTAAAGAAGGCTCTCTAGTGCTTGGACATGGAGGCGAGAGCCAGTCTAGAGGGAAGGTTGGCCGCTTACATACATGTACCACTCAGCCCATTGACTTGCATGTCTGGCATCTTGACAATTTCATCGGCTGCAAAGCCGTGCTACGAAGACCGAACCGACAAGGTCCACCCAAATATGAGGCAAGTATGCCGAATTGGGGCTGAGGCACATCGATTTCTTCTCGCTTGTTCCAGGATTCAAAATGGTGAGCTCGGTTGTATTACGCAACTTAGGTATGCTGGGAGCCGCGTAAGTATCATTCCAAATCACCTCTAAAAGTGAGAATGCTGCCAGATTGAGAGAGTATATCAACTTGGTACCTATTGTTGGAAATCCCTCCATAGAAAAACATCAACGTAAGCAATAGCCTCCTCTTTGAGTAGTGCTGACAGCTTCCTCTGATGGCCGAGCCCTGGTCCTTGCTGTGTGAGCTGAATAGGCTGTTAGAACACAAGTAGGTGGTAGAATCATGACAAGGCCTGTACCCACCATGTTAGTGAGGTTATTGCGGTTGCCTGATGTGGTTGTGCTTGCCTTGCCAGGGAACCGCAATTGCATCAAAACATGTCAGAGCGATATCTTCATCACTCGCAGTAAGACTATAATGAGATGGCTGATGAGTATTGCTATATCGGCACTGTGTTATTTTTTTTCTTCCATCCATATCCTGTCATTTAGTCATTGACCATCCCAGCCCAGTTGAGTTTCTTTTACATGAAGCTGTTAATAATCGTCACAGCCGTCGTGTACACCATCCCCACCAAGCCCAGTACCACCATGGCAAGATCTCCAAGTTTGGCAGCCTTGGTTTCAGCCGCCCCCTTGTAGTGAAGCCAGGCTGGGTAGACGTAGACGAGCGGAACGCAAGCCGCACTCCCGATAAGTGCGACAAACTTGTCAAGATTTCCTGTTCCCAGCACCGAGATGACTCCACAAAGGCAAACCATGGCGAAGCGGAACCCGTTCTTGATCCACTTTGTCTTCAAACTCTTCTTGCCTGACTTGCGTCCAAAGATCTTGGTTTCGAGGATTCTGAGCGCGGGAAACAGCTGAACCGGCGTGCCGACCAGAATGGCAACCGAGTACAGGAACTGAATCGCGTTGACAAGCTTTGAATCTTGGGGAAAGTTGTTGATGATTTCGATCTGAGTGTCCAGACCAAAGGTGGCATAGCACAGGGCACCGACGCTTGTGAAAACGATAGTGATGATCAACATCACAACGCCCAGCAACCATTCGAACTTTTCCGGCCTGGCCATGCTCGACTGAATGGGCAAAATCAGGCCGATCCCTTCAAATGTGAAAATGGCCGACCCAACCATCATGGTGTACCTATCCGGGTTGAACATGACCACGCCCTTGTCCATCCCTCCCATATCCACCAAACTCGTGATATCATACCAATAAATGTAGGTAACCCCAACCAGGATACACGCGTCCGCCAGCAATGCCGCAGGTCCCAGCTTGGAAATATTCCTGATCCAACTCAAAGGTACCAAAATCACCAACTGCAGCGCGATTAGTCCAGCCGTTGTGAAGCTCCGACTATCCTTCATCACCGCCTCGAAGAATGTCAACAAATTCTCCGCCACAAACACAATGCCCGCGCATACAAACCCCAACTGACTCAGCGCGATACTCGCCAAAATCAGGCCCCTCATCCTGCCCCCGGCAACGGCATACCCAATCTCGCCATAGCCCCCCCTATACCTCTCCTTCAGCTCCAGGAGCAGGTGAAACGCCCACATCGAAATCGCCGACACCCCCACCATGGCCAAGCTGCTAAATAGCAAGCCACCATTGCTAAAGGCCTTGGGCAAGAACATGATCCCCGTCCCGACAAACGCCTTGAGCAGAGTAAAAAAAGTCTTGGTCATGCCGGCTCCCTCCCTCCCTTCTGCCTCTCCTTCTCTTTCCCGTTGCCTTTGCCGCTCCCTCGTCGTTGTCAAAAGCGGCCTCCTCTCCCCATCTTCATCTTCCGACTCGGACTCCACCGCCTCTTCGTCGCTGTCCTCCAAGTCCTCACCCGCAAAGTGCCCGTACAAATTCAAAAACTCGACAAAGTTTCGCGTGATCGGCATTCGGGCAGCATAGAAGTCATTTGGTTTGGCATTTCTTCTTTTCTGGAGGAGATAGGCCCGGCGGAACCCACCCGGCGCTAACTGGTCGCCCACGCTGAGGCCTTCCTCGGCGGCGAGGGAGCGGCGGTATTCTCGGGGGTTGTGAAAAGTGTTTGCGCGCCGGTGTACCGAGCCGGATCTGATCTGAGAGGTACCACCGGGACCGCCTTCGGATGCGGCGAGGCGGAAAAGCTCACGGTGGATGTCGCCGCCTTGGAGTTTGAGGGAGGATTCGGCGGCGGTCGAGTGGTTTTTTGTCGTGTTGGCGGTGCTGTTAGAGCGAGAGGTGGTGGCCAAGGCCGGTTTGGACTTGGGCGCGGGGAGGGTAGCGTCGAATTCGGCAGTGAAGCCGGTCGGCAGATGCTCTGCCACGACCTGGGCTTGCACATCGGCCTCGGGGAGAAGATGCTCTCTGTTGGACTTTGCCGACGAGGACGATGTCGAGCGTTGATTGCCGGCCGAGGAGACGGAAGCGGCACGGTTTACGGACATGGTGACGTCTCGGTCATTCGGTCGTTATTTAGTCGTTCGCATATCGTCGCGGAGGCCCGCTCTGTGGTACTTTTTGGTTGCCAGGTTGAACAGAGGCAAAAAAACCGAACCATTCTCAAGAAGGCGGGCACGTGGCGGGTACCTACGGCTCACAGCACGGCATGCAAAACAAACGTCAGGGATCTGGGGGTCTCCAACTTCAATGATGTCACCAAAAGATGTTCGAGAAGCCCGCCACAGGTCCATGTGCCCAACATTGCCCCCTATAAGTTTCAGATTAGGTATCAGCAAGATATTGGGCAAAGTAGTACACTATGTACTCGAATCGCCAGGGGCGCTATTCTTCATTGGTATCACAATCGGACTGCGCGTGGCGCTGCCCTGATTTATTTTCCCCCTTTTCCAGTGTTGGTAGGTGTGGACTAAAGTTGCACAGTGTTGCCGTTCCCACCCCCCGGTCACACAACCAGTGATCGAGGCTATCCAGTAGCTCGATTTATCCGTCGCGTAGTTTTCGGGTATCACCGTACAAGATCACTGTTGTTGCACAAGCTTCTGAATGGCCTCAATCTGCGCCAGCACCGAGGAGCTGCTCGTGCCACCGTACGTGTTCCTTCTCTCAACACTCTTCTCAAAGTCGAATACATCAGCAACGTCAGCCTCGAACAAGGGCGAGATCTGCTTGAAGTCGTCGAGGGGAAGCTTGGAGATGGCCACGCCAGCCTCCTCACCCCTGCGGACGATGGCACCGGCGATGTGGTGAGTCTGTCTGAAAGGCACACCCTTGCGGACGAGGTAGTCAGCCACATCGGTGGCGAGCATGTCGTCGGTGAGGGCAGCCTTCATCTTTTCAGGGTAGACCTTGAGGGTGGCAAGTACGCCCTGCATGATCCGCAGGCATGTGGAAACGGTCTTGATGCAGTCAATCATGGGCTCGACAGATTCCTGGAGATCCTTGTTGTAAGAGGTGGGAAGAGACTTGAGGGAGGCAAGGAAACCGGAAGCCTAGTGTGGTCCCATCAGCATTCTTCTTGGGATGAAAACCAGTTGGAAAAGCCTACCTGTCCCATAACTCTGCCAGCCTTACCACGGATGAGCTCCAAGCTGTCGGGGTTCTTCTTCTGGGGCATCAGACTGCTGCCAGTGCTGTAGGCATCGGCGACTTGAACAAAGCCAAATTCGGCCGTGGAGAAGAGGATCAGATCCTCGCTGAGGCGGGAGAGATGGGCCATCAACAAACTCGCCCACTGGAGAATGTCCACGACGAAGTCTCGGTCGGCGACACAGGCCAAGCTGTTTGGGTGGACCGAGGCGAAGCCGAGGTCCTTGGCCATAAACTCACGGTCAATGCCAAAGGGGTTGCCGGCGAGGGCGCCGACACCCAGAGGGCAGGCAGATGTCCTCTCCTGCACACCCTTCAGGCGGTTGAGATCGCCAATGAGGAAGGTGGCGTGTGACAGGAGCCAGTGGGAGAAGCGCACTGGTTGGGCGCGCTGGAGATGAGTGTATCCTGGCATCAGGACGGGGAGGTACTCCTTGGCCTGCGCGGCCGTGGTCGCGAGGACATCCTTGAGGATAGCAGCAAGCTGGTCGAGCTGTTCGCCGGCCCAGAGACGCATGTCAACACCGACCTGCTCGTTTCGGGAGCGGCCAGTGTGCAGCTTGCCAGCAGCCTTGCCAATGATCTCGCCCAGGCGGCGCTCATTGGCCGTGTGGATATCCTCGTCTGACTTGACATCGATAACGAACTTGCCCTCGGCCCACTCCTTCTCGACCTGCTGGAGGCCGTTGACGATTTCGCCGAGCTCCTCGTCGGAGAGGATGTTGAGCTTGTGGAGGGCCTTGGCATAGGTGATGGAGCCGTGGATATCGGCCTTGTAGAGCACCCTGTCAAAGGAAAGGGACTCGTTGAACTGGAACATCAAGTCGTCGATGGCCTCTATTTGTTCGAATGGTGTTAAGCGCGCAAACAACACAATGGCGAGACAATGACAGGTCAATGGGCTTACCGGTAAATCTGCCACCCCAGAGGAGCGTGGGGGTCTGTGTGGGAGCCATGGTGTGCGCTGTGTGTTGTCTGGTGATGTTGTTCACAACTGGAGCTCTTTGTCGCAAGTAAATCGTCGCACCAGGAACCTGAAAGCTGGAATGATTCACACCTGGAAAAATGCGGTGGGGTCTGCCCCGAGCGATAAGCACTGATCGCGGGGAACAACCCACAGCGCATGCAGCTAGGGGTCTGTGCTCCACGTGATGATAAGGCAAGGTAGTAAGCCGCGATGTGAGCGTTGCACTGCAACCTGATCTCGCTGGGCTTCTTGGGAAGTTGGAGTTGTGATGCTGAAATCTTGTTGTTTGTTCGGGGTTTCCCTTGGACCTACGGAACTCTTATCGCAGCCTTGTGGTCGAGCTGAGCTCATCGCCATGTCCACTGATGAGCTAGGGGCAGCTTGAGCGTCACTTGCTTGGCAGCTGTCCGTGGGGGCACTGGGGGTTGCTGGTCCTGACATCCCATGACCCGTCTAAGTCAAAAATGAATCCCAAGGGTATTTATGATCTAAAACAGCATCCGTATCACCTCATCTGTGTTGTTCCTCAGACTGCCGTGGTTCCATCCCGACTTGCCCACGACCATCACACATCCCTTGACAGCTTCCACCGTTCGCTTGGACAGTTCAAAGTCAACAGCCAGATCATCTTGATACGCCATTGCTCTGACTGGCACTGTGTTCTCCTTCAACCGGTTCAAGTCGTACAATGGCTCCCAATCTGCCTTGCTCGCTACCAAATCATTTGCATACCTGAACTCCTCGGGCATCAAACAGGGGAGCACCATCTCACCCGAAAAGTAGAGCCTCTGGCCTTCCGCAGCATGTTTCCCCTGAAGCCACCCATTGTATTCCCGATGCCTCTTCCCAACCCTCTGGGCCGACCACTCCGACGCCGTATCTCCATTATTGCAATAAATCGCCTCGTGCAAGACCCCGTACAACGGCCTTGAATGCAGCTTGAACCCCTCCAGCTTTGAAAACTCTTTCAAGACTTCCTGCGACGGGACGAGCGCATTATTCCTCACCAACTGTCCATGCAGCTGGCCCACAAAGTCATGCACCGCCTCCAGTCCAGAGTCGCCTCCAATAAACTTCCTCCCCAAGGTCAGAAACGTCTGAGCTGTCAGCTTTCTCTTCGATCCATCCGGCAATTCATACGCTGCCCCCCTCGACAAAAGGGTGTTGTATACCTCCCTCACCAAGACCTCATCTTCAGGGTAACGCTGGTAGTACCTCTGATTCGACCTCCTTATCCCGCTATACAACGCCTCATAAACTTCGTCCGGACTCCCAATCGTCACCGGCGCCAGTCCGGCCGTCAAATACACCTCTGCCAGCGACCCAGGGAGAAACGACAGGTAGGTCAATGCCACCCAACCACCGTATGACTGTCCCATCAAGGTCCATTTTAATCCATCTCCGCCATTGCCGTTCGTGGATGAGAACGGGTATAAGTGCTCCTCTAGACACAACCTCACGGCTTCTAGGTCCCTCACAATATTGTCTTGTCGAAACAACGATAAATAACCGGCCGCCCCAGCAAAATCCTTCGTGTCATTGTAGGTCTTGACAGTCGCGCTGTCAATCTTGCTACTCTGCCCTGTACCCCTATAGTCGGCGTACAGAACGACATACCCCTTCTCAATCAACGTCCTGTTCAACGCTGGCGATCGATCATGCGGGTTCTTATCCCCTGGTCCGCCGCAAAGGAACACCAAAATAGGACTGGCACGACACGCGGGGACCCAGCTGTCGAATCTGTCCCGCTCGTGGGTGTCGTATACGAGCTCAGCGTGAATATTGATTTGTCGGCCCGAGGGCTTGTGGTGCTCAAGCGGGACGGTAAAGTGGACGGTCCTGATTTTGAACTCCTTATCCGGATTCACACAGGGGCGTGGGAACTGGACGATAGAGGCGGGTCGGATGTTTCTCCATGACGGGCGATTTCCCTCGGCTTCTGCTCCAATGTAGGGCATTGCCAACCGTGGTTCAAGTTTCGTCCCTGGCTCAATGCTGTCAGAAAGGGAAATCCCCGAGTCACTATAATCGTCAGGGGACAATGGCGCCTTGATTAGAGAAAGCGAATGCTTTATCTGATAGTCCTCTTCGGACTGGGAGCTGCCGCCATCAGAAAGAATGTCGACGCTGCTACCGCTGTATTCCGGATTCAAACTGGACCGTTGAGGCGACGGTGAAGGTGATGATGTAAACGGCTCGTTTGGTGTAAGTGTCGGCCTCCACCACCTCCAACGGCCCTTATAACGTCCCCTTCTGCCTTCCTTATTTACCATCCTCTTGTCCCCATCTTTGTCTGATTCCTCCTCGTGTGGTAAATTCCTGTGGAATTTCATGGTGATGGTCAAAGAAATGAGTCCCCAAACTCGGTATATAGTGGGGATCCCAACTCTAGTAGCGGGTTGTTGGTAATAAAGGTAGATGGATGGAATAATGTGGGTTTGGTCAACAAAGAGTGTTGGTCAACAGGTGTATGTACTCTAAGAGGGTCAAATGCCAAAAAGATGTTCGAGTTGGACTTGGTGCTCCCCAATAACACCACAAAAGTACCAAATATCACATGGGGTGAACAAGGTCAAACGACACCATCGTGACGATGGCTTCTGGTGTAGTCTTGTACTCTCAGCCTCGAGCCTTGTATCACCACTTTTTGCCCCGAGGAGAAGTTCTCTCGTTGGCGCTACCTCACCGTGCATTGTGCCGTTGTTGCGAGGATGGTGGTAAGACGGCGGCTAGCACCACTCACGCACCCACACCCACACCCCTACCTAGCTGACGACCCCGGGGTTGAGTGGGATGGGTGGATGGGACCATCCACATCACCAACTTCGAGGCAGGGGCTCCATTTCTTTTGGCCCGATTCAACAGCACGGAACAGACCGGGGGGCCGGGGTGGACCCAACTGTCGGGACGCCTCTGCCTCGCGCGTTCGGGTGTTGGTGGTGGGATACCGAGTAAGCCGGGGTTTAGCATGTATACTAGATGTCTAATAAATTCTGGGCTCGTTCCGGGACCCAATGCGATGGAAACGGTTGCATCGGCGCACTTTACACAGACACCGGCCCTTTTGGTAACCGTTTGGCCCGTGGCTTTTCCTTTGTTTCATTCATAGCGCCCCCGGCCCCAATATCCGAGCCATCACATCTCACATTGGCCCTGACAGACAATTGCCGAGGTTTTCATGGGAAGAAAATGGGGGAGGGCGGGATAATGGTGGCCTTGTTCTGGTGTGGGAGGTGTACAACGGACCAAACAAATAAGCCAGATGGGATTGGTACTGGCTTCGAGTGGGACTCGAAAAAAGCTGTCACAAGAGTTGCCGGACGGGAAAGATGCATGCGGTCATGCTAGTACAGGCGGTGGCACAAACTCTCTTGTCATCCTTTTCTTCACAGCCTGTCGAGAACGAGGCCGGAGGGTTTTTTGTGTGCCGTGACGTGGTGACCTCTGTGTATCCATCTCATGTCCCTGTCGGGCGCCATCACCAACATCGTTGCTGGTTGGGATGGTGAACCTCTTTCTCACTAGGGTAACACAAAAAAACACTAACAAGTCACCGGACCAACCCTCTGACCTTGGCCTGCATGGTGCGAGCTGACAAGAGACCAAGCGGGCGGCGGGAAAAGAGCCTCTGCGAGGTTCGGTACCATGACAATTGGTTGTGGGTGGCATAAGCGAGTCCTCTTGTCCCACCTCCTTGACTGTTCTCGAATGAAACCCTACTTTTTATTTCCTTCGTACCTACCTAGCCAGGGCCTCTCGCCATCAAAATGGCCGACGTGGCTCTCCCGATGGTCGCGCAGCTCACCGCCTCAAGCAGAATCTCGTTGCATAGGTATGTAGTCTGGAGCTGCTACGCGAGTGATGGATGGTTCATTGGACGTCTGGTTATTTCCTGTTCTTGTTGATTTTGCTTATTTCTTCTCCCGGGGCCTGACTGGGCGTCCACGACATGTCTCGGGAGCCGGGTACTGTACCCCAATGATCTGATGGTGAAAACTGCTGTGTTAGAAATGGGAGGGTTTTCTTTTCCCGAATCAGGTGCCGTCGAAGTCTGTTATCTCCTTCGGCATATCCCGGTCCAATGCGGCAAGGCGCTCTGCACAACAGCACACCCCATCAATGCATATCTGGCAGCGGACAGGACATGCGTTAGTACGACATGATTTGAGATTCGTCAACTGCTGTGCTCGCCCAAGGAGGGGCACGTGGGTGGGGGTTTCATGAAACGTCATGGGCGCCTCAAAAGACCGACTATGGTCCGCGTCCCAACTCGAGGCATCATAACAGTGCTCACCGTCGGTCAGGCTGGAACAGGAAATACCCTCCAAGACCAAAAGATTAGACAGGGACAAGAGTTGATGAGATCTTATTTCCGGACATACTCCAGCTACGATCAGAAGATTCCCATTGCCGTTGGTAATAAAGCCCCAGCAAAAACCACAAACTCCGGCCGTACTCCGCTATGAGGGGGCGTCACACTCCATACATGTACATACGCATGCCAAAACATTTGTTGCCAACGCCAATCTCATAAACGCGGCAAGCAACCCAAGAACAAATGCTAAAAACGAAAACCTTGGCATAAAACGGCCACCAGCACAGTCACTGCCCTACCATCCTTCAGATGATGGCGAGCTCGGCTGTTCAATCCAAAATCTTTTGCGGTCCAACAGTACTACATCCAAGCATCAACCAATCCTCTAAGCGGCAACAGACTCCAGAGTGGCGCCTGTCCCGGCAAGGTTTGTTGGCTTTACTTGCGGGTTCTTCTTGTAGTAGTTATTGATAGCAGACTTGATGGCGTCCTCGGCAAGCATGCTGCAGTGAAGCTTGACTGGTGGAAGGCAAAGCTCCTTGGCAATCTCCGTGTTCTTAACCTTGGACGCTTGATCGAGGGTCATGCCGCGGACGAGCTCGGTAAGGTAACTGGAAGAAGCACTGCGACATGATCAGCATCCATACGCCCACGCCCAATCTCTCATGATTGTCGTATAGCTTCGCCGGTCCCCAAATTCACCGTCTGAATCGCCGAGATGGGGCTTGTTCCAGCGCCACGGCGCTACCGAAGTGGTCATTCCGCGATCGAGCCGCCTCCACGTCGGCCCATGTTGTTTGACTTGTAGCCTCATCTCTCGGATTCTCGGACTTGGATGACGAGCCGAACCCAGAATTTGTTGAAAAGAGGAAGAGGGGTGCTTACATGGCAGAACCACAGCCGAACGTCTTGAACCGAACATCACTGATGACTTGTGTCTCGGGATCGACCTTGATATGCAGACGCATAACGTCACCGCACTGTTCACAGGTCCATAGTTAGCATGCCTCCAGGAAACATTATACCCGTAAGAGACAACATACTGCAGGCGCACCAACTAAGCCCTCACCAACGGACTTGTCCTTCTTGTCTAATGTGCCGACATTTCGGGGACGCGAGTAGTCTGTGACGCAAAGCGACAGCATGTCAGTATTTCCGAGCCGAGCGCGGGAGAGGCAGGAAAAGGGCGATATCGACGTTGTGAATTAGGGAGATACTCACGGTCAATCACCTTTTCATGGTACTGGCGTGTCGCAGGGCGCGAAACAATCGGGGCGAACTGGCGGGCAACGGGGATGGCAACCGGGCGCAGGGACTGGGCGAGGAGACGGCCACCCACGGCGCGGGCTGTTCTGGAAAGCATGGTGTTTGTTGTATTGTGTGCCGGGGTTGATTCGGGAGATCTGATAGGAAGTAGTCGTCGTAGACTTGATATGGAATGGACGGAATATCAGGTGTTATTTGCGTTGATAGAAATCGAGGGTTGAAATGCTTCAAAGAAAATTGATTTGAGGGCGAAAGATGGAAATGCGGGACTTGTCCATGATGACTGAAGGGGCGATTCTCCCGCGGCAGAGTAAAAAAGAGGGTGGCCCAAGCTTGTTTAACAGATAGGTGGCTTATCGCGTTGGATACTGGTCACAATCTGTTAGTGAGACACCGCCAATTCCATTTCTTGATGCAACACCAAGCGTCATTCCGACGTCGGCTGCAGCTGTCGAGTGGGGAAGGGCCCACCCCCCGCGGAGATAAGATGATCAGATTACGGAGACCGAGCCAGCCATGACCATCAAATTGATGGTGGCTATTATAAATCACTTGTTGCTCAGTGAATGCTAGCTTGCCTCCGATGGTTTGGACTTCCAGTTTTCTCGGTAGGCCATCTTACAGAGGGTATTCGAATAGCTTACCTTGGTCATGCTACGGTAAAACAGGTAAACGTTGTCAGCCAGAGACGCATGGCGGGGCAGCAACCGCCTTGCTGGGGCTGGTCGGCTGCAGCTTTGATGCCCCGCCACCCCGCGTCTTCACTCGCTGCCTGCTCGTCCATTGTTTGCCCGCCCTGTGTTCCAACACCAGCTTCAGCTCTGCCTCCTTACCCTAGGTAGCTTCATTCGGATCAGAAGTTCAGTCAGTGATTCCAGTTTGTCTCGACCAGTTGCTTGACCTCAACAGTCTACGTCGACAAAGATGGCGTGCCCTCACGTCTCATCAGCCAGTGCGTTCTCCCCTCCTCTATGATGTTGTCTCTTGTGCTGTGATCACTGACCAAGCTCCCTCGACACGTAGACCTCTCCAAGCCAGGGCCATCCGACCCGGTCTACCGCGAGGACTGCACACAATGCTTTGACTCCATCGACGATCCTGCAGGCCTAGACGTCTGCCTCAAATGCTTCAACGGCGGCTGCCCTGGCGACCGCAACCATGCCAAGCTCCACAGCACCTCTCACGGCCATCCTTTGGCCGTTAACATTCGCCGCACCCGCAAGGTGATTGAGCGAGATGAGCCACCGCTCAAGATGTCCAAGCTGGCCATCGCCGCCGAGACGGAAGCCGATCGATACGAAACCAAGACCACGGTGAAATGTCTGGAGTGTGGCCTCGACGAGCTCGACAAAGAGGATCCTGCCATCGGCCCCATCGTCGACAGCGTCATGAAGGCGAACACATTTTCTCAGAAGGAAGAGGTTAAGGCTTGGGAGCAGGAGATGACCAGCTGCGAGCACATTCTGACCTTGCAACAAGATCCACCAAAGCAGATTGAGTCTCAGGATCTAGGCCATTGCTCCAAGTGTGACTTGAAGGAGAACCTTTGGCTGTGTCTACAGTGTGGCGCCCTGGGCTGCGGACGCGCTCAGTTTGGTGGCGTTGGTGGAAACTCCCACGCATTGGCGCACTCTCAAGAAACCGGCCATGGAGTTGCCGTCAAACTTGGTTCGATCACCCCTGAAGGGACTGCTGACGTCTACTGCTACACATGCGACGAGGAGCGTGTCGATGAGGAACTTGGGGCTCACCTTGCCAACTGGGGTATTCTCCTTTCGGAGCGTCAAAAGACGGAGAAGAGCCTGACCGAGATGCAGATTGAGCAAAACCTTCGATGGGAGTTCTCCATGACAACAGAAGACGGCAAGGAACTGACCCCCCAGTTCGGCCCTGGCTTGACGGGTCTGAAGAACCTGGGAAACAGCTGTTACCTGGCCAGCATTATTCAATGTCTATTTGACATTCCTGCTTTCCAAGAGCGCTATGGTGCAGGTGGCGGACCTCTTCCCGACGTGCTCGACCCTGCCCAAGATCTTGAGACCCAGCTGCGCAAAATCGCGGATGGTTTGCTGTCGGGGCGATACTCCAAACCAGAGTCGGACATCACCGTGTCGGAACACTCGCCTGAGGTTCCTCATCAGAAGGGCCTTCAGCCATCGATGCTCAAGCACCTTATCGGCCGGGGCCATGCCGAGTTTTCCACAATGCGCCAGCAAGACGCGTTTGAGTTGTTGCAACATGTTATCAAGCTCATCACCCGGTCTAAGCACCCGTCAGGCCTCCCGGACCCCACCCAGTCAATGCGCTTTGTTCTTGAGCAGCGTCTCCAGTGCCTGAACTGCAAAAAGGTCCGGTACAGCTCCAACGAGCAAGACAGCATCTTTATCGACGTACCCCTCGAAAAGCTGCCAGCCGAAGAAGGAGAAGAGCCCAAATACAAGCCAGTCACATTGAAGGAGTGCCTCAACAATCTCACAGCCACAGAGGTGGTCGAACTTGGCTGTACCTCTTGCAGCAGCAAGGACGGCTTCTCCAAGCGCACCTTGTTCAAGACCTTCCCCGAGGTGCTTGTGGTCAATGCTCGCAAGATGGCGGTTATCAACTGGGTCCCTGTAAAAGTAGATGTTCCCGTGCTTGTTGACGATGAGCCGTTTGCCCTGGACAGCTATCTGTCCAAGGGTCAGCAACCTGATGAGGAGGCGCTGCCAGAAGACGAGGCTGCCGCGGCAAGCAACGTTCCGGCATTTGTTCCGAATGCCGAGGCGCTCGCCATGTTGGAAGGCATGGGCTTCCCGCGGGTTCGTTGCGAAAAGGCGCTGCATGCGACCGGTAACTCGGATGCCAACTCAGCTATGGAGTGGCTGTTTGCGCACATGGAGGATCCCGACATCGATGTTCCTGTTTCTCTTGGTGGCGACAGCGGATGTGCCAGCGCGGCAGATCCTGAGAAGCTGGCCATGCTGGAAAGCATGGGACTTGGTGGGCCACGAGCAGTCAAGGCGCTCAAAGAGACCAATGGAGATGTTGAGCGCGCTATTGAGTGGCTTTTCAGCCATCCGGACGACGGTGGTGCGGTGGATGGAGAGGAAACGGCGGCACCGGCTGACGACAAGAAGGGGGCAGGAAGCGCAGAACTTCCAGCCAACTTTCAGTTGCAGTCTATTGTATGCCACAAGGGCACGAGTATCCATGCCGGGTAAGTCTTTACATCACCGGCTGCGTTAATAAAAGTATACTAACCACACGCTTCAGGCATTACGTTGCCTTTATCCGCAAGAAGCTCGGCGAGCAGACCTCGTGGGTGCTATTCAACGATGAAAAGGTGGTCAAGGTGGAGGATGTGGAGGAGATGAAGAAGTTTGCCTACGTGTACTTCTTCAAGCGGGTTTGAGAATTTGCGAGCGTTTGTCGTAGAGTCGGATTGACAGACGCGACACAGCGATTTGAGGAATACGAGCGGGACCATAGATAGCATGGAGACTTGGACCAGCGAAGCATGAAACAGAATGCTTCTTCTGAAATGGATGCGCAATGATTTGCTGTATCTTGTTCTCTTTGACTAAAATAAATGTGAGTGTCTGGTTAGCACAGCAACAGAGGTAAATAAATAAAAACAAAGACCATGTTTCCACCATTCCCAGTACTCCCAACTCCTTGGCATCCCTAATCAGCGCTGGTGGCCAATGCAAAGATAGGATGCACTGCCCCTATATTTGCTCATGGCAAATCTCACTCCACCAACCGATACGAGACCAGCGTCTCGACCTTGTGGTTTGCCGTGCTGAACCCTCTCAGCTGTACCTTTTCCGCGTCCTTGATCTCCTTGGCATCGCTGTCCCCCCACTCGACGGGCACCTCGCTGTCAGCATCAGCATACACCAGCACGTTGAAGGTGCAATTCCCGCTCAGCTGCGGCAGGAACGTGACGCTCGCAGTGATCTGTCGAAAAATCGCCGCAATCTCCTGTTGGATCTCGGCTTCGGTCTTGTCCTTTTCCTTCTCGGTCGCTGTTGGCTTCTCCTCCCCTGTGTTTTCGTCCCCGATCGGTGTTGATGTTTTTGACTTGGATGATGAGGACGCCTTCTTGAAGATTTGTACATCAAACTGCCACCGCTCCACATGTTCACCGGTGTCTTTGTCCGTGATGACAATAACGAGCTTGGAGATCTTGCCGCCGAGCATCCACTTGTCGAGCTGGGACATGATCTTCTTGATGTAGGACCGGACCTGGTCGTCCGAGGACACGAGCATGTTGAGGCCGTATTTTTTGACAGCGGAGAAGTCTTCGGCAGGATAGACGCCGCGTTGAAAGAGGATAGTATGGATGGAATATTGGAACTGGGTTAGAAGAGACAACGATTAGTTGGGGCGCCGCTGGAAGGGGCAATATGCGGATGGGAGGGGATCGGCGGCGACGAACAAATTCGGCGACTAGTTTGGCGGAGCCTTTGAGGGAGAGCTTGTGGACTTTGGATTTGTCTTTGTCGCCGCCTGCTCTGGCAGAGGATGACCTTTTGGGAGGGGCCGACATGATGATGGTTGATGGCTGGTTGTCGCTGTCGTGAGGAAAGTCGATGTCGTTGGTGGCAATGATGGTGCGTTATCTATGGGTATGTGGTGTTGAGGTGGTCGCGGCCAGCTGTGTTTACTTTGGGTTGTAGAGAACAGCGTTGTCAGGGGTTGCGCGGCCGTTTTTGGCGGGGGAAGCGCGCCGAGATTTAACCGGCTGTCACTGTGGAACCCTACTGCGCATGCTTTTCGCTGTAGCTGTAAACCCAAATCACCAAACAACCTTTATATAAGCTCACAGTCTCTACCCACCCAAAGGATTCAAACAACATGGCACGTTTTCTTTCTTTGTCCCGTTCCTCTGTTTTGACAGGGGCCCACATTCACAATGAAGCCTTCTGTGGGCCGCCTCACCATTATGTTTGGCATTTTATCTTTAGCATTTTCTTTTTTTGTTATCTCCATCTGTCTCTCTCATCACTTGGCCCTGTCTGGGTGTGGGACCTGCTTGAATTTCTACCCCTATAATGTCGGACACTCCCTGGCTAGACATCCATGGACATCTGCTGTGGTCGACACTTGAGCTCCTTCTATTCCGCAAGAGACGACAAGTTCAAACACAACTCAAAGAGGCTATCCGTCGTCAACGTCCTACAACACACACATCCCCACTAGACAATTTCTACCAAAAGAAGACAATTCTCTTGATCCAGAGAATTGGCACATTTATCTCTTGAGGCAAAGATATCCTGCAAACAGCTGGATCTTCGGTCTATTACTCGCCGATCCTGACACCCAAATCTGGGAAGCTTTCCCTTATGCTACTGAGCTTTTCCGACTGCGAACCCGAGGAAAATTGGGTGTTTGGTCTGTCGGGAATCGTTTAGCCCAACCCCCGAGGACTTCCTGGATCCAAGACCTTGGGGTTTCGTTCGCCTTCCGGACTGGGGATCTGATGATGAGCCGTTGCAACTCGTGTATCTCGACCAAAGTGCTGTTCATAACAGGGTGTTTCTAGCGAGAAGTGACTCTGATGACCCTGCGTTGGTCCAGTTCGTTCCGGAGGGCGCGAAACCAGAAACCGTGACATCTGTGTCGCCATCCAGTAGCGCTCTTTTGAGTCACACAACCAGTTCTTCCTCGTCAGCTCCCATTACACCAGGTCTTGGTGGCTCTGTTCAATCTGTGTCACGCTCTCCCTCCTCCACCCCAGAAAGTCCAGATAGCCCTCGTCTTAACACATCAGGCCTTTTTGCTCCGCGTCCAACAAGTCCGACTAGTCCCCCATTTCCATCGGATCTGTTCTCTTTTCTTCTGAACAATCTCGCCCGCCTTCGTCAATTAATCTTCGAGACAGCACTTGAACAAAGCTTTACAACTCTTCCATCATTCATATCCAATCTTTCTGTTTTTCGTCCATCAACTGCTGCCGACCCTATTTCACCCGCCCCCGTTACACCTCCGCCAGCCAGTCCAGTCACTTCTACGCCATCCAGCCTGGGTGCTCCTCTTCGATTCTTTATCAAGCTTTTCGCTTCTTCCCCATCAAGCCCCATTCCCCCCCCCCCAACACAGTCTTCTTCACCAAGTCACGACAGTCCAGTCGACCCCGCTCCATTGAGTGCCGATACCCCAAAGTCAAACACCAAGGCTCCAATGCCAGACCTCCCGGGTTCCCCTGACCCAGCTGAAGATGTCCCGGTTGACGATTCTCCCCGAAGCAGATTCTTGCTATCCTTTGTTAGATTGGTAACCTCCTACATCCGACATAATGGCACTCATCTCTTGTCGGAACTCAAATTCAGGCTGCCGGTCTGTCATACTCTTCATCTACTCACCATCCAACCCGTTTTTGCAGAGTTGGCGTCACGCCTTCTCGACACGGGAAAAGCACTGCTTCCGGAGGCAGCACGCCTCCTCCTTGAATATCCAGATTGGGAGGTGGTCATAGATTCCGTCAAGCTGGTAGAAGAGATCATGGCCGGGCCTCTTGGCTACGCCCTCTTAAGTACGATTCTCCAGGTTTCATGGGGGTATGCGGCACTTGAGGCTTCGAAAGCGGCACTATCGAGTCTTGACCACATGGCAAATATGGTTGGGAGTCATCTTTGTGTGTTATATCCCAGCGTCAAAGGCTGGGAAGGCACAGAGGCGAGGACGCGTTGGGCAGGTCGTGATGCAACCGGGAACCTGCCCTGGATTAGAGAGATCAGAGCATCGTTTTTTAACACCTGCGTCTCATACAGGCACAACTCTGGGCTGTTTCCTTTTCCCCGTGATCCAGAGTGGGCAAGCTACTTTCGATACATTACGGACAGGCACAGGTTTCATACCGACCGAAGAGGGGATGCCCGACCAGAACCCCCCCTCATCCTCCAGGCTTCACCGCAAGGTCAGCTTCATCACATTCGCACCACCCTACAATACCATCTCCAAAGGACGCACAATATCTTGCTACGCACTGGCTTCCTGTCTGGGAGGAGACGCTCAGTCCTCCGTAAGAGACGGAGCCTCTGGACGAAGACCCGGAACCGGTCTACCACCCAGGAGCCACCCTCCTTCCCAGTGTACATTGAGATTCCGAAGAAGAAAATGAATCCAGAGGTGCATGCAGTGGAAATAGTCCTAGACACACCGCATGGCATGCCAGGTGAATGGCCATCCCTGCACACCCCCTCACGTAATAGGAGACGCACCCCTCCACCCCCTATCCCAGTCTCGCCTGGCACTGTCAAAGTGAGAATAACCGGTCCAAAGCTGACATCAACATCCGACTACACCATCGCACTTCCTGAGACCCCTCCAGGTCGTGGCCGTCCTCCTCCACCTGACCGTCAGCCCACATAGAGAGACTGGTGAGGAAGCAGGAAAGACGCCAACGTCAACAGGTAATGAGCTAACGTGCATGATAAGCGAGCGACGCAGATAAGCGAGCGACGCACTCTCCACCACAACACGTCTCTTAAATATCTTCTACTACAATTCACCACCAACAACCATGGACGGCCCTTCAAAAGAAGCTAGACTTCTTCTTGCCCTCGAAGCTATTCAAAATAAGGAGGATCTTAGTATCCGTACTGCAGCCAAGTTATATAACGTCCCAGAAGCAACCCTCCGCCATAGGCGTAATGGCCGACCAATGCGACGCGATATTCCAGCCAACTCACGTAATTTAACGGATCTGGAGGAGAAGACGATAGTTTAGTACGTCCTTGAGCTATCTGCACGCGCATTCCCACCTAGATTAAGTGGCGTGGAAGATATGGCCAACCAACTGCTACGCGTACGCGACGCGCCTCCTGTTGGCAAACGCTGGGCCCATAACTTCGTTAAACGCCAGCCACAGCTCCGTACGCGTTTTACGCGCAGATACGACTACCAGAGAGCTAAATGCGAGGATCCAAAGGTCATTACTAAGTGGTTTATACTCGTACGGAACACCAAGGCCAAGTACGGTATTGTAGATGACGATATCTACAACTTCGACGAGACTGGGTTTATAATAGGCATTATCTTCGCAGGTATGGTAGTTATAACCTCGGACGGCCTTAGCAAGGCAAAACTGGCCCAGCCTGGTAACCGCGAGTGGGTAACGGTAATATAGGGAGTCAATGCCCTCGGCTGGGCTATCCCGCCCTTTATTATCTTGGCCGCACAGTACTACCTTGCCAACTGGTATACCGAGTGCAATTTACCGTCTACTTGGCGTATCGCAACTACCGATAATGGCTGGACTACCAATCCGGTAGGCCTAGATTGGATCAAGCACTTCGACTATCATACAGCGTTCCGTACGAAGGGTAAATACCGGTTATTAATCCTCGATAGCCACGAAAGCCACTACTTAACTGAATTCGAGCGCCACTGCCAGTAGAATAATATTATTACGCTCTACATGCCTCCATACTCCTCCCACCTCCTCCAGCCACTCGATATTAGCTACTTTGGGCCGCTAAAACAGGCGTACGGCCGCCAGATCGAAGGCTTAATGCGCATACATATCAACCACGTAAGCAAGCTCGAGTTTCTCTGTACCTTCCGCGAGGCTTTCTTCGCCTCTATAACGGAGAAGAATATACAGGGTAGCTTTGCGGGTGCTGGCCTTGTTCCATACGATCTAGAGAGGGTACTTTCTAAGCTAGATATAAAGCTTCGTACGCCAACACCCCCATCCTTAAGGCCGGGCACGGCACTACCTTGGGTATTCCAGATACCACAAAACCCCCGAGAAGCCAACTCATAGTTAACGCTTATTAAGACTCGTATTACCAACCATCAAAATAGCTCCCCGACCTCGATGTTAGTTGCTATAGACCAGCTTATTAAGGGTACGATGGCTGTGATGCACTAGGTGGCCCTCCTTCAGTCAGAGAACGCTTCGCTCCGCAAGGCCAATGAGGCACTAAGTAAGCGCCGGAGAGCTAAAAAAACACGTGTACGGCTCGGAGGATCACTTACTGTGCAAGATGCACATGATCTACTGGACCAGAAGGCCGTGGGTGGGGAGGCAGTGGAAGAAATACAGCCGGATGGCGGTAGTGCAGGGGGCTCGTACGAAGGTTCAGTGCTGTGGTGTGTGCGGCAAGCCTGGCCATAATGCCCGCACTTGCCAGGAGGCTGCAGAAGGGTCTGATTCAGCTGTTTCTGACGTAATTGTAGTTGGTTCTTAATGTTGTGGTCTAGCAATTGAGGATAGTTATAGTAAGGTGGTGGAGAGTGCGTCGCTCGCTTATCTGCGTCGCTCGCTTATCATGCACGTTACAGAAAGGGAATCGTCATGGTACCGGGGCCCTATCGACGACACCTCCGCAACTCACACAAACACGTCCGCCCAGCCCCTGGACTGGGCCAGGTTCAAGCACAGAGTGGAATCAAAGCCACTTGACTGTGAATCACAGGATCATGCTGCTGAAGTATGTGTCTGGGGGCAGGCCGAGAGTATTTCATGAACTTGTTGGCCCTGGTGAGAGTACTGAAAAGACTGACGACGGAACTGGCAAGGGTACTGGCAAAACTGACGATTCCACGCCACTGCCTTACAAGAAAGACCGATTGGACTTGTACAAACAATGGGACGCGGGGCTCGTACCTACGAGACACGTGGGGACTTTCCAGCACCACCAGATGATGTACCTGTGTACCGTCAGCAGAACATACCACCAGATACCGAGGGCTTGATCATATGAGTCATTGCGTCTTTTTTGCCAAGATGCTCCTTTTTTTTCTTTTCTTTACAAAAACTTCTTCTTTCATGCTACCTAGTTGGATAGATAGTTGTGGTCACGGGTCAGTTGTAATGTTCACGGGTCAGTTGTAATGTTCACGGGTCAGTTGTAATGTTCTCAGGTCAAGTGTGTGGATGGACGAGACAGGTACCCAACCTCATGTGTTCAAATCAGATTTAGGTGCCAGGTAGCTTCTCATTATTGCCTTGCCCCTTGAGTGCCCTGTAAGGTGAGACTGATTCGTCCCTAAAATCGGGAAGGAACCGAGATCTGGAGTTTGGCTTCATCTTCCCGTTGCTTGTCGCTTCGTCTCACCAGGCAACGGTGGAAGAGTGGGCTTCTGACGGTGGTGAGGCGCAGCCGGATATATTGGGTAGGTGGTCATTTCCACAACTTCAAAACAATTTCTTCAGTTGGGGGCGATGGTGCCAGGGCACGGCATTATGAATCTAAACTACGCTCAGATAGTGTGGTATACATGACGTTGTTGGCACAGCGATGCTACCGGGACGACTCGGGGCAAAAACAAAAGGAGTATAGTTGGTGAATTGGAAAAGGACGAGTACGGCGCCACAGACAACATCAAAAGTTCGAGTTCTGTCTCCTTGGTCTTCTCACACTCGGGGGCTTGTTGATTCTTACCACCGTTTGTCCAGGCGCCGAAAGATCAACATATTGCGGCCTGTTATCACGAGCCGTCGCGGGAGGTGTGTCTGGCACGCTGACTGGCGGCGTGGGAGGTGGTGGCATAGGCCATACCATCTGTGCCGGGTTGAGGATGGCGCTCAAAGCACTGGTGGTGCTGACGCTGCTGACGCTGCTGACGCTGCTGGCTCGGTTCATATGCGCGCCCGATGCCGCGTGGGCTACGTGAAGGCTTCCTCCGGCGTTGGATGGGGGGACGTATTGTGAACTTCCGGGATAGCCTGGTTGAGTAAAGGGGCCTGGTTTGGAAGGAGGAGCTTGGTAGTACTGAGAGCGGACGGGATACGCCGAGGGAAGAGGAGCTGAGCCAAGCACGCTGGCGGGCATGGCAGGTGAGAGGGGAGAGACGGGCGACGGAGTGAAGGCGTTGCTGTTTCTCGTCGACTCTCTGGTGGGTGATGATACCCGGTTGGCGCGCAGGTTGGTGTTCACAGGGCGCAGTGTTGGGGCGTTCGTGGGTTGCTGCATCGGTAGCTGATCCTGCCGTTGAGAGTTACGTCTCGCGGCTCCGGCGGCCGACACGGAGCCACCAGCACCTCCTGCGATTAAGGTCTTGTCCATACCTTCAGCTCCATAAGCGCTGACGGGATAGGAGCTTCCTGGTCTGCCATTGAACTTCTCTACTACCCTTTGAAGGGCCTGTGGCTTTTTCTTGCGAAGGAAAAAAATAAGAAGTGCAACCAGGGCAAGGAGACCAAGCAAGCCAACTTGAAACCGTTAGTCAAGGAGCAGCATGGTACCAAACAGGATAAACCTACCAACGATACCAGCAATGGCGCCGCCACCCAGCCCACCGTTTGTTGACAAACCATTGTTGTTAGGTGTCCCCGGTGAGTCAGTTGTGCCGTTCGTCGACCCAGGAACGATGTGTCCTCCATTTCCCTCGTTTCCTCCAGATCCTACGCTGCCTCCTGGTCCCGAACCTGAACCTGATCCCGGTCCACCACCCGCTGAACCGCCGAAGCCAGCAGTCGCGCCATCCTGTCCACCTCCTGAAGAACCTTGCCCCCCCGGAGACTGGTCGTCGGGTGTAGGGTCTAGAGGAGCGGACCCCACGAGCGGGACAAGGGTTGGTGATGATGAGTCCTGTTGAGCTCCCCCTGCCTGAGCCCCGCCTCTATCCGTTGCTGTTGGTGTGCCCTCATTCACTTTATCTGTTGCCCCCCCATCTGCCGGTCTCCGTGTCGTTGCCGGCTGCTGCTGTTCTGGTGTTGTTGCTGGGTTGTTTGCTACCGCCTTTGCTGTTGTTGGCGTCGGTGCTGGGGACGACTGAACAGGCGCTGGTGCCGGAGCCGGAGCCGGAACTGGTAACGGGGTTGGTGTTGGAGAGGGTTTTGGCGTTGGAGCGGGTGTCGGCGAAGGTCTTTCCACTTTTGAGGTCGTTGTTGGTCTACCATTGAACCATCCTCCTCCTCCTCCTCCACCACCACCATCTTTTGTTGTCCGACTAGAACATCGAGGATTCCATGGGTACCATTTGCACCACCAGTCCCAGTTAAACCCTCCTTGCCTTGCACGTAAGTGATTGTGGTGTCCAGCGTGGCTCCCGACGTGATTACCACCGCGGATATGCATTGCTATGAGTCGTTGACGCGGTCGTCTTTTCTACCTTTTACCATCATCCCTCTTCCAAACAACCGCACTTTGGCCAAACGAGTGATGCCAAATGTGGACGGTGCTGTTCTACACAACTGCAGCAAACGAGTGAAAGGAGTGACGAGCATGACCCAAGTAGGTGGGAAGCAGCCTTGGGATAAGCAATGAGGGGACGCAGGGCTTTGACTGACAACGCGACGTCGGGTGATATCGGTGCATCAAGCGAGTCCGCCAAGGCCAGAGAGGCTATTCCGGAAAGGAGGGCGTGTTGGCTTGGCCTGCATGGCTGCTAGGGTCGGGGTGACAACGGGGGTGTGGTACCCTTGTATCGAGAGCGGTACCTGCAGGACGCTTGGCCTGAAGAGGGAGAGCACTGACAATGGCATTGCACATGTGAGATTGATGAGATTGACGCGACAGGGTCTGCAGATGCACTGGAAGGGGACAAATGCGCGCAGAGGGCGAGAATGCTGCTGTGAGGCCCGGGAGATGCGCACTCGCGTGAATATCTGTGGGAGATGGACGATAACCAGAGTTCGGATGTCGTGTTTCAGTTCTTGATATCACCCTGTATTGGCGCAATGGTGGGGATGTGGCGGTCACCCTCACGGCCCATGATCCGAACCGCTCCCCGCTACCGAGCTGAGGTAGAAACTAAGCCGTACCGAGTACTAGGTAGTCAATCAAAAAACAGCAAAAGTGATGGATGACAAAACAACTGGGGTTGCATTTTCTTGATGGTGGGGATTTTGAGACGGTCAATCAAACTGAATACAAGGTAGCGCCTATAAAGTGGTAAATACCTAAATGAAACTCTATCTTGTTTTTCATCTACACTATGAGAAGCTATGTCTGGGCAAGTAGTATAAAAGCCAGTCTAATGTCACTCCCAACCACATGTTAGAAGTTCCTACGTCTTCAAGTCTAGGTCTCCAGCCGGTCTCGGTTCCACCCATTAGAAACCATGCTTTCTCAGGAACTTGACGGTATCTGCCATCAACTGTTCCGCAGTATCATGATACAAGATGAGATGCCCCGTTTCTGGATACACCTTCACATCATACCCCGTCGCCTCTGGAAACTTCCTATACAGATCCCAAGGCTGATGTTTGCAGTACTGCCCGCCACAGAATGTCGAATCCTCTGTTGAATTTTGTTAGCACGGTGAATCAATCACGTCGTTCAGAGCAAACTCACGATCTCCGATGCCCAAAAATACAGGGCCTCTGTACTCTGGCGCGTCAACAAGGTGATAGGTAAATGTGATGGCCGCTCCCAGACTGTCGAAGTCTCTCGTCAACCAGTCGTACTCGACAATATCCTCTTCATAGCTCCCCGCAAAGCAGGCAGCCCTCCTTCCCTCCCTGTTGGCCTGGGTCTGGTAGTACGGCTCCAAATGTCCCCATTTCTCGGGGTCAATTTGCTGAGCTGGCCCTTGCAACCCAGCCAGGAAGGCGGGATAGATCCATGTCGCGTCCCAAGAGATGCCATGCAGTACTACAGCGTCAGAATCATCCGGATGCTGTAGGGCAAGGGAGTTCGCAACAATGGCACCGATGCTGAAGCCTACGAGAGCGACTTTGTCCCATTGTCGGTTGCCAACCACGCTTGTCTCCTTGAGCTGTCGAATAACGGAGTGGGCTGTCTCAACGTAGACTTGGGTCTGCGATTCGAGCAATCCGTCGGGAAAGGAACTGTTGCCGTTACCTGGGAGGTCGATGGACAGAGTGGGGTAGCCCTCGACTTGCGTCATGCGGCGCACCCAGGAATAGGATTCGGGTTTGTAGGCCACGTCCCACATGTTTTTGTTGAAGGTCGCGCCGTGAATTAAAAGTTGGATAGTGTCTGAGGCGGCCACAGAGCTAGCGGGCTCGCAGTACCGGGCAGAAATGTTGTAAGTGTTGGTCACGAGGACTTGGCGTGTAGCAAGGGCGTAGAGAACCTCGGCAGAATATGCCGAGGTCTCAAAGTCATGGTGAGGGACGGTCGAGGTTACTGGAACGCTGAGACTAAGATCGTGACATGTTGGTTGTTGCAGGGAGCGGATGGCCGAGGCCAGCATCAGAGGAGTGCGGCGCATGGCTGGTGTGAAGTGGGCACGAAAGGGGTTCAGGGGTATTGTGGGTAAGGTTGGTCGTGCTTCAGGGTTAGGGTGGCAGCGGTTGAACAGCAAATGTCTTCCTTCGGCAGTTCCAGCGTGTTTACGGCGCGGGTTTAATACGAGTTGTGCTTTCCATCATTGATTGTACGGGCTGGCATCAACGAGCATTGGACCGGAGTTGTGTGGTGGTTCTATTGATCATCGCATTCCCCTGAACGGGGATAACGAGACCCTGCGGCGGTCTTTACAGGACCCGACACCCTGGGTCAGGGTAAGTCCGACAATTTTGATGTCATGTTGCATACCAGGCGTTGCCGATCCTGCAGGTCCCTCATCCAGCCGCCCTGGGGCAAGACATTCCTCCCTCTCTCACGCACCAAGATGAAAAAACAGGGAGA
This sequence comes from Podospora pseudoanserina, assembly GCF_035222485.1. NCBI lineage: Eukaryota > Fungi > Ascomycota > Sordariomycetes > Sordariales > Podosporaceae > Podospora > Podospora pseudoanserina. The sequence goes on from NC_085923.1 coordinate 30,279, forward strand.
CATGCTGGGCGCCAAGTGTCCGTCTTGATTCTATGCAACCCCCGGGGAACTTGGGAACTTTCCCGCTGAATGAAAAATTGGGGGGGTGGGAAGGTCTTCGATGATGCCAACACTAGCTACATGTAGCCAATAGCACAATTTTCGAGCAGCACAGAAAATCGACTCACAGCTCAAATCAAAGGCGCCAAGAGCACATGCAAAACCAGAATTTTGTTTGCTTTAACCTGGGAAGCCGTGGTTCCTCCTCTGCATCTAATGTTGAAACTTTTCAAGGTACATGATAACCAATCCATCATCCCGCTCTCCAGTCGCCTACAAATCAGAGTGAAGTGTGTTGTCACCCTCCCCAACCGCATCATTGCCAGCATCTATCTCTTCTACGATCTCGTGATGTGGAATCTTTCCATCCTTGAAATAAAAGTCACTGACCAGTGTCCCTTCCGACCACCATGCCGTCTGTTTGCCAAGGGTTCCAACGCTGAAGAAGACATCTCCTGCCCCTACCCTCAGGCATTTGCCGCTAGGCACTCGCAAATCTCCTGATTACCGTTAGCGAAAAGGCCATGGTAAGAGTGTGCAAAGAACGTACCAATACCTGCACTCATCAAGATCAAGCTCGGCTCCGGAGCCGGATGAGCAGGCATGTAGCTATCCCCATGAAAAATATACTGATATGCTTTATCAAAACCCCCCTCCCAGTGCAGCCGAATGGCATTGTCAATATCGAAGTCGGTCAAATCCGGATCGACGGTATCGATGGACCAACACTCGAGAGTGTTCTCCCATTCTCCCGTTGTGGTGTTCTTGGCTTGCGTCAATGCTGGCAGAATCACTTTGCTGGGGTGAGCAGACTTTGGGCAACGAATCTGGCAGTCGGTGGTCTCGAGACCGTGGCGGTCGAACTGAGGGACGTGCCGAGTCCCGTGAAGGGCAGCAGCCACCAGGGGGAGGCAGGCAGTAAGGATGGACTGCATCTGGGCGCTTTTGGCAAACATCGCTGGAATAGTTTGGTAAAGGTCGGTGGTACGGCAGAACAATGACCGAATAGCTGTAGGAAGGGGCTGAGAATTGTTCAAAATAGGTCAAGTGGCTTGCGATTTACAGGCACCAAACTGCGGTTGTGTTTGGATCCTTCGGAGCTTTTGAGTGCCGCATTTGTGCATGAGATACGGCTGGTTGATATTCGAAACCCAAGTCCTGTATCCAGGGTTTTGGTGAGAAGAGAGTATCGGCGATGGAATTCTCTGTACTCCGGTCCAAATCTGCAGCAGGTCGAGCATCGTATATAAAGTGGCCCCGGCCAAGAATATGAACGAGAATCATGTTGTTCTGTCGTGTCATGATCAGCACCCTGCCAATCATAACAGTCGGTCTTAATCCCTAATTCCGCTGTCTTTTTCCTTGGTTTGAGACGGGGTCTCTTTACTACCACTGCATTGTGCAAGGCGTTGCGTCAGCGTACCTACCTACCTACCTATTCTTTCATACCTTTTGCCAAGATGGCTCGCTGTCGGGCATTGCTACAGCTCGGTGCAACAGCGGCAGCCCTCTGGGGCTATTCGGTGTTGCCGCTCTCGATGGTTACTGCAGCGCCAACTCCCGAATGTGTACGTCTGCTTCCGTGCAGCACAGTTCTCGGAGATAGGGGTTAACATCTTTACAGTGCGCGCTTCTTGCCCAAGCCTTTCCTGGTGATGTCTCGCCTCGAGGCACTGATGTGTGGACGTTTGAGAATGAAGACTTCTGGTGTAAGTTTGACTTGGTTGATCTAACCCCAACCCTTGACCAGTATATCTGACACTTGTTTCAAGCTGCCACTGAAATTCGTAACCCGTCTTGTGTCTTCCTGCCGGACTCAACCGAAAAGGTTGCGCAGGCAGTTGGCCTTTTTGTAGCCAACGAATGCCGCTTCTCCATCAAGGGAGGAGGCCACAGCGCAATCCCCCAAGCCGCAAACATTGACGATGGTGTCCTCATGCCCATGAAGCTTCTCAACACGACCGAGGTGGACTTGGAAGCTGGTTCCATACGTGCAGGAATGGGCCTGTTGATGAGAGACATCTACCAAGCCCTTGACCCTCACAATCTGACTGCTATGATTGGCCGCTATGAGAAGGTTGGCATGGGCCTCACTGTTGGAGCTGGCATCTCGTACTTCTTCAACCGGGAAGGCTTTGCGGTGGACAATGTCCTCAACTACGAGGTTGTTCTGGCAAACGGCTCAGTTGTGAACGCCAACCAAACGAGTCACCCCGATCTTTTCAGGGCCCTCAAAGGTGGCAACAACAACTTTGGCGTGGTCACGCATGCCACCCTGAGAACAGTGGAGACTGAAGGTGCAGTGTACGGTGGTGTGGTGGTATGTTGAAAACTTGACGCTTTCATGTCCAGTGACCCTAATAACGCTCTGCCAGTACTATCCGGAGTCTTCAATTCCCCAAGTGACGGACCAAATTTACGACTACCACACACGCCAAGCCGTCGAGGATACTCTCACCCACGTTCTACCTCAGTATGGCTACAATGGAACGTCAAACGAATCCATCGCATTTTGCCCTGTAATTTACAATCGGGCTGTTGACGAGCTGCCAGAGATCATGCGCGGATGGGTTGACACACCATACACCCAGAGCACGTTGAAGAAGAGACCATATGCCGATCTAGCGTTTGAACTTCATGACGGTTTCCCCGATCGTCAAGTCCAAGAGCAGCGTGTCTTCACTGTCTACGCCGATGCCGACTTGTATCGCGACGTGTGGGCCGCATATCACAGCTGGCTCCAACAATGGCAACACATCCCTGGGCTTTATGGCCTGCATGTTGTGATGCCCATCACTCAGAACTCGCTGGTTGCCAGCTATTCGAAAAGCTCAAATGTCTTGGGGCTGAATGACAATCTGACCAATAATCAGACTTTGGGAGGTATGACCTGGCTCCTGCTTCGACGAATATTCGGATGTAGTAATGCTGACTTGTGGCAGTGCTGTACTTTGGTTTGACAATGGACAGCATGGATGACACGGCCGAAATTCTCCCCGCCCATGCAGAGTTTGTTCAGTCCATGATCGATCTTGCCAAATCGCGAAACCTATGGCATCCGTACATGTAAGCTTGTCCTGCCGGCTGTCTACCTAGGTATTTCAAAAGATCAATGTGCTGACCTCACCTCTCCCAGTATGCTAACATACTCTGGCTGGGATCAACCTGCTATCGCAAGCTATGGTCCAGAGAATGTCGCCTTTCTCTACGAGGTACAAGCCGCTTATGACCCAACCCATGTTTTCCAGAGATTGGTCCCCGGAGGACAAAAGTTGCCCGAACCTGGGTCTTGGTAGATATAGCCATCAGCATGGAGAACCGGTAGGATATAGTTGGACGTTCCGAATCTGTACCTTAATTTTATCGTCTTCCCCGCTAGACAAGAATAGAGAGACGGACATGCCTTCATTGGCAGGCATTAGACACGGCCGTTCGCCATTGATTTTGATGTTTGTGGTGGCTTGATCAATGATGACAGCGCTGGTTACTGGCAATTGAAAATGGACACTGACGTCGGAGAGTGAAAGGGAGGCACACGGTCTCTCGGGTGATCCGATCTGATCATGCGATAAGGACATGACCCGAGTGTTTCTGACGACCAGCACCTCCACTTTGACGCTGACGATACGTCACAGCACCGTAACAACGCGCCGAGTCAAAGCGTCCACAGATGTATAATTTTGCTAGTTCTCTCCCGTCAGCCTCTTGACGCTGACTTTCCCTCTGTCACCACACCATCCTGTCGTGGTAGCTACTTACTCAAATCAAGCTCATTTTCAAATCAGGTCTGCAAAACGAACCAAAATGCCAATTCCCAAGCCTCAAGCTCTGCGAACCTTTTACCGATCTTCATCGGCTCGCTATGTTTCCTCCACCCCCGTCCGGTTGGCTACCGCAACCTCTCCATCCTCGCGATCCAACATCAATGACCCTCGTGGCGGAGCTCCAGTCGACGACATTGATCTCGTCTTCGACTACCCGACCTCGCAACAGGCTTCCCCCTCGACGAGCCCTCCCTCCCTCGAGTCCTCAGGTTTGAGTGCCTCCAGCATTTCGGGAGGCGCGTACACGGGTCGCGGGTTCGACATGGACGAGACTATCATGTCGGCCCAGGAGACGGTAGGGCAGGTAAAGGACAAGATGGGCGATGTGATGCATACCAGCAAGGCGACCATCAAGAGAGTCGACAAGGAGATGGGTTACCCAGATAATAACGTAATGTAAGTCGGGTATTCTGTGGAAAGGTGATTGTGGCGATGCTGATGTGTGATAGCTATGCCGGTCTGGGAGCTCTTGGACTTGCAGCACTGTATGTTACCCTCCGTGAACCTGGCGTCACGGAGGAGGTACGTCGACGGGATCCCACCCTAGATGCTCGACGCGGCATGCACAACGTCAAGCATGACTTGCCCGCCCACGCGCCGTTGGAGAACAAGGTAGAGAAGATGATCGGCCGTACTGGTTAATACTATCAGCCATGTGTGGTGCAAAGACTGTAATGTTCATGGGAGGAAATGGGCGAGACCAAAAGTGAGCTGCCGCGAAGGCCAGTCTGTATGTAAACTGGAGCGCAAAAGAAACGTACCGCAAACCCTTCCAACAGTACTTTGGCAGGCAACTGTGGTCTCGCGCATGATGGATGCATTCATTCCCCAAGGCCCTTTTCGTCGAGGGCTGGCAGTTGGGCTCCCAGAACAGCCAGCCTGTCGGCTTGATCATTGCCATAATCCCCAGAGTGTCCAACAACTTTGGTCAGGATGGTAATGGTCCCCTTTGCCTCCCGATCCTCCATCAGGTCCCGGATAGCTTTGACCAGGTCGGCGTTTTTGACAGGGGTACCACCTGCTGTTTTCCACCCTTTCTTCACCCAAGAGGCATACCACTTGGTGACGCAGTCGATTGAATACTGGCTATCAGTACGAATTTCGATTGGTGAATCGAGGTCGACGAGCTGAAGAGCTCGAAGGATAGCTGTGAGCTCCGCACGCTGATTGGTTTGTAGTGGGCCGGCGAGGCGCTCCGAGACGTTGCGTGGGTCGTCTGCACCGAACCAAACACCAACTCCACCGCAAGCGCCTGCTTTTCCGTTACCAGGCGCCGCGCCGTCTGTGTATACCATCGTTATCTTACCGTCAGTGCTGGGCGCCTTTGACTTTTTCCTGGGTAACACAACCTCCTCCTCCTCATCGATCTCAAGCCCACGTTTGCGTGTGGGCTGAGATTTAGCAGACTGAGCTTGGTTGGATCCAGCTGCGTAGGCCCGGAGGTAATCCTCCGCCTCAGCACGCGTGTCGAACTTTCGAAAGACTGGTCTCGTGAACCCAGTCGTTTGCATCTGCGCGCTGTCCCAATCTGTATATACACCGGGCTTGTGTCCCCGAGCCACGGCATAGAACCGAGTGATTTTACCGGGGGCCGCAGGCGCACCATCCACCCATGCTGCTGCTTCATCGCGCGAGAGGAAGCTCTTGTCTGGTGAACCTGGGGATTAGCAAGGCAGATGGGGTGATCTGGACGTTGAAGAAGCTTACGGACAGCACCGCTAACGGCGATCACCTTTTGGCATTCTTCCCACGACTCGTAAACACCAGGCTCGATGCCGACTCGGACACCGTAGAACTTCTTGGGTTTGGGTGGCATTCTGAAGCAAGCTATTGCGATGGGTGGTGGATGCAAACGAATCAAGGCCGCCAACAGTCTGGTGCGAAATCTGGCTTTGGACCCGCGATTGCGAGTCAGAAATGCGAGGTTTCGCAAAGTGGTATCAGCATTAACTGAGTGTCCTGGATAAGGTAGGTACGTGAGGCTCGCCGTCAAATTGCTGCCTGCCTATACTAGACGGGGTGGCTTGGAAGCGCGACGCGGCACGGGGTCACGGGACGATAAGTGGAAGATACCGCAAGCGATAAGAGACAACAGACTTTCTGCTTACCTAATTATCGTTCCATACTACCAAAGAAAACTTGTTTGATCTTTACTCCACCACAGGAATACTGTGGAGGGAGCACATATAGATCATTCTCAGCCCTACTATACCATGTTCAGTACCTAGTATCATAACCTCAAGACCCCGATCAATCTTAAACTAGTACCTTTCCTGTATGCCTGAATTGAGAGACGGGCTAAAAGCTACTCATGTAAAGTGCAAGAGATTTACTCGGCAAACAAAAAGACTAGACGTGAATCCGCGATTCAGACGCGTGACCTACCAGACTGCAGCCGGTTGTTCCACCCCCAATAAGCTACTCGTCCTTGGCTAGTTAGTATCTTGTTCGATGGAATACTCGCAGCAACAATCAAATCTAGATGGAGACCTATTCCGAGGTTGACATTTACCTGTGCAGCATCCATTAGTACTGCCCGCAAGATGAACTCATTGTGCACAATGTCTCTCGACAAGGTCCTGCCATGCGTCCTCCAATGGTCATGTCAGATAGGATCATCGTGAAGGGGACGGAGGTGGTTGCAATGCAAGTACGGAACGTAGGCGTCTTGGTCGGATTGTCTTCCATCGGGCATGGCTATGTGGATCGGCGCTTCAATATGTCGAAAAGGGCGTTTTCAGGCGTCTGAGAGCAACAGAATGACTTCACGGTGCAGGTTCGGGGCAATTTATATCCTTTAGTGCCAGGCAATAACCTAGATGGGTCCCTTGAGACCTTGCACCGTATCTCGGACGTGACATCAAAGACCCGTCCAATCTTCTGCAATGTAAGACGGGCTTCAAACAGGTCATATTCGTATTTCTTCATCCGTCTTATCTCTACACCTTCATGCATGCAGCTCATGGGACTGGACTTGGCTGCAGCCGATGTGCTTGAACGGCGAACGTCGCAAGAAGCTGAATACTACTCGGTGAGCGGGTGTCCGTTTACCAACGGCACCCCCGTGAAGGGGATTAAACGGTGGAACAACGCGAGTCTTTGCAACAATGGCATCATTCGACAACGGGGACATATTGTGGTCCATACCTCCAATGAAAGTTGATTTCATATCTGCGCTAGACGACTAGTTCATGGGCATTATGAGTCGACAGCCCAAGCTGGGCCATCTGTCCGCAAAGCAGAGATGAGAATGGCGGCAGAAAGGGCTCGCTCCACTGGCTATCATGTCTCTTTGCCTTAGTTCGCGGTTTCATGCTCGGATGAATCTCCGGTGTTGACATTCGTCCTGTAAAGAGGCTCTGGATCATCCACCACCCAAACTCGAGTGAAATCTTGAAAAGGACAAGATCGGCATGTTGATAACACAGAACCAGGGACGGGACAGACTTTGCATGAGATTCGGCAGGTATAACAAGGTTACGGCGCAGGTCCGTCGGGACCGGAGTACGGCAAGGTGGGAGGGTGGCATCGAGATGGAACAGGGGAAGGTCCGTGCCGCCAGAGGCTGGTATAAGGAACGTATTTGAGACTGACTTCAATCACTCGCTGCAGGGCACGTCCGAGAATACGCGTGCCATCTCATCCAATCTTGACATAGCACCTTCCAAGCCCTTCTGATACTTGGCGTTGGAAAAGCGGGCGTTATCTTTTGATTCCCAAAACAGCGACAGCATGTCCTCGTCCACGTCCGCCCCGATAACATCAACAAGGCCGGTGTGGCTAGTGACCGGCGCATCTTCTGGACTCGGTCTAGAGGTGGCAATTGAGGCAGCAAAACTGGCGACGGTTGTTGCTATTGGTCGGGATCATCACGGACTTGAACTCGCAGCGAACGCAGGATGTCGCACGGTTGAGTTAGACCTGCGTGCCTCGGCTGAGCACATTTCCTCTGTCATTGCCGACATCATCAAGACAGCGGGCCGAGTGGACGTTTTGGTGAATGCGGCTGGTTATATCCTTGAAGGTGCAGTGGAAGAGACAAGGTCCGTTTTTATCAGCCTGGCCCCTGTTCGGCCCCCTTTTACTCCTCTTCGTCATTTTTTGTCCGATGCTGACAGCAGACAGTGATGCTGAGCTTGAAGATATCTTCCTCACCAACGTTTTTGCCCCCATTCGTCTCGCGCGTGCAGTGCTCCCCCACATGCGGCGTACAGGGGCTGGTGTCATCTTCAACGTGGCCGGAATCGGCGGATTCAGTGGCAGTCCAAATGCAGGAGCATATTGCTCTTCCAAAGCAGCATTGGCTACGTTCACTGAGGCTCTGCAGAGAGAGACGGGCCCATTGGGGATTCGTGTGTGTCTAGTTCAGCTTGGACATTTTAGAACTGCATTCTTAAAAGCCGGACACAGGCTTCACACTGCGCTGCGCATTGTTGACTACGACCCAGTGCTAGACCCACTGCGGAAGGCTTTCAACGGATTGGACGGACACCAACCCGGTGACCCTGGGAAGGCCGCAAGAGCGTTGGTCCACATTGCAAGCTTAGATGCAGATAGCATTCCTACGCTGCTCGCCCTAGGGTCCGACGTAGTTCCTGCGGAGTTGAGTGCCCACGAAGCCAAACGACAAGCATTCTTGGCACACGATACATGGACCAACAGCATGGGGTTTGACGCCTGAGTTGACATGTGCGGCGGAAAAAGGGTGGGGGTTCGATGATGGGCGATCTGAACTCCGTTGTATAGATATAGGCATCTCTTTAGTGTAGTGCAATTTTTCCTGATCGGTTCCCTGCACAGGCAATACTGCCTGCCCAAGAAAGATCTATCGTTCAGGCTGTGAACCCCATTGCCTCGGTAATAAGCGCTCGAGAAAAGGTTGCCCCACACAACCATACGGATCGATAGCGCATGCAGAATATCAGTAGCGTGGGGACGTCAGAGACAACTTACTGTGCCTACACACCAGACCTTCCAAGTCGAAAGAAGATTTCCCCTTGAGGTGTTGTTTGTCAACGTCCAGCGTGTGCTGCTCTCTCGCATCCTCTCAAACCACCATGTTCACTCACGAGGGCCTCTTCGGGGTTCTGCGGGTATGCATTTTTAGCGCGCTCGGCATGGACTGGCAAAGAGCGCTATTCCTCGATACCCGTTGCGGCCCGCTCAGATTGCTCGCCGTTTTGATCTGCGCTAACTTTGCGCCACGCCGATGGGGTTCAAGGGTGGGAGGATTGACGTGATGCGTGAATGAAAATGCTGTACAGAAGCGATGGCAACCGTGTTTCCCACAGCAGATCCGGTTTTCGACCAGATTGCTTTCTGCGCTCTGCATTGCGAGTCTTTCCACGCCCAATCGTGCCCTGTGTTTTAGCGAAAGTCAGATCACTTCCAAGCCACTTGCGTACGCCGAGGGGCCGGGAGGAATACCCTGACCCACGTTGCCTGCCACTGTGCCTCTGGAAAAGCTTCGCCAAACTGAGCTTCTGTGTTGAGCCTTTTTGACAGCCTCGCTGCGACGTGCCAGACTGGTCAAGACCATGGTAACGCCAGTATAGGCTACCAGTGCGCGCTTTGGCGGGTTGAGACGGGTTTGATCCGCCTTTGTCAGCCATTTCAGCAGCATTGCTCGCCGACATTGGGATCACGCGCCTCTGTCTGCAGATGGCAGCCAACCGCCAGCTTCGGAGCCCGATGGGAGGAGAGGCCAACGTCAAACGGTCCAAGCGAGCAAGTAAGGATCGTGAGATGACGGCACACAGAACACGTCCGCATTCTGATGACCTTACAGTACTGGACAAAAAACGAGAAAGGAATCAAGGGTTGATTCTCATCATTCGTGGTCTGACCAATGATCCACATAGCCATGAAATCCTCCGAAGGCGGGCGTTCCAAGGATGGAAGCAATGAACCAGGACCTTACTGCCCTCGGAGTAAGCACGCATCTCCAGATCTGTTTGTCGGCCAAAGCTTACGCCGAGCGTTAAGGGCTCTGCCTCAACTCCAGAAGTTTGTTTGAGCAGTCTTTTGCTGCGCATCACTGCTTCTGGTAGCAAAATCACCAAGCAATTCCATGCAGGCTCATCCTGTATCCCACCCCCCACCCCCATACACACACACACCCCAAAGTGCTTCAATCAGGACAGCTTGTCATGCCAGGAGCCAACGACAACTGAAAGCTGCCAGGGTAATGCAGTAGCGCACCGCCTCTAAAGCACCCCTGCAAATGGCGTTGACGAGCTGTCGCCTCAGCTCCCTTCCCCCCACACCTTGATGGCTCTGTTCCTGTTCCCCTATCGCCAGCTCATTCGGACATTACTGAGGCGACCAGTCGGAGTTTGTAACCGAACTCTACATCTTTTAAGTCCTATCTCTGGTATCTGCACTGCTCTTTCCTGAGCTGGCAAGTCGAACGATGCTCGTTGAGCGTACTAACGCCCACCCCCCACAGCCATTAATCACCATCTGATGAACGGAATTGCAATTGCACATGGGCAAGTGGGTTCACTTTTGTCCAAAGACACTGAGAACGGCAACTGCTACGATATCTTCGTAGCTACTGTCTCGACTCCTGTTCGGTGATCTGTTACAACGGTTCATGATGGACAGGACGGAAGTTGCCGACGTCGCAACCCAGGACAGAAATCAAGCTTCCTCCCATCTTCTGTCATTCGTGCGCCACGAGCCGTATGGTACGTCATTCCCCGCGTCCAAGTCAAATAAACGATGCTTGGAGCCTCAGGAGACACATGGAAAGTCTGCATCTCACACGATCCTGACACCATGCAACTTGGCCCGGCTTCTACCCGCGATCAATACGATAGGCAGGATTTCACCGAATATGGAGACAAGTTTGGTTCATCGACGGAAAAAAGAGGGTGACATGGCAGGTTCGGTAAGATGATATTTGCTAAGATGTTCGGTTAGGCTGTTGCAACCCCGAACGCCTACAGTGTTGTGTGGAACAGACCCGTAGGGAAGGTATGCTTAAAGCTTGAGCTGGTGATCGACACGTTAAGGAAACCTGGCAGAGGTGTATTCAGGGCTGGCGCTAACCTCCGTGACCGGCGTTTTGTCATGCCCTCAAATCCATGGTTAATGGTTAGGGGATTAAGTGTAACCCAGCCCAACGTATGACCGTTTTTCCATCCATTCTGGCCACCAACTGGTGTTGCGGCACTCCCCCTCCGACAATCTTAGCCCTTCTCGAGTACGTCCTTCCCTTGTAGATTCGTCCTTGTTTGTTTTCCCGCCACACCTACCTGGATGAGGGAACGTGGGTTACACTGCACGATATGCACCTCTACCGTATCAGCAACATGGAGTGGCAGGGTGGAGCTTCAAACAACATGAATGTCCCATACATAAGTAGCAGCCTCCGGTACGCTGGAGACCTGGAACAAAAACCTGATATTCTGAGACGACGAGCAATCCAGTGTTTAATCCGATCTCTTCAATCAGACTGCCCAAATCCGACCCGACTTGGAATAGTTGTTTTCCACTGCTCCTTGTGACCCTCACGCCAACCGGAACATCTCTGGACACAGATCGGCACCGAGGCCCGACAAGAGCAAGAATGGAAGATGAGAACAGAACTCGTCAACGCGGCCGCAAACGATGGACCGAGGAAGAAGATAGCATCCTCTATGAAGAAGCTATGAAACAATGCAAGTTATACGTCCCGTCTGCGTGGCCTGTCTCATTGCCGTCTAACTGGGTCCCATCACAGCCACCACGGGAAATGTCAGAGATTGGCACAGGATAGCCACCAAGCTGCCGGGGAGAACAAACAAGGATTGTCGCAAACGATGGGTCAACAAAGTCTGTGGAGGGTTGAAGAAGGGACTCTGGGACCCCGAAGAAGATCGTCGACTCCAATCAGCTGTAGAAAAGCATGGGTTAAGATGGCCACTCATCGCTGCTGAGGTGGGCTATCGGAGCCCTGACCGTATGTCCTGACATTGTTGATCCACCGACTACCTAGACGATTGCCGTGGTTGCTAACAGCAAAGTTCAAAAAAGAATGTGCAAAAAGGTGGCAATATGGGCTCGACCCAAGATTAAAGCATCGAGAGTGGACAACGGAAGAGGTGTGTAATCTCGTTTCTGTACTGCGTGCTTTCCGCTAATCACATGCTCCAGGACAAGCTGCTGCTTTCTCTTGTGCAAGAAAGAGGACGGGAGTGGAAGGCTATTCAGCACAGTCACTACCCATCGCGATCACGGATCGATCTCAAGAACCGCTACACAATTCTCATGCGCAGACTAAACAACCCCAGCCATCAAGATGTCTTTCAGGATGAAGATGGCTCTGACACCAGCTCTGTCATATCAGCTGGCGACGCGAGTGATGATGGAACCGGCACAACAGCAGCCACAACGATCAGTACGCATAGCGGCTCATCATCACACAGGCTGCATTCAAGACAGGGCTCCAGAGTGTCTGCTGCGTCTGATCAAGTAGTGGCGCAGTCCAACACACACTCGCAACATGTTGAAGTCAGCTTGGGGACGGGACATCCGCATGTGGAGCAGCTTGAAGCAGACTTCAACGCGTCGGACTGGCTTGACTCCTCAGCCTTCTCCCTCATACCCACCACCACAGCTCAGCACGCAGGAAGCGTTGATCCATTATCGCTGACGTCGTTTTTGGATCATCACAGTTCAGGGTTGCATCACGATACAGCTATGATGTCTTCAACCTGGGAAGATCCGTTTTCAGCGTCTGCTGCCCCGCAAGCTTACCACTTGTCTGGGTTTCATCTTTCCACAAGCACCTATCCTCAAACGGCCGGCTTAACGACGACCACAGCCACCGCTGATGACCATGATGTAGGGAAGGGGGATGTAGAGATGGAGGGAATGGTTGCTTTTGACCCGACCCTCCTTCTCGCTGATACCACGGGCACGGACAGCTATAGCACAGAGCCTATCCAATCCACCGCGGGACCAGAGCAGGTCCCGCGATCGGAACAGAATGTGGGAGGAGAGTTGGGGTCCGGTGATGATGAAGATGTGAGCAAAGTGGTCATTGCAGTCGAAGGATGTGATAAAGATACATTGGACTATCTGCTCAATGTCACCAGACCAATCAAGGGACGTGTGAAAATGGAGATTACTATGTGAGTAAGGGCGGTTGAATATGTCGGTACATAGGTAGTCCTCTTTGTATGTATATAACTTGCAACTTGGGTTGGCATGGCGAAGGTGTTGAGGCGAACTTTTGGGGCATGAAACATCATATCACAAACTGCTTTTCTACTAAAGGTTTCCTATGACGGTCCTAGTATTTCATTGATATCCACAGTGTTGGGAAAACTTTAAATGTACTGAGCTTGTGTTAAAGGCACTGCCTTAGTACTTATAGATCAAGAACTATAATACCAGGTACGTAGGTGAACAATTAATCTTAATGTAAAATATACATCAACAACAGCCTGGGCTGCTCCGTTTTTATCCAGGGGTTTCTTTGGCGATCTCGGGTGTGGCTTAGTAACGCCGCTCTCATTACCACTGTCGATGTATTTTCCCTTGCTGGCAATCTTGTTGCTAAATATATTCGCTTCTCCGTAGTCTTCTGTGGAGCTAAACTGAGTCAATATTCAAAAATTCAAGCTGTGAACCCTCTCCGATTTCAATAGAGGTACCTATGCCCCCTAAGGTAGGTGTCTGATAATATTGAGGGTTTAAAAGATAATTCCAAGAGTTCAAAAATATGGACGCTGAGAACGAGTCAAATCAAAACTCCAAGAGCCTTGCAAGGGGAACTGCAACGGTGCTCTGGTGCAGGAAGTGTCTGAATGTTTGGGAGTGAGAAATATAGCCCTTTGCCGAGACTGTCGAAGGGTGTAACCAGGTAGGTACTACACCCACATCGGACCTTGGCATGCTCTTTTCAACATGAAATGTCGAGATAGCGATAGAACGAGTGATTTCAAGCTCCAGGTCCTTGGGAGTCAAGGTTCTTAAGGGCCAGTGTATACCTAGATTATTTGTGACCGAGGACAGCTTTCCTACTTAGGTAGGTAGTTGACACTAGTGAAGGCCGGGGCCTTCACCCGGACTCAATATTCACGAGGCAGATACATATTCCTTCTCACATACATACTGAGGCCTGTACCAGCTGGCCGAAACCAGATCTGCAACCTCGCCATTGGAGCGCGGCCCGCCTGCCGGGAAGGTAGTCTCCGCGGACTGTATGGCTGACCATCAAGTGATATTCCAGAGTCCTTCCAACCCGAAATGATGGACCAATCACCCAAATATCGAGCAGGACATTGGTGCCAACCTTCAATTCTGCCATGACATGGAATGTACGCCAAGTCTGATCACCATTAAACCGCAACGCCTTGCCATCCAGCACTTTGGGTAGATCGCATTTGTCTTCTCCATCTGGTATAGTGAATCGTTTAAAATGATTGGAGAACGTGCTACTCCTGCAGACCACAGCAAACATATGGTTCGTTTTACAAGACTTGTCCCCCCATCAGTTGTCATAGATTGATCCCCATATGCCTTGTCTCCCCTGCGACATGCTTTCCAGTCATCTGGATGTAAGGGTTCACTCCGAAAAAGCAAATGCACCCTGAGTGCCTCAAACATAAAAGTTTCCGCAAATACCTTAAGGCTTACCGTCAACCGAATGCACCCCTCACGTAAAAGTTCCTCATTGATTGGTGTCCTGCCTCACATTTACAAAGCTGCCATACTTCTGGCCCAGAACTGTAACAGACTGCATAGCGCAATTAAAATTCAATATGCTAGCCGCAGCTTGACACTCGACACTGTATCCGGGCTTGGCCTGGATGCTCGCTTGGAGATGGGGCATTTTCGAGGAGTCGAATCCTGCCGGATAGCACGGGAAGAGTGCCATGCACTTGACCAATGGAAAATAAATTAAAAGATGCAACATGGAGCTCCTCCGCCAATACTCGGAGAACAAAACTTTCCACGCTCTTGGGCATCTCCCACCGTGACCAACAAATGTTCAACAGAATGCACTTGATCACCTTATCTATCCTCGCTATTTGGCACACAACTCATGATTGTCGTTCACCGAACTTGGGGGCGAACTTTGTCCAATAGGATAAACTGATGACATTTATCCGTTTCAGCATCAAGACTTCCGGCGGCCAACACCGAGCAACATGTGAACACAAAAATCCTCACCACCAACAGGCGGAAGCTAGATCAAAACAGGGGTTAGTATGCTCATATCTCTCGAAGGCAACGAGTCCGGTGTGATCCGGCAAACGACGGACGCGCTGACGGACCATGATGGCAAGGCTTGGCGTTATGAGTCCGAGGGCCCGGCTCTGTCAGCTCCGAGGGTCAGCCGGACGTGGGGCCGTGTGGTGCGGGGGAAGATCCTTTCTGCCTTTGTGTGTTCCCCCCCTGTCCCATTGGCTAGGGTAAAGCGCTCCGTTGCTTGATTCTAGCCACCCTTCTTGGCGTCGCGGGCAAGAGATTCGTTAAGAGCTTGACCTTTTTCTTGTCACGGCATCGCTGGTCTGCTCGGAGCATTATTCTGGAATCCAGTACCGGAACTAACAGGTTGACAGCACGTAAGAGGCGCAAAAGGCGCTCACAAGACTGGTTTTGATGCATCAGGCATTGGCTCCTCACGGCCACGGACCGATTACAAGACGGGACAAAAGGCTTGTTGACAGTGGGCGTGCAGCTCTATTTGCCGACACCAGTTCCAAGTGAGGGACGCTAGCGGGAAGACGAGCTTTCAGAGCCGGCTTGGTCGTGAGAATCCTGTCTGTGCCGTTGCATTTACCCGGCGGAGGCGGCTCGATGTCCCACTCTAATCACATCTGCTTGCTCTGCAAAGGTTTTGTCAGCCAGGCCATAAAGCGCAAGAAGGAAAGGAGGAAGGTTGCGTCCCCGCGTTTGCCAAGCTTCGGTACCTCTCGCCACGAATCAGGGGCCCCCTGGGCTGACTTTAACGATTGTTTGCTGTACAGTGAATTGCATTCAACAAGAACTTTGCTCCGTGCTCGCATTTCCATCAGGGTGTCGCATCCATCCATCCCACGCGGTTCCACTCTTGACTTCCCATCTTGTATGGAGGGTCCCACTCTACCCCGAGGGAGGGAAGAGATTGTGGACTTAGGTATTCACTTTTTGACAGGACGACCCACCGCCTACGGCAAGTCAAGGAGCAAAGACGGGATATCAGGCCCTCAGTTGTCCCTCAGTTGTCCCTCACTAATACCCAACACTATGTACGCGGCGCAGGTGGTTGGCGACTGGGGACGACATGGAAACGCCGTTCCATTGGACTGGATCCATCAGGTATGGAGTGATCACCATTGCCCCATGGGGCGGCAAGACCCCATGTTTGCATCTCCACCACCTTAATTCACAAGTTCCGCCCAACCATCAGAGCAGGCATCGACAGCCGATTATCCCCGCTCACTCCGCATGTCCCAGATCACAAGAACAGGGCAATAGCTCCTGGAAGATGGCAGGCAAAATGCAGATTCCATGGCGGACAGGGCTGGACGAGACTACATCGAGGAGAATGTTGTGACTTGGCCCGAGGTAAGGGGGCAGGCAGGTAGCAATATCGAGATGGGACGCGGGAACCAGAATCAGTGGAAAGGAAGTGAGCGAACCGCCTTTCCGTTCCTGGGAATAGATTTTCCTCTGTACCTACTCTCACGTACCGTCGTTTATTGGACGGGGTTACCCCGAGAGTTGAGTGGCCCATGGCCATCCCGGGGTCATGGATACACCCTCTGCAGGCTATATTGAATTCATACCATGTGCTTGGGGATGATCCGCGAGAGCGGTTGGATTAAAATGGCGCGCTGTCCTGTTCCTCTCCTGCCGTCCCCGTCCCTCTTCTCTCCTCACCCTCCCCCTACCTTCATCTTCACACAAGGGTGTGGCCTGCCCCCAGTCGATTTTACTGCGACTAAGAACCTCCTGTCTGTATTCTTGCTTCCACGACATCAGAAACCAAGACAGCAACCATGGCTGGCGACGGTGCTGGCGTGACCGGCAAGTCGGATCCCATCATCACCCGGCTTGCCAACGAGGACAAGAAATGGTTCTACCAGAAGCCCAACCTGCTTTACCTTTACCTGATGCTCTTTCCCACTTGCATGGGTATTGAGTTGACGTCTGGTTTCGACTCGCAGATGATCAACGCTCTGCAGATCGTCCCCTTCTGGAAATATTGTGAGTGATTCCCAGCTGAACGAGATCTTGGGGTTCAAGCATTAATGTTTTGTTTGCAATGCAGACTTCAACGATCCTCAAGGTGCTCTCAAGGGGATTATTGCCGCTGCCTACTCTCTCGGTGCTATTCTCTCTCTTCCGTTCATCCCCATGATCAATGACAGGTTCGGCCGTCGCTGGTCCATCTTTGGCGGCTCTGTCGTCATGGTTATCGGTGCTCTCGTTCAGGGTTTCTCCGTCCACGGTAAGCATGTCTCCGCCAGAACCATCGATAACATGCAAGCTGACACAAAGTACAACAGTCGGCATGTACATCGTCGCCCGTATGATTCTCGGTTTCGGTATTCCCACTTGCATTGTCTCTGGCTCGTCTTTGATCGGAGAGTTGGCCTATCCCAAGGAGCGTCCTGTCATGACCTCGCTCTTCAACGTCGCCTACTTTGTCGGTCAGATTATTGCTGCTGCCATCTGCTTCGGCACGAACAACATCCAGAGCGACTGGGCCTGGAGAATCCCATCGCTTTTGCAGATTTGCCCTTCTCTTTTGCAAATCACCTTTGTCTTGTATGTTCCGTCTTCCTGAGCCTTCTTCCGGTTCGCTAACGTGGTCCTGAATACAGCTTCCTTCCCGAGTCGCCTCGCTGGCTCATCACAAAGGATCGTGGTGATGAGGCTCTTGCTATCTTGGAGAAGTACCATGGCGAATCTGATCGCGGCGCCGAGTTCGTTGCGGCCGAGTTCGCTCAGATGCAGACAACCATCAAGCTCGAGCTGGAGGCGGCCAAGAAGTCATGGCTGGACTTGTTCAAGACGGCCGGTATGCGCCGTCGTGTTCTGATCACCACCATGCTGGGTCTCTTCACACAATGGTCCGGCAACACCTTGATTTCGTAAGTGGCTCCCCGACACCTTAACTTCCTCTCGGTACACGGGCACTAACCAATCCCAAGATACTACCTTGGTGATCTTCTCAAGATGATTGGTTTCACCGACACAACCTATGTCCAGAAGATCAACGTCTCGATTGCCTGCTGGTCTCTAGTCTGCGGCGCCACCGTTTCTCTCCTCGTCACCAAGATTCGTCGTCGCGTCATGTACCTCGCTTGCACCATCTCTCTGCTTCTCTGCTACATTGCCTGGACCATCTCCATGGAGCGCGCTCAGACTGCCGCTCAAGCTGGCACGCCCAACAACGCGGCCAACATTGCGACCCTCTTCTTCATCTACGCCTACTCTCCCTGCTACAACATGGGTTACAACGCTCTTACCTACACCTACATGGTCGAGGTGTGGCCCTATGCTGAGCGCTCTTCCGGTATCGCCTTCTTCCAGCTCTTCGGCCGTCTTGCCGGTTTCTTCACCACCTTTGTCAACCCCATTGGTCTCAACTCGGTGGGCTGGAGATATCTCATTTCCTACTGCTGCTGGCTCGCCTACGAGGTCGTGTTTGTTTACTTCTTCTTCCCCGAGACATTTGGTCGCACTCTGGAGGAGTTGGCCTTCTGTAAGTCAAAAGTCCATCCGCAAACTATGGGCATCATCTGGACAGGGCTAACAACGAGGCAGTGTTTGAGGACAAGCATCTTGCCGACCAGGCCAACGCCGCTGTCGAAAAGGTTCTCAACGAGAAGAACGCGGACGTAATTTCACTCGGTGGAGAGAAGGGTCGCTCCGAGGTCCGGGAGAATGTTGCTTGAGATGGTCACAGCATTGCGGCCGGCGTGATCTAGCCAAAGATACCACGGAGTGGCTGGAGGGAAGGAGTTTGCTCGGGGACGCACATGCTCGATGGAGCGGGAGCAGGGTGTACCACAGTAGATGCATTTATCTTTAGTTACATTAGCACTAATCGCCTATAAAGGATGAATGACATTTGGTGTTTCTGACGTCAGCCCTTCTCTTGGCCATGTTGATGTGTTGATATTTGCCGCTCTGGAACAAGCTAGCCTCGCCTTGTTGGGAAACAAGGTCTGAGATTTGTCCGCTCGAAATATGCCAAGTCAAACATGCAAAGAGGTGGTGAATCTTCCATGTGGCAAATTGTCCGGGATGATACCCCCCAAATTGAAATGTATAGTGGCCAAGACGTTGTGGACCTGTTCCCCGCGTTCGCTTCGACGTGAACTTAGAATACATAAACCAGATGAGGTAGATGTTGCTATCACTCCCTGGCGGGTTCGTCAAGCAGACATACCTTTTTTGCAATGAAGTTCTCTCACATTGTCGCCGTTCTATCTGCCCCCTTGGCGGTAGCTGCGCTTCCGGCTGCTGCCCCTGAAGCCAATGTCGTTGCTGCTGCCGAGCAGGACGTTTCCAGCACTTTGCTGGAAGCCCGCCAAAACCGTCGGCCTACTCCATGCGTGAGAAAGACTGATCCTGCCCCTACTCAAGAGGAGACAGATGCTCGGTTCGGCGAGTTCGTCGAGGTGTTTGTCGGCTCCAGAAAGAACATCAGCCGTGCCTTTGAGTTCATCGTCGACGACTATATTGTAAGTTTCCTGGACATGCACCGCGGTATGCCTGCTAAGACGTGATCTCTAGAACCACAACCCAATGGCTCAGAATGGACATGCATCGGCCTGGAGCATCCTTGGAAACATGTGGGGCGGCATTCAACACCGCTACATCCGAAGCACCATCCGCGGCAACATGTCGTGGGTAAACTATTCGGCTCCTGGCTTTGGCACCATTGTCGACCGGTTCCGGTGGGAGGGAGGATGCATTGTCGAGCATGTAAGTGTTTAAGACGCCATGAGAGGCTTGGGTCGAACAGACGCTAACCCGACGCAGTGGGACCAAGGAGAGCGCTATCCCGCAAGGAAATAAGGGACACTAACATAGGATGTGCCGTAAGGATGTCTTGCTGTATATAAGAACACGAGTACGTGAGAGAGAAATAGTGTTTGTACCCTCTTCCGGCCTATTATTACATGGTGAAAGTGTAGAATAGGTACCTTATTTCAGTAACCCGTGGGCAACCTTGAGAGCATGGATGCTGTCTTCGTCCCACTGCCTTTTCTGTGACAGGACGCCCAAGTACATAAATGTATGTGGACAACCCAAGTACCGCTTGAGAGTGACCATGGTGCCGTTAGCAACAAGTTTCATTGCATAGGCTTCTCCCTCGTCCCGCAGCGGATCCACTTCTGCGGTGCGGATGTAGGTATTACATAACCCACTCCAGTTGGGAGCACGCATGGGGGCAAGCCACCAGTCGGGCCACATCTTTCTGATCTCCGGCAGCTTGTCTCGTGGCATGCACTGGTTGCCAAAATACTTGATCCGCTTCCACGGCAGGATTGGCCCCCGGTGGAACTCGTGGAAGGACGGATAGGGAGATTGGGTGTAGTAGTCGAGACTGAGGCAGTCAGTGGTGGGGGGCACGGTGGGCATGCACAGCTTAAGCTGGATCCCGGCATCTCTAGCCATGTGCTGCAAGACTAGCGAGATGTGACCGCCAGCAGAGACGCCGCCGATCGAGATGGAGAAGGGGTCGACGTTGAGGCTGACATGTTCATCACGGACCCAGTTGAGCGCGGCCCATGCATCCTGGATGCACTTGCCCCATATCGTTTCTACCACGACCGAGTCAGAGCTGGCACCCGGCCCGACCAACATTTGTGAGACTGTACCTGGACAATGCCGATAGTTGACATCAACCACGACAACACCTGCCTTGCGCATCACCAAGCACAGACCCGCCTCTGAGTGCAGGTCACCGAGCACAAAGCCGCCTCCGTGGAAGTTTAGGTGCACAGGATAGGGGCCGGGTCGCACAACTCCTCGCTCGTCTTCAACCGGGTGGTAGACTCGCACCGGGATGTTTGTGCCATCTTGCGAGCTGACAACATGGTCACCCACGCCCTTCTCTTTGGAAGAATCGAGAGCACAAGGCGGCTGATGTTTTTGAGGACTTTTGCGAACCTCCTCAATGGGGATTGTGTGGGCGGGCGGTTGCTTGGCGATGACGTCGATGAAATACTGGAGAAATTCGGGGTCGAGTTTGGGGAGGATGTGCTCCTCAATCAGATCCAGTCCATCATTTGTAGGCTGCGACGCTCCTGGTTTTGGCACGGCGTGGCCGGCAAGGGTCGAGTCGAGATTGCTCATTTTGCCTCGTGCAGTTAACAAGAGGGGTTCGGACGGTTGCTGTGTGACTTTAAAATATCACGACGACCGGGACCTTGCAAGTGTCTCCAAATCCCAGTTGGAGATTCGGATGGTCCTCCTCGGCCCTTGTCGGCTTCCCCACAGTTCGGCACTTATACTCCGCATTACCCCATCATTTGCACAAGTCGCACAACCAAGCAAAACTGTTGCAGCTGGCGGGGTCTACCTGCCTGCTTACTAATCAGCCACTGGTGCCAGTCAACCGCTAGGCATCAAAGAGATAGGCATCTTCTCAGCCAGAACAGTTCATGTCAAGGCCCTTTATAAGGACAAGCTACGATGTTATATTGCTTGTATTGCTCTCCTTAAGTGAGAGATTTTTATCCAGGGTGCCGTCCTCCCCATCTGCCTATGTACTTCATAAAACCCCACCGCGAAAGCTTGGCTTTGGGCATCACGATCTTCACCTTCCCGAGACCATGATCACAATCGGATATCTCGCTTGCGATCCGTTGCCTGCAGCTATTTTCTGAGTAAACAGCAAACCCACTTCTCAGCATCACCATCTTTATCTTCCCATCAAGAACGGAGCATACCGTCTTGTTGACTACTTTTCGGTCATGGTGACACCTCTCTTCAACTTAACTACCTATCCGAACCAGTGCAATGGCGTCAAGACAGCAAGCTTTGTTGCTGAGGAATCAGGATGACGAGGAACGAGACTATGAAATGGCACTTCGTAATTTCCAGAGCGGTGCCTATCGCGACTGGCCCAATGAAGCAGGTGTAAGTGACGAGCTCATCATGGATTGAGCAACCATAGTTAACCATGTATGTGATCAGTTTGAGGGCCTTGGTGAGGAACGAGGTCCCATTGAGGTTCCAGTTTCAGGATACATCCCCTCGTGGGCAATTGGCAGTCTCTATCGCACAGGGCCGGGCATCTACACCATCGACGATACTCCCAAAGGAACATACCGCACCGAGCACTGGTTTGATGGCCTGGCGCATACTCACCGCTTCGACATTACCCCCGACCCCGATAATGAAAGCAAAGTCAAAGTATTTTACTCATCTCGTCGGCAATCGGACCATCTCGTCGAACACATTAGGAAAACTGGAAGTATGAAGTACCTCAGCTTTGGTCAAAAGCGCGACCCTTGCCTCGGATTGTTCTCAAAGGTTATGGGGACGTGGCAAGCTGCGATGATCCCTCACGGGGAGAAATGGATGGAGAATGTCAGTGTGGCTATTTTGCCTAACCCACCTGGACTGGAATCGGAATCAGGCAATTTGTTGGGCAACAAGACTACGGTCGGGAGGGCACCCCAGTCAGGGGGCCACCGAGTTCCTCTCCCCCAAAGTGTGTGGGCAACAACCGACAATAATCTCATGAAGCAAATGGACCCTGACACCCTAGAGCCCATCGGCTTTGCAACACAGTCGGCGTTTCACCCCTCACTCAAGGGGCCTCTTTCATGTGCCCATCCACAAAGAGATCCCGTGAACGGCGACATCTACAACTTCAATCAGGACTTTGGAAGAGAGACTGTCTATCGAGTCTTTTGCGTCAGCGCATCAACGGGCCAGACCGAAATCATTGCCGAGCTGAGGGGAGAAGGTGTGCACGCAGCTTATATTCACAGTTTCTTTCTGACGCAGCACTTCGTTGTTCTTTGCATTCCAGCGTCGCATATTGGATGGGGAGGAGTCAAGATCCCTTGGGCCGGGAATATCGTCGACGCCATGGAGCCTTTTGACGAGTCTAAGAAGATGAAGTGGTTTGTAGTTGACCGCACCAACACAAAAAGAGGGGTTGTGGGACGGTTTGAGTCCGATGCGGGCTTTTTCTTCCATTCGGTGAATGCATTCGAAGAGGATGATGGCAGACGGATCGTTTGTGACATGATGCGGTATCGGAACCTCGACGTCATTCAGAAGATGTACTGCGACGTTATATTGCAGAGGGATGGAGCTACCGAGCGGTTTTGGGAAGTTGAGGAGAGGGCGAAGGGATCAATGCTTAGCCTCACAAGGTTTTCCCTATGTCTGGAACAGAGCAATCCGACGAGATTTGTGCCGGTTGAGAAAGTGTTTGCAATACCTGCTCCGCACGCGGGAGAATTGCCAACAATCAATCCGCTCTTTGCGACACGCAAGCACCGATATATCTACAGCTTGCCTTATCAGGGGAGGAGCACTATGATGGATGGAATTGTCAAGACAGACACACAAACTAGGGAGGTTCTGTTTTGGGATATTCCAAAGGGACACAGTCCTGGCGAAGCTATCTTTGTACCGAGACTACCAACAGGTTCCAACGCCGAGCAAGAAGAGGATGACGGAGTGCTTTTAAGTATTATTCTTGATGGGTTTGACAAAACAAGCTACCTTTTGTGTTTGGATGCAAAGACAATGAAGGAGCTAGGACGCGCCGAGCTTGCATTTGCGATTGGGCTGGGATTTCACGGTGTGCATGTTACTGCAAGTAGTAAAGAGATAGAGAGGGTGACTGGATCTTTAACGCGAACATAGTTGAATAAAAAGACGCTGAACGCCCCCATCTCTCCTCGTCCAAACCCCTAGTCTGGTGCTTTCTGAAGCTGAAGCTATATACTTCCAACTTTGCACCTCTTCCACCAAATTTTGGCCTCGCTGTATCAATCCACAATAGCTGAGGGGGTTTGGTTAGGCAGGCTGCACGCAGAGGGGTTCAGTTCAATTTGCATGCTGGCATGACAAGCATCAGCTCAAACACATCGCTTTGCTTCTTTCAAGTTCGATTCTCTATAGACAAGTATTAATTTTGTTTCTCTTATCACTGTTGTTATCTGAAGCTATATTCTCAATCATGCATACCATGAGCTTCCCTTGGCTCCTCATGCCAGACTGACATGGTAACAATAGACTTTTGAGTGAATGGGTTGAGGTCACATACCTATGGAACCACCCTTGCGCTTCATCAGCTACATCCCCATTTCCAGCCGCACCCAACACCCACGTAATTGAAGGCCCGGAAATTGAAGGCGTCGCAATCACAAGCCTCTTGTGGGTGGTGGTGCTAAGCGCCACATCAATCTCAACACTCATATCCAACCCTACCCCAGCTGGGGTGTTGCACGGTTGGCAAAAGGAGGGGCTTCAGCGATCAGACGAACAGGGATGATCTGGAGCCATTTTGAGATAAGGCGGCTGAATTCAGCTGACAAAAGCGAGTAAGTTTGTGCGAGGGATATCGCTGCTGGCAATCGTGTAGGGCTCGCCGATCACTTTGATCTTTTGACATGGTACCGACCGACGGCCGGAACTTGCTTTGTTGGTGTGCGAGTCTCGAGTGCAGCAAACTCCAAGGTGAGAAAATATGCATGTATTGCTGATTACTATTGTGTGTATTGCCATCATGAAATGCAACTGCGATCTTTTCCAGTCCTCCCTTCAATCATCTCAGATCTTTTCCCTTATGGTCTCCTCCCTTACCGAGTTGCCCCCTTCCAGATCCACACGCACCTCTGTGGTCCGCCAGATTTCTGCCTCCCCGTTCTGCCCATTCGGCCCGAGAATGTCCTCCTCGCTCTGCGCCCGGCTGCTGGTCAAGCTCTTCATTCTGATCGCGCCATTGACGTTGCTAACCCCGCTGGTCCCATTCATCCGGCCGTACCCGGTGGCGCCTGTCTTCTTGGTGGACGCGTTGGCAGTCGCCAATCCAAAGTGCTGCAGCACCTGCTGGAAAGGCTTGCGCAGGCAAGGAATGCAAGCGGCGATGAAGGCGACCTGTTCCTCCACCAATGACCACGTACCCATCTGGATGCCCTCCAAGTTGGGGTCTTCGGTAAGACCAAAGTTGGCCGCCATGGTCGCCTTGACGATGGACGCCGCAGAGGCAAAGATACCCAGAGCCATGAGGACACCGATAACAATACGCTCCCGGAGGGGGATCTGAACCTTTCGGAGGAAGGTCACGGGCATGAGGGCGAAGATGACGTCGGTGACAATGTTGAAGCTGGCGATGCAGATCGAGTTGACGCGGATGGCACCCTTGCTCCAGCACTTTGCATCGGCAACAAGGCCGAGGAGATCCCACGCGGCGTGGAGGGGAATGCACTGCAGGACGGCGGCCAGGGTGCCGTAGATGCTGACAATTATCTGGAGGGCGATCATGACCCACAGGAAGTGACGGACAGACTTGCGCTGCTCGAGGCGGAGAAGCATGCCGGCGACGGAGATCTTGATGGCGGCCATGGACCAGGCCCAGATGGGCTGGGACAGCACGGCAAGCTTGTTGGAGTAGATCACATCGGCGAGGGTAAAGGTCGAGGGGTCACCGCCGAAGGTGTAGGGGACGGTGAGGATGAGGAGGATGGAGTTGGTCAGGACGAGGACCCAGGCGGCGCTGATGACATAGTCATCCCATCCCATGTGGAAGACCGGGAAGGATCTCGTCCACAACCGGGCGCTGAAAAGGATGAAGGATATGATGTTGAGGGTGACGGCGGCGGCTGTGAAGGAGTGGGCAGCCGTGTTCGCGGCATCGGTGGGTACGGAGGGGATGAGGCTTGGATCAGGTGGCCCGGCGAAGGCTCCCGGAGGAGGGCCGCTGGCGCTTCCCGAGGCGCCCGAAGTTGTTGGCTCCATCGTCCCGGCGCAGTGGCTCACAACACAAACAGCAAAAAAAGCAAACAGAGAGCAGCGAACAAAACGAAGGGAGGTGGTGGAGGATCTGCGATGAGATGTCAAGGAGCTGTCATGGCCCTGGGTCTGGGGGATCGGCACGCTCTTATCATCGTCCCAGGGCATCGGTTTCGGTTGGTCACCGAGTCCACCATTGCAACCAAGCAAGATCGGATCTTTCACCCGATTCGCAATCCGGGGCTCCATGTCGTCTCCATGTTGATGGATTCCCATGTTGCCTGCCGCAAATCTAGTGGAGAAATTCCCCTCTTGGCCTCGCATTAGCTCAACTGTCGAGGGGGCCAAAGCGCGTCCGAGCACCTGAGGTCTGAACCCTCATGTAGGGGTCCGGACATGTCAAAACAGTCAACGCACTGGTGCAACGACATTCGAGATTGCTCTCTCCACCTCGACGCCATGAGTCCAATGGGATGGTTCCCTGATTGCTAGGAATGCCTCGACGCCTCACCTACCTACAGTGGCAGCTGGGTGCTCTTCGGTGTGTGTGGGCAGGCACGATGGGCCCGCCTGAGGGCAGTATAGTTTCGTAAGTTTGGTAGCACACAACAGCTTGAGAATACAACCACGACCTTTTCCCCCTCTGTTTTCGACTGTTTGATATACCACACCTTGTGGCACGAACCCACCGTACTGACGCGCACGTGCTTGGAAAGTTCTGCCGAGGATTCGGGCGGACGAGGCTAGAATTTTGTCTTCCACTAATCTTTAGCGAACATCGTGCCATCTGCAGGAAACGCAATTAAAAAGCAGTCCCAAGCGATGGGATCGAGGTCGTGGTGGAAACGGTGGCGACGGTTCCCCGGGGGCTCCAGTCCTCCCAAAGAAGAAAAGGGGTCTGGCAAGCAGCAGCGTTGTTCCCTGCCATTGGTCTTCTCAGTGGACGATGCGCTCTGTCCTTGCCATCACGCTGCTTCCTTCGTGCTATGTTTGAAGGCTTGAATGGGCAGGTCTCTAAATTCTCACTGCTGTCGCTTTGACGTTTGACTAGTTGACAGCTGCAGCCCCTTCTCCGCCGCTCTTCCCTTAGACTGTTCTACTCATGCATCCGCGGCCCTCTCCCTACGTACCTTACCTAGGCCTGCCCGGGAATAGTGCCCACCCTGGAGCCGAGTCTCCCGTCATCTGTGCGCGAAATTTTTGAGCACTCGCCGACATTTGGCGCTGAAGCATTTAATGTGTTTCTGCTTCGCTTCTTTGGCCCGACAGTGTTTCGTTCCTGGGCCGGGAACAACATGGTGACTTTTCTTTCCCTCTCTTTTTGACTTGGCAAAACCCCCCCACAAATCGGACCGGAGGCCCGGGGCGAACAATCGATCGTCGCCCGAGCGTCGTCGCTGGCGAGATCGACATGTCCCGGGGACGGTGATGAACTATCTGTTGATGGCTAGCCGGGCTCGGACCTGGGTCAGATTTTCGTGACTGGTAAGATCGATCCAGCGCAGAGTCAGCGGGGTTGGGAGCTTTTTCGGGTTGGGAGCAGAGCGGAGGTGGTGGTGGATGGGGTGGCCAATGGTCCGTTGCGCTGCAACGGGAAGGTCCGTGTGGTAGAGGGTGAAATCCCTTTCGAGCTTCATGGACTGGAGCACGCCGGAGACAAGGTCCCTTGCTGCGACCTTACGGGGCTGAGGGAGCAAGCGGTTGCGAGGAGAAGGAGAACCACGGCTTTCCGAAGCCGGTCTAGCCCCTGGATCTACACCAGAATTGCCCTTCTCATCTTGTGCTATCACACTCACCAAAGCGCCGGTTCTGGGTAAACCAAACCGATGAGCTGAGAGTAAAGCCGCGTCGGCCCGTTCCTTTTCCAGGTCGTCTTCTGAAGCCATTATAGCCTTGACAAGAGGCTGTAGATAGTAGCTCCTGCACGGCATTCTCCACCGGTGCTTTTCCGTTTTGCACACGTCTGCCCTCCGAGATGACAGCAGTTGGGTCGTCAAAGGTGCGTCCATCAGGGCGGTGTACTCGACAAGCAGTATACTGTGCAACATGCTCGGGGCATGGTCGAAGCCCCCAGGCCATGGGCCTGAACGGGGACTGTGGAGATGAAAGCGCAACTCAAGATCAGCGAGCGGGTTGAATAGGCCGGAATATCTCATCGAAGCACGTTGCAAGAATTCGGGTCTGTCGTTCTGGCAGGAATCGACAACTAGCCTGAAGAGGCCTGCGAGGCGGGCATCTTCCCATTGCAGAAGTGTACTCCGTGCCTCTGAAAGCCCCCGCTGAAGATGTTGCAGGAAAAGATTCATCATGAAGTCTTTGCTGAATCGGTTGTACAAGCATTTGGATGAAAGCCAGATTGCGTGAATTTCGTTGAACGAAGTCATGTGGCCGAGGTTGGCTTCAAAGATGAGAATCAGAATCTCTGATGGGAGCTGCTGGAACGGAGATGTTGGAGAGGTTGTCATGGCTATAGTCTTCGGGAGTCGTGGTCAAGTAGATGAATGGTCGTTGTAGAGTCAATGTTGGGATGTTGACGACCACCAAGGGGTATACACTTTATTCTTCTTACACTGCTGGGGGTTTCAATTTCTGTACTGATGGCTTTGGATACGTCAGCCTAGGAGGCAGCCAATGTTCAACGAGGACGCGCCACTTTGGCTTCGAAGCCTCAGCTTTGGCTTGGCAACCCGCCTCCGCTGGCTCCCTCTTCGACCATCACAGGTTCTCAGTGATGTGTACAGTGATGTGTATTGTGCGTAATCAATGGTCACAATTCTACCTGCCTGAAATCATGGCACTAAAGTTTTCAGTTTCGTCTGTGAAAGTGCATGTGCTCTCTCCATCTTGAGTCAAAGCAGATATACAACATATGCAAAGTTGCAGTAGTATCATCATTTCAATGAAAATAACCAGCAAAAAGTTGAGTGGAATGGACACAACAGCATCGGGCGAGTATAATTTGGGGTTTTCTACGATTGGAGACTCGCGCTGGTCAAAACTGAATTGGGCCTTTGTTGATATAGGTTTTCCTGGGTTTTGCTTCACACTCTGAAGCAGTACCCCTGAACTCTCTAAGCCGTTGTTCCTAGGTCTGTTATGGAAATAAAGAGACAAATAGCAAAGACATCAATGATGGCATCATCTTCTCTTCAAGATCAACACCCACTCATCCACCTATCAAGAAAGATAATGTGTTTCGCCTCTCTCCTTCGTGCCTCCATCAGTTTAACCCCCACTTCACACTGCATACATCAAGGCGTGGTGGCAGAGTGGTCTAATGCGCAAGACTAGAAATCTTGTTCCTTCGGGAGCGTCTGTTCGAATCAGGCCCACGTCGTTGACAATTTCCTTTTTGTCCTGACCATCTTCTCCCGTAGCGCAGCCTCCACTCTGTCTCCCCAGCCCCACCCCATCTTTCGATCGAGCACACACACCACACCAAAGCCAATTCCACTTCCCCTGATTACAACCTGGAAGTGCTCTAACTTTTTAAGCGAATGCAGGCAGCTACCTAGAACCTACTTGTACAAGGTGTCAACCTAATATAAAACAGAAACGAATCTGCAGCAGAGATCGATAACCGGAGATAAATAAAAAAACCCAAGATGAGTCCATTTTTTCCACAAAGCCCCTATCTACATCCGAAAACTCCTTCGCGAGGTATCTGACAACAGAAATGACAAAATGATAACAGAGGTGAACCTGTTTTCCCAGACAAATATTTCCAACTTTCAAAGGATAGACAAGAAGTTGTGGTTGTTGATGATGATGTCCCTTCCTGTCCGTCCCCATAAATAACAGAGCAGGGTCTATATACACAAATGTCCCTCCTCACCCAAACACAGCAAAGGCATGACCAACAGCCCACCCATACACGCGCGCTGTCTCGCGACGACATTGGAGCCAAAAAGAAAGGGGAAGGTTTTCCCAGATTGACGACGAGGTGCGACGCGACACTAAAAAGATTTACGACCCATAGCAAAACAGAAATAAATACCGGATATGCAAACAGATTCAAGGGAATATCGAGAAACAAGGAAATCACATGGGTAACCGCTCTAGTCGTACCCGGCGCCACGTTGCCATTGACTGCCAAAACCGTTAGTAAGACCGTTAAGCGTCATCCAATATTGAGCTAGAGACTCACTTTCCACCTTGCGGCTTTGGTGGTGACGAAGTCTTTGGTAAACTGCCGTCGCTCCCCGACGCCGTCAAGGGGCTCGGTGCCCTGACACTCCCACTGGCCTGATTTCTCAGGTGGTGGCCCTGTCCACCCGGTTTCTCCGACATGTAGACACCACCTGGAGCAATCATGGAACTCCTCACGCTATTCCTCGCCGAGTCCCTGACGCTCTTGAGGGAATACCGATTGGGACTCGTGTTGGATCCTGCTGTGCCAGGGCGTGGGAGCCCACCGACGTTGGCAGGGCTCGACCGGGCACTCTCGTCATCGTCCAAGTCGATCGTCTTGCCAGTTCCGCGCGCTGTAGCGGCCAACGCATCCAACTCCGAGGTCGTGGCGATGTGCGTCTGGGACTTGATGAAGCTCGTGCGGTCGTCGTTCATAAACTGGTATCGTGTGTCGGGGTTGTTGTGGAACAGAATGATACCCGTGGTAATGATGAGCATGAGCAGGAGGATCAGCGAAAAGGCGGCGTTGGCAATCCAGAGAACGACACCGACCACTCCAATCACAAGACCGGGAAGACCAAACACGTCGGTAAAAACGAAGAGGAAAATGGCGTTGACAAAGTTAAGGGAGCAAATGGCGATGTTGAAAGAGTTTGTCGACTTGTCCATGAAGGGACGGATCACACTGACGGTGATGAGGGCAGCTGCCTCAATGATGATCAGGGCGACAGCCTGGACGACACCAGAGCGCTGGGCCAGCGCAATAAACATGCCCTTGACCAGGATGTAGACAAGTGTTGGGACGATGAAGTAGTAAGCCGAAGCGCGGTACTGAACGTACAAGAAGCCCCACTTGTTGAGAACGCGAGGCTCCGAGAACAGAATGTAGGCTGGGTTGCGGTGGAGCGCGACGCTGCGCCGGGCGATTTGGATAATTTTGAAAGCAGCGTAGCTCAAGGCGCCGAGCATGCTGAAAAGGAAGAACACAGCGAGAACAACGGCGCCCGGCGAGTCGACCTGCGTAAACTCCCACAGGCAAAGGATAACAACAGGGGGGAAGCAGACCAAGGTAAGGCGGAAGAGGATGCCCTTCAAGGTTGTCAACCAGCCGGTCCTGAACTCGGAAAACCGGTCGCCCTTGGAAATCTTGAGCCTGACAGCCAATTCCACGCCCACCTTGAACAGCAGTACCAGAATGACCAAGACCAAGCACAAGATGTAGAAGAAGGTGATGCCGGTCAAGAACAGGTTGGTTGTCTCAATCCGGGCCCGGAAGGCAACTCTTTGGATACCATAGACGATGTAGCTGCCCCACTCGGTCTTTTCGTAAGAACGCTTTCCAAGAGTGCTGGCGTGGTGAGCAATATCGGTCGCCCTTTTCTGAATGGCCTGGACGGCAGGCTCCAGCACCGGCAATGAGCGCTTCATCTTTTCGACCTGAACCGACACGATGCTGAGCGTGTCGAAAATGACGGAGGCTGTTCCGCCAGTGGAGCGCTGGTACCATGTCAGGATGGTTTGGATGAAACCGACCCTGATGATACCCATAGTCCACTGGAAATCCTGAGTCCATGACTGCACGACGGGAGGTAGCGAGACGCTGCAGAGGCCGATCATGGCCTGAGACTGGAAGTAGGCGAGCAGAGCCAAGGTGTTGGCAGCAATATGGGAGGCGGCATTGGTGAAGCCCAGGCCCGCAACGATGGCGGATGCGATGAAAGCCACGAGGATCACCGCAGCCGCAGCCCATTTCACGCCAATAAGATCAACAGTCTTTCCGTTGGATACATCAGCCTCCAGACACGCGATGGTCTGACCCTTGTTCTCTCCGGACGTCATGTTGATGTAGACCCTGACAGTCGCATCCAAGTCGGGGAATGTGTAGGCAATGCCTGGGATGACATCGAGCGCCTCTTTGTCGAAGGGTCCCAGGTTGAAGGGGTGCGTCATCTTTCCTGATACCATGGGACATAACCCCATGATTTTGGCCTCGCAGGGATCAACCGTGGTTTGAATTGCCTTGTAGCCATAGGCGATGATGGTGATGTCGAACAACACATAGCCCTCGATGGATGATGTGGCCAGCAGGTCGATTGCAACGGTCCTGTTGTTGGGCGTGAAGACGACATCGAAGAGACTGGCTGTGAAGCCCGAGCTTGCCTGACAGGCGGCCAACGAACTCGATCGGAGGACAGATTCGGCGGTGACAACGACGGGTAGAAGGAGGGTAGCGAGAGTGGAGATGGCGAAAAGAGGGTTCAAAGATGGAAGCCGCATCTTGGTTGATGGGAAGCCCGGCCGGGGCGGAAGGGCTTTGGATCGGTCGGGATTATGGGATGAAGGCTGGTCGGAGCTTGTTAATGGATGGTCGACGGTTTGATGGCGGCTGGCGAGCAAACGAGACGGTCGGCGACGGTGTGGTTTTGGCCCAGTTTTTGTTCAGACTTGCATTCTCCTGTCGTGGTTCCAACGGTGGCCAGGCCTGAGTCAGCGCGAGGATGGCCGGGCGGCCCTCGATAACGGGCGACGGCAACGGCGACGGCGACGGTCGGTCGTTGGTTCGAGGTTCCGAATCGATGGTCGTGCGCATTCAAGCTTTCGAAAGTGTTCGTCCCAATTGGATTAGCGGAGATGGAGCGGGCGACGGGGGCTGGCTGGGGTTAGGTGAGAAGGGCAGAAGAGTAATAAACGAGTGACAGAGATTGTTGTTGACAGCGACCGACAGGTTCCTAGCACGATGCCATCCAACAGTTCTTGGTAAGACAGACAGATCAACAAAGAACAGATCAATTGCGCAAAAGCTAGAAGGAGGTTGATGGCTGATTGATGATGGATGGAGACAGGCAATTCGACGGCGAGTGGGGGGGAGGGTCTGCCGAAAACAGCGCCGCCTGGGAAAAGCTCGTGTCAAAGCAGTTGGGCAGATGCAGCGACCAGGGGCAGCCATGGCAGCACAAAAACAAAGGCACGGTGGCTGAGCCGCCCACGGGGAAAACGAGAATCCCGTCGAATTCAGCGTCAGCCAACAGTCAATTTCCTGCCGATGCGTCCTTGGCACACCCCGCTATGCCCTTTTGGGTGCTTATCACCCTTATCGTGCCCTCCAGGATGAGGTCATCTGCAGAAGCGAGAGATCAACGGCCCCGTTTGGTTGGCTGGAAAAAGGCCTCGTCAGCTGAAAAGAATGGGGCCGTCCCTATGCTTTGAGATGAACCACTTCAAAACTTAAAACTTCTACGAGATCAAACGAGAAATATCGAAAGCCACAGCCTCCTCCTTTACCAACCACATCTCCGTATGCTGATATGCCACCAGCTATCCAACAGACAAACACACGATCCGGTAGATTCCAGCAGACAAAAATTCAGGGCTGAGCTCTGCAGGCTAGCCGGATTCGCCTGATTTGCCTGAGGTAACATGTGTCAGCAAGGGTTGGGTTTGTGCATCGTACTCTATGCTCGCAAATGCAAGCAAGTCTGTAGTTGGGATGGCGCGAGCAGCGTATGAGCTGTCCCAGACAACCTTCGCGGTCTCCGCTTTCTACCACAGGCTCTGCAAGCAAGTAAGCAGGATTGAAACAAGCCTTGACATGACAGAGGCGCGAGATAGCATCTCCAGGATGAGGATCCATGTTGCGAGCTACTGCCCAAGTAACTATATGTAACCAGGATGTAGACGGCCTGCCACCAGGTTGTTCGTAGTGTATCTAATCAATATCTAATTAGCAGGAATGATACGGCCACCGTAAGGTAACTAGAACTGCATACCGGGACATAGTCGCCACTGCTTTTTGGACTTGACCCAACAGTCGCTTTTGTCGGTGTTTTTATCTTCAGACCAGCTTGTTGAAGATAGCAGGGGCGTGCTCTTTGCGAATATCCTTGAGGACGCTTCTGTGGCGTTTTCCACTCGTACTGGAGAGTATGATGCAACGAGGAGAAATTGAATGAGGCATATGGATGAAATAGGATGAAGGGGAAGCTGCATTTGTTGTTTTCGCGAAGTGAAGCGGGAAACGCGATTAAAATGTTGGCAATTTTGATGGGCAAGCCTGGAAAGCAGAATCTGACCGTACCTTACCACCGTACCTCACCACTGGCGAAAATCGACAATGACTACCCTCACGACTCTCTCGAACGAGCTACTGGGAACGATATGTGATGCACTCCGGGAAATGCCTGAGGGGTGTCATCCAGCAATGGAGAAGGGCCTTGGGACCCTGCACACCCTCACCCTCACCAGCCACAGGCTTCGCGGTGTTGCCGAATATCATCTCTACTGACTCGGAGTGGAAGAGTACAAGGCACTGCCTCGGGCCTGGGCGGCTCATACCGGCTGTACTGTCACATTTCTCAAGGCCCTTGGCTACGACGGTGCGGATCCGAACACTGAGTTCAAGTTTTTCTACTCAGGCCCTTTCCGGATGTCGTTCAAATGATATCTACGAACGTGATCTCCAACGTGGTCTCGCCACAAGAGAACATGGAACGAGGGTGTTTCCTCAACCCCTCAAAACAAACTATCTCGCTATGCACGAGGTATCCCGTCTCGTTATGCAGGAAATATCACTCCTTGGTGCCTTCAGCTTGATGTTCTCGTGCCAACCCAACGCA
Organism: Podospora pseudoanserina; assembly: GCF_035222485.1. NCBI lineage: Eukaryota > Fungi > Ascomycota > Sordariomycetes > Sordariales > Podosporaceae > Podospora > Podospora pseudoanserina. Next base: position 64,810 of record NC_085923.1, read on the forward strand.
TCGTCTTTGGTGACGAAAGTTCGCACCTCTCGTGGGCCGACGCCGATCATTTGCCCCCTGGAAACCACCAACACAACGACCGAGACATGGAGGACGACCGGCAGGGCCTTGGGCAATGTGTAGAACTCAGCGAAGGCGATGGCGAGTGGGAAGCCCAGATGGTCGAGTCGGGCGAGAGGGTTACTCGTGCATACACCGCGTTGCACATAGCGGCCGGGCGGGGGCATCTCGAAATCGTGATACTCTTGTTGGGCCATGGCGCTGATCTCCAACGCCAGTCTACAGGGTTCTGCGGTTGCTCGCCTCCGCGTTCGGAATGGGAGGAGATTGAACGCGAATGGGCCTACGACTACCAGGAGGGTGGAGAAGAGACATGGACACCACTCCACGTCGCCTTGTGCTCTAATAATGACGAAGTAGCTCAGCTCCTCATCTCGCGCGGGGCTAACGTCAGAAACACGGGCAGCTTGAAGTGTTCTGTATATCACCAATTGGCTTTTTACGGCAAGCTCGACTTCCTCCGCAATGTCTTAGACCGGCACCCCGTGCAGGTTGCCGAGATTCTCGACGTAGACGAGACAACTCCATTGACCTATGCCTGCTTGAGGCACCATGTCGACTCTCTCGTTCCGTTTCTCCTTAGTTATGTAATCAACGAGAAAACCTATATTAGCCTTTGTTTCCAAAATGCGGTCTTTGCGAATCCACTGGGCCAGGCATTTGCTTTGGGCTACTTACAAGACGCTCTCCAGCTTCTCAAATACGGTTCCGATCCGACAAACGACATTCAGGTGGAAACGTCTGAGGCTCCAGTTGACAGGGAATCATGGACTCCTCCGTTAGTTATGTGCTGTTTGCCGAGACTCAGTAATGACAAATCACAAGAAGATGCCCGCCTCGAGCTACTACGTAGACTGGTCAATCCCGAAGGCCCTTTCGATTGGCATATTCCGGGGCCCTAAGATGGCCCTGGATACTACCCTTCTGTCGCCACTTTTCTTTCTTTGGCTGCTTGGTGTTCTATCAAGGGGCTTGTCAAGACGTTATTAAAAGCCGGCGTCGACGTCAATTTGTGTGACAACCTGGACAGGAATGCGTTGATGACGTTGCTGGGCGACGTGTTTTCATGGGAGGCAGACCAGCTGGTGTTTCGCGGTCATTTCCATTTCCCTCAAGAAATGGAAGACAACGAGTACCACGACTCTGTTCTTGGGATGGTTCGACTGCTGCTAGATACCGGAATTCATCCCAACCATCAGGACGCGTTTGGAAGAACTGTGCTGCACCACCTGTTTATGGCGCAGCCCGGCTGGCGACCAGACCGGTTGAAGCCTGACGAGGCAGGGGAAATCGTTGGATTGCTTCTTGCAAAAGGCGCAGACCCCCTGATTCGAGACAAGCAGGGCTGCTCCGCCCTAAGGAGAAGCCGTCAGGAGCAAATGCAAATGGGCTCTGGAGGTCATGTGCCAGACATGCCGGTTTGAACTGAGGGACGCTTTCCCCACTCACGACGAGGTGTTGATGTGTTGGTCGACTGCGACGCGACCGACGACCTGAATCCGAATTGCCGCGAAATCGTGATGTGGAGGGGGGTGCGTACGACGAGCTCGCAGAGTATTGCGGTTATAGACGCGCAAAGGATTATGATCGTGTACGTACACATCACTACAGTGATTATCCACTTGAGTCTTTTGATTCGAGTGGGCGATTTTTCTGCAGCAAGAGCCAGACCGAAGAGCTGGTCCAGTTGCTGTGCAATCTCAACCGCACAGCCAGTTGCGATTGAGGCCAGGAGATCGGTCATGACGAGGGCCACGCTCTTCGCTACGCGGGTTCTGTTATCAGGGAGCGTTTGGAAAAGGCGCTGGCAGCAGGTTCCGCGTCAAGTCGACTCCGTCAAAGACAGGACTAGGCAAGAAAGCCAGCACGGCACGAAAGACAGCAGAGGATACATCATTAGATACAACACAGGAGACAAGTCAAGTGTTGTGAGGCTCCATGGTCCTCTGCTTTGCAGGCGTTCTCTTTGCTCGCCGATATGCATTTGTGACCAGCATATATACATAGCTACCTACCTTCAACTACGCACACTTTGGGCCACTATCTTGCTTTTCTTCCTTTTCTTTCTTTCTAGATACATCACTAATATCACTTGCCCTGGTCTATACCTTTGGTGCCTCCACGCCAATGGGGTCGTTATATTTCGGGGCACTTGACTGGCGAGGAGTTTGGTTGGGCAGTGGTCGCCGTAAGTTCATCGCTTTGGCGGTTGCCAAGAAGTCAGCGTGCTCGCGCTCGTGCCAGGAGGGTTGCTAAGCATGGAAAGGCCTTGTGTTGTGAGGATATCTCTGTGAGAGCGAGGTGGATAGCCTCTACGGCTACTCATCGGTACTCTTGGAGTCTTCCCATTCGTTGGTGGGGTTTGACGATCGAAGTGGAGCAAAAGGGTATTGTGGGGCAGGAGTAGGGGCAGGGCGGTAGGGGTTACTATTATTATCGGCGCTTATCGATAAGACGGTCCAAAAAAATGGCCCAAGAGTCTGTCGGTCGCAGAGCGGCCACTGAGATTTTCTTTGCGACTTTGCGCACACCACACCCCGGTCGGTCCATTCATCAATTGACTGCTTTTTCCGCTCTCGCAACCCGCCAACATGTCTGCCGGAAAGAAGCACGCCCGTCCCGACGGGGAGGAGCAGGCCGTTCGCTCCTCCAAGAAGGCAAAGACCGACGAGGTTGCCAATGCCACGACCGACGCCGATGGCTCCGACTTGAAGGCCGAGAAGAAGAAGCAGAAGAAGAAGGACAAGAAGGAGAAGGAGAAGAGGGAAAGGGGGGAGAAGAAGGAAAGGAAGGAGAAAAAAGAGAACAAGGAGGACGCCGACGAGCAACAAGACACCGAGATCCCCGACGCCGACGCCGACGCCGACGCCGAGTCCGGGCCCAAGGCTGAGAAGACGGACAAGAAGAAGGATAAGAAGAAGTCTAACAAGTCCAAGTCATCCGAGGAGCCTATCGCCAGCGCTTCCGATGACGAGATAAAGGCTTACCTGACCAAGGAGGAGATCAAAATCGAGGACCCCTCCAACAGCTCTCTGCAGCCCATCCTCAAGTTCACCCAGCTTCCCACCTCCAAGCTCATCGCCAAGAAGCCCTTCGCCGCCTACAATGCCCCCACTCCCATTCAGGCCGCTTCCTGGCCCTTCACCCTTGCCGGCCGCGATGCGATCGGTATTGCCGAGACGGGTTCTGGAAAGACCATGGCCTTCGCTCTGCCCTGCGTCGAGAAGCTTAGCATCCACTCCAAGAAGGCGTCCAAGGACTACCGCAGCACCCGCCCACGCGCCGTCATTGTGGCACCCACCCGTGAGCTGGCCATGCAGACGCACGAGGCTGTCTCTGGGCTGGCTTCTCAGGTCGGTCTCACGGCCGTCTGCATCTACGGTGGCGCGAGCAAGGATGACCAGCGCGCGCTTCTGCGCAAGAACAGCGGTGCCGATATCATCACGGCGACCCCCGGCAGATTGAAGGACTTCCTTTCCGACAACACTGTCAACCTCGGCGACGTCATGTTTGCCGTGCTTGACGAGGCCGATCGCATGCTGGACAAGGGTTTCGAGGACGACATCAAGCTGATCTTGGGCGGCTGCCCGCCAAAGGAGGAGCGCCAGACCCTGATGTTCACTGCGACATGGCCGACAAGTGTGCGTGTTCTCGCCGAGAGCTTCATGGTCAACCCCGTCAAGGTCACCATTGGCAACCGCACTCGCGCCGGCGAAGATGGGAACAGCAGTGGTACCGTCGAGTTGCAAGCCAACAGCAGAATCGAGCAAAAGGTCGAGGTCGTCGATCCCCGGGGCAAGGAGCAGCGGCTCTTGGAGCTTCTCCGTGAAGCACAGAAGGGCTCTGCCAAGAACGACAGGATATTGGTGTTTTGCCTGTACAAGAAGGAGGCGGTGCGCGTGGAGCAGTTCCTCGAAAGGCGAGGCATCCGCGTCGCTAGTATCCACGGTGACCTCCGACAGGACCAGCGTACCAAGAGCCTGGAGGCCTTCAAGGCCGGTACCACATCGGTGCTGGTTGCCACAGATGTTGCCGCCCGTGGGTTGGATATCCCCGAGGTTAAGCTTGTCATCAACGTCACCGTAAGCCCACTGTCGCCCCATGACAAAATCACCCAGGTGACTGACCTGTCTTAGTTCCCCTTGACCATTGAGGACTATGTCCACCGCATTGGCCGAACAGGCCGTGCCGGAAAGACAGGCAAGGCCATCACGCTGTTCACCGAGCACGACAAGGCGCACTCTGGCTCGTAGGTTTCCGCTCTCCCGCATCTGATCTCTTGGTGGCGTCACCCTGACACTGACCCTCTCCGCACACAGCCTCGTCAACATCCTCAAGGCCGCCAAGCAAGATGTGCCAGAAGATCTCTTGAAGTTTGGCACGACCGTCAAGAAGAAGGCCCACGACTCGTATGGTGCTTTTTACAAGGACGTGGACATGACCAAGAAGGCGACCAAGATAACTTTCTAATTGCTTATACTATCGTACATAGAAGGGAGAAAACAGCGTGCTATTTTGCTTTTGGTCAATTACGTCTCTACACCTGCCTCCGTCCTTTGATCGCTTGAAATGCAGACAGTAAAAACTGTCGTTCGGAAAATGCCCTGTTTTTTTTTTTTTTTGGTCACTGTCAGCCGTCATCATTTCTCCCATTTTCACGAGGCAACGGGTCAACTCACAGCACCCCCAAAAACACCACCCCCACCCCGGCAATCTTCCCCAACCCGATCAACACCTCCTTCACCCCTCCCTTGCTGGTGAAGTGTAACCCCCTAACCAGACTCCCCGCCACCACGGCCGCCCCGACTCCAACCCCGCTCGGCAACACCTCCCTCACATCCGCTTCCACCCCCCTCTGTTTGAACCAGTTGTTGATGAACCCCCAACACCAAACGATCCTACAAGCCATGTTCACCCCATTCGCCCAGACCAGCCCCTCTGCACCCATGTCGAGGACCTTGAGGGTGATGAACCCGGCCGAGGCAAACACGAGACTAAACACCCCCATCCAGGCTGACTGCTTGTGGACCTGCTTCTCCGTGGCAACGGACGAGACGAAAGCCTCGGTTATACCGTTGATGGCGAGTAAGGGGATGTAATAGGTGTATAGAGAGAGGGTGGCACCCGCACCGGACGTGAGCCACTGCTTTCCTGCCACGACGGACAACAACAAAGGAGCAGCGACGGGGGCGAGGGAGGTGATGATCAGGGAGAGGAGGAGGTAGGATTTGAGGAGGGAGAGGAGGGACTGGGAGGCTGTTTTTTCCGGGGTGGGCGCGGTCTCTGTGGTCTGCTTTTCGGAACTTTTATCTGAAAGAGGGGTGGAAGGCGAGGAGAGCAACCGGGAAAAGTAACTGCGCGAGGACTCCTCGATGGGTTGGAAGACGAGACGGGCGAGGAGACCGCCGTAGTTGTTTGCTAATGCATAAACACCCTGCGAAGTGGGGGAGGAGAGGATAGAGACGAGAAAGGTGTCGCCTTGGGTGAGGAGGTGTTTTAAAACCGACTGAGAGAGCAAGGAAGACGTGAGTTTGAGGGTGGGAGGGTGGAGGTACTGCCCCGAGGAAGAAATTGGTCGGGGAAGCAAGGAGAAATTCTCTCTTGATGCAAGACCGGAGCCGCTGTGGAGATAGACGAGGAGAAGACCAGTTCCGTAGCCTAGCTGGCCGAGGGCGAAGGGCAGCACTCCAAGAGACAACTCCCGACGGGCACCATAGACGGCTGAGCCAAGGGTGATGGTGCAACGGAGGAAAGTAGCGATGGACTCGGCGGCGGCGCGAGCTGAGAATTGTAGCCGAGTTTGCATCACCATGAACGCTGGTTCGGAGAGGAGTTCCACGATGGCGGCGAGGGCGTAGATGTAGAGTGCCACGACGAGATTCGGAGCTGAGGCGAGGGTGGAGGTGCTCAGTGAGTTGAGGTAAAGCCAGCCAAAGAAGAAGGACAAGGGAAAGCCTAGGCCAATGGCAAGGTAACCCAGGTTGACGACGGCTTGGGCGCCATTGTTTTGCTTCTTGCTGCCCTGGTCATCTGAGAAGGAGGAAGAGTCCTGGCGCTGAATGGCCACACGCAGACTTTCCCTCGCAAAAAAGATGACAGAGAGATAGTAAACTTCAAGTTGGGTCGAAACGCCAAGCAGTTGAGCGGTTAGAAAACGCAGCAGGACCTGGTTGGCGATGAAGGTGATGGCGCGGGATATGATTTGAAGGAGGATGAGCACGGACGCGCCCCGGAGAAGGCGAGTGCTCGTCGTCGTGCTTGTCGTCGTGCTTGCTGCCGAAACAATCGGTTCCGGTTTTGAAGCGGCGGCAACATCTTCCGGAGCGCCCATTCTTGACTTTTTTGGCGGGTTTCGTTGTCGATGTTTAGTTTGAGTTTGATGAAGCTCGTCGATGCGATCGCAACCGTGGTGGGTCGCCACGTGGCACCCCTGTCGCCCCTGAAGCCCCACTAAAACCACCTTCAGGGGCACAACAGGTACCCAAATAGGTTTAGAAGTCTTGCTAGATACATACCATGCCTTACTATTAGCCGTCCAGGTCACAGGCACTTGAAGATCCCGTCGGCTTGCACCCGCAGCGTTAGGCAGCGGGCCCCTGACCTGTCCATAAAATCCCTTCCATCGTCCAAGTTCTTTGGGTCCTAGGTACTCTTATTCATATTTTCTTCTCAAGTTCTCAGGTTCACACAGAAAGAATCTATCTACCAGGCCATGGCCGACAATATCTATCCGCCTTGGGGTCACCTCCCCGCCGAACAATATCTCCTCGTAAGTATTTACCCTGCTCTTCACCCACCTATCCTTGGTAACCTAGCCTTACATTCTTTTCCCAATTAAAGCGCAACTGGGACCACTCCTCTCCCCTCCCCCCCTCCGACCAGACCAGATCGCTCATAACCCGATTCCTCTCCCTCCCCACCATCCCTCGCGAATGGGACACCGTCATTGACCGCTTCGACGGCTCAGTCCTCGACCTGCACCATCCCACTCAGCAAGAAATCGACACCATCCTCGCCCGTTGGCGCCCACAGGCCATCCGCGTCGTGGCACACACTCTCTGGTCCAACAAAGACTCAAGGGCTGACATTGCCGACGACGCTGTCTGGGTCCGGACATACTACCCCACGGATCCAGCCGAGGCAGAAACGGCGGCTAAAAGATGGAGGGAGCTCATCGACAAGAGTGACATGTTCTACATGTATGACGAAATTGCTTCACCTCAACGCACGCTCAACGATAGGGAATTGTTTGACTTTCCGGATGCCATGCCGTGGCAGGAGATGGTGCACAAGGTCTTGATGCTGCTACCCGAGCTGGCGACTAGCGTGGATGCTTCGTTTTATTATGATCGCAAGAATATTGCGGATGTGACAAAAGGGCGTGAATGGGAAGAGGTCCGAAACGATTTGAGGGAGTGGATGAGGAAGTATCGCCCTGTTCCAACGGAGGGCCGTAGTCTGGAAGAGTGGGAAAAGAAAGTAATGAATGCATTTGACGTGAAGAGGCTTCAGCGGAAGGTGATCAACAGGGGGTTTGTCGTGGCGGATAAGCACATGTTTGAGACGGGGCAGCCGCTTTTTTTGATGCTGGATTTTCACGGGGATATTGTCCGGTGGGTGAGGCCAGATGAGCGAGAGTGTATAGGCTTCTCTATCATCTCGGGGTCGGATGACCAGGGGTGCTTGGAGGAAGGGAGTTATTTTGACGAGGAGGAGTATCCGGAAATGTGTGGGGTTGGGGAGAATTATCAGCTCAGAGGAAAGAACGGGGCTGTTTTGTATGGGCTGGGGGGTTTATTATCCGAGGACTAGGGCTACTTCAATATGTGAGATAGAGGCTGCGTGCACTTCTTACCCTACCCAAACACATCAACGGGCAAAACAATGATGGAACCGAGCCGCAACTTCACATTTTGTCCTTCACACTCTGTCCTCCCTAAAGTATCGCGGCGAACCCAAGGGCCAGACCCAAGAAACCTCCAACAATGCCATTCCTTCCGGCACCCGCTTGAACTGGCGTGCTGCTAGTGCTTGTGGGAAGGACCAGGCTGATAGTGCCATTGCCAGTCGCCGAGACAGTGAGGCTCGCGGTAGGGGTCGGCTCAGGCTCAACGGAGATGGTCTCAGCTGCACTAGTAACAGTTGTAACCGTCTGAGAAGGAGTTGGCACGACCACGGTCCTAGTATATTCATTGTACAAGGATGTGGCTGCGGCAGCGTTCGTTGCAGTCAAAGAGATGCCGGTAGACGTTGTGACGAGAGTAGAATAAAGGATCGTTGTGGTTGCATCGACGTGATAGGAGTAATAATAGTAGTAGTAATAATATGTGAAGGTGTACCACGTATAGTCAATGACGGTAATCGTAGAGGCCGGGACCGTGGTGATGAGCGTGGTGATGGTAGGGGCTGGGTCGTTGATGGTGGCGGTAGCCAGGGGGGTTTGGCCGTCGGGACAGTTACGGGGAGGCATTACGTACGTCACGCCGTCGGAGCAGCAGATGGCTCCCGGTGGAACGCACTGAAAGGGACCTGGACATCGAAGCCAGCGAAGTCAGCAGTCAGTCGTGTCGAAGAAAAGTTCTAGGGGTGTCACTCACCGGGGCAGGCAGGAATCCAGCCTGGAGTCCGGCAACGCTGACGTTCTTCGAGATGAGCATCTCGCTTGCCAATCGAGCCATCACTAGATGCCAGGGCGGAGCCAAAGAAAGAGTATAGTGCCAATGGCAAGCAAAAGAATGCCTTTGAGCTGACCATGATGGGCTATTGAAGCGAGGGTGTCGAACGAGTGACTTTTGAGCAAGAAAACCCGAACACAACGGGGCAAGAGGATGATCTATCGACGATAATCCAACAGAGGAGCACTTAGCTCAGTTATTGGATTTATACTCATATTTGCATTCAAGGCCCTGTTCTGCATACCAACACCTCACGGTCAAAATCAGGAACAACCCCCCTGATCCGGAACCGCGGAGCGATGTCTGATTCGATTTGCTGGTATTAGCATGCAGCCCTCTCTCTAACATTATGAGTGTGGCTGGTCCATGGATTCTATCGGGATTGGACACCTGTATCTGCAAGATTCAGGGAATCCCAGGCAGTCGGGGCTGAAGTTGTCCCGCTTACGACACGATCCTTTGTCCAAGACACGCAAAAGCCAGAGCCTTGCGGTTGAGTAACCACACCAATGTGGCCTTGTTTAAATTAAGCATGTGGCGGCGGTGCCCAGCCCGCTTCTGTGTGTAACCACTCGAATAGAAATAGAAGAGATAGTGATTTGTTCAGCATGAGCTAAAAGTGTAGACTCGACGACTGTAGCAGGTAGCTGTAATATCCGTGTTGATGTTGAGGGTTCCGATTTCTGATTGCCCCCACATGATCCACAAATCTCCAATCAGAAGCCTCCTTTCGAGGTCTACTTTGTCACTTAGTTCGAAGCTTGAGGTATAAGCTGCTTGCTCTCAACCTCAACCCTTCTTGATATCTACTTCATACACTGGTCCTCAATCTGCCTTCCACTCTTCTGGCCGTTCTTTTCATTTCCTTCTGATTCCCATCGCCCGTATTCTATCCAATAGCGAAAAATACCGCAATCTAGCTTATGCAGCGCCGCACGTCTGGCGGCCACAACAATGTTGTCGCTGCATGATGAACTCCCCCTCCACCCCCCCAGGCTCTCTAGCTTTGAATCGAAATAAGAGAAAGAATCGAAAATCCCAACAGACTAAGTGCCATCGTAATGATGTAGGTAAAGAGGTAGTATGTTGCTTGTCTAGTACGCTAAGCTAGGCCGTTAACAACAGGTAGAAGTTTGTCATAAAGCTAGCCAAGTGCCTCGAGTTTCTGGAGGGAGAGACAGGCTTATAACTCGACATATACCACAGCTCGTCTTCATTCCCTTAAGACTCAACAGTCCCCATGAATGTTCAGCTCAGTTCAGAGTTAGTCAAGTGTCCAGATGTCGCCCTCCACCCAGTTTCAACCGCTTCACTGGCCCTCCTTTCAAACTACGTGCAAAAACCCTTGGGTTTCTTCCAGACTTTCCCACGATAGAATTCTGTCACAATTCTCACGCCCCAGGCTCCCCATCAGCATTGCTTGGAGCTGCGCCGCCCACTGCGAGGTGCACGCTGAATGTACTGTGTGGTGTATAGTGGATTCGAGAAGTACATATGTCCCGCCAAAAATGTACTTGACGGGGGATGTTTTGGGGTTCCAAAAATGGTGGGTCTGGGCTTCCATTTTCGGAACCCCCAACATCGACACGGGTACTAAGAGTGTAGTAACATCAATCTCGGGTCGTGTCGTATATGTAGGTCAGTGTTTGCGGCACATGGTGCCAACAAGATGTGAAAGCTTTGAGTTGGGCTTTGATGTCAGTTGCTGGTTGGTAGCGGTGAGATCGTCTTTTTCCCTGACAATGATATGTTCGAGGCATACTAGTAGGAATTCCAGATGATAGCTGAATACCTACCTAGGTAGGTAAGTACCAGTTTAGTCCATCCATACCTGGTAGTTTTAACAACCACGGTTCCAAACTCGATAATCTCGTCGAGTACGCGGTCGTGGCAAGGACAGCATGATTCAAAGGTTTGGGAGCAGAATGAAACCTCGAATTGGGCGACAAGAAGCCTGGACGTGCCAACGAGTGTAGGTATATTGTGGAAATAGGCCGAAATTTCTGTCCTCTTTAAGGTGGTAGGTATATTTCGCTATACTGAAGGTGATAGGCGCGTCTATGACATAACCAGACTTGGAAGCTTCTGTTCGACGGGCCGGAGATGACGCGCGGTAGGTTCAGCCACGGGTCACGTCCAGTACAATATCGAAAAGTAGGTTGATAGCATGGCTGGAGGGAGCAGTTCAAGCACCCACCTCGACTGCACCCCTCCGCAATTCTTGCGCGAGGAGTCGCTCCGCAGCAAATGCCGAAAGCTGGTCGCGATGTTGCAACGCTCGACTCGGTTCCTGACTTGGAGATCTTGGCTTGCTTCGGCTCCGTCGCCAGGGAACCGACTTCACTCTCAATCCGCACGGGGAAGGAGCCGCTTTGAGTGTTCTACGGAAATACAACGCCGATTCGCTCTCTTGGTAAAATTTTCACTGCGGAATTCCAGCAATCGGGAGCTCCCGCTTGGTGTTCTATGGCAGTTCGCCAATCGCCGCCATGATGCGCGCCTATCATAGATCTGAGTACCGAGTCCATCAGCACCCGATGCTACTCTGCTGGCTACTCCTAGGCTAGGTAGCAGACTGCTCCTAAGGCGAGTGACCGGTGTGTCGAGATGAAGAGATCCCGAATCTTGGCCATCACCTGGTGCCGACCTACCTGTGCCATAGGAAAACCGTGCATGATAACAGAATGACTGGGTAGTAGGTAGACAACACCTTTTTTCAACGACGCTGATACGATGGATGCCGTGACAACTATAAGAAAGGCAAAGTTTCCTCACTCCTCGTAGTTGCCTATCATTCAGCTCCCCCACCAGCACGATCCTGGTCCTCTTTTTCCAGCTATGAAGTTGAATCTTGGAAGCCTCGCCCTCTGGGTGCTCTCAGCGGCACCAGTCGCTGAGGCCCATTACCGCTTCAGCAAACTGCTCGTGAACGGCAAGCTCTCCGGCGACTGGGAGTACATGCGAGAGAACAGCAACGGCATCATGCCCACGAAACAGTTTCTCGCACCCAGTGACGACTTCCGGTGCAATTCCGGCAGCTTTGCCAATGCTGGAAAGACCAAAGTGGCCAAGGTCATGCCTGGAGATACCATCGGCTTCCAGCTGTGGTACTACGCGACGATGCAGCACCCAGGGCCGTTGACGATCCACATGTCCAAAGCCCCCGGCGATGTGCGCAACTATCGCGGTGATGGGGACTGGTTCAAAGTTCATCAGATGATCATCTGCAAGGCCCCGAACCAATACCTGGTAGGTCGTTCTCGCTGGGCACGTCTCTGATATACATGATACTAACAATAGTGGTCCGCTGTTAGAACGATAAGGACTGGTGCACGTGGGACCTTGCCACCGTCCAGTTCACCCTCCCCCGCGACACCCCCCCCGGTCAATATCTCGTCCGCGTCGAGCACATTGCCCTGCACGGTGCCCAAAGCGGTGACACAGAGTTCTACTTCACTTGCGCACAGATTGAAGTCGGCGGCAATGGCAACGGTAAACCGGGACCCATGGTGAAGATCCCCGGACTCTACGACTCGAATGATCCGGCATTGCGTTTCTTTATTTATGGCGCGCGGTCGTATCCTTATACCAACGTTGGCAAGCATGCGGTTTGGACAGGTGGCAGCGGTGGCGGGAGCTCGCCGGCGCCTAACCCGGCCCCGTCGAATCCGCCAGTCACCAACCCATCTCCAGGTGGTGGCACGGCGCCTCTTTGGGGTCAATGTGGAGGGAATGGCTGGACGGGCCCGACACGGTGTGCGGAGGGAACTTGCAAGTTTAGCAACGATTGGTATTCGCAATGTGTGCCCTGAAGGATTCAGTCATTCATAGTGTGACAGGGGGAGGAGACTGGCTGAGATAACCAGGAGAAATGAGGCACAGCTCTCTGGGGAAAGGTTTCCCCCAACATTTCCAGGTTGTTATTGGTCAATCGAGAGGTACCTTGGTCAATAACACGTGCTTACCTACCTTATATGTACACTTTCGTGCCTCTTCCAAAACCAACAATGCCTGCCAAACTCAGGTCCCGCTCGTGATGTAACATGAAGTGAGCTCCTATCCCGATTAAAATCTGCACTGTGTGTTTGGTTGGTTACAGATGGTTCGGGAAAAGGAGGGCAATTTGTGTCTGTCTAGCACCTAGGTACCTATACAACGTGCAGGTAGGTATCCGTCTAGTTGTCTTCCTCAGTGATATCTCCTCTATCCCGCCATCATGGTCTATTACGACATCACCCCTTCCAAGCAGGCCAGCCTCCCCCGCTACCTTTACCACCAAGCCACCTTCAGACCAGCCCCAGTTCATAGCGTCAACCTTGCCGGCCACACTGCCATCGTAACAGGAGCCAACTCGGGCGTCGGCTTCGAAGTCAGCCGGCAATTTCTCGACCTTGGTCTGACCAGGCTGATCCTTGCCGTTCGAGACGAAGCTAAAGGCGCCGCTGCTGTACAAAAGCTTGCTCTCAAGCCTGATGGAACCAAACGTGAATCTGGCGCCACTGTCGAAGTCTGGAAGCTCGACCTTTTCGATCATGGCTCTGTTCTGTCGTTTGCAAAGTGAGCAAAAGAGACGCTGGAGAGACTCGACATCATTATGCTGAACGCCGCGATGGGGGTCCCGTCCAAGCGTGCTTTCCGCCCAGAAACGAGACACGATGAGACACTTCAGGTGAACTACCTTTCCACTGCGCTGCTGGCTACCCTGTTGCTCCCAGTGGTCAACAAGACAAGAGCGAATCGACCCGCTCCGACCCGCATCACGTTTACCTCCTCCGAAGCATCAGCTTGGGCAAAGCTCCCACTTGGCAAAAAGATCCCCATTCTTGAGACGCTTGACAAGCCGGAGGAGGACGTGGACTTGGCAGATGGGATGTTTACCTCGAAGCTTCTCGGTCAGTTTTTTTTGCGGGAGCTGGCAAAACGAGCGCCCGTCAAGATTGCGGTCATCAATGGGGCGCGTCGCCTGGCATGGTGAATGACTCCGAGTTTGACCGCGAATTTAAGAAGACGACCACGGCGGCAATAATGCAGAGGATCAAGATGTGGGTGGGAAATAGCTCGGCTGTGGCGGCGAGAATGGTCACGTATGCGGCAGCGGGGTGTGGGGAGGACACGCATGGGGAGTTTTTGTCCTTTCAGAAAGTGGTACCGTAAGTCTTTTCCAACGTTTCAGAAATATCTCTTCGGGGAAAAAAAGAGGATATGGCTGACTGGTTGGAGATAGCATGGCTCCCATTATTTACACGGGCGAAGGGGAGGTCATATCTGCTCGGTTGTGGAAGGAGACAATGGAAGAGTTCAAGTTTGCGAACGTGGACAACATCATCAACAGTTTGGGCTGAGATCTTGCCGTACCAAAGTCATTCCACGTCTCCTTCGTTTCCTATCCTCGGGCGTCCGCATAACACTTCTACCTCGTCATTTATCCAACTTGTAACCCAATTCCACAAAACTTTCGGCCACTCAACAAACACGATGGACAGTCCTACCTCGCCCCCTTTGACACTTCCGCCCCAACCCCGCCCTTGGACTTCCACAAGCCCAGGCAGCCCGTAATATCTCAAGATAACTCGCTTGTAACCTTTCCAGCGCCAGCTGCTGTCTAGCTTGTCTGTCTGGAAAGGGCGAGGTGCCCAGAGACCTCTAACGTGGCTAGTAGAAAGGGCGTGAGACCAGGAAAAGATAACATGAATGTACCCAGAGTCGAAGGGCGATGGGGGATTAGGCTTGTGCTTGGATGCTTGTTTCCGAAGACGGGTGCGCGAAGTGATGGTGGTGGTGCGGGTGTAAATAGAACTGTTTGATGTTCTTGAGTCGAAGAAGGTTGTGTTTGGTAGTTGACCGCAGTGGTACACATCGCGGTGTTCTCCTTGATATACCCTCATGCTTCCATGTGTCTGTAGTATTTCTGTTTCTTGTGAATATACCACAGGGCTCAAAGCAGTGTGTGACGCGACTTCATTGGTGAACTCAGCGGACCCGTACAGAGGCAGCCTGGGTGGGAATGGAGCAACGTTGATGTAGCTTTGGTCTAAGCTGTGATCCTGCTCGAACTCTCGATGAATGTCGAATCCCGCGCGGTGTTCCTCCTCGGTGGTGAATGAAGACGGGGATTTCGAGACAGAGGTCCAGGACGTAGCCAAGGCTGCCTCTGATTCAAGACTCCATGATCCAAACCCATGATCCGACAAAACGCTGTTCCTTCGATTCGGTATCTGATGCCGGACTTGTTGTGTGGATGAAATATATGGTCGTGTAGATGGAGAGCCCCAGGTTTCGGTTTCGGTTGCTTTAGGCGATGAAACGTTGTTTGTTGTGGTATCTGGTCGAGGACAGCCATAGTTTTCCAGCCAAAACTTGCATTGTTCGCAAACATTGGTTTTGGTTCTGCAATCGCTGCAGCGTTTCCAAGATCCTCTGGGCACCCGTCCATTCCATTCGGCGTCTGACCATTCCTCGCGGTCGGACACTATTTCGAATACATGCATATCTTCACAAAGGGCGTCCATGGTGAGGTATAGAAATCGGGTAACTGATGATAGAAGATCGGTAAATACTGCAGCAGGTAAAGGTAGTCTTGTCGAGGCCTCCTACCTAGCCCCTATTTGGACGATAGCGAGGGTGCACTCTTGGCTCAGAGGCGGAATTGTCCGGGATCACCTGACAATGTCGCGTCACTTCAAGTACTTACATTGCATAACACATCTAGAATTATGATATCTGGCAGCTGTTGAGATAGTTATGCTGTGTCTTACCTCTTGTAATTTCATTTACATACATGCTAGGGACACAATGTTTATGTTCAAGCATCCCGAGACGTGACTGATCGGTGCGGGGTTCGCGTCTATTGACGCAATGGAAATACCAAGGAGATATCGAGCCCTCACAAAGTGTTGAAATTCCACAAATTTGCATCACTGTGTCAATGTCCCGAAGACACTTAGGTGCACTCACCATGTCCACCGACTCAGTTCTTTCTGAAGCTGATGCCGTTCGCCTGGCCTCTCGGCGCCAGCTTCCACCTCCTGTGCCAGCCTACCTCCCGACCAGCCCCAACTCGCCTCTGGCTGTCGGCAAAGAGCTGTACTCCAAGATCCAATCTGCTCCTCGGGTCCTGGAACAGAGCTTTACCATCCCCATCCGCTCAGGCAAAGCTTGGACTGCCTCCGCCGGCTCCGTCATCCGCATCAGCACACCCGAAGGACCTCAAGTAGGTGATCTGAACATCTGGTGCGCTTGACCCCTCGAGATATCATCGTCTGCCCATCGACTAACCCCCAGTAGGAATCAACACAACCCCTCCGAACGCTTCTGGGCCTCTCGCACCCGCCAGCTCCACTCCACCCACCTCACCACGCACGACCGTCTCTGGTCCTGCCTCCCCTACATGCGCCCCCTCCTCACCATCCTCTCCGACTCTCTATCCTGGTACGGCACCGACTCCAACGGCGGACGCGTCCACGATCTCCTCGGTACAAGGTGCGACCCCTACATCAACCATCTCTTGTCTGGGGGCCAAAGCTACAATCATCACTGCCATAGCAACCTTGTCCGAGCCGTCAGTGAGTTTGGCTTAGAAGAGAGGGACGTGCATGATGTGATTAATTTGTTTCAGGTTACGGGGCTGGATGAGAAGGGAAGGTATTGTATGAGTGCTTGCCCGGCGGAAAAGGGGGACTACATTGAGTTTCTGGCCGAGGTGGATGTGCTGATGGGGTTGAGTACTTGCCCCGGGGGGGATTTGAGCCTCTGGGGCTTTGGGGCGGATAGCGAGAAGGAGATGGAGAAGTGTTGCCGGCCGTTGAAGGTGGAAGTTTTCCGGTTGGAGGATGGGGGTTTGTTGGAGCGGGAAGGGTGGAGGGAAGCGGAGGTGAGTGGGTACAAGGGGGGTCACGGACTCGGTGCTTGATGTTTACACGTCTAGTCCTCCACCAGGCAGTGGGGTCTACCTCAACTTTGGACACGACGTCGATGGGTTCACGCTTGGGGCACATGTAAATGGTAACAACTAACTCCTCAATGCTTCCCAGTATCAAAATACAGACTAGTATTTGGTCAGCTCTGGCGTCCCAGCCGCTCGTGGATGCGAGAACTTGGTCTCAACAAACACCTTCTGCATGCCGTCCTCCTTGTTGTCAAATTTGTAGTAGACCTTGTCCAAGTCCTCGAGGCGGACACGATGCGAAATCATCTGCACCGGGTCGAGCTCGCCCGTCTTAATCTTCTCTAGCAACTCCTCCCAGTACTTGTGCACGGGGGCCTGGCCGTTGCCAATCAGGCGGATGCCGCGCTGCATCAAAGATCCAATGTTGAAGTGGTTTGTCTGTGATGAGGGTTAGCATGCTGGCAACAATTATAATCGTAGAGGAGTAAAGCATACGTATCCAACATAGACACCAGTAACACCGGCACGACCGTAGTTCCTCACACCCTCAATCATCTCATTGATGATTTCACTCGTGTCCGTCTCGGCTCCCAAGCTCATTTCCAGCCAGTGCATCCAGCCCTTGGCGTACTCTCCAGCGGCGCACTCGATAGCAACGTCTGGGCCACGCCCACCTGTCAACTCCTTCAACTTGCTCACCACGGTGTCCTTGCTGGTCACCCCAAAGCTGAGCTGCTTGAAATCCAGCACCTCAATCTTGTCCCGGTGCTGCTTGGGCCATCTCGACTTGATGATCGACAGCCTGGGCTCGGTATCGACAAAGATAACCTTGCTGGCACCCTCGCCGACTGCAAAAACACCCGCCATCTGCCCAACAGGCCCGGCACCGAAGATAGTCACCACATCACCGGGGTATACGGCAGTATCCTTGACAGCATTGTAAGCCGTCGGCAAAACATCAGATAGCCACAACGCCTTCTCATCTGGAACATCATCTGGAATCTCCAGCAAGTTTACGTCGCCCAGCGGGACCCTCACATACTCGGCTTGACCACCGGCAAAACCACCCGTCAGATGCGAATACCCAAAGATGCCAGCTGTCCTCCCTCCGTACATGGCCTTGGTGGTGGTGTTCGAGTTGGTCGTTTCGCACTGCGACGAAAGCTTCTGCTTGCAGAAGAAGCAGTCACCGCAGGCAATCTGGAAGGAGACAACGTATCGCTTGCCAACCTGAACCTTGTCGCGGACGGCGGAGCCGACCTGGTCGACGACACCGCAGAATTCGTGGCCGAGGATATCGCCCTTGTGCATTTGGAGGACGGCGCCGTGGAGCAGATGAAGATCGGAACCGCAAACGGTGGTGCCGGTCACCTTGAGGATGACGTCGCGGGGCTCGATGATTTTTGGTTTGGGAACGTCAACTGTTGTTGATGTGGTCGTTAGCGATTATTCTTGGGGAGAATTGGCGGACGCAAACATACCAATCTCGACCTTTTGCTTGGTCTGCCATACTAGAGCTTTCATCGTCTCGTTAGGGTCGCCGGTGCCCTTCTGGTTGAAGTTGGAGACATCCTGCTGGATGATGTTATTGTCATCGTGGCCGATGGCCTTCTCGACGGCATAGGCTGCTTCTGCTGTTGCCATTTTGTCCAAGTATTGTGGCTGTCGTGTTCGATTCGCGTGTCCTGTGGTGGAATGGAGGTCAAGGGCCCCAAGTGCTGAGGGCCACTGGTACCTTTAATCACCGGTGTTGCTAGATCCATGGCGTCAGACGGTTGCAAGATAGGACTCCGATTGGGCCAGTGCTGTAGAGGGTATGACGATGTTTCCCCGTCATTGTCGATGGTGGTTGAAAGAAGCAGGCGAAAAGGAACGGCCGACGTCATTGATCGAGATCCAAATCCTACTTTGGCCTCAATTGTGGGCCAGCCTTGGCACGAACACAAGCCTTATCTTATCGCCCGTGTTGCAGGAAGGCAGGTTCTCACCTCAGGGCGAGTTGCCAGGTAGCTCGCTGACTGTCCCGACACAATGCGACATTCCACCGTCACCAAGCGGCAGATAGAACTCTCACAGCAGTTGATGAACATCATGATACAGCAGAATTCCACCGGCGGCGGCACACCGTAAACCCCTTACCAGAACAACGCCATTCATAACACCTAGGTACCATTCAGTCAATTTATCCTCACCTAGCTCCATTACTCGGTTATAAGTTGCTGCCTGAAATTTATGGGCGTTTTCTTTTTGTTCTAGGTCCCTATCAGATGATTGGTCTGACTAAGACAGATGCATGTCAGCAGCACCCAGGAATTCCTCAAATTCCTTGGCAATGAACTCAGCAGCAATGGGTTCTCCAAATCCCGGGTCACCAGCAGTCCCACGGCCTTCATCAGATAACACGGGGTGGACAGCAAGCAGTTCGGGTTCCAGCCACAACGGCAACAATTCTCATGGCAACATGAGTTCTCGACAAGAAGTCTTCATCAGTTATCGTGGTTGGCCAGACCACCGTCATCCACTGTTCACCCAACAGGACGCAACCGAAAACCTGAATGGGACTCACTGGTCCACAGGTTTTGAATCATGGTCGCCCTATCTTGGCGGGCCTTGTCGGGGGTTGAATACAAGTCCCTTGAGGCCATATCCCAACTGGGACTTACTTGCCGAGGCTGGGCGGCATGACACCACAGGGAAGAAAGGTCATCTCAAGGAATATGCCCCATCACCTCGGGAGGAAGTCCCAAGCTGCCTTCAGCGAAGTCTAGAATCAGAGGCTTTGGTGTCACCGTTTACTGAGGATGATTCCTGGCCATCGGATTGTGGGAAGGCACAGGGCACACCTACAGCCACCTCTCCTTGGACCGTCACTCCCCCTGAACATTCCGAAGAGAAGGCCGAGGAGCTGGAGCATGCCCAATCTTTTGACTTGAAAGACTCTGCATATTTCTACGACCATGACGGCCGCGATCACGCAAGCACACACCTTGAAGGCCATGCGTTGTCCAAAACACCTATTTCGCAACCAGCAGTCACCAAGACTGCCCCCGTACTTGGACCAAGCAAAGTGTGGGGTCTTCCGCCAGTGAGTACAACGATAACGACTAGCCTCTTGAAAGATACACTAACCTGTTCCAGCGAATCCGTCGCAGAAAGAAAACAAAGCCGGTTGGCGAGAGTCCGCCGAGCAGCAAGGTCAACCCCATCGATAAACCCAAACCGAAGAAACGGGGTGCTTTTACCGACGAAGCCAAGAAACGCAGCACGGCCCTGACTCGCCAACTAAAGTCATGTATCAGGTGTCGTATGAACAAAGGGCGTGTATGTCTTCTTATCTAGGTACCACGGACTAGAACGAATTCTGACCGCCTCTTCCCCATCAGTGCCTTCCAAACCCTTCCTTCCCTTCCGGACCCTGCCTCACGTGTCAACTTATGACTGGCCCAACAGTGAGCAAGATGCCATGCTACCGCTACATTATTACGGAAGCTTCCCTCTATCGCGAACAAAAGGCCCCCTGGCAGATCCTCAGTCGTCGCTGGCAAAGCATGGACATTGTCGACATTTGGTCGTCCGACTGGGCACCCTCTTCTCGTATCAGAACCATCATGGTCAGCCACCTCAACGTTCCAACACAATTTGCATTTCAGGTCAGAGAGTTCATTCCCACCGCTGGCGACATCTTGGAAGACGAGGTTACCGACCCTGTGGAAGGGACAGTAATAAAAGTCCCGTTGCCGAGGTTTGCAGTAGCGGATATGAAGGCCACAGCGGAGAACATGAGGGGCTTTGTAGATGGAAATGTCCACAGCTTCATCACAGCCATGGTGGGGCGAGATGAGCTGCTGTGGGGGACGTATTTGATGGCTTTCAGGCAGGTTGGATTGGCGAGGGTGAGTTTGATATTGAAACAACGTTCCAGTTCATCTTGACATGCTGATGGATCACAGACAAAACAAGAACAAACCCTCCTGTCAAACACATTCCGTCTTTGGGTTGTGTGCCGCATGACAAGCTCACCAGTGTACATCTGCGGAGACGACAAGCTTGGAGGCACTCCGCACCCGCTTTACGACAACCGCGTCATGATGCCCTTGTTGATGACGGCACAATTTGAGTGCATCAACTACACTACCTTTCTAAGACCATGGAGCAGGGCGGTGTTGAAACAGCTGAACGACTTGGTGTTGGCGAAAAAGAGAGAATACTGGTTAACCATTTATTTGACAATGTTTGTGTTGTTGCACAGCTGCGCCATGATCACCAAGCGGGACGAGGAAACCGCGAGGCAGTTTAGGATACCTGTCAGTGTCAACTACCCTGTACATATCCCGAATAGGGCTGACTGAACAAATAGGGTAAATACGCCAACCCAGCCAGTATCAGAGAACATCACTGTGGTGCCCAGACGATGCTTGCCCACTTTCACTACATCAACCGAGGGGTCGTTCCCTTTTCGCTGCCACTGCATACAAAAGATGGAAGAAGTGATCTGGCCAAGGCAGCAAATTTGACCGAGGAGCAGGTCAGCTTTGTGAGAATGACAGCCGAGATGGTCAAAGACAGCGCAAGACGTATGGGGTCTCTTCATTTTCCCACCGTTGATGTCACAACACTGACATATAAGCACAGAAAGCACCATGAGAACTGTCCGAGAACAGGAAGACGTCGGTCACGATTTGTACTGGGTTTCTATGCTCTATGACCAGGAGTGGAGGCCAAAACAAAACGAGTGAGGAGAAGAATAAAGACCTAGATGTAGGACAAAGCCCGTTCCAAATACACGGAAGCAAAAACTAAACCACCGCCCAAAGGATCAAGAAGAACAGACCTGCTGAATAAGCACTATCGGAGAAGATTCCTCAGTCACAGGAACCACCCGTATTCAACACCCTCCCCGTCACGGGGTGCCTCAACGGAGCATAGTCCCAGTACCTCCCCCTCTTATCACTCCCCTCCTCCTCAAAATCATCATCAAACACCCTCGCCCAAGCCAGCCTCAACGGCCGAGGCAGGTTCCAGCACATTCCCTCATCATTATTCAGCCAGATCCTCACCAGATGCCTCGGTTTACTCCCCTGTACATTCTCAAACGCTTCTCTTCTGTGAAGCAAGCCGAGGTTGTTCACAAACCTGATGTCACCCCTCTCCATCCGGGGTTTGATCTCATGTTTCTTGGCGATAAAATGAACCGCGTCGAGGGCCTCGGCTTGCGCCTCTGTCAACCCTGGAATAGCCTTGCTCCGCGGGGTGAAGGGTGCGTGGCCGACGAGAAGACGGCGGGAAAAAGAGGTGATGAGGCGGTGGTCGTGAAAATACATCAGTGCCCGGCGGTAAAAAGGGGGGTCGCGGCCGTAGGTGTCAAACGGCCAGTCGGGGGAGGCGAGGGTGTGGATGAGGTCCGGGCGGGTGGCCGCGAGCTCGTTGTAGACTGTCCAGGCTGAGGCAAAGGTGGATCTGCCGCCTGAAGAGGCGAGCTCTTGGGTGAAGAGACAGAGTGTGTCGGTTACGGTGTCGGTGTGGAAGGGTTTGTCGGAGGAGTAGATGCTGTCGTGGAGAGTGGACTCAGCGGATTGATCCCCCCGCTGCATGACGTGGATGAGCATCGAGCCGCGCTGGTCCTGGCGGCCGCGCCGGGAGGCGACGTAAGACGAGAGGCCGAGGTAGATGGCGGTCAGGTCGGCGAGGGGGTAGTCGTCGGGGTCAAGACCGCGGACGATGTAAAAGCCTTTGCCGAGATAGATGTCGTTGCAGATGCCGGACAAGATCGGGCCAAGGTCGGGAAGAGGGAAGAGGTATTTGGTCACTTTCTGAGAGTCGAGGTTGTGGGATTTGAAGAAGGTGAGGGCGGCCAGAATCTCGGTCTTGTCAGACGGGGTGAGGTGGTAGACGTATTCGTCTTCAGAAGGGAATGAGTTTGAGGTCCAGACCAGGGGTCCTGAGAGCTTTGTTGGCCAGCCGTCAGGCACCGAGGTGGGAAGACCGCCTGCTTTGACACGAGCTGTCGACCGAGCACGGTATTTGGCTTCGTCGACTTCATACTCAATGTCCGCGCATTTGCCTCCGTTCAGGCGAGCATCTACGTCCGCTTGTTCGAGCCGGACACGATCGATGTTGAAGCGGGCACGCAGACCCTGAGAGTAATAGGGTGCCGGAGCAGTAGTGGCATCACTGAGCATGGTCATGTTGCGTACCTTATCCGACTAAGGAGTTGACATGGAAAATGGAAGCTGGGCGTGTTGGTGTATTGGTCTTGTGACAAGATGGCTGGCATGGAGAAAGAGACAGAACTCCGGTCGAGCATTTCTTCAGCTCTTATAGACTATTTCAGGATGACCGAAATCTCAACAGCCTCACATAGGCCTCAGATACCTGCTCCATCAGTGACGCAAGCCACTCGGAGGTAATCATTATCACCAGTGAGCTATTGTGGATACAAGCCAAGGCCTAAGGTGTGCTTTCAGTCGGCGATTGGGCTGACCTTCAAAGTGTCGGCCGCCTGCCTGTCGAGTGAGGTGCCGTGGGCTGATGGTCTGGACGAGTCCACTGGATGACTTGGGGGCCATGAGGAGTTAGATCATCACATTGGCCTTTCAGTGTGTTGAGTATCACATTATTATTATAGAACAACAAGACCGTATCTTACCCCGTCGTGTGCTGGATTAGCCAGACCTGGAGAACTTGAAGGGTTTTGACTAAAACTTGTGACGAAATTTGTCTGTCAAGAACTATTGCTCAAGCATCCACCATGCGTCTTTAGAATGGGAACCGTCAGCCCACTTGAATGATCAAGAACTGAAGAAGTGAGAGGTGGGAGTAACATCTCACACCACGCCGGGCTTCCGACAACGCGCAGGTGCGTACATTCTCACGTGTACAGATTTGATATAAGTCCTGTGACACAATACTAGTTTCATTTCAGTCTCCCACTGTCTATTACTCCTGGTTTTATGTAATTGGCATGACCGAGACGACAGCACACTAGGTAAGTGAGTAAGCAGCCTTTTACGAGGAACTCAGGCTGTACAAGCACCTACAAGAGCTGACAACAAATTATCTGCAGGACCAAGAAAGTCTGACTTGGAAGCACGGTAAACATCCCGTCCACGGACTAGGCCACTTTCTACACCGACTGACTTTAAATCAATCTGTACCTTAGGTATCTGGACCGTAAGCATCGATGTATACTTCAGTGAGACCATGACTCAAGCAAGTGTTAGAAACAATCAGAACAATACTCGGAAATAAAAGCCAAGGTAAGCAAGACCTAAGTTGAAGGATCAAGCCTACAGCCTTACGTGTGTAACTGAAAAGTAAAGCATGCTTAAAGTTCCTATCTAGGTAGGCAGCCATATTATGCTTGCACCGGGAAACTCTGATGTCAGCCAACGCCGCCGAACGGCAGTTGAGGGCCATTTCACAAGGACCAAGGAATGGTCGAAAATGGTTGCTGATTTTCAAGAGGGAGCCAGGCTTGCAATCCTTGAAGATGTGCCAAAATGAATATTAGCTCAGCAGCACACATTTCCCACTTGGCCATGCTCCGAGCTGCCAGAGCTACCTTGGCACATGGTGCGCCACAATCACGACAATATAAATGGGAGTTACCTGACAGTCAGCACTTTCATCATAGAGAACCTTGTGTCCCAGCTTTGTCGTCCGTAGACCCTAACCCTGATGAACATTCCCCTGAACCCCTGAGCCCCTGAATCATTGAAGCCTCTCATGATCAGACATGAGCCCTAGGCCATATGTTGACTAAGTGAAACGACGTCCTATGCGAGGCGACCAATGACCATGCATGTGGATTTATTGGTGGCTGAGAACTCGCGACGGCGCCAAGGCCATAGATGCAAAGCCCCAAACTCAACCAGGCAATTGGAAATGCGGGCAGCTCAAAAGAGGACCCCGGCTCTCCCCGCTCGCACCCCCAGGTTTTCGTCTTTCCAATCTTCCAGGGACGCCACAAGCGCGTAGATAAGACCGGCGCAATGTTTTGCCGACCGCCATCAGGCGCGTTCCATCTCAAACATGCTGGCAAGGAGCTGAGCTGAATATCCCCTGAAATCTTTGTAGCTGCGTCTGAATGTCTCACACTTTATTCACCAGCAAACAACTTGGCTCAGGGTACTTCTTCAACGCTCCCGTCCACAACCTCACCGGGACTTTTCAGGTGTATTTTTGGAGAATGACATAACACAGCACCCCTGGATCCAGTCAGCAAGCCGCCCGTGTCTCCACCATGACTACAATCACCCTGGCCGCAACAGGCCAAACTGGTGCTCATGGGACTCAACAATGGGATAACTCAACAGCCATCAAAGCGCCGCGGGGATCCTTTGGTCGCCAGGGACGAGATGCCAGTTTTCCAACTTCCGGAACCAGCGGAGGAGAGATACATGTCGGGCTGAGCTTTGACCCGGCCAGGCCAGGTATAATTCAGGTCACTGGACAGGCACATCGCATGGGGGAGCGGTATCAGGTTGGGGGCAAACAGTCTTTGCTGCTGGACTGTCGAGGTGGAGATGGAGGGCACGGGGGAATCGGTGAGAATGGCCAGTCTGGGGGTGATGGGTTTGACGGACGGGATGCGACACAAACAAGCGAGGCTACTGATGGATCGCCGGGGATGAACGGAGGAGAGTGAGTCCCTCTTCTGCTTTCCCAGAACGAAAAAAGAAATGCGTATCTGACATGGATGCAGTGGCGGCCGTGGAACGAGTGGGGCGAATGGCGGCGCAGGAGGCCATGCTCATGTCACGGTAAATGAGGAAGATCTTGACACCCTCATCGGTGTTGAGTGGGACGTCAGAGGCGGCTATGGTGGTTGCGTCGGTGAACATGGCGCCGGGGGGGCCGGTGGCCATGGCGGTGATGGCGGTGCCGGTTGTACATGGTTTGACGCCCAAAAATGCATTCCCTATGAGCCCTGATCAAGACTGTCTGACTCAAGATATACAGGTCAGAGAGATATGTTGCAGCCGTACACACCAATGCAAACGGTCAACACTACACAGAGTATGCCACCAGGTATCATTCGAGACCTGCGGGGAGAGGAGGACCAGGAGGCATGGCCGGAAGAACTCCAAATGACTTGTTGTATCCTGGTCAAGACGGTCCGATGGGCTACTCTGAGGTCATTGTCAACTACAAAGATGGCAGGAGGGGAGTGTTCCAATCACGCTACATGCTCGAGGTTGTCGACTTCAAAGTGCATGACGAGAACGGGGATGGCATCAACGAGCCCGGAGAACGGCTAATCATCAGCGACATCGTCATCAAGAACACAGGCCAAATGCCGTCACCAAAGATATCTCGCCTGCAAATCTTGGTCAGGGGCACAAAATGGCTGGAGCCCATCCTTGAGCCCTTGGAGATTCCAGCTGAGATTCCACCAGGACACAGTGTCAAGGTTCCGGGTGTGCTGAAGGCCTGGATCAAGAACGAAACCGTCGACCGCAGCCCGGGCACACTTCTCCGCGCACAAGATACCGTCTCACTCAGAGCCTACTCCCAGCGGTTGCAGAGAGATGTTCCCGAGTTTAGCGGCGGTGTGGGCATCGTCTGCCAATACCCGCTGCTCATGACCACGCCAAAGTATCTGGACAGCGTAGCAAAGGGTGATATTGTCACCTTTTCCTGGACGATACAAAATATCTCCACCAAGTCACAGGGTCGTATTGGCACTCTACAGCGCGAGGCTGGGACACATCTTTCCGATCCTAACGGCATGTTCGAATTGAAGCGAGCTCCAAAGGACACGCCGCACGACATTATGGATATGATCGAAGTAATCGAGCCTGGCGAGGTTATTCCAATCACTGTTGACTTTCAAGTATCGGAGCTGGTCAACGAATTCACCGCAGGCAACATGTTTGTCACTCTGATTCTCTCAGATCCCCACGGAAAACAGATGCGGAACGTGGTGGCATTTGACTTGCGCATTCAGATCTCACCTTCATACCGCTACAACCCAGCAGCACGATTCCTGCTTGTCATCAACGGGTCTTCGCCCAATGCCTTTGTGCTGCACTTGCTCCACTTCCTTCAACTCGGGCTTCACCTTCCTGTGGACATCTTCAATCTCAGTCTCAGCGGTGCATACACGACAGCCGACACTCGTGACGACATCTTGGCCAACTACAGCGGCAAGACCATCATCTTTCTGGGGAATCCCATGAACTATTTCCAAGACGGACAACGACACCCCTGGGAACTGCTGGACATTGATCAAGCCTCTGAGCTCGCAAGAGCAGGAACCAGCTTTCTCATCATCTCGCCCGAGAACATGCAGAGTCTAAAGGGGTTCAGTCATCTGGTCTCCAGCGGCGTCTCGCCCTTTCAACCAGCTGATGCTTTCACCCAAACCAGCAACATCAAGGACTTGCTGACCAAGCTGACCCCCAAGACAGCCCCGACTCCTGCACGTGTTGTCTTGCCGGTCAAGAAGAAGTTCATGAAGAAGCTCGACAAGACCCTCGCCGCAACTGCCAAAACAGCCCAGCAGAAGCTATCCGACACCTTTCCCCTTCGACGCTTTCTCATTGCGCCCTCCAGCCCAATCAGCGACCCCAAAGCCAAGGAAACCGGCCTCAACATCATCGAAGGTCTTCCGCACTCCACCAAACTAGTCGCCACTCTCCAACCATTCCGCCCCGACTCCCCTGTGATTTCAGAGTACAACATGGTCATGCTCGCCCACTCCCTCCCCTTCTCTGACCAATGCGCCATCTTCTGGAACCTCGCAGGAGTAGACACCACCTACGGAGTCCCCACCTCAACAATCTACAAGGGCTCCTCCCTCTCCCATCTCCGCGTCTACGGCGACGGCAGCACCGCCCAAAAGGTCAGCGGCAAAGCCCTCGAGTCCCTCACCTGGTCTCTCTCCACCCTCCTCGCCTCCGAGATAACCCACTTCCGCTCCGGCTCAGGCACCTCATCCCTCCCCCTTTTGTCCCAACTCCCCCTCCTCTCCACCTTCATCACCTCCTTCCCCGGCAAGGGGTTCACACCCGCCGAAATAACAGCCACCTTCACCCCGCTGACCCAACTCCTCGGCTTCCTCCGGGGCGTCACCTCCCCCCTGACCCTCGGCCAAAAGTTGGGCGCCAACCTCACCAGAGCCGGCAAGCGCCGCACCAAACTCCGCAGCGTCGTCCTCAACCAACTCTGCAGCCCCGTCGTCAAAGCCATGCCCCCCTTGCCAAAAAAGACGACCGATCCCGAGGGCGTCGTGACCAAGAACAAACCCCCCGGCGAGGAAGTCGCCGACGTGGAGAAAGAGACCAAGAAGCAGATTCTGGAGGTGAAAAGGTCGAGCGCGAGGGGAGGGAGGGGGATGAACAGGATCCAGAGGGTGAATATGGTTTGCTCGCTTCTGCTTGAGGCCCTGACTGGGACGGAAGGGGTGGGGTTTGTGGATGTGATTAACGATCCGGAGGGTGGGGGGGAGAGCGTGAGGGTGTTGGGTAGTTTTGCAGAGTATGACCAGTTGCTTGCCAAGTTGGAGGAGAGGAGGGGGAGGTTGGAACGGGATGTCGAGTATAGCTTTGGGAGGTTGAGCGGAATGGTTCAGAGGGGGGGGACGGTCAGGGCGGAACAGCAGCAGCAGCAACAGCCGCAGATACAGAGGCGGGCGACAGAGCCGGGTGGAGGAGGTGGTGGTGAGGGGGATGGGATTAGCTTCGTGAGTAGGTCCATGACTGTCAGTCCTGTCACGACGGTGGCGTCGCCAATTGTGTTTGGAAGGGGGCCGGTCGAGGTGTTGCGTGGGGGTATTGGGAAAGAGGCGAGTGTGGCGGAGAAGGTGGAGGAGGTTGTGTATGCACATGAGTTACCTCTTACGGTTCCTATTCGTGGTGCTGAGTTGGCAGCGTGAAGGATTTAATATACATCGGTCTTTGGTTTAGGTACCGAGGTAGGTAGGTAAGGGGTGGTACAATATATCCTTCGTTTTACTTGATCACAGCGCTTGTGATATCTAATGACAATGCACACAGAAAAGTATATCGAGTAGAGGTGAAGGGGGCGTGAGATGGGAAAACAATATACAATTGGTGTTGCCAAACATAAGGTTTAAGCAGTAACAAAACTGGAAGCTCGGCCTCATTCTCCATACATCTTCACCGTCCTCCTTTTCTCAGTCTCCCATTTCGGGGGGCCATATAACTTCCAGATGCGCTCCCAATCATACTTGTTCACCCGATGGGCGTGTGATAACCTTGATTTCTAAATCAGGCACAGGATCGAACAATCTGGCTGCCACAGATCCATTATTGGCATTGATAAAGGGGAAAAGTAAATAAGGCAAGTGAGTATATGCTTACGTGTTCCTGCAGGTGGATCGGGATCGTATCTCAGAGCATTCTTCCACTGGTCGTACTCGTAGATGGCATTGAAGTCTTTCCACATATTTCCCTTGACTTTGGGCCTGGGAGGCCTTGTAGCACTACGGCTGCCCTCTATATCCCCGTGGTTTCATGTCTGGATGGCGAACTTATAAATGTCCCAACGCTCAAAGTCCAGACGCTGCAGCTCCTTTTTGAAGTTCTCTTTCGATTACACTTCCACATAATTGTGCAGGTGACATGCCTGTGCGAATAGACGGACGTAGTCGGTGAATATGGGGCGGACGTTTGGGCCTTCATGTCTTCTTTGGAGCCTTGCTTCCTTTCGTGGACCCCAAAACATCGCTCCGTCATCACCTTTCTGAGTGCCTTCCAGTCATGTTCTCAAGCTTCAAATGCAGCTCTGTTCTGAGCTCTGAGTGCGTAGTGCTGGACCGTATAGTGTATTGTGATCCATTTGTTTATGAAGTCGAGGTGTCTCTGAAGTCTCTCCCTTGCCCATTCACGCTCCTTGTCTTTTGGTAGGGTCCTGGCCATGGCTACGACTGCAGGCAAAGCGCATGATATGTTTGAGATCGATGGGAGGGTGGACCTCGGCCAGCATGTTGCCGTCGCCCGTCAAAACGCCAACCATTGTGCGATCGACTTTGTCATCCACTCTCGTCGCTTCACTGTTGTCGGGGTCGTGTTTTAGCCAGCATGGCTTTCTCCCTGGTCCATTGGCCAACCCCCAAGGCTGGCGAAGCGCGCGCAGTCGTATATCGGCCAGGTACTTGAAGCTCTCCTATTGTGTCTTGACAAATGCTCTGTCTGCAATCTCATATTCCTGCTTCAGTGCACCTATGGCTTTCCTGATCCTCTCTATGCATGTCTTGTTGCCCTTCAACACAGTTGCATTCATTCTTTTTCGTGCGTCAGGGTGCCTCTGATAGGCATCAAGCAATGCTTCCAAGCGGTCATTTTCTTTTTCTGCCTCCCGGAGTCGTTTCATCAGCCCATTGATATTGCCAGCCACCCTCTCAAGCTCTTCAATCGTTGATTTTTTAATGTCGCCGGCCTCGTACATTTCCTCGGCTATGACCAGTCTAGCTTGGTGGATTTGTTGCAGTTGTTCGTCGAATCGTTGTGTCCATCCCTTATAGATTTGTTCAATCGCTCGGCCCCCTTCCTCGCTCGCCCATCTGACCCTCTTGCCGGCTGGATCCAAGATCTTTGAACCGGAAGCTTCCCAAGTCGTTGTAGGCCTCACGTGCTTACCGGAGGGCACATAGATCAACATCCACCTTCACTGTCTCGCCCAGATCGTTGTAGTGCACCATATTGACCCACTGTTCTGGGGTAACGAAAACGGCGACAGACCTCTTATAGTCTCCATCTACAGGGCCATATTCAGGGCGAAGATATGGCTCGTTGAGAGGCTTGTGTTCTATGGCCAAGGTTGCTTCCAGCGTTTCGGCTAGCAACTTTTTCCAGCAAGTGATAGGCGTTTTATGTCTGGAAGAACAGCATCACTTCCAGAAGCCACAGTTGCAGCCACGGTCGGGGCCACCGGTTTGGGCATATTGGGAGGCCTTTTTCTGTTATTCTTTATGCCTGGTATTTTTGCGACTGTCGTAGCAGTGTTGGATTCAATGAATCTTGTGTTTTTGTGTGTCACAGTGTTTCGTGTTCCAGTGACCTAGCTGCCAGGGTGAGGAGTGCTCTTGATTTTGCTTTTATCAACAAGGTCGGGATAAAAGCGCACGCTCTACGGACAAAGGTGCCGTTAGTTACCTGTATGGTTTATGACAAAGTAGTTTCGACGTCGCACATTAGTACTCGTAGAGGATTAAAAGGCAATAAAGGTACAGTGTAATCTGTATCTGATGAAAACCCCGGCCATTTTGTTGGTGTTGGATATGGGGCGATAAAAAACACAAGATATAGCTAATTCTATATCTCTGCAAACTCCAGACTGGTGTGAAGAAGTTGATTGAGAGTCTGCATGACGCTTTTGCTTAACACGCGAGTGTCATCTGAACGCTCTACCGTCCGTGGGATTGCTCGATGCATCGTCAAAGTGAGGTCATTGTCCGGTCACCAACCATCTGCTCGCCGACCTCTATAAAAACATTTTCTGTCTGCAACCCCAAAGTAACCCGGAAATATGTACCATCTTGCTTTCTCCCATAAGCTGACACATCTCTTCCACAAGCCACAATGCTCTCCAAATCTCTCACCCAGCGGCTGCCGGGCGTTACACAAGCCCTCGCCAAACGCGCTCCGCGTGTAGTGGTCCCTTGCACACGTCCCATGCAGCTGCAACATCAACTGCAAGTGCAGCAGCCGTCGTCATCGCCTTCCTGTTTCCAAAGTCGTACAGCCGTGTCGTTCCAGCCAAACCATGACTACCCGGGCCATGATCAAGCAAACGACATGGGAGGACCCGGAGGCCAAGAGTCCTTCCCGGCTAGTATGCCTTATCGAAGGTTTGTCTCTTGACTATTTTCTCCTTCACTTGCCCTGTTCCCCTTGCTGCGTCCTCTTGGCATCGGCGCCAGAGCAGACCTCTTTTTTTATTTATTTATTTTTTTACCCCGGTGTCTAGAATAACATGAACTAACTAATGACTATGGCTGGGTCGGGGAGAGTAGAAGAATTGAATACGAGACATTCTACGGCGTGTTGCTGGCCATCGCCCTCATGTGTATCGCCAAGCTCGTGCAGCAGAACTACGACCCAAAGATGAATTATGTTCTGGTGCATGATAATACAAAGGGGGAGCTGGACGATGTAAAGTACATCCCGATGCCCAAGGTGCGGGAGCAGCCGGTGGTTGCGGAGATCCAGGAGGAGGTGATTATCCCTATCAAGAAGGTTGATAGAGTTGACAAGGTGCAGAGGTGGGCTTGATTTGGACTTTGAATTGCCAAGATTGCATTTGGGGTTTTCGCTATGAAGGAGATAGTCGATAGATTAGATCCATCAATTCATCATATTTATTTACTTGTTCCTTCCCCATCACAGTTTGGACCCCAAACACCACTACAGCTTGTCACACTCGATCTTCGCTACAAGGTAGGTAGGTAGGGCTGTGGCTGGGTTGAGTGTTGGTTGTCCGAACAGGCTCGGCAGCCATCTTTGTGCGACGTGACACATGCGTAACCAGGCCTTTAAACTGTTGCCTGGATACAGTATTTTGGTTGTAGGTATGGTAGCAAGTTGGGGGGCACTTTCAACGTCGCAAGGAAGAACTAGAAGCATGGATCCGGCGTGATAGGTACGGTACCTAGGTACGGTTGGTGACAGAGTCGCAGAAGCCCGGAGTTATTTCAGGTTGAGGACGGATTTACTCCGGTCGGTTGAGCGGTTTATGACATGGCCGTTGCGGGGGCCTTTCCAGCATTGGCAAAAACTGGAGTAGTTCTGATTCGACACAGAACGGACTGGCCAAGGTACCTTAAGTCAGATGCTAAGTAGGCAGAGACTGTTGTTCTAGAATACCTAGGTACATACCTTATGTCGCCACTGCCCGAAAGTTTAAAACTTTAATCTGGCCCGTAAACAAGGTGCTGGGACGGGGAAGTGTGGTGGCTGTCGTCGTTATCGGCTGCTATTTGTGCGCTACAGATGCGCGGGCGTGGCACCAGCTCGGCGACCACACACAATATATCCGCGCCATGTGGCCGAGCCCTGGAGCGGGAGAAGGGGGCTGCGGCCTGGGTTGGCGCACATCAACAGTGGCTGTGTGCGTCTACCCAGTCCCTACATCAATGTACATCATGTCGAGGTATGACAACGGTATTAATATCGGTGGGATCTCACCGCATCTCAACGGTTGTCCTTTCTGTTCCGTTAATCACACTCCAGCTCCGTCATATTGTCGTGTTATCGGTTCTGTCTGCCTTGCCAATGACGAGGGTTAGGGTTCTAGCCTTGTGTAACCGCCGAGAACTGTTGACGCCCCTATTCCCCAGTTTGGATGCATTACTGTGTATGCAAAGGTCTAGTGGAGACGCAGAGAACTCGCTAGCCGCCAGACGACCCAATATGCCAAGCGTGTAGAGGTTGAAGAA
This sequence comes from Podospora pseudoanserina, assembly GCF_035222485.1. Taxonomy (NCBI): domain Eukaryota; kingdom Fungi; phylum Ascomycota; class Sordariomycetes; order Sordariales; family Podosporaceae; genus Podospora; species Podospora pseudoanserina. The sequence goes on from NC_085923.1 coordinate 97,832, forward strand.
GAGAAGATTATCAGCTTGTGTAACCTGAGCTGTTATGTTCTGGTTCGTCCTCGATGGCTGCAGAGTGGACCAACGGTTCCAAATCATCCGTCTCGGCATCCGAAAAGATGCAAGTCTGCATGCTTGGATCTTGTGCTCTTCGCTTTGGTCGGTCTGCAACCAACGGGTGACAGGCAGACTGTCACCTCCGCAACCTGCCTTGGGACACTGGGGAGATGGTGATCTTTGATACATATGGTCTTGGACCCCATTCCACCTCTTCCGTGTTTCCTCTGGATGACTTGGCCATTTTGTTAGTCTTAAAAGGACTGGAAGGCAGGCAATTCTTTGATCTTACGACAGCCCTTTTTTTGCCGTCATCAACCAAAGATAAGGTACGGGGCTTGCAAGCAAAGCAGCAGCTTTTTGTTGCTCAATCGGGGGAAGTAAGACAATGGAAGAGCAGGCCCAGCGCTCGGGATCCGATGCCAGACGACGAAAAGTCCGAAAGGGAACGCACAGTTGTTGGGAGTGTAAGTCCGCACAATCTCTCTTTTCGCATCTTACCTCCCGATCCGACGTGCATATGATAGCGGCCGCGACCGACCCGACATGCTGGTAACACGCCCAGGGTTCACAACCTGATTAGCTCCAACGGCTTTCTCACAGGCCATTGGTAGCAAGGCGCTGACATGTATTTGCAGGTCGACGACGAAAGATACGATGCCAGTTTGGAAAGCAAGACGACACCGTGTGCTTGCCCTGCCAGGCACGCGGCAGCGTCTGTCGAAGTCAAGAATTCGCCGATGCTCAACCGCCACAGCTTCCTGACCGCCGCCTTGCCCAGCGCTTAGCCCGTCTCGAGGACCTTGTCGCCAAAGTTGTTGACCGCGTGATGCCTGAGACTGGATCGGGAACCAGTTCAGCTCAAGACCATTCACAGACCAGTTCACCGACACCGTCTGATGAAACGTTGATGAGCGATGTGGATGGCCAAGAGACACCCCATCTGGACCTGGAAGTGATGGAGTCGCCTGTTGGTCATGAGGCCTCAACGGCTATGCTGCTGGGCATCCAAGGCAGCGTCAACTCTCTACAGAAACCCACGGCGAGGCTTACAATACCATCACGGCGGTCAACAGAAAGTGTATCGAGCAAAGGGCCAGCTCGCAGACGATACGAAAAGATTTGTCGGACCCTATATTCCTTGTTTCCGTCCCAACATGACGTTGACGTTCTCGTCAAATCAACACCTGCACCCTACTTCATCATCGCACTGTTCCATAGCTACCAGGACATCGTGGAGGGCCTTTCCGAGACTCCTGAGAACATCGCCACAATCCCGCCCCCGAACGCTCATCCCACCGTTTTAGCCAAAGGTTTGATACAGCTGTGCATTTGCATCCAGCAGCAACCCCCAGGAAGCGTGATGTCTCAGGAGAGACAGAAACATTTCAACCCCTACAGACTGATGAACGGCATCGTCTCGAAAGTTTCGCAGCTGGTTACTTCCAACGATGACCTTGTTGGGACAGCTGAAGGGCTCCAATGTCTTATTATTCTCGGATACTGGCATAGCAATGCAGGAAACATCCGCAAAGCCTGGCTCATCTTTCGAAAGGCGCTTTCTCTCGCTACCATGATGGGGTTGAGTCGTAATGGTATGCAAACCCTCAGGTTTGCGGATCTGACAACCAACGAGGCCACACGCCCATCACCGATGGCTTTATGGTACTGCATCAACGCAGCTGATCGAAGTTTGTCTCTTATGCTTGGGCTTCCCGCGGGCAGTCCGGACAACACGTTCGCGAGCGAAGAGGCAATGCTCAGGGATAGCCCACGAGAACGTTACACCAAGATTCACACCGTCATTGCGAAGCGGATACTCGACCACAACCTCTCGCTAGTGTCCGATTTCATCAACCAGAAGGCGGCGGTTTCATACCAGCAGATTGATCACGAGCTCGAGCACGCGGCCAAGATCATGCCTTCTGACTGGTGGTTCGTTCCCACATTGCCATCAGAATGGCAGGCAGACTGGGAACAGGCTAAAGCGGCCATCTGCCATCTCGTTCTCCAGATCAACCACTTCAACCTTTCGCTCATCCTCCACCTGCCCTACATCATACACAGCATATCAACTGGAGCTCCTGTTGGCGATGACCACAAACCCTCCCTCGGCCTCGCCCGCCAAATCCTGCAACGCTACATGGCCTACCAAAGCATCTCCCAATCCCACCCGACCTGGACGTGTTATCAAGTGTCCTACGCAGCCCTTATGGCCTCCACAGCCCTCTGTCTATTCACCCTGACCAACCAGACCAGCGAAGCGGACATCAAGCTCGTCAGCCTCACTCTGTCAAAAATGCAGCACCTTGCCCTACTCCAACCCCATAACAGGCTATCCCAGTCATCTGTCACCCTCATATCCCAACTCCTCGACATGATCGACTCGGGAATCAAGCAACCCCTCAACCTCAACCTCAACCTCCCCTTCTTCGGCCTCATCAACATCAACAACGCCCGCACATCCCCTCCACCGACCATGCCACCGCCATCACAGCAAGCAGCAAGAAGAAGTGTCAGCTCCTCTGCCCACTCACCACACATGATCCCCGTGCCAGCTGCCTCCCCCGGGCCGCCAGGCGGCAGCCTCTCCCCCCATCCACACCCACCACGAGGAAGACAAAGAAATGTCACTGTCCCGATTGGGTTTCACACATCGCCGATAGATCCCTCCCTTCAGAGCCATGGGCACGCACATCAGAGTCCCATCTCTGGCCATGGGGGAGGTGATGGGTATCACAATTTGCATCACGGAATTGGGTTTGATGCTCACCAACATCAGCAGCAGCAGACGCAGCAGCAACACTCTGATAATGATAGAAGTAGTAGTTTGGGAGAGATTCCAATGGGATCAGGAGGGGAGGATTGGGTGTTTACTGGGATGGAGCCGGGTTATTGGGGTTTAATGAACCAGGGGTTGTGAGATGATTTGGGATGTATCATATACATACCTAGGTGCGTTTGGGTGATAGAAATTATAGATAGGAACCAGAGGGTGTCGAACTTTGGATACCTTATAGAAATAACGAACAGGATACATTCCCCTCACCCACTTCGGTTTCATATTGGCCAAAGGGCTTGGGTTGTGGACAAAGGTGGTAAGGTAAGACTTTGTTGTCCTACGCCAGAACGACTCTTTGTCGCTCCCAAGCAATGTTTTCCATCGCCATGTCTGAGTCGGCGGACCACACACCGATTCGCTCAAATATATTTGTGCCAACATCGTCCTTACCCCTGATTACCAGCCCGTAGCTCCGTACCTCGTCTTCAAAGAATACTTTGACCAAATGAATCACAAAGACTTCTTGTAGCCCCTTTTCCATGTCATCCAACTTCCAATCGGGAACCCATTTCAACACCATGGCACTTTTAGTACACGTGCCAGTCAGCCGCATTCCTTCTCCGTCCGCCAGACTTCCCCTAGCAACCGGTCCAGTGACGGTCAGGGTCCCATTGTCCACCAAACTCCTTGCCTCCGACACAAGCTTCCCATTCCGCCACACCTCCACGTTTTCCACGCCTGTGCAAAAGACAAGGTCATGCTCTTTGGAGTTGATCTTATCCAAGATCCCCCTCGGCAGAAACCCAATCCTACCACTGACCGACGCCCAAGACCAAGACGGCGCACAATACATCTCCTGCCTCTCCTCTACCTCCTTCACAACCCACAACAGCCCTAGAGCCAACAGCTCCGAGTCCCACAACCCAGCCAGATAACCCACCTTTCCTCTTTGCTGCACCAGCTCCGCCACTCCCGCCAACGCGACCAATCGATCTGTCTGCCTCGTCAGCTGCCCCTTGCTATAAACACTCACAATCTCATACCACCTCTTCCAAAACTCGACCTTCTCCCCAAACCTCTGCGTCTCCACCGGCCCCAACCTCTGCAGCACATCCAACGCCCCTCTTATCCCTCTCACCGCTCTCCTCTCCTGGGGAGTATGCCCCTCCCCATTGATGTTGTGCTGCCCCGTCAACGACCGAATCGCCTCGATCCAGTTGACCAACCTCCCATCCTGCACCATGTACGGCGTGCTGTCATACCCCACCCCGTTCACGTGCAGTTCGGACGCCTGGAGAGTGTTGCACTCAAACAGCACCACATCCTCGCAAAAGTGTATCACCCTCCTCGCCAGCAACCTCTCCTGGAAAGCCCACGCGCGGTTGGTGAGCGGCGATTGCTCCACCCTCCAGTAAAAGAGCGCTCTCAGCGGCGGCGGGTTGGAAACAAAACACCTCCTTTTTTCGGAGATCATGATGTTCTGCTCGACCCACGAGAGCGATCGGTCTCGGAAGCAGCCGCCCGTCGAATCGGACGATGCTGTCGCGGCGAGGACGCAGTGGGCGTGGGTGAAGACTTGGCCCATGGTGGGGGACTCGGCCGCCCAGTCGGCGGGGGAGTCTTGTATGATGCAGAGGGAGTCGATCCAGAGGTAGCAGATGCCTAGCCGGCGGGTGGTGGCGATGGCGTGGCGGAAGTTGAGGGGGAGGGTGTCCTCGGTGATGTAGTTCTTCATGAACCTGTGCCTGGAGGTGGTGAGCTTGCAGGCGATGTTGCCGCCCCAGCAGTGGGAGAGGGCGACGTATTCGCCTGCGCCGTCCTTGAGGTCGATCAGGAAGTCCATGTCGGATTTGGTGTCGATGAGGCGGAGTTTGGGGTTCTTGACCGTGCCGACGGCGATGAGGCGGGTTGGTCGGAATGGAGGGGTGTTATGGGGGAGCTGGCAGGCTTTATGGCTGGAACAGTCCTTCAGCCAGGTTGTGATGGTCTTGACCGTAGCATCTGAGCCGGTGAACCTGGGGATTTTCTGCTCGGCCGCTAGGAGCCCCTCTGACACTTGTAGACCCAGCTCCTTCTTGGCGCCACCCGCCTCGAGGGAGACGGCCAGGGTCGGCCCCTGTTCTGACCAAAGGGGGTTCCTGACAAACTCCAGCTTCAGCTTGACACCTCCCTCTTCGAGATCACGTTCCCCATAGCGAGTATTCACGGTACCGTAACCCCTGATGAGCATAGGTGCCCCCGTTTCCTCCTCATCTGCCAATCGCTGACTCAACAAAGCCTCACAAAGACTACACCCGCTATCCTCCATATCCTGGATCTTGTCGCACAGCAGGTGACGCTCCTCTGCTCTCGTAAACATGGCCCATGTCCCAGACAAAAGGCCAGACTGACCGACAACCTCTTTGCACCGCTCGCAAAGTCTGACGTCCCCAAACCGATGCTTGCTCCGGAACCTGGGCCACCGAGTCACATATCTTCCCCCAGAAAGACGGTACACGATACTCGGAAAGTTGCGTATCGGTCGAAGCACAAAGTGGCGCCCGAGCGACCACGCAAACCCCAAGATGAAGTAAGCCATCACGCCATACAAGACGGCCGCAAACGCGAACGCCAAGATCATCGCCGGAGCCAGCGAAATGCATATGATGAACTGCACCCTGGTATCGACATCCGCATGCGACAGTGTGGCGAAAATGACGGCGCCAATCAGGCTGGGAATGAAATAGATGACAAAAGCGGGTTCGTCGAACGCGATGAGAATCGCCCAGATGATAAACTCGACGGCGAGAAAGCTTGACCCGATGTCCTCCTCCCCTGGCGTCGGAAAGTACCTGAAGTAGAGGTATGTGACAAGTACGATGGGTAAACCGCCGAGGAATGTTTTGCCCATGTTCTTGGGCGGAGGGCGGCGCGTCCGGCCATATCGTCGTGGCATGTTGGCGGCTCACAGTATTGTGGAAGCTAGTAGTACAACACCATGGGCTTCCGCTTGATCGTGTTGTTCGTTTGACGTGTGTCTACGCTTGGTATATCAACGAGACCCCCCTTGATGCGAAGGAGGTGGCGTTTTGCGGCTGAGTTGGAGGTCAACCCCCAGACTAGCCCAAAAGGGAAGCATTGCAGCACATTATCGGTTTCGATTTACTCCAATCACAGAGTTCCTGCGATGTTGTGCCTTGTGAAACCCAGAAGCGCGGGGCTCGAACTCACATTAAACCTGGAACTTGGGAATTCCAGCTTGGAGAGCCAGTTATCTCAGTTTATAGTGGTCCTGGCCACCCAACCTCCCAGTTTTCTTCTTCTTTCCGACCTATACCCCTAACCGTACATTATAAGCAGTTACTGCTACTTACCTATTACTCTCCCAACGCCAACCCAAAAACGCTCGGCTCGCTCTCAATCGCAACAGGATTCGTAGGAATACACCCATCGGTCATTCAGTTCCTAGTCAGACCGTCAAGATTATCCCTCCCGTCAGTCAGTGGCCCTGCCCCCAATGTGATGATCAAATCGGGAGAGAGGCGGTGCAAGTCAGAGGTGACCTCTAGGATGCCAGGCCAGCGGACGTGTTGGCGTATGCCGACGATTTGTCTTGGCCTAGGGCGTCGATGAGGTAGATGCAGGAGGGGGCGAAAGTGTTGCTTGTATGGTGGGAGTTGTGTGGGTGTTTTGTTGGTCGCGTTATGAGGTCCAAGTGTCACTGGTCATGGATGATGATAGGTAAAGTCTTTATTTCCTGTTTAATTCTCCCGCCGCGGGCGCGCACCCCGGCCCCCCCCCCTCCGAACAAGTCAGCCCCGCTTGCCCTGAACACTTAGGAAGATAGGTAGTGAGTTTGCTGGCATTGCCATTCTCATCTTGTGCCTAGAAGTCTTCGCAACAGGCATTGACTTCCTCTAAAACCTTTTATTCGGCCGTCAAGTTATTAATTCGTTTCCCATCCTCGGCCTGCCTCTCCCTCACCTCTTCTGTCGACGATGAGCCCTGATTATCCTGGGATTCCCGCGGCTGCACTTCTTGCCGGCTGGAAGACCGTGACCGTAAGCGCATCTGGTTCAGAACATCCTCCTCGGACAGGATCCCAGTGCGGGGGCTGTCCCACTGGTGATGATGACGGCGGTGATGGTGGTCAGTCGCAGTGGCGCCTTCTTGTTGCTGCTGAGCATGATTTGGGGAAGGAGTAGTGGATTTCGACTGGGACTGTTGCGACTGGACCTGGGTGGTGAGTTCGGCCTCGGCCACTTGATCGGCCTGGGCTGAGCGGCGGGCTAACATTGTGATGGTTTTTGTTTTTTTGGCGAAGTGATATTTCAAGACTGATTCTTGTGAAGTATATCTAGGAAATAGCCGTGATTAATGACTGCTGTTTGGGAAATATTTGCCCTGGGAGATTTCTTATCTTTGCGGGCTCGGAGTAGTGTTGCGAAAAGGTTTGAGTTCTTGATGGCAAAAGACTTGGTATGACATCACCGAGCTTATTTACTCAGGATGAAGGGATGCTCCACTTATTGCCATTTTGTGACTGCCGTAGATATGGGCTTGGATGATCGCGATAAGAAGTTTGAAATGATTGGCAATGGACAATTGGGGGATGACGTTTTGCACAGATAGAAGTCTGTTAACTTTGTTGATGATGTTGTCGTGCTTGGCATTCTTGGCTGTGGTGTATTGTTCTCCAGGTTCACGATGGTTGCAGCAGTTCAATCTTGCCTTTGATTTACTTGTAGACTTGGGCTGTGCTATCTAGGTACAGTGGTTGAATGATTATGCAATTTCCAGAAACTGAAAGGTGGCATAAGATGTTCGTTGGGGCCGTGTCTACCGCTTACTTGAGTCAATGATGATAGTGCCTAGGTGGGAATATAAACTCAAGCTAGAAGGCCTTACACAAGATAATGACCGACCTAACGAACCTACCCAGGGAAATGATGCTCTCGGAGGTTTTTGTATAGATATGGATTTCTTCACATGATACCTTAGGGAGTCCTATGTTGTCTAAGCCCAGTACAAATCATCTCCGTTGTTGGAGTTCAACATAGATATGTCCCTTTACCCACCCCGATATCCTGCCCTCGACCTCGTTTTCCAGTTTGATAATAAAACAGTATTTCAGGTGTCAGCATCGGCACTTATACCATATGTGATATATCCACTTACTGCCATCATACAATCCCCCATGCCAAGCCCACATACCCTGCAATGGCGCAAGGGCCCATCCTATCAGGCAGATAAGCGAATTTGTAATCACACACGCACTCCGTATGTCTCTTGACCATGTCAGCACACCAACCGTCCACGCATATTTTCACATCCATACCTGTTCTCGACATCCTTCCACACTTAACACGCCTCTTGATAGTAGCATTTATCGAATATCAGAGACAGTACCATGGAGACGGTCTCCCAACTGAGCCGCAGAAAGGGTACGCAATTTTCCTCGTTGTCTGTGACCCCTGAAGTGGAACAATCGACTAAGATGGCTTCATAGCCTGCGACCTCTGCTTCGTCAAAAAGATCAAATGCGACATGATTAAACCTCAGTGCTCCAACTGCAAGCAATACAGCACCGAGTGCAAAACAACAGCAGTGCGTCGTCGGATTGGCCGGCCGAAAGTGGCGAGGCACGACACCAACGCCAGCGCAGAGACAGACTCACCCGATGAGCACGAAGCAGCTGCGTCAAAGGTGGACAGGTGAGCTTCTTGGTGATTGATTGAGGAAGGCCACAAGCGATGCTGATGCCACGCAGCGAGCATAGCGCCAAAATCCAGGGCCTGGAGTCACGTCTCGCCCGCATTGAGGAGCAGCTACAACAAGTCCTCAGTGTTGCCTCGGCCGCCCTCGCCAGCGCAAATCGAATTCCCGAGTCGAGGGTTATAACCATGTCCAGCGGCGAGGAGAGCGACTTTGACAACGCCGTCAGGGTACGCAATACCCTTCCTATGCCCGGCTCGTCAACCGATACATCCGGCCCCAGTGCAGGCTCGACCGCAACCTCCAGCCCAAGCGAATCCGTCATCCGCGCCTCCTCACCTAACTTGCCCCCACTAGAAGAAATTCTCCCCATCATCAACACGTACTTTTCCCAGATCAACCAGGCCATCCCGTTGTTCAGCCAAGCTGAATTCATGCGCATGTTACATGACTGGTACACCCATCCCGCCCGCAGGACTTGGGCGGCATGGGCGGCTGTCAACATTGTGTTGGCTCTTGGGTCATGGATCCCCACTACGCCGATCCAAGATATGAACTTTGCCGAGGCAGAGACGGCTTTCAAGGGGTACATGAACAACGCCCAATCCGTCCTTGCCGAGCTGGTTACGCGCGAGCAAGATCTGCTGGGCCTTCAGACGTTGCTTGGACTCGTGATCCTCTACCAGACCATGGCAAACTCCAAGCAAGGAGCTGTGCTGATAGGTGCTGCTGTTCGGCTAGTCCATCGGCTGCAGATGCAAAGTAGGAACAACATCGAGGTGTCGTACCCGCAAGAGCAAGGACTGCACAGGTGTCGTTTGTTTTGGATTGCTTACATGCTTGACAAGGAAATCTCGTTGAAGCATCACACGCCGTCGATACAATTGGATGCTGATATCGACCAGGACCTTCCGTCAAGCGATCCGGCGGACGGGGTGGGCGACATATACACGGGCGACGGTCTAGTGCGGGTGAATTACTTCCGTCTGCGCGTTCGCTTGGCGCATATTCAAGGCCGAACATATGACATGCTGTACTCCACGCGGAGCAGCAAGATATCCATGGCCGAGAGACAAGCGCGCGTGATCAGACTGACATATCTGCTGGAAAACTGGAGGTCAAACATCCCGGCCGAGATGCTACCTGATGCCATCAACAGTCGCCTGGGTCGGATGGAACGCATCCTGATGTCTGCGCTATATGGGTCATTTGTTGGTTGTATGGTCATGGTGCATGGAATCTGGAGCCAGCAGGCTGCTTGGATGAAGATCATCTCGGATCGCAGCCTGATGGCGCTGCAGATGGGCAGGACCGACGAACGGAAGTCCTGCATTAACCAACAGCCCCCGCTGCCGTCGGCTTGGAAGAGATGTGTCCAGCTCAGCAGGGAATTTTCCCGAGCCCTTATGCAATTGCCCGAGAGTGATGTTAATATCTGGTAAGTGCCGCGATATTTGTGAGGATCATTCCAGCTGACCGGATCATCAGGGCCAATTTGGCGGCATTGCTGTCGTGTCTAGTCATTATCTTGACCAACATGTTCCAGTCCCCCGGACACGAGGACTTGGAAGAAGACAGGCAGATCACCCAATGGCTGGTTCGGATGTTGAACAAAGTAAAAGACTTGTCTGTCACGGTGCCGCTCACCCAATTGCATGTTGTCGTTGCCGATCTAGAGCGGCGTGCTGAGGCGGCAGTCGCAATGGCTCAGATGAAGCGACAGGCGCTTCAGGAACGACTGCTCATGATGTCTGGCCAAGCGAGTTGGGGTCAGGAAATCGCCCAGCCTGAGCATGGCGATGATGAGAATGTCGAGCAACCATTGTTTTGGGATACCGAAGCAGTCGACTTTGGGACACTGGATATGAGCAATGGTCTGGGGGGGCAGACGATTGTCGACTGGCTAGATGGCCAATATCCACAGGGGATGGATCTGGGAGAGGCCATTTCCTAAACGTCTTAATGAATGATTGACATGAAATTGCAACTGGACCTGTCCCCAAGATCGATGGCCTCTCTTGGCAAAGGGACGGCTCGCAGTGTCCACAGCCAAATCCCGGATCCACAATGACGACACCTCTTGTCGACCTTCATCCAATCAGAGTTCATCGATAACCTTATCAATTCTTGATTGACCAATGGGAGAGCTCCCGAATGCTGCTTACTGCCCCTCTGTGCCCTCCACCCCCCCCCCAAGATGCCCTCCCCCCCGAGCTGTCCGCAGCTGCTGCATGACAACGGGCCATTCCCCTCACCTCCCACGCCTCCATCCCATATTCGTCTTCGTGCCATTGACGTGCTTCATCATCTCTCCTGCGCCTGTCCCGCCTGATACCCTGCTTATAAATCACCCTTGATGAGAGTTCTGTCGCGTCTTGTTCGCATTCGCAACACCCAAATAACAGCATCGGGACTGCCCCTCCACGTCCGACCGTTTGTTCCACGATTCTTTGCAACATCCATAACGACCAGAATGGCTCAGGAATACAAGCTCAAGGGCGTCACGTCCCTGGATCTCAAGCCTGGTGACAAGCAAGAAGTGGAGGTCGAGGGTCTCGATGCCAAGGTTCTCCTCTTGAACGCCGGAGGTGTTGTCCAAGCCACCGGTCCCAGGTGTACCCACTACGGAGCACCTCTTGTCAAGGGTGTGCTGGGAACAGATGGCAAGCTCACTTGCCCGTGGCACGGTGGTACGCGTCTTCCCTGCTTGACATGCTCCCATGTCGTGCTGTGCTCTTACTGATCACTGTTCTTCCCAGCCTGCTTCAACGGAAAGACCGGCGACGTCGAAGATGCCCCCGCCCTCGATGCCCTTCCCATTTTCAAGGCTACCGAGAGAGACGGCGCTGTTTACATCACCGGTGAGGCCGCTACCATCAAAGCCGGCCACCGCAAGCCCAAGTTCAAGTGCAAGGCCACGGGAGGCGACAAGGTCGTTATTGTTGGAGGTGGATCTGGAACTCTTGGGGCTGTAGAAGGCCTTCGCGAGACGGGGTACACCGGCCCCATCACAGTCATTAGCAACGAAGGTTACCTGCCCATTGACAGACCAAAGCTCAGCAAGGCTTTGTTGACCGACCTCAACAAGCTCCAGTGGAGAGACGCCGAGTGGTACAAGGAGGGCGATGTGGATATTGTTCAGGACGAGGTGGCTGGCGTGGACTTTGCCACCAAAACGGTGTCGACCAAATCTGGCGGCAAGTTTGCCTACAGCAAGCTTATTCTCGCGACGGGCGCCACGCCAAGAGTGCTTCCTCTCCAAGGCTTCAAGGTGCTGGGCAACATCTTCACCCTCAGAAACGTCCGCGATGCCGAGAACATTAACAGGGCTATTGGGGAGAAGGGCAAGAAGATTGTTATCGTCGGGTCCTCCTTCATCGGCATGGAGTTGGCTGTGGCCACTTCCAAGGACAATGATGTGACTGTGGTGGGAATGGAACAGGTTCCACTTCAGCGGGTTCTCGGTGAGAAGGTTGGTGGTGCCATCCAAAAGCTGGTGGAAAGCAAGGGCGTCAAGTTCTACATGTCGGCTGGCGTTGAGAAGGCCGAGCCCTCGGGCTCTGACCCATCCGTGGTCGGGTCAGTTCACCTGAAGGATGGCACCAAGCTTGACGCTGATCTCGTTATTTTGGGTGTTGGCGTTGTTCCGGCGACTGAGTACCTCAAAGATAACAGCGTTGTCAGGTTGGAGGAAGATGGCAGCCTCAAGGTCGACGAGTCGTTCTCTGTGGTGGGTCTCAAGGACGTGTATGCTATTGGAGACATTGCCTCGTTCCCCTACCACGGACCCGCTGGTGACGGCAAATACGTCCGCATCGAGCACTGGAACGTTGCCCAGCAAGCTGGACGCATTGCGGCTGGACACATCACCAACCCAGCGCGCGCCAACCTCAAGTCGCAGCCATTCGCCCCCATCTTTTGGAGTGCCCTGGGTGCCCAGATGCGCTATTCCGGCAACACACAGGCCAGCGGGTTTGATGATGTGGTTGTTCAGGGCAGCTTTGACGAGGGCAAGTGGGTGGCTTACTACACCAAGGGGGAGACTGTCGTGGCCATGGCCAGCATGGGCAAGGACCCAGTCATGGCTCAGTTTGCGCAGCTGCTGCCGCTGGGCAAGCTGCCGAGCAAGTCGGAGTTGGAAAGGGGGCTCGACTTGCTGAGTCTCGGTCCACCGAATTAGGATTGTGTGAACACAGGCTCTCTCAAGTTTCGGGGGGGTTGTTATCCGTGGCTTAAGGATGAGTGTATCACTTGAACACTGGGCATTTTGAATTGTTTGTGTGATGGAGGGTTCAAGTTGAACTACAAATATACGATCACTATCAAGAGGCCAATAATGCCAGCCACCTCGTTGACATGATCCATGATGATGGCACTAGTTGTTCAAAGCAACCAACCCTAACCCTATTTGTTCAGAGGAAAAACTGTGACGTTGCTTCAGCTTGTCACAGAAAATGCGTGGCCGAGTCAACTTAGACCTGCGACAACACAACGGCCATGTTCCGCGACGATGCATTTTTCCGACGCTCTCTTTGCTTCAACCCCATTCTTTTGATGTTTATTTTTTTGAATTTGTTATTAATGAGCACAATTTTCACCGTTACCGCCCAGCTCCTGGGGTGGTCGCTTTGTTTTGTCTTGACCACCATCGCCACACTCGCCTTCTACAGGGTGTATCTGCATCCTTTGGCGGGGATACCGGGGCCGAAGCTCGCGGCAGTGTCGAATGTTTGGTTGGCAAGGTGGGTGGTGAAGGGACGGGTGAGGGAGCTGACCAAGTGGTTGCATCAGACACATGGGCCTGTCGTGAGGGTTGGGCCGGGGGAGGTGTGGGTTTGTGGGGTGGGGGGGTTCAAAGAGATTTATGGTAGGTACTGGGTACTCATCTGTTGGGGTTTGGTGATTGGGATGCTGATTTGGGGGTTTTACCTACCCAATAAGGGGTCACGAGTGGGTTTGGGAAGGGGGAGTTTTATGGTGAGCTTTGAACCGACCAGAGATGGACCTTGCTTTGGTTGGAGGAGAGAAAGAGACTGATGGGAGAAGCAGTGGCTACGGCGTTGAATAAACCGGCTTCGGTAAACCAGTGGAACTTGGGGCTTGTGTGGCCGGATACGTTGGATTTGCTGTCGGAGTTTGATGGGAAGAGGTATCGGTTGCAGAGGAGGTTGATTGGGCCGGTGTATACTGCCAGTAATGTTAAAAGGTTTGAGGGGGCGGTTGATGGGGTTGTTGCTGCCGCTGTTGCGAGGCTGAAGGTCATTGAGGGCTGTGGAGGGGGCGTGAGAACGGTTGACTTGAAGGAGTGGATGCATATCATTGCTGTTGAGTGCTTGGGGGCGGTGGTGCTGGGGTGGTCGCCGGGGTATATCAAGAGTGGGAGTGATGGGGGGACGAGTAAGCAGAGCTATATGGGATGGAAAAGGAAGAGCCTTTTTGGGTTGTTTCCTGTTGTGACAAAGGTGTCGCTGTTGGACTCTGGGATGGGGAAAAGGGTTGGGAAGTGGTTAGGGAGGTTTTGGGCGGATGCTTGGGGAGTTACCTTTGCGACGCCAAAGGGGTTCAAACCTTTCTTCACGGTATGTGTGTGATGGTGGTCTGTCAACGGTTGAGCTGACAGAGAGTAGCCGGTGTATCAAAAGGTGTCGAAACGAATCACCGCCGCTCTGGCCCCTTCACAAAGCGCAAAAGCTAAAGTGAAGAAAAACAAATCACCGGAAGTGAAAGAGGACCTGCTCACCGACTTGATACAGCTTCACCTCTCCCGGCCTGACGAGTTTACTGACAACTACCTCCGGCGGATGGCAGTCACGAATTTCGGCGCGGGACACGAGACGTTGTGCGCTACACTAACCTCGGTTCTTGCCATGATTGGCTCGCATGCTGAAGTCGAGGCACGATGTTTTGCAGAGATTAGCAGCTGTCTGCAGGGTGGGCCACACAAGAGACGATATGATTTGGAAGATGTTACGAAACTGAGGTACACCCAAGCCGCCATCAAGGAAGCACAGAGGCTGTGGCCGGTGATAGGCATGAGCTTGCCCCGAACAGTTCCGGAGGATGGATGTGTTATAGGGGGGTATGCCATTCCAGCAGGCACAACTGTGGGCTGTAGTCCGCTTGGGCTACATGCGTTCAATGAAGATGTGTTTGGGGTGGATGGGTTGGAGTACAGACCAGAAAGGTGGCTGATTGAGGACCTGGAAAGATTAAGAGCGATGGAGAGAAGTAACTTAATTTGGGGTGGGGGAGGCAGGACGTGTCCAGGGAGGTATTTGGCTGAGATGATTGTCTTCAAAGTGGTCACTGCGCTGCTGGCGGAGTTTCAAGTCGAAATTGTCGAGATGCCGGAAGAAGGAAACATGGAGTGCTACTTTATGGCGATGATGTCTGGCGTGGTGGTAAAACTCAGAGAGAGGTCTCGATAACACTTGGACAGCAGAATGAGAATATCGGAAACAAAAGTCTTTCCCTACTTACATGAAGATATTTCGCCAACCTGAGTATTACTACTAGTCCAACAACGTCAAAAGCCCAACCACACTTCACCAGTGTCTACCACCTCTCAGCCTTTAATCTCAAAAATCCTGCTCACAGCCCCTACCCCATCAGCCGAATACAGGCCCAAAAATCTCCCATCATCCAACCTGAACAACCCCGGCCAATGACTCCCCCTCCCCGCAGCCACCGCTGCCCTCTCCCCTTCTCCATTCCCATCTCCCACCCCCTCCCATCTCCCACCCCCATCCCTGCTCAAAACAATCTTCATCTCCCCCCCGTCCACTCCCTCCCCGCCCTCCGACTCACTCACCCCCTCATTCGTCATAAAGCTCACCACCAAAACCCCGCCCACGCTCACGACCTGCGGCGCGCCAGCATCCTTCCCCTTCCTCGCCGTATAAACCCTCCTCCTCGTGCCCTGCCCCCATGTCTCCCCATCATCAAAACTCTCCACCATACCCACCGCAAACCTCCTCCCCCCCTCCTCCTCGGTAGTGGTCTCAAAAACACAAACCAACCTCCCCTCTTCCTCCCCCCCAACCTCAGCAACCCCCACCATCCCATCCCTTGATTCTTTTCCCTCCCCCGCCCTCGACACCAAAACCTCCTCCCCCCAAGTCCGCCCACCATCGCCACTCACCCTAAGCATGTTATCCTGCCTGTTGACCCCCCTCTCACTGCTATAGTAAACCTGCACCCTCCCCCTGCCATCCACCCTCAAAAACGGCTCCCACAACCCGTTGTTTTCTTTCTTCGCTGCCCGCTCAGAGGCGTGGGAGAGAAACTCCCATGTTCTTCCAAAGTTGGTGGAGACGCACAGCGTGATGCGGTAGTAGGTGTATTTTCTTGTTAGCGGGTCGATGTCGTGGTTGCGGAAGGCGTAGAGCATGTTTCCGTTGGGGAGCTGCAGGGCGAAGGGGTTGTCGATTTCGTGGGTCGACGCGTTGGCTGTCCAGATGTGAGAGAGAAAGGTCCAGGTTGGGGTTGGATGATGGCTGGAGGTGCTGGCGGAGAGGGTTTTGAGGCCGTTTGAGTGGTGGGTGGTGGTGTAGGATGTTAGGAGTAGGGGGCTGTCGGGGGTGGGGGAGGAGAGGTTGAAGAGGGTGGTGGCGCGGGGGTAGACGGCGTTCGGGTGGATGAGGATCGGGGGGGAGATTGGGTTGAAGGAGAGGGTTGGTGGTGGTGAGCGGGGTGGGAGGAGGGGGGTTGCGGCGATGAGGGGGAGGGGGGATAGTAGCAGGTGGAGGAGGACCGAAAGGTAAAAGTAAGTAATCATTGTGATTAAATAGTGGATGGCCGTATTGACAAAGGAAAATGCTTTTCGAAAGCCAAGACTGTGTAAGGTATGTGTAAAAAGTGAGAGTGAGTCCCTGACCCTGAAATGAAGCTGCCCCTGCTCTCTGACATAGATGAGAAACAAAGGTTGGGACAGAGGGATATATACATGCATCATCAGTCCATCATAAACATCATGCCGGGCAGCCCAACCCCCGCAATAATTATCAACAAAAAAGAATTTCCCCCCAGGCACCCGGGGGTTAGAGTTTGGCTCATACACAGGCTAACCAACGGCCTGGACGTTTTGCCCAAATCACTCGTACACTGACAAGAACCGGCCCCGAAGACCGGTCATCAAGCCGTCCAAACTGATGTTGGTTGGCTTCCTCGGCGGCTATTTTGGAGCTGCAAGATAACACACAACATCAGTATCACCGCTCCGGAAAGCAGCCTGGAGTGTCAAAACCGCAAGGCAGTGCAATCTCACCTCGGAAGCAAGCAAACCACGTGGCCGCAAAGGCAACACACACCACCGGATGGAGGTATCACAAGCCGTGTCGTATCAGTCAGTGGTGCCTCCCCTTCCAGAAACCCCAACTCGGGCGCGTAGGGTAAGGGGGTGTTGTGACGTGATGCACAGTTTCGGCCACCTATCGGTATTCAACTACTACCCCTTCGCCGTGAGCGCCCTCCCACTCGGCCTCTCCACCCTGGAAAGTGACACCTCGTGTATAAAGTGTGACAGGGAAGGGTCCGACTTGGCGTATAACACCAACAGGCTCCTCACTTCTCCTTCTGTGAGCAAATCCACCGACTGGCTCAGAGTTCTCTGCCGTGGCGGTGCGTGTTCGACTTGCTGGTCGTTTTCATCTTGTGAAGGTTCGTCCCAGTCGTCACTACCGCAGTCAATTGTTTCTTGGCTCGAGGCCGAGGTTGGAGGTGTGATATCCGCCAGGGGAGTTCGTGGGGTTTTGGAGAGTGGTGTTTCCGTCACGGGCTGGGTGTCGACCATGTCTTCCTGTGTCTCCTTATCCTGCCGAGGGTCTGGTGATATTCTCAGCGGAGAGACGGCGCGTCTTTTTCGGCGCTGCTGTGGTTGGAACATCTCGGCTTGTTGTCCGGGAGGTAGTGATCCTGAGAGGGATGCTGATGAAGGGGTGCAAGCGTGTCGGGGTGAACGTGGTGAGTGACTGTGAGATGATCGCGGTGATTGCAGGTGGTGAGAAGGTCGTGGTGAGTGCGGCGGTGGTCTCATCGCAGGCATATCGGCA
Organism: Podospora pseudoanserina; assembly: GCF_035222485.1. NCBI lineage: Eukaryota > Fungi > Ascomycota > Sordariomycetes > Sordariales > Podosporaceae > Podospora > Podospora pseudoanserina. The sequence goes on from NC_085923.1 coordinate 115,403, forward strand.
TGGCTTGATGCTGGTCGACCTGATGTCCTCCGCAACATCTGCGTCGCAGCCCTCGCCGCTGGGCTCTCACTGGCACCCCTCTCGACATGATGGCTCTGTTTCTGCACACGTCCGCTAGCCACCTGATGCCCCGCCGTTATGAACCGCACCATTCGCGGCATCTTGGGGGAGGACCGGGCGGTAGGTGGACCATTTTCGGCAGCGCCTGCTAGTCCAGGCCGGGGGTGGTTGCTGTGGCGTCTTCTTGACGATGGATGCGACGACGTCAGTGAGGACCTTCGAGAGTGACCGCGTTCGTGGCTGCTGCTGCCATGAGAGTTCATGGTCAACTCGGGAGAGTATAACATCTTGTTGTCGACCGTGTGACGGCTGCGGTGTTTCTTCTTTTCACATGCGCATGCGTGATATTTGTGTAAAGTTGGAAATAACAACAACAAAGACTTTGTTTGTATTTCTTTGTGCGAGGGGAACGCGCGACTGGGGGTCGTGTTTACGACAGGGATAGCGCGTCTGCGATGTGACGTTGATGTATTTCATGTCATTACCTCCCCCACTTGCCCAAAGAGGTCAAGGCAGTCACAAAGAATTGTATTGATTACACGCTCGGTATCGTTATTTCCATTCTTCTGTCAACAATCCCTCAAAACCCGCCAATATATCGCGCCCCAGCCACCACGACCACCAAGTTCATCATCATGACTGGAACTCTCGCCCCCTCTGCACCACCCGTCGCAACACTCGTCTCAGCAGCAGCTGGTGTGTCCACCCCAGCGAACAGATTCCCCCTCCCCGACTCCCCTACGCTCGGCGTGCTACAGCTCTCATTCGGCGGCGTCCCGGGCAGGTAAACACTCGACACTTTGATCTCGGTCGAGTTGAAGCAGTTGGTCTCATTCACCTGCGGAACCAAGGCAGGGTCGTCGGTGAAAATGATGTCGGAGCACTGCACATGTATTGTCATCAGCAACTTCACCAGCTCAAGACATCACTGGGATAACAAACACTAAACTGCCCAGCCCCATGGCTCGACGCCTCAACAACCTGCACGCTCGCCCGATCACCGCTCTTGATTCTTGTCGACCACACCGTCCCCGGAACGTCCAGCTTCGGGATGCAGACCGTGCCCGGGTAGGGGTTGTTCGTCGGGCCGTTGATGTAAAACTTGGTCAGGGGGAAGGAGTAATTCTCCGGCTTCTCTCCAATGCCCAGGTTGATGTAGATGAGGGCTGTCTCGTGGCCTTGGAACCACCCGGGCTGGAGGGCGACGGCGCCGCCAGAGATGGGCCAGTAGGTGCGGTTGGTGGTTGGGGAGACGCCGCCGCCTTTTTGACCGGTATCACCTTCGGTCAGCGATGGTGGCCATCAAGAGTTGGGGGAGAGCTTACAAGGATACATCCACTGCATTCCAAAGGGAAAGGTTGCATTCGTGACGAGGTTGTTGGCTCGCCAGCCTGGGTAGGTGACAACCACATGCGCCTGGGCGACATGTGCCAGTACAGTTGTGAGAATGAACAACATTCTGTTAGTTCAAGTAGTGATAGAGGTAGGTATGGTTGAGGATGGATCACGTTTGGAAAGAGGGGATGGCACCCCTTTTCATCGTCGACATACAAGTCCGAGGTGCCCAGTCATGTCTGGCTCTCAATGACAGGGGCTGTGCCTTACCAAAACCCAGTGTAGGCGACTGTCCAGCGTTGCATCCTGCGCCACGGAAATAACTTATTATATGGTTTTTGCTAGGCAACCATCAAGAGCAAAGGCAAAAGATCGACGAATCCATTATATTGTGACGGGTATAATTATGAAGTCAATAACAACAAAAAAAGAATGTCCTCCCAGTTCCTCCTTCCGTTGTGATATAAATCCATTAGTATCCATGCCAGTCTCAGCGGGGTATCGGGTATCGGTGGTATCATAAGCCATATCTTCTTCCAGCTCCTATCCAGTCCAAACATATGTCCTCCAAATCATGTCCAGACCATGTCTCGCGTCGTGTGAGTTTTCGAATGTCTCTGATCAGAATGGTGCCGCCCAGTGTTTAGACAACGGCAGTGGTGCGAGCACCACCGCGGTAGAAGCCGTTGTGCCAGTCGTAAAGGACGTTGAAGAACAGGAAGAAGAAGGCGATGAAGCTAAAGGCCTCGACCGCATGGAGAAGGGAGCTGTTGCTGTAGGTGTAGCTGCTGGCTGTGAACACCACGACCACGAGCCATAGATAGGAAAAGATGAGGTTGAACAGCAAGACGAAACCAGGGCGACCAGCGAGGAAAAAGGCGGCGAGGTAGAAGATGGTGGTGAGGACAGACTGCAAAGGTTAGCTGGGTGCTCGTTGAAAACAATGGTGGGGGGTGGGGGGTGGGGGGAAAACACATACAATAACCAGAGAGTAGATGACAAAGTCGCCGCGGGTGCCCTCAGAGACGAGGTAGGCAAGAATGCCCATGACAATGACGGCCGAGATCCAGACGATGGCAGAGGAGGCCAAAAGGAAGGGGGCCAGCCCCGTGCGGGCGGAGGTGCGGCCTGTTCGTGCCATTGCGTGATTGGTTTAGGCTTGAGGGTTGCTGGTGGTCGGGCTGGAGGAGCTTGGCTTCACTAGGTAGTGGAATGTAAATGGTGAACTGGTTGAACAGAGAGGAAGAAATTCATCTGACCACAGACTGGACAGACAGGAATTTATATCATGGCAACCCAAAGGTGCACATCAGGCTTCTCGCGGTGACATCTGGAATTCCACAGAAATGACGAGAAAATGGCATTGACTCCAAGCCAACCAGTGCTTGTCAACGGGCTGGAGCCGGGTGTGACAAGACAGCACCAGCACTGGCCAGCAATTGAAGCTGGTTGCCGTTAATGCCGTTGGACGAATCGTTGATCAGCGGCCGTCGACTTGGCCATGGGTAGCGACCGGCGCGTGATGGGAGAGCAGCAGCCACTGACGGCATCCCGCCAAATATCTTGGCGGTCTGGCTGACGTCGAAGCTCGCGATGCCCACTAGTTGGTTGAGTCTTTGATCGATGACGTCACATCTTCATGCCCATGTGAAACCCTTCTTTTTTGCTATGCCAAGGAACCAGGAAGCACTGACAAATGGACAATCAGGGTTTTCAAGGGTAGCTCCGGGGCACTCTTGAAACAATTCGGGAGATGGAGAATGCGTTACTGGAAGAGGTAAGCCCTGTTGAGAGCATCCGAAGTGTCGTTGATTCTATGCCGGGCCGAACCGTGTCAGGCCGGGTCACAAAAGGTCTCCAACAAAGCAATATCCAAAGGTTGTTCAAGCCACTATACGACTTTTTCGGCATTTCGGCATTATCTGGCCCTTTAGATGTCTGCATTGACAAATAAAAGTTGATAGACATCTAGAGTTGCTACCTGTCCCCTATTATATAGCACTATCGAATATTCCCATGCATTTTTTGTCTGGGCGACAAGTCGGGTTGATGCGTGGCATTCGGTCAAGTTCACAGCTTGTTCTCAATCTTATTTATTAGTCCATTAGTCCCAGAAATGAGAGCTTGATAAGACCCGCAAGCAAGTTGCGGAATAAAAGATGGCTCTGGAAGGGCTTAGACAGACTGCTCCTTTCTCGCAGAAATTTCTCTTTGAGTTGGCGGAGACACTCCACTTCATATCAATATTTCAAGGGCATAGAAGGAGCAACTGCTTCCGCTTCAACTTTCCTTTAACTCGGCCTTGCTCCACTGGCGGAGACTGCCTGCTGCCATCATTGCGAGATGGGCACCTATACATCGTCTCTCCCTGTGGCAGAATTGTTCGAAACCCTTCCTCTGCCAGTCATAGAAACATTCTCACAGCTAACTCTTGAGTGTGTTTACAATGTTCTCCTTCGCCATTCACGTCTGCAGCGTCTTGCTCGCACCTTTCGGGGTAGGTATTTTCAACTTGATTTCTAGCAACTTTTCGACCTGAAATAAACAAGTGCTAACTAAGTCTCTCACTACAGTTGGTCTGTGGTCTCCTCAAGATCCTGGAGGACCCTGAAGCTGCCGGTCCACCCAGCGGCTACAGCATCGTTCCCATCGAGTTGGACGTGCCCATCGACCTCAACACCCCCGGCAGTGCCACTGTTCACCTGAGCGGTACCATCCAGGACGTCGTGGCCCGGATGGAGAAGGACTACCCTGGATGGAACAAGACCTTCTCTCAGTCTGACGAACACTACGGCGCTCTCCGGCAACACATCAGACATTGATTTTCGAGACAGCAAAACTGACCACCCGAAACTTGATAAAATGAAACAGAACTCGGAGGACAAGGAACTCTTGTCGTGGAGCAGCATTGCGGCTGGTGCCTTGGAAATCTACAACCAATGCCGATGGCCAGGTATCGACATGTGTGGTGAGACCATCTTTTACAAGGATGGGCGGGCGGTGCTTTAGTTGTGGAATTGGTCTGCCTAGAGACGACATTAATACTGAATGAGACGGCTACCTTACCTTACACACGACAGAGTACAGAGGAGCTCCTTTTGCAACGTACCTTATCAATCCATGCATCTCTCACCCAATCGGTCCGCCCTCCCGCATCTCCACCTCGGCACTTGGGCAAGCTAGCCCCTCACTCCCGTGCCCCCATGCTCCCCCGGATTTTCTAGTTTCCCCAGATTGTACCTCCGCTGTCAATTCTAGGCGTTGACCGCACGTTGGGGTGTTGGGGGAGGGAGGGGTTGAATGCGGCGGTTGGTAGGGCCAATGTTACCAGGCTACAACGACACCTGTTTATTGGACAATATTAGCCTGCAACACACACACCACTTGGTCATCTCTGAGTAAGGAAATCCTTCCCCTCTTGACGGCGAGACTCACAGGTTTTGTGACACGTTAATTACCCGCGAACCGGGTGGTTGGATCCACTTGCAGTATTACACCCGGGCTGGCGGGAGGGAGGGAGGTTATTATATGACCTCCAGCGATTCTCCAACTCGTCAGTGACAAAACCGCTTCCCAACTGTCAACACCACCGAGACAAAGATGGGCGACCGCATCAGCCCCGATCAAGTCGGGGAGGAGGGCAACATGCTCACCACCGACCTCCTCATCATCGGCGCCGGGCCCGCAGGCGCCTCCCTAGCATGCTTCCTCGCCTCGCACGGGAAAAAGGGCCTCCTGCTTGCGTCAGCACCGGGAACCTCGCCCACCCCTCGCGCGCACATCACCAACCTTGCTGGTCTCGAAACACTTCGAGACATTGGCCTCGAGGAACAGTGTCTCTCCCTTGCGACCCCCTCGACAAACATGAAGCACACCCGTTGGTGTCGGTCTTTGGCGGGGGAGGAGTACGCGAGGGTGTACTCCTGGGGCCACGACCCGATCTACAAGGGCGCGTACGAGGCTGCTTCGCCGTGCAAACACGTTGATCTGCCGCAGACGCTGCTCGAGCCGGTGCTTGTGCGGAAAGCAACCGAGGGGGGGTGGGGGGTGAGGTTCAGCACGCGGTTGCTAAAGGTGAAGCAGTTAGACGAGGGGGTGGAGGTGGAGGTGCGGGATGAGATATTGAAGCGGGGTTATAAGATCAGGTGTAGGTATTTGTTTGGCTGTGACGGGGCGAGGAGTCAGGTTGTGAGGGAGGTGGGATTGCCGTTGATCAAGAAGCCCGGGCAGGGGCTGGCACTGAATGTGCTGGTGAGGGCGGATTTGACGCATTTGATGGAGCCGCATAGGGTGGGGAACTTGCATTGGGTGTTTAAACCGGAGGAGGGGATCGATGGCAGAGAGGCGCCGGCGTGGGGGTGGGCGGCGATTGTGAGGATGGTGAAGCCTTGGACCGAGTGGATGTTTATCTTTTTGGCGAAGCCGGGGATGGATTTGAAGGGGGAGGAGATGGAGGCCACCGAGGAGGAGTATTTGGCGAGGGTGAAGGAGGTGATCGGGGATGAGAGCGTTGAGGCGGAGTTGGTGCACGCGAGCAAGTGGTGGATCAATGAGGTGGTGGCGGAGAGGTATCAGGAGGGATATGTGTGAGTCTTTTTGTCACGAGTGATTGTGGTGTTGATGTAACTGACATTGGGACAGGTTCTGCCTGGGTGATGCAGTCCACCGCCACCCCCCGTTCAACGGTCTAGGCTCCAACACCTGTCTCCAAGACGCCTTCAACCTCGCCTGGAAGGTCTCCTACGTGCTCGACGGCAGGGCCAGTCCCGGCCTGCTGGACTCCTACTCGCTTGAGAGACAGCCTGTGGGAGTAGACATCATCACCCGAGCCAACGACGGACTGAGAGACCACATCCCCTGGCAGCAAACCCTCGGGATGCTCTCCCCCGACCCAGCTGAGCGCGCCAAGATCCTCGCCGAATTCGAATCCGCGACACCAGAAGGAAGGAAGCGAAGACGGGAATTCCGAAAGGGAATTGAGAGAACAACGACCGAGTTTCACGGACTGGGCATAGAGATGAACCAGAACTATTCTCACTCACCAGCAGTCTACCTTGACGATGAGACAGGGCCGGGGCCTGCGGTGCCAGAAGATAAAGTCAGGACACATGTTGTGACGACATACCCGGGGAGGAGACTGCCCCATGTGTGGGTTAACACTCGGATACCAGCGAAGAATATGAAGAGCACGATTGATCTGGCTGGGCATGGGAAGTTTTGCTTGCTGACTGGGTTTGGGGGAGGCAGATGGAAGGAGGCGGCAAAGTCAGTGGGTGAGAAGTTGGGACTGCAGATCAACAGCTACAGTATCGGCTGGCATCAGGACTATGAAGATGTCTACTTTGACTGGGCAAAGAAGAGGGAGGTGGAGGAGGATGGGTGTGTGCTGGTGAGACCTGATCGGTTTGTTGCTTGGCGGGCAAAGGAGATGGTGGAGGATGCCGAGGGGAAGTTGGAGGAGGTTTTGAGAAGGATACTGGGGAGACCTAGGGAGGCGTGAGGAGAACAGATGTGGCACCTAGGTAGTAGCTATGGAAACAAGTAATATTTGATCCACGCTTCACAGGTACCACGACTTTCTCTTGGTGACGACCCCGGTCAAGAGGGACGGTGTCACGGTGTGGCCAGACCTCTAAGCGGTTGGAGTTTGTCAGAAGCAGGCTGCGTGGTGGCGTCCAATAAACGGCCATATCAGCGTGGCTCAGCAGGCCCCTCGAATTCAGCCCACGCACGCCAATGCAGGCGCCGACAACAACCACACCTCCTAAGACAGATCTGGCTGGCATCCCAAGGCCGATTAAATGGTTTGAGGAAGCCAGTCGAGCGGGGTAAAGCCGGGTGGGTGGTTTTCTTCCTTACTCTTTGTGATTCTCTGCCGGAGGTTGCTCTCTCGTGAACCTTCAGGTGAGGATCGCTTCACTTGACTTGATCATCAGTATCCCGAGTAATCACACACATCACACCAACCATGGACTCCCAAGCCACAAACATCTTTCGCAAATTCGGCACCAAGAAGAAGCGCGACTCGATGCCTCTTCCAACGAAACGGATAATCCTACCCAAACGCACGGAAACTCGCGAAACGGCACATACCGTCGCAAAAGCCGACCCAGGACCACTACTCCCAGCCAGTACATCTCTCGACCTCGACCGTGCCCTCCCACCACTCCACGACCCCCCCAGCTCCCAACCCCAACCCCAACCTCAACCCCCAACAGCAGAAATCACCCTTTCCGAGCCTTGGGTCTCCTCCCATCACCACCACCACCGCCGGGCACACTCAACCTCGACCCGCAACGGCACCCCCACCCCCTCGCCATGGGAAGAAGCAGAGATGAACCGCCTGAAAGCCAGCCATGAAGAACAAATCCGGGACCTGAAGATGAAGCTGGGGATGGAGCTGGAGGACACGCGCCGCGACATGGCCAGACGAACGCACCAGCTGGTTGAACTCACCCGTCTGCACGACCGTGACAAGGAGGCGGTCGAGCGGGTCAAGGAGCTGGAGAAGGAGGGGGAGAAGGTGAGGGAGGAGTTGAACAATCTCAAGAACAACGCCAAGCAGAACTTTCAGATTGCCGAGGAGTGGAAGAAGGCGCATGATGACTTGACGAGGGAGAAGGAGAGGCTGGCGGAGGAGTTGAAAGAGGGGAGGGGGCAGTTGGAGAGTTCTGAGAAACAGGTTGCCAAGCTGGAGGGGGAGAGGGGGAAGTTGACGAGGCTGCTGCAGGACGCGGAGGTGGATTTTCAGAGGATGGTGGAGGAGAGGGAGGTCAAGTTTGCAAAGGAGAGGGAGGTTCACCGGAGTGAGACGGATTCCCAGTTGCGGACGTTGCTTGACAAGATGGAAGATGGGAAGAGGAGACTCAAGGCCGAGTATGAGGTGGAGAAATCAGCGATGACGCAGCAGGTGCACGGGTTGAAGGCTGAGCAGAAACACCAGGCGAGAAGGTACGAGGAGCAGATACAAAGACTGAAAGACGAAAGCACCATGAGGCTTCAGGAGCTGCGTCACCACTACCAGATCGAGTTGGAGAGTCAGGCGGCAAAATACAAGACCGAGATCAGCCACCGCATCGAAGAGTCCGACGCCAAGATGGCAGTTTACATGATGAACCGTGACGAACAGGCGGCTCGGGAAAGGGAACAGTACGAAAGACAAATTGCCGACCTCAAGCAGGTCCTGATGGAAAGACCGGGCGACTTTGACCTGCGACTTGTGTCTGACAGGAGTCTCAAGGAGGAATACCGGGCACTAAAGCGATCTGTCGACACAATCACGTTCAATCTCGGCCCCATGACAATCGACAGGAGCATCGATGCGGCCAGCTTCCTGGAGCGAGAGGGAAAAGGCCAGGAGAGGCTTTTTGTAAAGGCTCTCATCTGGGCCATGATCCTGGATGGCTTCTTCTCGGTGCCGTACGGGTTTGGAGCACTGGGGCCTGGGGGCAATGGGGGGCCATTGTTTGAACTGTACCGGAGCTGGAAGGGAATCGTCGAGGGTGATGGGTCAAAGGACGAGAATGGTCCTCTGGGACAGAATGAGTTTGGGCCTTTGTACCGGGATCGATATGCGAATTCGTGGCGCTCGGCGACTTTTCAGTCTATCCTGTATGCTGCTGCAGCAAAGGATGCGGATGGCAACAGTCTGGCCACTGGGGTCAGCAAGACTGTCCAGGTCAATCGTCAACGAGTCCAGGATAACATGCTGGCGATGCTGAAGAGCGTTTGCTGTGGCGATGTCAGCAAAGAGATACAAGAGGAGCTGACGGTGGCCGTGGGGAGGGCGAGTGAGCTGGCCATTGTGTTCGGAGCACATCGAGCAAATGTTTGTTTTAGCACCCCCAAACGAGGCGATGCAGTTGAACTCGGACGGGAGTTCGTCGACTGCCAAGACAGCGATGGCAGCAAAGGGGTTACCGTGACGGTTGAGCTGCCGGTGCTACCGGCTCTGTTCATCATCGGCGATGGGAAGAATGATCTGACAAGTGTTTTGTGCGTGGAGCAAGGGGAGGTATTACCGGTAGCCGGCTCATGATAGACGTGGAGGTACCTCAATCAAGGAGAGAATCATCATGGCTGATGACGACCAGAACAGGGCAGCCGTACATGCTCCCCTCACCCCAAGACGACCCCCTCCATCCATCTTGTGCCAATCACGCCGTTCACGGCATGTCTGTGTAACCATGACAATTGTGCTGTCTTGTACAGGATTCCACGGCCCTTGCCTTGGAAGCTCTTTTGATTCGCCCTCGGCATGTCAGATAGGTATGCCACACGGTGCTCGTAAATGCGACCCTTGATGTGCATCGAGGGTCTATCGCTGCCGGCAGATGGGGTTGTCAGCACAGAGGTGACGTGATCTGCGTCCCCTGATATCACTTGGTTGTGTGTGCTTGACGACATGTCTGTCGTGTGTATCCCGAGTATAATAGGCACACTCGCATTCTATCAAGCCGAGCCGGACTTGTTCGCCGTCCAAGACATCATAAATAAGCCCGACTCGTCTTCTCAACGTTGCAAGGCCGAAGCACACAGTATGCCCAGGTGCCTTAGGTAGGTCACCACTTCATAATGTCCCCCATATCCTCAGCCCTCCACGCGGCTCTTGCCAGCCTTCACCTTCTCCCCATCCTCTCCCTCTCCTCCCTCGCCCTCCTCATCCTCTGGCACTACCTCTCCTACCGCCCCCTCTCGCACATCCCCGGCCCCTTCCTCGCCAAATTCACCAACCTTTACAAAATCTACGCCTGGTCCACAGCCCGTCAAGCCCATGTCTACGGCGCCCTCCCCGCCAAGTTCTCCTCCTCCCTCATCCGCATCGCCCCCCAAGAACTCCTCTCCTCCGACCCGGACTTCATCCGCCAGATGAACTCGGCCCGCACGGAATATGCCCGCTCAAGCTGGTACACCCCCCTCCGCCTCGACCCCTGGGGCGAGAACCTCTTTGTCTGCACCTCCAACACGGCGCACACCGCCCTTCGGGCCAAGCTCGCAAACGGGTACAACGCGAAGGAGGTCCCATCGTTGGAGAGCGACATCGAGCACATCATTAGCAAACTTGTGTCCTATATCAGGAAGCGATGCATTTCCGAGCCACGCGGCCCGACGAGGAAGGTGGACTTTGCGAGAATCTCCCAGTTCTTCACGCTCGATGTTATCACCAGAGTCGCTTATGGGAAGGAGTTTGGGTATCTAGACCGGAACGAGGACATGTTTGACTGGATCAGAACGATCAACGACCAGGCGGCGTGGTTGGGCATCATGAGTGATTGGCCTGTTGTGGGCAAGATCTTGACGAACAAGCACGTCCTCGCGGTTGTTGGGCCGGAGAAGAAGAAGAAGTCTGGCGGGGGGGTGGGAGGGATTATGAAGATGGCTGAGGAGATCGTCGCCGAGAGGTTCGCCCCTGGGGCGGAGAAGGATAGGAAGGACATGCTCGGGGTCTTTGTCCGGCATGGGGTTACGCAGCGGGAGTGCGAGGTGGAGGTGCCGTTTCAGATTGTGGCGGGGAGTGACACTACGGCTGTGGCGGTGAGGGGGGTCGTGCTCTATTTGGCGGCGTGTAGGAGGGTGTATTTGAGATTGCAGAAAGAAATTGACGACGGGGTGAGGGAGGGGAGGATTTCGAGTCCGGTGAAGAATGAGGAGGGGAAGAGGTTGGAGTTGTTGCAGGTGAGTTTGCCGTGTGGGGGTTTTTGCTGAAGACAGGACTGACGGTTGGCAGGCTGTGATTTATGAGACTCTTCGCATGCAGCCTCCTATTATGGCCCTACTGCTCAAGCAAGTACCGCCTCAGGGGGATTACATCAACGGCCAGTTTATCCCCGGTGGCACGAGGGTCGGGCAGAACGCCTGGGCGATCATGCAAGACAAAGCCCTCTTTGGCGAAGATGCCGATGTGTTTCGACCTGAGAGGTGGCTCGAGGTTGACCCCGTGACCAAGAGGAAGATGGTCGACACGGTCGAGATGATTTTTGGGTATGGGAGATGGGTCTGCCTCGGCAAGCCGATGGCTTTTATGGAGTTGAACAAGGTCATTATTGAGGCAAGGCTTTCGATTGATTAGTTGTTGGCATTAACACCTTGGCTAACAATCACCAGCTACTCCGCCGCTTTGACTTTGAGATGGCAGACCCCAAAGGCAGGATGAGGGAGAAGGAGTACGGTCTGTTGATTCAGAGTGGACAGTGGATGAGGATTACCGAGAGATTCCCAGAATACAGGGAGGAGTGAGGTCACAAGGCTCGAACACTTCCGGAAGCAACTTTGACATATTGACATATTGAGCCCTGCGAATGGATGTTAGCCCAGCCCAAGGTCTTGACAATCGTCCTAATCCCACACAAGGGCCGATAGGAGGGAGAGTCGATATTATTCCAACTCCTATAGACATTGGTTCTCAACTGACCCAAATAGAGCCTACAGCTGTGGGGAGCATAATAGACCTCAATCCAGAACAATGATTGGAGCGGGAAGACGAGGCAGTCAAGCGCAGTGCTGAAGCGCGCCACTGGTAAAGCGTTTCCGACTACCGAGAATCCCCATAACGTTCCTACTTCGGCCAAATATGTGCCCAAGTTTATGGGGTTCTCCCCCGATGTGACCCCACAGAACTAGACCGGGCCTAGCAAACGCGGGCGTCTGCCTCCGTTTTTCGCCCGTTTCGACAGCCGCAACCTCCTCCGCATCGCTTCCGGAACATCGGCGGCGCACCCCAGCCGTGAGCGGGCCCGGCCGACCTGCTGGCGATGGGAATCACTTCGATTCATGCCGTGAAAGGAGCACATGATGTCACGGAATGGACACCATCTACGGCTTCGTGAGCCGGGTTAGGCAGGTCTTGATCCCGGGTTGACGGGATGCTTTCCGCAACAGCTGGGACAGACTCAACTGAGAATGCGAATCCCGACACCTAGAGAGGATTCTTGATATAAAAGATGACCCCAAGACAGTCTCGGTCTGGTGCTTGCTCTTGATCAACAGGGTCAACACCGGGAAGTCTTCTCAACAGTCGCTGCCGACAACATGCGCGCCGTCTACGCCATTCTCGCTGGCTTGCTTGCCACCGGCAGTGCCTCTCCCCTTGAGGCACGCCAGTCCGGCAACCCCTTTGTTGGCCGCAGCCTGTTCGTCAACCCCAAGTACAGCGAGTCGCTCGAGAGGACTCGCCAGGCCTTCCTGTCCCGCGGAGACCAGACCAACGCGGCCAAGGTGCAGTACGTCCAGAACAAGGTCGGCACCTTTGTCTGGATCTCCAACATCTTCCTCCTTCGCGACATCGATGACGCCATCCGCAATGCCCGCGCTGCTCAGTCTAGGGGCGAGAAGCCCATCGTCGGTCTTGTGCTGTACAACCTCCCCGACCGCGACTGCAGCGCCGGTCATTCTTCAGGAGAGCTGAGTCTGGACCAAAACGGTCTGAACCGTTACCGCACCGAGTATGTCCAGCCTTTTGCTCAGAAGCTCAAGGCCGCATCGGATCTTCAGTTTGCTGTTATTCTTGAGCCTGATGCCATCGGCAACATGGTGACCGGTACCACTGCCTTCTGCCGCAACGCCCGCGGGCCTCAGCAGGACGGCATTGCCTATGCCATTCAGCAGCTCCAGGCCAGCAACATCCACCTCTACCTTGACGTCGCCAACGGCGGCTGGCTCGGCTGGGCGGACAACCTCAAGCCTAGTAAGCAGTGACCTCCTCTCACAAAACCCAAAGAGATCGAACTAACTCCCTTTTAGCCGCCGCCGAAGTAGCCACCATCCTCCAAAAGGCCGGCAGCAACGCCCGCATCCGCGGCTACTCCAGCAACGTCTCCAACTACAATCCCTACTCCACCAACAACCCACCCCCATACACGGCCGGCAGCCCCTCGGCCGACGAGTCCCGCTACGCCACCTCCCTCGGCAACGCCCTCCGCGAGCGCGGCCTCCCCACCAACTTCATCATCGACCAAGGCCGCGTCGCCCTCGACGGTGCCCGCAAGGAATGGGGCGAGTGGTGCAACGTCTCCCCCGCCGGCTTCGGTCAACCCTTCACGACCAACACCAACAACCCCAACGTCGACGCCATCCTCTGGGTCAAGCCCGGTGGCGAGTCGGACGGGACGTGTGGCATGTCGGGGGCTCCGCAGGCGGGCGCGTGGTTTGATGCCTATGCGCAGATGTTGACCACGAATGCGCACCCCGAGATTCGTGCTGATGGTGGTGGTGGTGGTAGCCCTGCTCCCGGGCCTAGCTCGACGGCCGTGGCGCCTTCGCCAAGTGCTACTCCGGGTGGAAACTGTGCTGCTAGGTGGGCTCAATGTGGCGGGCAGGGATGGACGGGGCCGACGTGCTGTGCCCAGGGGACGTGCCAGGCTAGTAACCAGTGGTATTCGCAGTGCTTGTAGATTGTATATGGTGGTTGGCAAGAAGGGGTGTGGAGAAAGATGTAACTAGCATGTGTGGTTGACTTTGTACATAAGCATGGTCTATGAGATGGCATATGGGTCATGAACACGAATCTCAGGGCAAAATTCATATGTGTGACTCTATCATCAAGTCTTCAGACCGAAGGAGCTTGTTCGAGTTAAGCTTTACGAGCGAACTTGACAATGGAAGCCGCTAAGCCCACCTACCAGACTTAACTTAGTGCTTGGCTTGACTTTGACAGTTAAGCCAAGTTTTATGCCAACCCTGATCAAACCTATATCTTCGTTCTATGACCCAACATCCCCTAGTAGACCACAAGTTCAAGTTTCCAATCTATCATACTCCTGGACAATGCCTACCTAGGTGACTGGACACTAGGTCCTAGAACGATGTCGCCCTCCTCTGCTGGCGTGACCTTGGTTCGCCCACGGCTTTGTTGGCATGGAATTACCTAAACACTGGAAATAGACCCAAGCTGAATGTCCCGAAGCGTTCTTCCTCTGGCGGAGTATTCCCGCTGTTAATTATGCACCCGCGTACCGTCCTGGGTTAAACAAAAGAGCTGGCCGCTGCAGCACAAGGCTCATGAGAGCCCCAACCTTGAAGCTTTCGCAAAAGAACAGACCTCCATCTGCGACACCAGACGGGAAAGTGCGGGAAATGCATCTATTCAGGCAGTGGCATATGGCAATGATCGACATTGTCCATTGTGATTTTCACACGGCAGGACACATGCCAAGCCTCGCCCCAGACGTGCTCCTTTGCAAACAATCAGGCTCAGACATCTTGGGGTTCTTTGTTCTATAAAAGATGCCGCTGTACCCTACGTCAAGACTGTGGCATGTGCTATGGATACGGAACCTGTTCGCCCTCAATCCCTGACCCCCGACCCCTATTTTCTTAACGTCTAACACCTAAGGTTAAGGAAAGTCAACTTGGCTCCTCCGTCCATTTTCCAAGAAACTGTGCACCCCAGTTTTCTTCTTCTCATTCTGTGTACTTTTATTTATTTTTATTCTGTGTACTTTTCTTTATTTTTATTCTTGGTGGCTTCTTCCTAAGATGGCATCATCACGATACAGCCTCGACAGCAGAACAACCTTCGCTGGGTCCCCGATCAGCCCTTCAACAACACATGCCATTCCCAAGCTGCATGGTGAAGGACTGGGTCTGTTACACAACTGGGAAAAGTCTCCTCGCAGTCGCACCATAATTCGGAGTTGGCGAGATGACACGACTCAAGAAGGCCAAACACCAGCCAGGAGATCACGGGTCCTTATAATCACGTTGTACCTTCTCGCCTTCTTCACCGTCCTAATCTGCAGCTGCGCGACATGGGGCATCGTCGCCTATTCCACATTACAAACATCTTCTCAGTGCAACTCTCACGTCACGAGCGGGAAAGAGGACACCCTCCACCTCGCCTCAGACATCAGCGGCCTTGTGCCAGAATGTATGATTTTTCCCTTTTTTTCTCCTCACAGCCCACCCAGGACACGGCTCTAAACAACCCTACCTACCTACCTAGTCTCCCTCCGCCCCCAAACCTTCCACCCTGACCCCGAGGCCCCAACCAACAGCACCACCCCCCCTCCCGCCTGGACCTCCTCCTTCCCCCTCGGCAACGGCTTCATCACCACCCCACCCAACTTCACCCCCTCCGGCAATTCCCACCTCCCTCCCCCGATGGAGTTCCATAACCAGCAAGTCTACTCGGTGGCTGTCTTCCACCAGCTTCACTGCCTGCAGATGATCATGACGAGGTACAACTCGCTTGTTGCGGGTAATGTTAAGTATAAAAGAATGCAAGGGCATGATGATGACCAGAGCCACATCAACCACTGCTTTGGCTACCTGAGACAGAGCCTCATGTGTTGCGGTGATACCGCGCTTGAGGGGCAGAATCCGGAGACGGAGGGGCAAAAGGTCGAGACCGATGGGATGGGGGTGGTGCACATGTGCAAGGACTTTCAGGTGGTTGTGGAATGGGTGGAGGGGAGGAGGGTTAGTGACGAGAGGGGGGTTTAGGTGTATCAGTGTGTACTAGTTTCTTTCTCGGACGCTCTGCTTGTGGCATTTACTCGCGATTATGGGTTAGGATGTTCAATTTGGGGGCTTCGGGGACACAAAATGTAGAACGGGAATGAGCTGCCCGAAATGGCGCTCTTGGCGGAGTTGTACAGCCGAGAGACGATCTAGGAGAGGCGCAATAAACCCGAGAAACATGCAGTCATCATCAGCCTTATCAATAGTCCTATGTTGTGTAGCTTCTGTTGGACATTGAGATGGATTTACCAATGGAGATAAGGTAGACTGGAGCATCCTCATTAGTACGTATGGTATAACTCTGATCCCCTCCAGTGCACTGTTCCTCTCTATCATTTCTTCGCATTAGGTCCCAAGCAAGATGTTGGCAGAAGTCTTGAGCGGCTTCTTTTTCCTTGCGGCAGGTTTCGCCCAAGGTCAACCATGGGATTTTGTGTAAGTTATTGCCTTAGTCTACTCTTCGCCTTCGACACAGGCTATTAATGCCGAGCTCAGGATCGTAGGCGGGGGAACAGCTGGTCTTACACTCGCTGCACGTTTCTCTGAGATCCCCTCGTCCAATATCCTGGTTCTCGAAGGAGCTGCAGCCGTATTTACAAGAAATCAGAGCAGTTTGTGACTTCATCAAAGGAGGTCAAGCACGATCTAGGAGTCCAGTTTCTTGACGAGACAGTGCATGGGAAGAATGGACCAATCGTAAACTCCTTTCCAGAAGTCTACGGCCCGTTCCAGAAGACATGGGCGAGAACATTTGAGAAGCTGGGCCTAGGGGTCACCGGAGACCCGAGAGGAGGACTTTCTTTGGGCGGCTTTGCTAATCCGTTCAACATTGACTCGAAGACCAAGGAACGGAGCTACCCTGGTAACAGGCACTATCTTGCAGCCAAAGGGAGAAAGAATCTCAAGGTCATTACCGGGGCTCGCTCTCGTGACAAAGATTCACACCGATGTGAGAAAGCAAGGCGCCCGCCCCTCCAACTGTCACAGGCGTGGGGTATTCCAAAGACGGAGTGAAACACAATGTCTGGATCAACGAGGAGGTGATTGTCTCGGCAAGAGCAGTTGAGTCTCCCAAGCTGCTAGAGCTGCCTGGGATTGGCAGCTCTAGACTTCTGAACAAGTTGGGAATCAAGGTGGTGGTCAACAATGGCTTTTGTTGGAGAGAATTACCAAAATCACCTCATGTTGCCTCTGGGGTTAGTACCTTGCTCATTGTCCTCAAGATCCTGAGATCTAGAACCCTAACACCCACACCAGATTAATGGCGAAATCCCCATCTCACCACAGCCGAAGACTTCGCCGACCCCGCTGTCTTCCAAGCAGCCTTCTCCAAATACCTTACCAACCGCGCCGGTCCCCTAACCGTTGTAAACGCCAGCTCAGCCCTCCCCGCAAATGCAGCCATCGCGCGGCAGCGTGCACATCTCCTTTTCCTCCCCCTCGAAACCCCCAGTGCTAAGCCCAAGCTACCTCTCCCACCCCATCGACCGGCATATCGTCCGCCTAGGCGTAGTGCACCTCCAGAAGATCACCTCCACTCCGCCGTTGCCGCATTTGTTGGAAAAGGGGGGCAAGGTTTTCCAACCGGGGTACCCAAGGGGGGGGATGCGGTAAATAGTGCTGTGGTTGCTGTGACTGAGAGGGCGGGGCGGGAGGGGGGTGTTGTGAAGGGGGAGTATGGGTTTGGTGGGGGGTAGTTGAGGAGGGTAGAAATGGGGGTAGGCTATGGATGCATGTTTTTGTTGTTGAAACATTCGTATTGGATTCTGTTGTCCACCTGCTAATTGGAACGATACTCTGATGCCAGGTAGGTATCCAAAACTTGAGGCTCACAGCTCGGACTCTGTGGGTGAGTGGCATCCTGCTTGTCGACGGCAGAGTCGACATGTGAGTTCCGACATGTCGGGCATGTTCTTGTCAGATTAGTCAGTAACGCCCACTGTTAGGGAATTAATATCTTGGCCGTAGGACCAGGACCACTCGGTTCGGCCTTTTCCAGCCACCTGGGACTCTCCCTCGTGGAACACGGGAATCGACACCTTTTTGGACCCCAATATACGATTCGACAGCTCTCCCAAAGATACCTTATGCCCGTAGAAAGTCGAAAGTGTATTTATTGGATCATTCTGATAGGTGAAGGACTACCAAAATGTGACGCACAGTACCGTACGGGAACCAGGAACCAACAGGTTAGGCAGCACTGGACGAGGCTCGATCACGACGTACCACCAAAAGACGAGACCGAAACATCACCCTCCCTGCATGAACTAGTTTGGTGAAATTGCGTGCTCCTTCTATACCTAGGTATATAAGGCCCCTTCCTTCGCCTTGTACTTTTCTCATTTGTCCTCATATCCTTCTTCCTCGTCAGCCACAAATAATCCTCTCAAACTGAAGTTCTCAACCCTCCTCGCCATCAGCAGTGCTGCTCTCGTCTCTGCCACTGACGAAGGCAACGGACTCACTCTCCCCACTTCGACCGATGCGAATCAGTTTGTCTCGGCGGTCTACTCACCATCCCCCGTCCCCTCCGAGGTATCGCCATTCATCACGCCGCTGGCCACAACGTGGTACAAGGTCCAGAGCTCCTTTATGCACAACCCCAAATACCCTTCCTTCACTTCGGATATCGTTTCGGCAATCACCCATGCCCCCGATTCCGAGGCTTTGCTGCAGGCTATGTTGACTGGTGGGGAGTGGAACAGGAACCAGGTGAGGACTCAGTCGTGGTATGTTTCCCTGATGATGGCGTGATGTGTTTAGAAAAGAGTATGCTGACAGCGAGAATCTGATGGTAGGTACGACAATCATGTGCTGAAGGACTCAAAGGACTTTGTCTCGCAGTACCTCGAGGCCTGGGAGAAGGCCGCCGAGGAAGTGACTAAGAGCGGCGCTGCCCCTCGGGGCATGGGCACGGGTATGGCCGTGGCTGTGGCAGGTGTAGCTGCTGGTGTCATCGCCGCTGTGTTGTAAGGTAGACATCGTGACATTTTACGCGAGACGCGTGGCGAGACGCAATCTTTGATATTACATACCAAAACATACCCTACAAAAGCAACCAACCTTCCCCCCCGCCCCCCCTTCCCTCTCTTCCAATTAACCTACTCACCGCAGTTTGGACAAACACGCACCCCATTCCCATCCGCAACCACCCCATTCGTTGCGGCCTCCCTCTTCCCCCCAGATATTGAAACCCCCCTATCAATCTCCTTCCCAACCTTGCCAAACCTCTCCCGCCAGAGACTGACCTTCTGCTCCTCCGTCTCCTTCCACGGATCCCGGTTAATCCTCTCCGCATCCACCACCATACCCCCGACGTCTTCTTTCAGGACGAGTTTTCCCCTAGCTATAGGTTCGGTCTTTTTGATTTCTGTCAGCAGACCCCTCGCGCTAGCTGCTGTTTGTTAGCTTCTTCTCCCTCCTACTCCTGATGGTGAGGTAGGAATGTAACAGGGAAATAAAAAAGAATGGTAACTCACCATCAGGTGCGCGATCGTCACCCCATATCGATACTCTAAACTCCCTCCCGGGGTTGAAGAAGAAGTTTGCGGGAAGGGGGTGGTCAGCGGGGAAGGGTTGGAGTGCTGCTTCGTGGATGCCTTCGAGGGCGAGGATTGCCCCTTTTGTGACGGCGGTGGAGAAGGGGATCGGCTGTTCGTTGTCGAGGGTTAGTTCGATGGGGGAGGAGAGGAAGATGTTGGGGGATTTGGTGAGGATGTGGTCGATGTAGAGCTGGTGGGAGGTTTCTGATGGGGAGGAGGTATGGCTGGGGAGGCCGTAGAGGTAGAATGGGCAGAAGCCGGAGGGGTAGGTGTCGTCGTGCGAGGAGGTGTTCAAGGGGCGGTTTTTGAGGATGGAGAGGATGGTCAGGGGGGTGCGGGGGAGGATGGTGCCACTGGATGAAGGGCAGTTAGCGGGACGGGAGCGGAAAAGGGAGGAGAGAGAAGAGGGGCTTACTTGGACGAGGTGCTTAGATTTCCGACGAGGGTGGTGCTGGATGTCCTGGAGGAAAGTAAAGAGTCGAGGTCGATTTTGTCAGAGGTTTTGAGGATGATCTCATCGTCGCCTGTGTTGCCTTCCAACAGGCTGTACGCCTGCTGACCCTCTTCGCTGGCAAACTCTGCCTCGAGGATGATTTGCTTGCGGTGCTTGGCGAGGTGGAACATGGGTCTGTAAGACAGGTAAACAGTCTTGGCCGTGCCACGGCCTCTGATCCAGAAGCTGTGATAATCTGGGCTGTCGTCGTTGCGTGCCTGGCATACTTTGACTTCCTTCTCGACAACCTCCCGGAAGGTCTCGCCGAGCATGTTGATGAATCGGCCGTGGTCTCCGTCCATGGTTGCCAAGGGACTCATCACCACGTTACGAAGCACCATTAGCTTTTCGTGAGGGGTGCTGGTATCAAGCCCGAGACGTCGTTTGAAGTTGGTGGCGCAGTCTCCGTAGTCCTTGTACTCAAACTCTGTGGAGGTCAAGTACAATGGGATGGAAGAAGGGTTGTCATCAGGATGGTCGACCGATAGACGACTGACGACACGCTCCATGAGGTAGTTTGCTTCTTCAACATCTGTGTTGAGGCAGCCATCTGGGTGGCGCCAGTTGAGGGCAAAGGCGTTGATGTTGAGATCCGAGCCAAGGGCGCGGAGAAGTGTGATGGTTTTGTCGGCCTGGTTTATGGTGATGCTGTCCTGGGCGATGATCTCGGCGTTTGACTTGTTGAGGATTTCTTCTCTGATTCTCTGCTTTTCTCGCTCGACCTCCCTCGGATCGGAAGAGGATTCTGAAGGCAATGCGTTGAACGGAGTGCAGACGAACGAGTCTCTTGGGGTGGAGAGTGCGGCCCAGAGGGCCGAGAGCTGCCTGTTGTCAACCGGAGCACAATTGCGTTAAGTCAGCACCCGAGGTAACTCACACGAGACGAGGTGAAGCATGCTTCCGCCAAAAGAGCGCCGTATCCCTTCTGATCAAGCCCTATGCACTGGTTAGACAGCCATGTCGAGACAGCTGATGCACCTGGCTTGCTGTGGTCATTGTCAACTTGCTGTCAAGCTAGGAAAAGGACTGCCGTTGTCCCTTACCTTCCCTCCACACCATAAATTCCAATACTGGTGACTGCCCCTCGGGACAAGTACGGACTTGTCCATGTCACAAGATTCTTGATCCTCCCGTCTCGATACGTCAGTGCACCAGCAGGATAGGGGATGTACCCTGCCTTGTGGGGGTCGACCGTGATCGAGTCGCAGTACCGCAAAGCAAAGAGAGATTGCTGTGTCTCGACCCTCAGGCTCAGGTCGGGCACAAGGCCGTCATCGCCTCCGTCTCTGTCGGCATCATCCTGGCCCTCTCGAGGCAGCATCGTGGCGAAGTAACCTCCCCAGGCTGCATCAGCATGAACCATGAACGACATGCCTCGTGCTTGAAATCGCTGTCTCATGGCCAGGATCTTCTCCAACGGATCCACGGCCCCTTCTTCCGTGGACCCAATGACAGCTACAACCGAATAAACAGGCTGTTGCCTAGCAAACCGCTCCTCCAGCAGCTTCTCCAGCTTATCAAGATCAACCCTCGCATCATGGTCAACCCCAACACTGACAGCATTATCGGACCCCAATCCAACCAGCGCTGCTGCTTTGGGCCAGGAGTAGTGCTTGGTGCTGGGCACAAAGAACTGCCCATCCATCCCCTCACCAACCCCGAAATGTCGATTCAGCGCCTCCTTCCCTACCGTCTGAACATTGTACTTTGCCATCGCCTCCTCCAACCACTCCGGCGTGATCCCAAACTGCTCGTGCAAGAGCCCGGGGATATCCAGAACAGTTTTCACCCTCAGGTTCATCATCTCCCACAAACTCATCTCCTTCAGCAGCTTCGACCTGCCCTCACAAGTTCGGACTTTGAACTCCTCACTGATAAATCTCAACGGGCCATCTTCGTCATCCATTGCCTTCCTCACAGATAGCGGGTAATACTTTAGGTTTCTCGCCACCCATAGAGCTTCAATGTTGGCAACGGTGCCATCGCAGGTGACATGGCCCCAGGCCTTGTCCTGCTCTTCAAAACCAAACAGTTCGCAGAGCTGCTCACCGACTTCGATCTCAGCGACGGTGGACAAGGGGGAGGCTTCAAGGGCAACGTTGTTGGGGTTGTATAGCATGGTCATGAAATAGCCCAGCAGGGCAGGCATGCTGAGGTCGGTGCACATGTGGGCTTGGTACCGGGGGGACCAGAAGGGGATGGAGTGCTGGCCGAGGAGGCGCGCCGTTTGCTGGACGGCGGTCTTGGTCCGGGCGGCGGAGGCGAGGAAGGAGGGAGAGGTCTGGATAGAGGGGGGAATGAAGGTGAAGTCGTTTTCCTGGCGAGTGTATCAGCACAGCCCCAGACTGGACTGGAAGAGACCTGGGAGAAAGGAAAGAGAGACGACATCTTGTTCAAAGTAGTTCTTGCGCGCGAGTTGGAGTTCGTCGAGGATCGTGGCGATGTTTTCTCGGAATTGGGGGAGGTTCTCGGCGCGGGGGCCAATGAAGTAGGAGCTGATCACCTCGTGGGTGGTGTCCTTGACCTCTTCGGCGGGCATAATGGCTTTGGTTTTGACTGGACGAGTCATTGTATGATTATAGTATGGAATGCGAGAAGGCGGGGAATTGTGAAGATGTCTGCCCCTGAGTCCGATCTCCAACGGGGTTGTCATGGACTTTATAGACCTGTCTCTCACGCATCCGCACCCCTCATCATCATCATTCCATGTTTTTGTTGCATATGCACAACCTTTCCCTCGTACTAATGCGGCCTAGTTACGCAGACACAGACGATCAGTCTGTGCCAGTAAAGATGGGATGAACCAATGCCACAAACTGCACGGCAGCTGCGATGAATAATGGTATGCCCATTCGCCAACCACACGGTGAAGCTCAGCTGCAAGCCACACGCGGCGTGTTTCATGACATTGCTTCCGCACTGAGTTGATGATCCTGCTGTGGTCCTGTAGACTGTGGTTGTTTCGTCATACATGTCTCAGCCATACACCAACTTCGCTCAAAGGCATACCGATCAAGGTAGGTTCTACCTGGAAAGGCAGCTCCAGGTAATCGCGCGGATGTGAATCTTTTATACCTACCCGCTGGGATAGGAGCAAGCAAAACAATAGGCAGCCTGTATTAACCCTACCCCTAAACCCTCCGCTTGTAGTGCCTTGGTCAGGAAAAGGGGCAAGTCTCCCCATAGTGTTCGTTGCTCTTGACAATGATGGCGACCTTGGACTTATCAATATGGCCAAACACTTTGACATTCTCCTAGCAGTGGCTCAAAAACTCTTCCTCTCAAGGCTTCACCAAAACACCAAGTCTTGCACTATCACCTTGCTCAAATTTACATCCACTTCTCACTCTCTGTCGCCGCGTTAACACCGACACCAGAACAGGATTTCGGCCCTGGAGTTGAATCAGAAATCAAAGATATAAACCAATAATATCCGACCGCTTTTTGTTATTCTTTTCGGTTTTTTTCCGCCCACACCCTTCATCACCACCCCTATCGCCATGGCTCCCTCCCCACCCCCCGACAAATGCTCCAACCCCTCCTGTCCTTCCATTTAAAACCACCGCCCCCCACCTCCTCCGCTGCTCCCGCTGCCGCACCACCCACTACTGCACCCCCTAATCGCCGATCCTCCCACTGGCCCTCCCACAAGGCCAAATGCCACCGCCCCAACTACGTCCTCCAGTTCCCCCTCCTCCCCCTCAATATCACTAACCCCGCCATCACCCGCACCCTCTCCTGCCCGTCCTCGGCCAAGTTTTCACATTTCTACTCGGCCCTCCAGATTGCCTGCTATAGTGATGGGAAATTGGATGATTTGTTGACATGTGGGAGAAGCTCAAGGAGGCGTATCGGGCGGCGAGGCCGACGGCGGAGCAGAGAGAGAAGATGAAATGGTATGGGGCGATTTGTGTCAATGGTGACAGGCAGGGTCTGCGGGGGGATAGGGTGTAGGTGTGGGACAAGGAGGGAATAAATGACGAGCTGCTGGAGTTGTCGATTGATAATTGAGTATGAAAGGCGCAAGTCTTTATCGATATAGAACACTTTGACAGAGAAAAGTAACGCGAACATTTTCGGCAATCTGTCTCACTTAAAAATTCTGTATTTGACGCCATCGCCCCGACTTCAGCATGGCCTTTGGCCGAGCGAGAAGTTCTTGACCACTGGTGGCTATTCTGGAGCTATACATGCCAGTATGAAAGCTTTTCTACGCCGCTTCACTAGACTAGACCTCACTCTGGCGGTAGTTTGCCATTCTCCGCTTCTCCTTTGAAATTTGTCTGCACTAACAGACGTAGAGAAGAAGACGGATGACAAAGAAACAATCCAGCATTCTTATTCAGATAAATGTCCCTCATACAGAAAGCCATTCTCTAAAAGAAAGCATAGGTCGCAGGGAAGGTAACGTCACAATTCCCCCGCATCGGGTCGAGCCTTTTTCCGAGACCCTGTCCCACTCGACTGCCATGAACCTATCTTTCATCCGATGTTGCACTGGCCCTTCTGATGGCGTTTTCAACCATCATGTTTGCCAAAATCATCAACTGGTAATGGACAGTATTCCGGCCGACGCACATACCCGGGAGGTGTTTTACGTTGGCGGCGAATATGTTGATGACGGCACCGGCAATGAGACGGTATACGGGCAGGTGTATGTCGAGCACCTCGTCCCAGTCAGGAAACCCCTTCAGAAATACCCCGTAATCTTCATTCCTGGAAGCAGTCGCACAGGCATTGTAGGTCACATCGTCCGGGCCAACCTTGATTCACCCCGACTAACCCACCACCCAGGACTTCCTCACCACCCCAGCCAACAACGACAACAACACCAACTCGCCCACCCAACAAAGCTGGTCCTCCCACTTCCTCTCCCTCTCCCACGAGCTCTACCTCATCGACCCCCCCTTCCGCGGCCGCTCCCCCTGGCACCCCCCCACCCACCTCTCCTCCTCCTCTTCCTCCTCCCCATACCTCACCTTCGGCGCGGCCTCCCTCCAAAAAGCCTGGGCCACCCCGCCCTCCTCCACCCAATGGCCCGACAGCCCCCCCGCAGGCAAAGGCTCCCCCGCCTTCGATCACGTCATGAAGTCGACCCACCCGCAGCTCGCCAACCTGGCAGAAGAGCAATCCGTCGCCCAAAAGTCTCTGGCGGCCCTCCTGGACAAGATCGGCAAGCCCGTCATCCTCCTGGCTCACAGCATGGGCTGCAAGATAGCCTGGCTGCTCGCCGACGCGCGGCCGGGGCTGGTGAGGGCGATTGTGGCCGTGGAGCCTGCCGGGCCGGCGTTTCAGATGAGGGGGATGGGGGGGTTGAGAAAGGAGCCGACGGTGTTTGGGCTGACCGAGGTGAGGTTGGGGTTTGAGCCTGCGGTTGGGGAGGGGGGGGAGGGGTTGAGGAGGCGGTTGGTCAAGCCGGGGGAGGAGGGGCTGTTGGAGTGTTGGCTTCAGGATGATGGGGAAGCCGGGGAGGTGAGGAAGCTGGTGAATTTGAGAAGGGTAGAGGTGTTGGTCGTGACGGGGGAGGGGTCGCCTCATAGGGGGTATGACTGGGGAACGGTGGAGTTTTTGAGGCAGGCTGGGGTGGAGGGGGTGGAGCATTTAGTGCTGAGGGGAGAGGTGGGAGGGGTTCTGGAGAGGAGGGGGGGAGGGGGGAACGGACATATGATGATGTTGGAGAGGAATAGGGGGCGGATTGGGGAGGTTTTGGGTGAGTGGGTTGGGAGGAGGGTGTGAGGGTTGGTGATCATTGATGTAAGGGGCTCTATAATACGACACTGCGTCTACATATTCTTGTTTACATAAAGGCATGTGCTGGGGATACTGAGCTTCCAAATGCCCCAAGGTCAGATGGCCTAGAAACACTTCGCCAATCCACAAACTGCAACCACTTACAGTGTCAAATGGACCCAACTACGTACCGTACCTATTTACAGCCCCATGTACCAATGCTCAGTCTCACGCAAGCCCAAAGATAGGGGTCTACAAAATGGTCACCATGTCAACCACCTCATCCCGATCCTTATTTACATGCAGGGGGTGACCTGCGCAGCAAAAGGGGTTGCTGCATCAACCCTAACCCTCGTTCAAGATCAACTTTCACGAACATTACAAGCTGAATAGGTCAACATCCTCAAACAACCCCAAACAAATAAATATTGTTAACAAACAGACCCCAAGTTCCATGTCCCTTTCCCACCTTTCCCACGGAAAACAAAAGAAATCAAAAGTCCGAGGTCTCTGTCTTGGAGAATCATCGGATTTCATGCGGTGCTTCTTCTTGTTTGGGAAACCAGCGCGAAAACGAGAAACGCGTCGGACATACTTTGCTGCGCGTCTGAGGATTGCAGATGGATAAGGTACAAAAAAATCAAAAAACGAAAACACGGAATCTTTGATGATCAATACAAACCTATCTGGTGCTTTGTTGACTACCTTAGCTGGATTACCTAGATCGCGAGCCAAGAGTGGAGCCTTGTGAGGCTGCGGTTGGCGGTGCTGTGCTGTTAACTTGGCTTTTGGTTCGGCCTGGGAGAGGTGTGAATGCGGTGTAATCATGTTGGTACCTAACTTTTAGGGTTGAATCGCTGATGAAAGTATGGGCTTTCTTGAGGGTTGGAAAGGATACCTAGGTTTATAGCGTTGATAATCGGTCCTATCGACAGGGATATCCAACGCGTGGGACTTGTTTGAAGAGATGGGTCGTCTTGAAGAGAGGGGTGTCGAGAGAGTGAGGAGGAGGGGTGAAGAGCAGGGTCGCAAGCTGAACTGGACCCCTGTTATTGAAGGTGACGGCAATTGGCTCGCTAGCCTGCGTCTTGATTGACAAGGTTGACATGGTCTGGGCATTGGGCAGCGGTTTTCTTTGGGCTGGGCTTGGGGCCGAGCAAAAAAGATTACCATGATGCTGGGGACTGGAGGGAGCAGGTGGTGGTATCAACTTGTATGTATGAATACGGTAGGTGCCTGACTGGTGCTCTTTGCAAGCAGCCACATGCAGCCACCCGCGACGCGACGGGCAGGAAAACGACGACGGCCTCGAATGGATGGAGAATGCCTGACGAGTTGCGGCTGTAAGTTGCTGCAGACGCCTCTTTCGTTAGTGCCATGCGTCGTGGTCCCAGGTTCTGTTTGGTCGAGGGTGGCTGTTTTTGCTTGGCTTTCACGGAGGCCAGCCGCAATACGGAAATTTTCCAAATGCGGCGAGGATGCTGTTGTCCGTGTCTGGACTGCTTCCTCGAGTTAAAGATGGTGACGTCCCCGGAGCTGCGTTCCAGCGTTCTTTTCGGTCTTGCCCCTGGATTGAAGAGTTCTCCAAACCAAACATGGCCGTCCAAAGTCTTCGCCGGCTGGTCGCCGCCTCGGTATGGCTTCCTGCTGGTGTTTACTCACACATTGCGGGGACTGAGCGATTCAACCCGACATCGCCAGTTGAGACTGGACTGGCACCCGCACGGGTTGGCCACCTCGAATTCCAGCACCCACCAGCACCCACCCCCCATGCGAGAGCCCTCTTCCAACGGCAGTCTGGGGAGAACACCTGCGGGTTCGTGGGCGATGAGCGGGTCCCATTTACATGCAGCGCAGAATGGGGAGCAGAGTGCCGTGTAAACTCGGATGCCCGCGCCATCGGCTGCTGTCTCTCCACCGCCTGCAACATCTGGACCGCCTGTCTTCCCTACACGTCCTCCCGCCTGGCATCAAACCGTGACACAGACCGAACCATGTACTGGTATGCTCTTCCCGCCTGTTCTCACTCCTTCTTGCCTGTCCCACTAACCTCGCCCGTCTCCAGCTCCGACCTGGACGAGCCAGAATGTGCCACCTTGGTCTACGCCGACGGCGACTACAGTGGCTGGACCATTCCCCTCTGTGCAGCCACATCCGTGGTCCTGCCCATCTTCGACATCACTTCCGGTTCCAACGGGGGTGTTACCACCGGTGGCGGTGGTGGGAGAAACGGCGTCGCCAACCCGACTGATGGCGGCGGCGTTGCCAACCCGACCGACAGCGTCAACGACGACAACAACAACAACCGCAACCTCGACACCGCCAACTCTAACGGCAAGACCCCCGAGGAAGCCGTGGCTTCGACGGTGAACACTGCCTTGATCGTTGGCGCGGTAGTCGGTGGTATCAGTACGTTCTCCCCCCAGTCCCTCCCACTTGACCTGCTTCCTGTTTTTCTGTTCCCCTTTCAAAGTGCTCATAACTAACCTACCATCGATTCTTGCGCACAGGCTTCCTAGCAATGGTAGGCATCATCATCTTCCTCATCATCTACTGCGGCCGTCGCAAGAAGAGAAACCAGGAACTCCGCCTCCAGCAAGCAGGCCAGCCAACCACCATTGCTGGTGCTGGTGCTGGTGACGGTGGTACCGCTCCTCCAAACTTTGCTCCCCCTCCTGAGCAGCAAATGTCCACCGTCCCAGATGGTGCACCGCCGATGGGATTCGCCCAGGGAGCCTACGCCCATCATGGAGATAACAAGCCGGCCATGCAGGAGAGCGCCACGCCGGTTACCAGTGTGGCGCACGTGACGCCCACGGGAACGCCAGCGCCGGGATACACTGCTGTTGCTGGACAGCATCAGCAACAACAACAGCAACAGCAGCAGTGGGGATCTCCTCCGGCGCCGGTGTCGCCTCAGTTCACGGGGCAGATGGGGAATCAGCAGCCGGCGATGCCAGTTTCACCACAGGTGACGGGATATGGGATGTACGCAGGTCAACAGCCGCAGCCGCAACAAGCACAACAACAGGCCGGGGGCTATTTCCAGAGCAATGCCGTCGAGCTGAGCACGCAGAGGGGTGATGGGCAGGTGCATGAGGTTCAGTAGAGGACAGCGAGTCTATCGACGAGCATGCCGTGGATGTGTACATGATTTTGATGAGTGAAGGAGATGATCTTGGGAAGGAAGTCAGTATATATATATATATTTTTGATGGGACTTGGGTTGGGGATACCTGGATACACGATCGTAATAACAGCGGCGCTTTTTGCTTTAATAGAGTGTTTCGTTGCAACAGTGCTTCTGGTGTTGTTCTTTTCCCCCTTTCGACCTTGTTCTGCCATACAATCACGTTTGGTGAGTCCTAGCTGCATATTTTCCATCATTGCTTGGCTCTCAAGCGGCTCGGGAAAGCTGATCAAAATCATGCCTCATCCCCAATCGCAAGCTGTGCCTTCGCCAAGTGCGGCACTGTCGAGTCTCCAAATGTTACGTGCTGAGTAAGAGTCTCGTGACGGCTCTCATAGTGCCAAGGTGCCCCTGAGCAAACAACCGTCCGGTGGTGGAAATTGCCAGGCCGACGCTCCTCTTACGAAGGTCTAGTTGTGGTTGTAGTCTGCCAACGGGTTGGTTGGGATACCGGGTGATTCAGCAAATATCAACGGCTGAGTGCCCTTTGTCGGCATGGCGAGGGCTGCATCGCGGACGGCGGTGAGATAGGTAGATGAGAAGGTGGTGGTTCCGTAAACCTCTCGGCGATTGGTATAAAGAGACAAGCTCCCAGGCATGTCGTCTGTTTGGATCATCATCAAAGACAGCAAAGTCTCTCAGTTTGTCAAAGATGGTCCCACCTCGCTACCCTCATTTCCCTGCTGGGCTTCGACGGCACCAGTCTGGGCCGCCATCCCCTCGCTGCCCAACTACCGCCTTGTTTGGGGCGACAACCTCAACTGGTCGGCCGGCTCGAGCCTCAGCCGCGACCCGAGCAACGTGTGGGAGGTGTTCAGGCGGTCCCGGTTCAACAACGACAACAATGAGGCACAAGAGCACCGCGACCACACCAACAATATCCGGCAGTCGGGCAGCGGGGAGCTCTACATCATCCCCACCAAGGAGAACGGCATCTGGTGCTCGGGCCGTCTGCACCAGCCAAATACAAGGGACTATGGCCTGCATTCTGGGCTCTGGGACAGGGCATCAGGGAGGGCGTGAAGTGGCCCAAGTGTGAAGAGTGGTACAGGACCGGCGACGGAACGGGGGGCTTGGGTCGGCTGTGAGAGTCAGGTATGTCGGAGTTTATGTGTCTGTTTGATAGCTAGGGGGTTGAGTCACCCGGCGAAACGTGGAAGTGGCGGCTGTTCCGAGTGTACCCTTCCAAGTGTGCGGTGGCGGTACCTTATTTTTAGCTCTATACCTTATAAAAATCAGCTCGCAGATGGTTCAATGAAGTTTGCTCTGAACATCACCCACATAAGATACATCATGTCGGACTGCTTCTTCCTCACGCGGCTCCCCCGTAAGATCCGTGATCTCATCTACCACAAGTACCTCTTTTGCCGACTAAGGCTATGTGTTCGACTCAGGGGCAGGCAAGCTGAGGCTGAAGCACTCTGGTGAGCCCATCAATATGGCCCTCTCGTACACAAGCAGGATGGTTGCCGCCGAGATGCGAGGCCTGGCTCTGCGCATCAACACGGTCACCTTCTCGACCATGACCTCGCCGGCCCTGAGAACAAGAGCTGGGCGCTTCGAATTTATTCTCCACCACATCCGCTTTTCAGAAGCAGGTGCTGCTCTACAAGATAACCCGCCTGCCCGAGTAAGCCTGGATAAACTTGAGGCAAGTTGCCCCGGTGCAAGTCGTCTGTGGCCGTTTGTCTGATGGAATGAACGAGAGCGCAAATGGCGAGTCTCCCCTGAGCTCGCCGATCCCCTGGGGTCGTCTGTCCCGTATGTGTATCACAAAGCGACCCAGCAGGCCACTCCGATGGTGATGATGACTCGGATGAGGACAACATTTCACCCGATGAGTATGGGAACCCAAACGAACGATATCTCAGCCGATTGTCCAAAGACTTCTGGGTCGAGGCCGCCAAGCAATGCCCAGTTTCGCTTCTCGGCAGCCGCGTCTGCTATTCACTTTCTAATCCAGATGCCACTTCAGGAGCATCATTCTCGATGAGGATGCCGAGTCCAGTCCTTTTCTTCAGAAGCAATTCCGGGGGTTTGATCCTCTTCTGCTTGGAAAACCCAGCCCTTCGGCCCCTGGGGCAACGTGTTGCTTGGAGCAGGCTATGGTAATATGTGGTTTCCAACAGATAATTGGGTTTCTCTTTTCCAGTTCTCCCGCTTAGATCTCGCCCATCGTCCCGATCTCGTCGCTCAGGTGGCCCCATTATCTGATTGCGCACGCCTGAGCCCGAACTGGACCTCTGACGCCCTATCGTTCTAGCTAGCAGAAGCCCTGGTTCACTGCGACGCCGGGATGTCCAGCAATGTTTACTCGTTGACATTGGACGCTGGCCCGATGCGCGAAACAACCAGCCACATCTTTCACGACGTGGTGCACAGGGACGACGCCTGGCAGCGTGCCGCGCGAACCCAGTTCGGTCTTGAGTCCAACGACGGCGATTTGGCAGCCCTCTGCCGGGCGGGCCAGTACCCATCCATGCAATCTCTAAACAGAATCACTCAAATTTACAAGTGCGCCGTCTTCACAGAAGCTCTCGCTGCGCTAGCTTCCGGTACCTCTTCTCGGGGTGTCCGCTTTGGCGGCAACTTCGATGCCGCCACGCCCTGGAGCGCCGCAGAAGTTGACGCTCTTGTCGAGAAACACAGCAAACTCGATGTCGATGAGTGGGTAGAAACGTATTTTGACAGGGCAGATCACCCCATGTTTGTTGACCCCGAAAAAAGGGTACCAAACGGTCCCGCCGTACCCCAAGTTCTTTGATCACTTTTTACCAAATGTCGTGGTCGATCGAGCCCTGCCTTATCGTGTGTGTATCGACAACAATCCGTACGTACCAAACACGAACTGGGAAGACGACGACGACTGATGTTGGCGGTGGGTGTGTATAACACGGAGGATTAGGTGGATGGGTACATTGGTGTAACTTGCCTACCTTACTTTAGGTAGATAAAAATTTACCAGCATGTGTTGCCGTGTGGTGAACACCCAGACACTCATTTTGAGAGAAATCCAATGCTGTTTCTGGAAGACATACTGCCAAAATCGGAGGAAGATTTCTTCTTCATTTTTACATTCGCAACCCTAAGTCTTCCAATGAACCTGAAGTATATAAGGCCGATAGAAAATAAAATTCGAAAATCAAACGGGCTGTAGAAAATATAGGTATTTTGGTATATCGAGCTTGTATTTTTAGGCTTTTTGGCGGAAGAATAACTCTTTATATATTTAGATATTTATATTCCAATTATGAAAACCGAGATTAAGATTATATGTGACGAACCCCTATCCAGAACCTCTGAAAGGGATACTGGTAGAAGGCACTTCTGAACAATCCTGGTTCGGTACAGCTAAACAGTGTACAACAAATGGCTTATCTTAATCACGATAGTCTAGATACCAACGATTGTAACTTATAACTATTGCATACTGCGGAACTATCTATCTATACCAGCCAGTTTCTCCGTATATATAGACCTTAGGCCCTAAGTACCTCCGTACTTAGACCTATCTTTTAAATCCTTAGATCCCTTGGATCTAGCTTCCAGACTCTAGATCCTTGGATCTAACTCTAAATCCCTAGATCCCCTGGCCGTGTTATCTCCTGCCCCACAAGCCCCACTCATCCGTCGCTCCAGTCTTACTGGTCCTGGCGACCCCGCTCTTCTGAACCGTAACAATTACCTGGCTCACCTGGTGAGCGTGGTGAGCTATGGAGGATCACCACCGCTCACTAGTGAGCTGGAGTGAGCTAGGTACAGAGGTACCTGGAGGATCAATGTTTATATATACGGAGGAACTGGCTGGTATAGATAGATAGTTCCGCAGTATGCAATTCAAGTCACAGTTGTTAGTATTAAGATTATTGCGATTGAGATAAGCCATTTGTTATACACTGTTTAGCTGTATCGAACCAGGATTATTCAGAAGTGCCTTTAACTAGTATCTCTTTCAGAAGTTCTGGATAGGAGTTCGTCACAAATATTAATTAAAAGCGTTTTTAAATAATCCTAATTCGTTATAGTTAAATAGTATATATTAATATTTTATTTTAACCATAATAATTAAAATACTAACAAAATAACCTAAATTGTATTTCACGGAACTATCTATTTAATACCGGCTATACTAGTTTGAGGTGCAGCCACAGGCGTGAGGGTTTGAGTAAGGAAGTGGGGCTCTCGGAGGATTCGGGGGTTCAGGGGTCATGTATATAAGCGGTCTGCTTCGGACATTCTATTTTAGACAGGACATCGACTTTTATTTCTTCATATTTTGTGCCTTGCACGCGTGCAGGCAATTCTGGCCCTCTGATCAGGCCGATCAGGTGCTTATTATGTGGTCTGCAAGCCCATAGAATCTTTTCTTTGTCCTACGTGGAGTGCGGCCTGCGAGCGAGCCACTGTCACGCAGGTGTGTCCATTCAGAGACCCTGTTGAGGGTATATTTGCGGTGTTGTGGTTGGTTTGTGTGTTTTCCCACCATTTCAATACCGGCAATTCCTCCGTATATATTGACTTAGGGACCGTAGACCGTATGCCCCGCCGCGGTCCCCGGTCCTAATACTATTAGTTCTATCTAACGATTAGCTGCGGGTTCCCAACATTCCACACACTATCTAACCTGCTGTTGGCTTAACTGTGACAATGTAAGTTTATATGATGATTTAACTAGGCCTTACGTTAATTTTCAAATTAGGTATTCGAACTTAACCTAGTTAATTTGGACATTTGAAAATTAAATTTTTCTTGACAGGGGGTAGGGTGGAAGAGGCAATGCCACTCTTAACTACACACCCCACTCAAGTCCAAAAGCGGCAATACATTTCCCTTGACTGGAAGAGCATTTGATTCGCCAGACAGTATATTAAAACCCCCCCTTTCTTCCTCTGTCTTACTGCTGGCCATGTATCAAATGGCTCCTCTCGATCCGGCAGTTGCACGTGAGAACGCTTGGTCGACGAAACGGCGGAAATCTTGTCTCTTCAGGCTAAAAGAAGGACTGGCTACCGATCCACTTTGGAACCCGAGACCCAGGTTTCCCGTGCGTCTTGTTACGTCGATCTGCATCGTTAGCGATATGTTTAATACCGGGGATTGACCTCTTCACGTTTCGACTTTTTGTTCTTGCCTTTTCACTTTTCTCTTCTTCCCCAAACAACAAAGGGGCTCTGGGCCGAGATGGCGCCAGATATTGCCATGAACCTTGCTCCCCACCCCCCTCTCGAGGCGTTATCTTGAGCAACACGATTCTCTGTCCAGGCGGTTCAGCAGTTTCCTAACTGGGAAGGTGACTTTTGTACGTTCCAGAGGGAATAACAACAGGACGAGCAACCGCTTCTCTCCCCAGACCGGATTCTCCCATTTTGACAGCTTGGCAGGATTCAGATGTGCGTTGGATCCTTTTACCGTTGTTTCTCAATATCTTTCTCCTCAAGGAAGTACTACTTTCTGTTCTTGTTCGCCCCGTGTAACGAGACCACCCGTCCTTTTGCTGTGGCTCCTGCCCATGATGTCTTCCCAACTGCCGTCAGCGAATGGCGCTGCCACACCCGCGCGGCACTCTGCACGGCACGCACACGGGGCAGCCCTGGCACAGCGGCTCATTCCCGGCCGGACAATATTGGGCCCACACATGGTCCAAAATTCCCCGATCGATGGCTGTTCCCGGAGTTCATCTCTTGTCTTTGACGGGAGCATAATGTCAGCATTATCAAGCTCGGAAACCTTCCCCCTGGTATTCTCTCGTGGGATGTATTTTTCCCCCCTTTGGTTCGCTGTCTGGGATCAGATTACATGCCAACATTGAACGACCAGCAATGGCGGTCGAGGGATATCATGTGTCTTGATGTCGTCTTTTGGTTGCTGCGCCATCCTACCAGACAATCGCAATGGTACCCTACAAGCAACTCCCTTGACAGCTTGCACCACGAATTGTCAGGATCACGCCAGCGCAAGAAAAGAACGACGTTGACACCTGCTCGCTAGACTAGCTCCCGTCTTGGGTAGGTCGTAAGGCGGTTTAATCTTGGCTACCCTCTTCTCACCCACATGGCACCCGCATTCAGCATCGTGTCAAAGTTCTAAGCATGACCTGGTTCCTACCTAACCAGGTTGATATATGAAAAGATGGTGGAGAAGGTCTGACATCTTGTTCGCGATGCCCTTTGCGGAAGGTGGTGATGATTTTGGGACCAATATGTCAACGCCATCACGGGTAACCTCCCTCTCTCTACCTATTCCCAGCCACCAGTCCACAAGCTGACGTTATCTAAGACAGAGATAAATAGACATGTTCATCTCGCTGTTGTTTTTCTGTTGCAAGATCACCATCACCTCTCTCTCTCTCTCTCTCTCTCTCTCTCTCTGTGTCCTCATCCTCCTCACTTGTCTACTCGCGAGTTTAACAAATAACAGACTTCAACATGCAGCTCCTCCGGGCCACCACCTGCCTCCTCCTCCCAACCCTGGCGTTGGCCGCTCCTCCTGTCAGGGAGGCACCTCTCCTCACCCCCCGCGGTGCAGCCGCCTCTCAGCTCATCGACGGGAGCTACATCGTCAAGCTCAGAGACGGCAGCAGCGATGCCGTCCTCCAGGGTGCGGTGAAGGGTTTGAGCACCCAGCACCTCTACAAGGCCGGCCGGTTCAAGGGCTTCGCCGCCAAGCTGTCCGCTGCGAAGCTGGCTGCCATCCGCAGGCTTCCCGAGGTGTGTCCATCCTACCTTATCCCAGCGGACCGTTTGATTCACGATGCTAAACAAAAGTCCCAGGTCGAATTCGTCGAACAAGACGCCGTGGTCCAGGCATACGACTTCGTCACCCAGGAGGACGTCCCCTGGGGCCTCGCCCGCATCTCCCACCGCAGCCCAGGCCAGACCTCGTACGTCTACGACGAGTCCGCCGGCGAGGGCACCTGCAGCTACATCATCGACACGGGCATCTACGTCAACCACACTGTATGTTTATTTTTCCTTCTCCCCCCTCACTCTAACACCTCATCAGTTTTCACTAACCGCCCCCCCCTTCCTTTTCCCCCTTGAAGCAATTCACCAACCGCGCCCACTGGCTAGCAAACTTCATCGACACCGACAACACAGACGGCAACGGCCACGGCACCCACGTGGCCGGCACCATCGGCGGCGTCACCTACGGCGTGTCCAAAAAAACAAGCCTCTACGCCGTCAAAGTCCTTCGCGCCTCCGGGTCCGGCACCCTCGCCGCCGTCATCGCGGGCATCGACTTTGTCGCCGCCGACTTTCCCACCCGGGGCTGCCCCAACGGCGCGACGGCCAACCTGTCCCTCGGCGCGTCGAGGAGCACGGCCGTCAACGCCGCCGCCGCCGCCGCCGTCAGGGCGGGGGTTTTCCTCAGCGTCGCGGCCGGCAACAGCGCCGACGACGCCTTCTTCTACAGCCCAGCGAGCGAGGAGACGGTCTGCACCGTTGGGGCGACGGATGAGGGGGATGTGAGGGCTTGGTTTTCGAACTACGGGGAGGGGGTCGACGTTTTTGCGCCCGGGGTCGGGGTGGAGAGCGCGTGGATTGGGGGGCCGAGCGCAACGGTGAGTGAGACGCTTTTTTTTTTTTTGCATGCATTACCAGGTGGACTGTGGCTGACGAAAGAGAGGTAGAACACCATTTCGGGAACGTCGATGGCGGCGCCGCATGTGGCCGGTTTGGCTTCGTATCTGCTTGCGCTGCTGGGACCAAAGACGCCGGCGGAGCTGTGCGAGTACATTAGGGAGACGTCCACCAACGGCACCATCACGGACCTGCCCACGGGGACCTTCAACGGGATTGCGTTCAACGGAAACCCGGGGGCTCTGTAAACGCGCTGGCGAGTGGTGGATATCGGGATGCGAGTTGGCGGACCATGATGAGGGGAGGCTACTGGGTGGGTATTTTATGAGAGGCAAGTAGATACGCGATGCTCTGATGTTTTTGTGTTTCCTTTGGATAGATTTCCAGTCTCCGATGCTTTCATTCCCAGGTTCATCCGAATTTGAGGATGTTGGCTTTTTATTAGTTAGTTTCTGTAGCGTTGCTCGACAGTCATTTGGTAATGATAGTACTATCCATACTCCCTTGCATATCGTCTCAAATCAAACACTTTGCAAGCAGTCAAGCTTCATTGAACAAGGGCATGCATACGCCCAACCATTTCCCAGTAGGTACCTAATAAAGCAAAGACCTAAAACAACATCAAAGAAACGCAAACAGTTTCCTATCAAATGCTCAGGGGGTATTCATAGCAGCAACCGCGGCAGCCAACCAGTTCATCAGCCTTTTGTTCCCTCTTCCTCACCACAGTACTTCAGCTTCAGTTCTTCCGAAAAGAAAAAAAGAAAAAGAAAAATGGTAATTGGTATCATACACACACACACAACCCCTACCTTCTCACTCTTGTTTGATCAAAACTTTGAATAAAGAAAAAATCCCAGTAGGCCCATCATTCCCTTCTCACTCATTCCTTACTCCCATTTTCCTTCATCTTCTCCTCTTCCACCTTCCCCCCACCCTCACCTCCACCGCCATTATTACCACCCCCAAGAAACAAACTCCTAAAATCAGCATTACTCTTCTTCGGCCCACCAAGAGCAACCCCATTCGTCCTCAACCCCAACCCCGGCGCCCCCGTTCCCATACCCGTCTTTGGCTTTGACCTCCCCAGCACCTGCGGCCGGTTGATACTCGGCGGCGGCGGCATCAACTGCGCAGCCGTCGGCGGCTTCTTCCCCTGCTTCTCCGGCTCCGGGCGCGCACACGGGTCACTCCCCGCCACCTTCTTCTCCCCTTTGCTCTGAAACAGCTCCTCCGTCGTGCCAACACGCAGCTTCTGACCCGCTTCCACCTCTAGCCCGTCGATCACCAGCTGAGCCTTCCCCGCCGACGCGGCATCCTTGTACTCAACAATCGCGCCCCCATGCCGGGCATGCAACGTCAGCTTGACAAACTCCCCCGCCGGCTTGAGCAAATTCCCCACGCGGGCTTCGTTCATCGTGTCAGGAACGCCCAGAATGACAACCTTTCGATCTCTCGCCGCACCGCCGCCGCCGCCAGAAGATACTGTTGATTCGGCAGCTGTGGACGCAGGGGATCCGGCATCCTCGGCGCCCCCCCAGGCTGTCGCCGTCTTCTTCGTTCCCTTTGGCATCGAGAGCTCGACCTTGATTGGATGCTGTCCAAACATGGCCTTATCCAGCAGCTTGATGGCCTCCTGCGCCTCCTCCTTAGTCTGCATCACCACAAACGCCGTCCCCAGATGCGGGATCCGCACGCTGACCACCTTGCCAGCCTTGGAAAAGTGGCCCTGGACCTCGTCCTCCTTCATGGTGCGGGGGATGTTGATCACGTGCAGCTCTCTCTCCTCTTCCTGCGCCCCTTGCCGGTGCTGCTTGTGTGCTGGGTCGGATATCTTGACCACGAGCCTGCACCTCCCACCCAACGCCTTCCCGTCCAACTTGAGCGCTGCCTCGGCCGAGGCCCGCTCCCGAAAGGTGAGGTAGCAAAACCGCCGCTTCGCGTTTTCCTTGAGGCTGGGGAACCGGATGCTGTGGATCTCGCCGTGGGCCTTGAAGAGGTTGCGGAGGTACTCCTCGTCGGCGTCTGGGGGGTAGTTGGTGACAAACAGCGTGCAGTCAATGGCCGGGGTGACTTGGATGATCCGGTCGCCAAAGGGTTTGCCATCGCGGATCAGCGCTGCTCGCGCATCGTCCGAGTGTCGAAACTCGACCAGGGCAACCGCGTCGTCGTCCCCCTTTTTGAGGTCGATGTTGTTGACGTGGCCGTAATCCCGAAAGAACTGCTTGATCTTGGTTTGGGTGGCGTCAGCAGGCAAGTTCCACAAGAAAACCGTGTTGTGCTCTCGATCCCGTTTCACGTCGTCCCCGTTCGTCTCGCTCCTGGGCCGCTTGTTAGCAGCATCGTCTTCGGCCGGGGTCGGCTCTCGCTTGCGCTTGGATCCGGGTGACGCGGAACCGGAAGCATCTGTCATGGGAACGTCTTCGCTCCTGTCCGCTGGCGCTGCTTGCTCCAGGGCTGCCTCGGCGGCCTGCCGTGCTTCCCGTTCTCGGCGCTTCTCGACCCCCTTGCGCGTCTTGTAGATGGTGTCGTGGGCCTCGCGCAGTGTCTCGGCCAGCTCGTAGTCATTGCAGTGCTTGAGGTACACCTGGAGAATCCGTTCGGGCCAGTCAAGAGTCCTAACCTTGAGCGCCCTGGTGAAAACGCGGGTGGCCAAGCTGGGGACCAGCAGACCTTGAGCCTGTGTGTTGGGGGTAGGGCTGCGGAGTTTGGCTCTGTGTGCGGTGAAGACTACCATCTCCCAGAGGTACCAGTTGAGCCAAAAGTCGTAGCTGTTGGCGTGCAGCGGGATTTGCGACAGCTCATCCCAGATAGCACGAGCACCCTCGATGTCTTCCTTCTTTTCGGTGAGAAACTGGATCAGAATCTTCTCGAGGCGGTAGTCCGGATCGCCCTGGTAGTTTTCGCCGTATTTTCGCTGACCCCAGTGCTTGACATCCTCGAGGGCAGAGGAGAGACCCACTTCGGCAACATCAACAGCCTCTTCGCTGGCCTTGGGGTTCATGGCTGTTCGCTTGAGATAGCCGCACCATGCAGAATACATATCCAAAACACCCGTCATTCCGTCTCTGTCAAGCTGGGGACTGTTGGTGGCGGCGTGCTTGATGCGTTCGACGTCGGCAAAGGTTAGCGCAGCCTCCTCGGCAGCCAAGATGTACCGAGCCCACACAGGACCCGCCCAGGGAATGTGATGCACGGCGCGACGGAGAACGTCGAGCATGTTTGGGACCAGATTGGCCGAGACGCGGGCACGGCCTGCCTTGAGGTCCGACTGGGAGGTCGACACCAGCGTGATAAAGTTGAGCCATGTAGTGTCGTCCGACGCCAGCACGCCTGTCAGCGCCCTCGAAAAGAGGCCGAGACAAATCTTGAAGTTGTCCAGCGCGTCCCGCTTGCCCTTGTGCTGCTTGATCTCCCAGTCAATGTACTCTAGCATCTCCGCACGTACCGCTGCCGTGTCTCCAGACTTGACGGCCAGCGACAGCTTGGTCTCGAAGGGGTCGCGCAGCGCATACAGGCGCTTCGCATTCTTGGCGCTCCTCGTGATCTGCTCCATCTCGCTCTCGTAGGCCTGGCGGTTGTACTCGGATAGGAAAGTGGAAAACATCTGGGATGTCCTGTCCCAGGTGGCGTGCGGGACCGTCAGCCGATTGCGGAACAGCTGGGTGATTCTGCGAACACCGGCCTCGGTCACGGTCCGCCTCAGCAGCTCCATTTCGAGCGAGATCCAGCGGTCCCAGAGTTCGTTGCTGTCGGACAGGCGGTACTGGACAGCCTCGTAGCCCCGCTGCCAGAGGTTGAGGGCGGCATCGATGGTGAATATGGAACGTCCGACCTCCTGCTCTTCTGGGGACCAGCCGGCGTCGCTAACAGGTTGACAGTCGTTGTAGAGCGACCAAAAGTACTCGCAGTAGGCCATCCAGACCTTGATGCTCCCGGGCTCGGCCGACACGGCGTCGTTGAAGCTCTCAATCACGCGCACGCGTGCCTCGAGGTCGGTGGCTTCGCGCAGCTGGTGGTCGACATAGTCGACCCAATTGTCCTCCCCCACCGGGCTCGCCATTATGCCTGCTTTCTTCGAAGAGGCCGTGTCATTGGATGTCGGAGAGACCCGTCGCCGCTTGTGAAGCTGCGATGTGGTTGTACGTTGGACGGGAGCAGAGAAGACGGCCGTCGCTGTTTTTTTTCTTCTTTTTCTCGCAAACGGCTGGCTAGCTGGCTGGCTGGCAGACTGACTGACTTTCTGGCTGGCGCGGAAAAAGAACTGACTAGGTGCTCGTTTGGGAACCTTCGGAACGGACTGGGACTCGAGGTTAGTTTGTTTGCGGCGGCAGCAGACGACGATGCGACAATGCGACAGGTGCGACAGATGCGATAGACGGAATCGGGTGCTCTTCTTCTTTCTTTCTGTCACAAATGGGAGTCGCAGCAGTGGTTGTCGATGGATGGGGGGAGTGGCAGCGGACGTGGCACCCTGGGAAATACAAATTCCGCGGGCTTTGACCCCACCCGGGGGCCTGGACTACGGGCTTGGGGCCTCCACCCGCCAAGGCCCCTTCTGCCAACAACCGCGTTTTTCCACCCAGAGCAGCAGCACCGACCTCACTAAAAGCATCCTTCATCTCTCTGTTGACTGACTGACTGACTGACTGACTGACTGACTAAACTGCCTATTAGATAAGCTATAATAAATACCTGGTTGGATACTCTACAATGTATGTTCCCCATCCCGACAGTCTGGGCTCACGTGTGGCCGTGGGCCTGGCTCCCGTCCAGGTAGTGCAAAACGCCATGCAAAAAACAAAAAACTTTAAAAAAAAAAAAAAATAGAAAGATGG
Source organism: Podospora pseudoanserina (assembly GCF_035222485.1). Classification (NCBI taxonomy): domain Eukaryota; kingdom Fungi; phylum Ascomycota; class Sordariomycetes; order Sordariales; family Podosporaceae; genus Podospora; species Podospora pseudoanserina. Next base: position 156,628 of record NC_085923.1, read on the forward strand.
GACGGCGGGGTGCCGGGACCGACTCCATCTTTGACATTTGGATGTATCCAGGTGTCTTCTGTATTTACACTACTGAAAGAGAAAAAGGACCCTGGATTCAAGTACCTAATTTTTACCTACCATTGCTGAAAAGGCCAGACAGGCAGAGACACGGCCGGACAGATTTATCCGCCCTGTGGTTTCTAGTGGTTCTTGTGGTGCTTCCCATCTCACGGCCGCTCGTCATTGTCAGGCCGCCGAGACTTGGGGGTCTCCGCTGATCCATGTAGATCACGACTGAGGCTGGCCAATCATAGTATCCCCTTCCTCCGTCCCGCAGGACCCTGACCAACCCTGACCACCGGCCACGGAGTGCCATTCGCGACCACGAGCCTGCCGAGTGATTTTACAGCTTGTTTTATTTTTCAGCTGTTGCCCTGCTTCTTTTTTGGTGTAGGCTGTTAGGCTATCAGGCTATCAGGCTGTGCCATCAAACTGAGGACCGTCTTTGGTGATTCCAGGCCCGTCTGTCTCAGTCATCCGCCTGCACGGGACCTATGACGTAGGGGCGCATCTGCAGGGTGCCATCAGGGACTCGTCAAAGTGCCGTCATATCCGATCGAGCAAAGCGTTCTAGGCCCCCCCAGCGAACACCCCGCACAAAAGTCGCGCCATGCCGCTGACCAATCACCGACCGCCATTTGACGAGGCTGTCTTGCTGAACACACGCCCAATCATGTGTAACATTATGTCTATCGCAAGTGTACCAGTCAAAACTGAGGTCCATATATTTCTCAATTAGATATAGAATGCTGTTCTTGAGAAGCTGTGTCCAAAGACAGGATAATACCCAACTTGCAGTGGAAGAAATACTTGAGCGACTGCTACAATAATCACCGAGCTCAAGTCAACGCGACGGTCGACCTGACCTACCTTTCGAGCGCCTGATGGATTCAGAACTCCCTCGCGACTCTTACCAGCAAACAAACTTCGCATTCCATTGGCAATCAATCTATCTACCCACTCTTCAAATTCCCCTTCTTTTGCAAGTCTCACGGTTCTAAATCTTCCTGACTCTGTTACCCCAGCCCCACCATCTCCAACCATGGCAACTAACGATCTTCAGATTCTCCATCCAGACTCAGCCAGGGTTCACTTGAACTCTCGTGGTTTCGTCAAGATCGAAAGAGTCGCTCAGAGCACCACCGAACCAGCGACCGACGTCCCTTGGTTAACGACTACTGGCCCGCCGACTGAAGAGATCTATCTTGCCAGAGTCACTGCCGGCAATCTCGAAGAGCTTGCCACGGCTCTTCGATGCCAACGAGACGGCGACACTCAGTTGTACGAAGTTGCTATCAGAGCTGTCCCCGCCAGCAGTTCCTCGTCGGTTGTCGCCCCCACGCCTTCTCAAACTCCCGAGTACTCGATCAACAGTGCAGAACACTGCGAGAATGATGACTCTATTGACAGCGATGAGCTCCTCGTCACAAGCCTGCGGCAGGAGTTGCGTAAAAAGAAGAGGGGTAAGTAGATGTCTTGTCAAAATGAGTGGCAATACATCAAGCCAGCTTGTTTTGTATCTGCAATTAACTGGTTGTCCTGTCAATACAGCACATAAAGCAACTTCCACTTCTCAAAGACAGCAGCACTCTCGCAGCTCTCACACCATTTCTTTCCCTCCGCCTCAAGCTCTTGGGCCCAAGGCCAGCCCAAGCCTCTTCTTCCACTGGTCTCACGCTGAAGATCAGAAAGCCCGCAGGCAAGCCAGAGCTGCTCGGATCGCCGCCTTGGTGTTGCAGACTCAACGGCGGCGCAGATCAAACAGATCGCGACGTTGAACACTAGTAGATTTAAAAATCACTTCGGGCTGAGTGATGAGAGATGTTGGAGGAGATATGAGAAGCATGCTAAACTATAGAGCAAGGACTGGCGATATACAGTACCACTTGTACTCAGGGATGCCATCTGGGGATCGGCCATAGCGAGCTCTCAGATTCTATAATAAAAGCATTGATAAGAACCCTCATTTGAAAAATACAAGTTCGTCTTTGAGCCCCAGCTTTATTCAGAACCTCAATGCCTAGTATATCAGGATCGTGTTAGTAATTCCAACTTTCCCTTTCTGTTGCCGAGCTCGAGGAATTCACCCTTCTCAAAATCCCTTGAACACCAACAACAGCACTGGAGTAAGAAATCGCAACCTCCAACTGTTCAACCTCCTCTTCCCCTCCACAGCCACCCACCCTCCCAGCAACAAACAGCCCACTCCCCAATGCCACAAAATAATACCACCATAAACAAGCCAGCCGCATCTATGTTCCCGTTGTACAAAATTCAACTTTCAAACCTACAGAATTCCAAATTCAACCACACCTCACATGGATGTTTAAACAACCCCCCCCCCCAAGACAAGAACGCTCAACCTCATCACATCACTCATTGTCAAAAAGTCCAGACAGACTATCCCATCCATCCATTCGTTCCTGCCTTCCCCCCTGTCCCTAATCTATCCAATCATTTATTACACGCGGGGGTGCGCACCTAGTATCTAGCAGCACCTCTTATGAAAAGAAAACATGCCCCTGCAGCAGTTGCACCCAATGGTGAACCCGCCCCCGCGGAGGTTGAGCTGCTCGTCGTCACCATGGTCGCCGTCTTGTGTCATTTGGGGTGCGGGGTGGGATTTCTGGTAGGTCAGGCCAGGTTACATTGTCAGCGAGGGAGGGAGGGAGGAAAGGCTACAGAAACAAAAACATACGGGTTGGTCGGTGATGATTTGTTTGTTTGGCGGTGCTGTTGCTGACATTTGCATGGCTTGCGGGGTGGGGGGTTGATTGTTATGGGTGGAGGGCATTTTGACGGTGAAAGATGGAAGGATGAGGGGAGAAGAAAAGTGGGAAAGGGTTGTGGTGTAAAGATAAAAAAAGCCTAGAAGGTGAGATGGTGGAGTAGGTCGGTGTGTGTTGAGGGTGTCGTCAGCGTGGGCGGGCGGGGAGGAGGAGAAAAACCAGGGAAACCCGATGGCGGTAGTTGTTGAAATAAAGTTGGGTAGGGAGGAGGGGGAAGAGGGAAAAAAAATAAAAAGGTCGGTCTGGACCGGCGATTGGGGAGGGAGGTCAGCCAATGAAGAAAGATATAAACCGGGTGATCACCGATGCTGAGACAGGCACAACAGGCACGGGGGGAGGGGCGGTGCGTGGTGAGATATGATTGGTTACGACACAAGAAGAGGGGGCCTGGCTGGACTTGAAAAGAGGATGGGCGGGGCATATCATTGATATGTAAGAAAATATCCTTGGCAATTTCTCTTCCCTTTCTTTTCAATGGCTGTTTGACAGGAACATGATAACGACCGACGCCTACTACGACCTCTGCCAGTATCCGTACGTGTATGCTTCCACCTACCACCCACCCAGCACACCCAACCTCCTCTCACACACAGTCCAGATCTTTTACTCCTCGCCTAAGACAATAGGTAGTCAGTCCGCAAAATTCTTCCTCTCGCAACCCTCTTTTTTCGCGGGCTCACTATGCCTTGGGCTTCGTACACTTTTGCCACTGCAAGTAATGCTTCTGCACAAACTTGAGATCCGTCGAGTCGACCTATAAAAATCGGGTATTCCGAATCAACATGGGATTCTCTCTCTTTGTTTTTGACAAAACCAATAACCCCCTCTTCCACCTTGTCATCAAGTTTCTGGTAACAAAAAAAAAAGAAAAAAGAAAAAAAGAAAAAGAGGAAATCACTCGGTGCATCTCCGCCACCTTGTCCTGATCTTCTCCAGTCTTCTTACCGTAAGGAGGGCGGGCTTGACCGCGTCCATGGGCGACAGCCGCACCTCGGAGTTGATGTTGAGGAGCCCCTCCAGCCCGCAGGGGGACCAGACGGTCGACTCGACGCCAAAAGTGTCCGTCTTGAGGTAGTTGTCGTCGTAGGGGCCCTTGAGCGTGAGGGTTGAGGTGATCTGCGGGTGGTGGTGTTGATGGTTAGCATCGATCTCGGTTCGTTCGTGAGCAGAGCATGAGGGGCCTGACTGACCTGCTTGGAGTCGCCCGAGAAGTAGTAGGTGGCCTTGCAGGTGCCCGTGTCTCCGGCGGGGATCTGAGCGTACCCGCGGTAGTCGGCCTTGAAGACGGAGAACTGGTAGCCCTGGGGGTACTTGATCTTGACGTTGAGCTGGCAGTTCTTGCGGTAGTTGGACGCGCTGATGCCCTGCCCGGCTTGCGCAACAAAGTTGGCGTACAGCAGCGTGATGGTGGTCAGGTCAGAAGAGAGCTGGCCCGAGACAGTACCAGCAGGGCAACCGGAGCCGGCAAAAGCGAGGCCAACGATGGAAACCTCATGGCCAGACGGGGTGTCGGCGAGGGGATCAACGAGAACCGGAGAGGCCGTGGCAAGGCCAGCCACGAGGGGGAGAATGGAGAGCTTCATCGTGAGTTGTTCTGAAGGTTAGATGGCGCGATGGTTGGTGATGATGAAGCCGAGGTGATTCTGAGGAGGATTAAAACAGCCTTCTTATACCCCGAATCTTTAAGTGTTCTCATCCATAAGCTGCTGTTGCTATTTTCGTCGCCATCAAGACCGCTCCAGATCGGCCGAGACGATGCCCTCACTCTATTGCGGAATTACGGCGTCACCTTCCACGAGATCAGCAGTCATGAGACCGAGCTGCTACTGGTGCGGCTTAAAGTCCGTTCTCGTCTGTTGCCCATCTCTCAAGGAGCATGAGGCTGTGGCGTTCGAGACAGACCACGGCTGGCCTGTCGACATATGAGCTCTATATGAATGCTTAGCATTCCCGGCTTGTTGGAAAGGGTGGGAAGGGCGTCTTAATCTACGGCAACACCTTATTCTTCCCTTTGCTGCTATTTTTGAGGCCTCAATCTCCAACCTGCCGCGGCAGGATGTAGGTCAGCACCTTCACTTTAAATTAAAGACACTCGGAAGCCGCCGAATGCTCTTTTGCTGTTACTTGTCAGTCACTAAAAATTGCACAAGTCCAGGCTTTTGTCATTTATCACTGCAGCTGTCCCCACACTCCCTTTGGCGGGTTGATATTCCATCAATAGACAGCTCAGGAGCTCTGCGTCTCAGACCAACACCGCCCCTTCCGGCGAGAGAGGCGGCAAGGAAGTGCAAAGCGACAGACCACCAACACGTGAGAGGGTCTACGGCGGGCCAGAACAGACCCAGACCCAGACCCAGACCCAGGGAACTGGCTAATAGGGGTCGATGATCATATTACCGCCGAGACAGACACGGCAGAGAAGCGAGAATCCGGGGCACCCTCGCCAGCTGAGCGACTGTGTGAGAAATAGGCTAAACAAGATAAACATGCTTTCTGACATGGCATGTGCAATCTCGTGTTCTCACAGGCCAATCAATGTTATCAGATCCGGGATCCCAAATGGTTTCGGGAGTTCTCGGTGAGATCGAAGCCTCTTCAACTGTACAGGCTCCCTAAGAAACTCGGAGCTTTTTGGATGAGCTAACAGCATCCGCCAGATACACACAAGATTGGATATTTCTTCCACTGACTGATGGTTATCACCGAGTCGTTAGATCTCAAAGATCGCATCAATATCAGATACCTATCCTCAAACATCACCTCCACCATGGTCTCTACCACAAGCTCATATCTACATTGGCAGTTAGCAATATTGACCTCGATCCATCAAACATGTGTTCCATCTCTTTGAGCTGCAAATTCCATCCTTCCACACACCACTCTTCTTCCACCTGCCACACGGTCAAGAACAAAGCATTCAGAAGTGTCGTAAAAACCCAGCCCCCTCCCCCAGAGCTAATCTGATAAATCGATCTTCCCCCGCAGTCTATTCATCACCACCCCCATCACAAGCAAACATCACCATTTCTGACCTTTCCATTCCTACCTGCCTACCCCATCTGTTTTGATGCCCATTCTGCTCGCTACCTCGTGTTTCACCTAGATGACGCCTATCATAGCGTTACCCGAGGGGGTCGTGAACTGCTAAAAGAAGAGACGTACCATCACTACACGTTAGAACTCCCAGAAAAAGAGGGAGGAGGTAAAGGTAACAAGGGCAGGGTGATTCTTGCATCGATTCTCGATATCTTTGATTGGATACCATCGAGGTTCCAATCCTGAACGTAAATGCTTTCATCTTGAGGAGAGAGGACGGTCTAAAAGATCAACATGAAGGGCAGAGAGAGCCGGCAGATATACACCACCTTTCCCAGACTTCAAACCGCGGGAGAGCAATCGTAGAGTGAATCTGGCTTGGCCATACTGACTTGACCCACCTCACACCCACATGACATCTTGTCTTTATCCCGCTACCTTTACACATGCTACACCCATAATACACAACTCCTCCCCAGATCTACCCAATCCCAACCCATCCCAACTCGATCCAGATCCTACCTCAACTCCTTCCCCCCAACAACTCCACCACCACCCTTCTCCCTCTCCCTCTCCCTCACCTCCCACGCCAGCCCAAAAATCCTCTGCCAAACCTCCAACCACCTCTCCTGCTGCGCCGTCACCAACCTCCCCGGACTCTTAAAACACCTCGCCAGCATCTCCCTGAGCCTCGCCCTCAGCACCTTCATAACCAACATGGTCTTCCAATCCGGCACCGCAAACCTCGCCCGGTTCCCATCCAGCACCAAAACCCCCGAGTACAAATCCGCGCGGACATCCCCACAAAGCAGCGCAACAGCAAACGGGTCCACAGCCGTTGTCTCGTGAGCGTTCAAGAACCTAAAAACAACAAACAACACAGTTAGCAAAAGAGGTCCCCAACCACCCCCCCAGAAAAGGAGAAGAAAGGAAAAGAAAGAAAAACACATACTGCTTGTTCTGCATAATATGATAATAACTCATCCACTTCACCTCCCCATTCCCACCCCCCTTATTCACACTGCTAGGATGCAGCTGGATCGCCTGGTTGTTCCCCACGTTCCTCCACCCCTTCCCCTCCCTCACCAGCAGCTTGGGGTAAAAGCTCCACGCGATCACGCTCTGCGCCACAACCTCATTGTCGCTGTTGCCGTCCACCCTCTTCGGTATCTCAAAAAACACCTGCCCGCTCCTCCTCCTCCGCCCACCAAACCGCAGCCGGTTGTGCGCCTGCCTCTCCTCGGCCGTCAGCTGCAAGAAGCCAGAGTCCACCACCGAAGTGATGAGTTGGCCTTTGAGGTCCTCAATGTTGGCCAGCGTCTGCGGCGACAAAAAGTTCTTGCGGCAGAACTGGTACTCTGCCCCGCTGCTCGCCGAAGACTGGCAGACACGCTTCCAGGCCGAGTAGGCGTTGTAGACGGTCAACAGGTCCGAGTCGCCCTTGCGGAAGCCACGGCGGACAGTGTCGGCTTGGCTGCGCTGGCCAAAGGGGGCGATAAAGGGGGATTTGGACGACAGGATCGCCGCCACCGTGACGGTCATGTCGAGGCACTTGAAGATGGAGCCCAGCAGGATCAGTTTCCCGAGGAAGACATCAAGAGGTAGACGGGCAAGCTGCAGACCGAGCGGTGTCAGCTCCTCAGACGAGGCCGTCAAGGCACGAACATCCACCAAGGCATCGATAGCCCTCCGAATGTTCTTTGCTGAAGGGGGATCCAACGCCTCGCCCAGCGTCTCCTCGATCCCACCGATCTTGCACGTCTTGACCCGAATCGCAAGCTCCTGCAGCGACAGCCGCAGCATCTCAGGGGTCTGCTGATCACTCATGATATTATCGTGGCGGTACTTGGTAAACATGTGGAAACACAGACCCTCCTGCACACGACCAGCACGACCGCGACGCTGCTTCGCGTTGGCGCGGGAGATGAACGTGTCAATCAGACGGGAAAGCTGCCGTCTCTCGTCGAAGCGCATCTCGCGATGCTTGCCCGTGTCAATGACACACGTCACATCAGGGATCGTGATACCCGTCTCGGCAATATTGGTTGCCAGGACAATCTTGCGAACACCCGGCGGCGGCACCAAAAACGCCGCCTCCTGCTCCTCCGTGGCAATAGACGAGTGCAAGGGGTAAACCAGCCAATTCTCCGCAAAGAACTTATCACCCAGCAGCATGTCGTTGAGGGTGCGAATCTCGGCAATACCCGGCAAGAAGACCAAGATGGCCTTGCTGAAATCTGTGTAATTCGGATCCACCGCAATCCTCGAGATCAGCTGAAGCACCAGATCAAAGTCGATCTGATACTCGTCCATCGCCGCCAGGGTATTGCGGGTACGGGGCGAGTACTGCCGGAGCGCTTTGATGAGTTCAGGTTTGGACGAGTTGTCAATCTCAGCCTCGACATCATCATCCAAATCGGTGAACTTCTCCTTTGCCGGTCTTGTGTCAAGCGAATACCCAGTCAACTCGACGGCATCTTCCAGATACGCAACACCAACCGGGAACGTCCGGCCAGGAACGGTAAGAACCGGTGCGCCGCTCAGGTACTTGGAGAACCGCTCAGCATCCACCGTGGCCGACATGAGCACCACTTTGAGGTCCTTTCTTCGAATCAGCAGCTTCTTCAACACAATCAAGAGGAAATCGCTGTCAATGGAACGCTCGTGGACCTCATCAAGGACCAGATGCGTGATCTCTTGAAGGTCGTTGGAGCTCTCGAGCATGCGCATGACTATACCAGTCGTGGCATACACAAGCCGCGTCTCCCGGCAAGTGTTGGACTCGAGACGGATCGAGTAACCGACCAAGGACCGAGATGTTCCCAAATCGCCCTTGTTCTCTCCCAGCTCCTCACTGACGCGCTTGGCCAGCGAGAGGGCCGAGATACGACGAGGCTCTGTGCAGTAAATCTTGCACGGCCTGCCCTTCATGAGCTGGTCTTCGAGAAGAAACGAGGGGACCTGCGTGCTTTTGCCGCAACCAGTCTCACCGCACACAATCACCACCTGATTCTGCTCGACAGCGTTGACCACTTGCTCTCGGAACTGCCACATGGGTAGCTGTACTCTTGACTGCAGCATAACTTGAAACCGAGGGGTTTGTGCTTTTTGCAACCAGATATTTCGATAATACTCGGGATCAAATGATTGTCGCTTGACCCGTTCATTGTCAGACTGATCCGAGTCCGTCAGGTTCTTGTTCTGGCCACGCCCCTTGAAGCCCTGAATCAAGACACCATCTTCCAGTTCCTGCTCCATTCTAGTGCGAACCATATCCCGGAGATGTCTGAGGGCCTCGCGGTCCAGCCCGTCCGCCTTGTTCTTCTTGGCCTCGGCCATTTCTGACCAGAGATCCTTCCAAGTGGCAGGCAGCCGGAGGGCCACCTTTTCCTCCTTGCCCGAGGATCCAAAGATGCAAAACAGGGCGGTTGTGGCAATGTAGGCTTCAGACTGTTTCAAGTCGGAAGTAGAGATAGAGATCATCTTGTAGACAAACTGCGTTGGCGACATAAAGACCTCGATCTCGGTGCTTTCAGGCGGAGGAGGGATTTCTTGAGGTTTGGACCAGACAATCTTGACGGCATGTCGGTTCGCAAAGGCAATATCGGAGAGAACATGGTATGATATCCTCACAGATGAGTCCCTCGAGCGGCACGCCTCCTCCAGAACCCGTATTGGGCTCACGCCAGTCCACTTCCCAAAGTCCCTGATGGTTACTTTCGAGCCATCTGCGCCGTTCATGACAGTGTTGGACTTTCCAGTCAGTGGGTCAACCTCATTCACTGGTAAGCTAGCAAAGAGATCGGCCAGAGCACCGTCCTCGTCATCATCCTGTTCGGCCAGAATCTCAGCGGCAATACGTTCCGCTTCTTCGTTGATATCGTCTAACTCGGCTATTGGCGCAGGAGCGGGTTCCTCCTCGGCCTGTTTCTTCTTTGCCTCCGCCTTGGCTGTCGCGTAGTCCTTTTCGAGGGCAATTTTCTTGTCTCTCCATTGCTGCTCGGCCACATACTTGTCAAAGAGCACATCCTTTTCGATCCTGTCGAGCTTGGCCAAGCAAAGAGCCTCTTCTGGGTCCGCCACAGTGTTTCCCTTGGCACCACCCTTGCCTTTGGCCACATCTTGCCGCGGGCGCCGAATCTCGAACAGTTTCTCCTGTGTCTCGAGGTACAAAGGCAGCAGTTGGTCAGGCTCGATATCCTCATCGTATGTTACGTTCGATTTCTTGGGCGACGGTTGACGGGATCGATCAGGTGCACCATTCTTGCCCTTTTGTCCGCGGCGGGGTTCGAGGTCAAAGGGCGTGGTCGCGCCAGAAGGCAGGGGAGAATCAGCGCTGATGTCTGTGAGAGAATTAGTGTGAACAATATGGTAACCTAAAGATAACGGTACATGGGCAGGGAACATACCTCCTTGCGCCTTGCCCGAGCCTGGTTTCCGTCCACTGTAGTCTGGCAGCTCGGCCTTGGAGCATTCCCTGGCCAGCCAGTCTAAAATCTCCTCCAGGCCCCAGATAGAATCACTCTTGACATTGGGCGAGATGTTTGGCGCAATGTCGAGAGCGAATTGGAGCGCGGGCTGTACTCTATCCTTGGGAAAGTCGGTGTTCTCCAATGTTTGCTGGAGGGTCCATAGCTTGATGATGAGGTCTTCCTCAGGAGGTAGTCTACTAGTTGCGCCCTCTGATGTGACGCTCGACGCAGCGAATCGGGCCTCTGCTTGAATCAAATCCAGAACATGATCCATCAGCTCTTGGGGAAGCCATTTTTTGGTGTTGATGGTCTCGGCCTGTCCGCGCAGGATCCGTCTGTCTGTCTCGAGGCGGGTCTTGATTCTCTGGGCATCTCTTCTGACTTTGGCCGCGTATTTATCCACCAATATTTGCAAAGCCGACTCCTCCAACTGGCGCTCGAATTCTTCGGGACTGAGTTCCTTCGCTTTGGGTGCGTTGGTCGTGTTGGTGGTGCCGGCGGCTTGCGGGGCATCTTTTGCGTCAGCGGCTGGCGGGGCGGCGGCATCGTCACCTTTGCCGGCCGAGGTGTCGGCGGCAGCTTCGGCAGGGTCTGCTCTGGGCTTGGATGCGATGGAAGTGGTCGCAAAGCCGCGAGCCGGGTTCGCGGCCGGCTTCTTTGTCTTCTTCTTGCCGGCCATGCTGTAAGTATGGGGTGCTGTGGGAAAGAAGTTGCGAGGAAAACACAGCAAAGCGAGAGGACGGCCGGCGATATTATGGGATGTTAGCGCTGACTGACACTGAGGACGGCCCTGAAATTTCTCGACTCAGCCTGCTTGATTAACGGGCAAAACACGACCGCCTGCCAGATTCAGGTGGAGCACCCCACCGCTGCGATGGGGTCGCTATTCCAGCTGGGCATTCCGGCCAGCGCGGCGGAGGGACAAGAGTCGTGGTTTGCCCTGAGCTGTGGTAGTTGCTGTCGCAAATTGACGGGGCTTCAAGGGTTTCAGGTAGCAAAGGTAAAGTAAGTAGTGGTGATTCGGGAGAGACGTTTGAAGCTTGGAAACAGCGGGTTTGAAGCTCGAGAATGGGTCAATCGTTGTTCTAATTGCGCCAAAGGAGTGCTATTGAGTCGCTGTAGGTTCGAAGTGGGCAAAAAAGATGAAGCTCCCAAGCAAATGTGAGACAGCTCTTCCGCCGTTGGATCGTTGGATAAGGGCGGGGTGCGGGGCAGTTTGAAGAATTCCGGGCACTCACGCACTGTGTCCAGCGTAATAATACTGATAGAAAGCACAGTGCCAATAATTACCAGGCAGCTTGGGGGTGGCAGCTGCAGAGCAGCCCACTTTGGGCGAAATGTGAGTCGTCGCCGAAAAACAGTCTGTGAGGTGGACAGTGATAGTTCAGGGACAGCCTTCTGGAAGCAACATATCACGGCCAGCGTCTTCAATTTTCCCTCTCCAATCTCTCCAAAATCGACTGCGGGACTGGGCCGCCCGACCATGTCATTATCCGACCCATTACTTGAACACCACATCCAACATGTCTGAAGCTGCCACTGCCTCTGCCAACGCCTCGTCGAGCGACTTTGACCTCAAGCACGCAAAGACGGCCCTGACCCTCTCGTCCACAACCGCCAGAATCGCCCAATTGCGCGCCATTGACGAGAAGATTGCCCATAAATGTGAGCACCGATTCCCGTCTGTCCCTAGCAGCAAGTGGTCAAGTGGTGTGGTCAGCTAATCTAACCCTGTCTGTCTCTTCGGCTGTGGACAGCTCTCGACAAGCCCTCTACTCTAGGCCTCCTCAAGGTCATATTCTGGACCCATGCGTTTTACACCGATAAGCACTCTCGACACGCCGTACAGAGATGTCTTGTCTCGATCTGCAAAACAGGGGAAGCCGATGTCCTCGCCCCGCTAGTGGCCGCCGTGAAGCAGGAGATCCAGAAACCCGGAATTGCGCCAGGAAATGCGTTTGTGCTGCTGGAATGGTGCAACCTATTGATTGATAACCTCGCCGGGACAACGCTCTGGGAGAAGTTTGGGAACGACATTATTCAAGCAACAGCCGATGGCCTCGACAGATGTCTTCAGGCGACCGCGAGGGACAGCGTGGGGAGGTCGGCGCTGGTCATCACTCGGAGGGGGTTCAGGAAAATTGTTTCAACCGATATCAAGGCCGTCGAGGCTGCCATCAAGCTTCTCACAACCAAAGGAACACAATCAACCGCCAAAAATGCTGCCTTGCTGGGCGTGATTGCCGGTGTGTGCTCACGAAAACCCGAGGCTAAACCCATTGTCGAAAGCGCAAAGAGCCTATACATTACCTTTTACACACGCGAAATTGTTGGATCAAGAACGCCAGTCGCCAAACACATCGCCAATGGTCTGAGTGACTTTTTCTCAGCCTTCGTGACGGTTGAGGATCTCGACAAGGACGTTTTTCCAGCTCTGGAAAAGGGTCTGCTGAGAGCCCCTGAAGTGGTGCTGAACGATCTCATCACGCCCCTGGTTCGGTCTCTCCCTGGTTTTGACCTGTCCAAGGCACTCAGTGGGCGATTCACGAAACCACTACTCTCCAACCTCAAGTCTTCTAATGCTGCGATTCGCACTGGGGCTGTGTCGGCATTCCAAGCGCTCGCCACGAGCTCCAAGGATCTGACCGAGGTGGAAAAGTCTGCTGATGAAGTGCTCACTCCTCTAAAGGGGGGAAAGCTCGCCTCTGCCGAGCACAGGGTTCTTCACTCGGAAATCCTTGTTGCTTTGCCTACCTCCCCATCTATCGCAACCAAGATTGCCACTGGGCTCCCTACCGTTGTGGGCAAGGAGGCCAACGAAGCCGCCCTGAGCGCCGAAACCCTTGCTCTCAACGCCAGTGCTATTTCTCTGCTTACCGGGTCTGAAGTTCCAAAAGCGCTGGTTGACGTTTACGCCAAGGGGCTGGCAGACAAGAAGTTCCCCGTCCGTCGGATTTGGGTTCTTCGAACCGGCGAGGTGCTGCGGAGCATTCCCCAAGATACCGAAGCAGGGCTTCCCGCGGGTTTCATCACGTTCGCTGAAGCTGTGGTGCCACCACTTTTGGCTACCTTCAACGAGGTTGTCGCCAACTCTGCCACCGCTTCGCAAAACGGCATTGTAACTGGCGCGCTTGTCGTCTGTGGCCTCGCACCGCTGTTCCACAGGTTGCAGAGCGCCAAGCTGCAGGAGGCCATTAAGAAGGCGGCTATCGAGAAGAACAGTTTGGCGTTCGAGCCAAAGCCATCCTACTTGCTCGTCCCAAGAATCTACGGCAAGTTCACTGGAGATGATCTCGAGTGGCTTACCCGCGCGCTCTCCAGCACAGCCTCTACCCTGGCTTCTAGCAACGCTGCCGCGAGACTAGCCTGGGCGCAAGCATACATCTACGTGATTTGCTCCACCGTCACTACTCCTGCGGTAAGACGCCATGCCATGGATAGTCTGACCGAGCTCTGTGTAAAGACAGCTGGTTCGGAAGAGTTGTCTATCGCGGCGGAGATTATCAACGGCTTGTGGCAGTGGATCGAAGCTCTCGAGACGGGCGACAAGGAAACAGCCGCTGTGCTTTCCAAGTCGGAAACGACCAACCTTCACCTGGTACTCAAGGCCATTTGCCTGAGCCCAGAACGGGCTGGACCTGAGGTCGACAAGACCAAACTGGAGACGCAAATGTGCTCTCTGCTCGTCTTGGCCAAGCCCAATCTTATCCCACGTGCGAGCTGGATTGAGCTTTGCCTGAGAGTCCAGCTTGATCCCGGTGAGCTCGCCAGAAAATACGACCAACGGCTCATCGACGAGATTGTTCAGAGGACTGGCTTCGAGCAAAAGTCAGAGGCCGTCAAGGCCGCAGCGTACAATGCGGCTGCCGAGCTCGTCTTTGTTGCCCCTGAAACCATGACTTCACGCATCGTTGACCTCATTCAACAAGATCTGGATGTCGCCGCGGTTGAGGCCGTCGGTCCTCTCGAAGCTGCCATCTTCCGCACCCCTGAAGGGACTGCATTTGTCGACGTTTTGGCCAAGAAACAAAACACGGTTCCCAACAAGAACACCAAGGATTATGACACATTGAAGTGGGAGCAGGAGCTCAGAGAACAGCTCGCTCAAAAGAAGGGTACTCAAAAGAAGCTCACTGCCGACGAGACCGCCAAGGTGAACGCCCAGCTCAAGAAAGAGGCGGAGGTCCGGAACTCTGTCCGCCAGACTGCTGCCAAGTTGATTCGGGGCTTCGGCATTGTCAAGAGTCTGGCCACAGGCCCACCAACAGATGCCAGCCGCTGGATCGGAGCGGCCGTCAAGGCAACCCTGGATGTTATCGATGCCGGCGCTTGCTTGATCACTGCAGAGACGGGCCCATTAGCTTTGGTCTCTTGTGCCGAGCAAGTCACGAACCGACTTGGGCCCATCCGCCCCTTTATCGGGGCTGCTACCCTCCGCGCCCATGAGGTCTCAGCACTGCCGGACACCTATACCCAAGAGCCTTTCTTTGATCTTGTTACCAGGGTGCTGTACCGCTTGCGTTTTGCTGGTGAGCAGCGCCCCTTTGACACGGTCTCGCTCATTTATATCTTGCCGCTCGTGCTGCTTGTCCTGGAGAAGGGGGGTTTTGGCGCCGCCGCCGAAGACCGCGATGCCCAGGTTGTTCTCGCCATCGATATTCTCACTTTCCACACAGATGCCTCGTCGGATGAAGCGGTTCCCCGTGATCAAATCGTTGCCACGCTGATTGCGTCGATGCAAAAGTACAACCAGCACTACAAGATCATCAAGGATTGCTTTGCCGACATGGTGCGCTGTGTTGCCCCCAACATCACTCCTGAAGAAATTGCAATCCTGTCTCGCGGTGCCATTGTTTCTCAAACAAGCGTGCGGTCTGCGGTGCTGCAGTCCATCAGCGCCGATGTGGACATGAGCGATCTTGAGGTCTCGGAAGAGATCTGGCTCGCCTGCCACGACGACGTGGAAGAGAACGTTGATACTGCTCGCGAGATTTGGGAGGAGAGTGAGTTCAAGGTTACCGAAGAGCTCGCTCACAAGATGCTGCCCTACTTGGAAAGCAAGGATGCGCAGCTTCGCCGCGCTGCTGCCAGATCGCTTGCCGAGGCTGCCAGCCAACACCCCAATGTCATCAACCCTATTCTTGAGAAGCTCAGGGCATCTTACAGCGAGCTAGCGAAGCCTCGCGTGCAGCTGCTGGATGAGTTTGGCATGCCCAAGAAGATGGACCTGACGGATCCTTGGGAGGCTAGACATGGTATTGCCCTCGCATTCAAGGATATTGCACCACATTTGCAAAAGAACCAGCTCGAGCCATTCTTTGCCTATCTCATCGAGCAAGGGCCGCTCGGTGATCGAAACGGCAATGTACGTGCGGAAATGCTCGAGGCTGCCAACATTGCCATCGAAATTCACGGCAAGGGCATTCTTGACAATCTCATGAAGACGTTTGAAAAGACGCTTGAGGCGCCTGACAAGCACTCTGAGGCGGCAGACCGTGTCAACGAGGCTGTTATCATCATGTATGGTGCTCTTGCCCGCCATCTCAAGCACGGCGACAAGAAGATCCCGGTTGTCATTGAGCGCCTGCTTTCGACGCTCAGCACCCCGTCCGAAACTGTGCAGTATGCCATTGCCGAGTGCCTCCCTCCCCTGGTTCGTATTTCGGGTGACAAGTCGTCCAAGTACTTCGACCAGATGCTCGAGGTTTTGATGACGTCTCAGAAGTACCCTGAGCAGCGCGGTGCTGCCTACGGTCTGGCTGGTCTTGTCCAGGGCAGGGGCATTGCTGTGCTGAAGGAGTATCGCATCCTGGTTACCCTTCACAGCTGCCTCGAGAACAAGAAGGATGTCCGTCAGCGCGAGTCTGCCCTACTGGCTTATGAGTTGCTGTCAACCATTCTGGGCCGCGTCTTTGAGCCCTATGTCATCCAGATCGTGCCCCAGCTTCTCGCCGGTTTCGGTGATGCCAACGCGGATGTGCGTGAGGCTGCTCTGGCTGCTGCCAAGGCCTGCTTTGCCAAGCTGAGCTCGTATGGTGTTAAGCAGATTTTGCCCACACTCCTCAGAGGTCTTGACGACGATCAGTGGCGTAGCAAAAAGGGAGCTTGCGATCTGTTGGGTGCCATGGCGTACCTGGACCCTCAGCAGCTGGCTCAGAGTCTTCCTGAGATTATCCCACCACTGACGGCTGTCCTGAATGACAGTCACAAGGAGGTGCGGTCTGCGGCCAACAAGAGTTTGAAGAGATTTGGCGAGGTCATCACCAACCCCGAGATTCACAGCTTAGTCGATGTTCTCCTCAAGGCCCTCAGCGATGCCACCAAGTATACCGACACTGCTCTCGATGCGCTCATCAAGGTGCAGTTCGTGCATTACCTCGACGCGCCTTCGCTGGCTCTTGTCAGCCGTATCTTGGAGCGTGGTTTGGCCGATCGTTCCAACACCAAGCGCAAGGCGGCCCAGGTTATTGGCAGCTTGGCCCATCTTACCGAGCGCAAGGATTTGGTCTCTCATCTGCCTGTGCTCGTGGCTGGTCTCAAGCTTGCTATAGTTGATCCTGTGCCTACCACCCGTGCCACAGCTTCCCGCGCCCTCGGTTCACTTGTTGAGAAGCTGGGCGAGGATGCGCTGCCAGATCTTATTCCCGGTCTTATGCAGACGCTCAAGTCCGATACTGGTGCGGGCGACAGACTTGGTTCTGCCCAGGCGCTCAGTGAGGTCCTTGCTGGTCTTGGTACTTCGAGATTGGAGGAGACCTTGCCTACCATTCTGCAAAATGTCGAGTCTGCCAAGGCCTCAGTCCGCGAGGGCTTCATGTCGCTGTTCATCTTCTTGCCCGTGTGCTTCGGCAACAGCTTCGCCAACTATCTCGGCAAGATCATCCCGCCTATCTTGTCTGGTCTTGCGGATGATGTTGAGAGCATCAGAGAAACAGCTCTCCGTGCTGGTCGCCTTCTGGTCAAGAACTTTGCAGTTCGTGCGGTTGACTTGCTCCTTCCTGAGCTTGAGCGTGGTCTTGCTGACGATAGCTACCGCATCCGTCTCAGCTCTGTTGAGTTGGTCGGTGATTTGTTGTTCAACTTGGCTGGTATCAAAGCCAATGCCGAGGAGGACGAGGAGGAGGATCAGGATGCTACCAAGGAGGCCGGTGCGTCTCTCCGTGAGGTTCTCGGGGATGAGAAGCGGAACAAGATTCTCTCGGCGCTGTATGTCTGCAGATGTGATACCGCGGGTGCGGTGCGGTCGGCGGCTATCAGTGTCTGGAAGGCGTTGGTGCACAGTCCCAGAACCCTCAAGGAGCTGGTACCAACCCTCACGCAGCTGATTATTCGGCGGTTGGGCAGCTCCAACATGGAGCACAAGGTCATTGCTAGCAACGCCCTTGGTGAACTTATCAGGAAGGCTGGAGATGGTGTGCTGGCTACCTTGTTGCCTACGCTGGAGGAGGGCTTGCAGACGTCGAGCGATGTGGACGCCAAGCAGGGCATCTGCCTTGCGCTCAAGGAGCTCATCTCTTCTGCCTCTCCAGAAGCGCTGGAGGACCACGAGAAGACGCTCATTTCTGTTGTCCGCACGGCTCTCACCGACTCGGATGATGAGGTTCGCGAGGCAGCGGCCGAGGCATTTGACTCGCTGCAACAGATCCTCGGCAAGCGTGCGATTGATCAGGTGCTGCCGTATCTGCTCAACCTGCTGCGGTCCGACGAGGATGCTGACAATGCTCTCGCGGCTCTGCTCACGTTGCTTACCGAGACGACACGCTCCAACATCATTCTGCCCAACCTCATCCCGACGCTCATCGCGCCGCCTATTTCGGCCTTTAACGCAAAGGCGTTGGCGAGCCTGTCCAAGGTGGCCGGTCCGGCTATGAACCGCCGTCTGCCAAACATCATCAACTCGCTCATGGACAACATTATCAACTGCACCGAGGACGACCTCAGGGAGGACCTCGACAACTCGTTTGACACGGTGCTGCTGTCTATTGACGAGTATGACGGGCTCAATGTGGTGATGAACGTGCTGTTGCAGCTCACCAAGCACGAAGATCACCGCAAGAGATCGGCCACCGCTCGCCACTTGGCCAAGTTCTTCGCCGAGGCCGACGTGGACTACTCGAGATACAACCAGGACATCATCCGGGCGCTGCTGATCTCGTTTGACGATCGTGACAAGGAAGTCGTCCGGTCCGCGTGGAGCGCCCTGAGCGAGTTCACCAAGCGGCTCAAGAAGGAGGAGATGGAGGCGCTGGTCCCGTCGACAAGACAGACGCTCCTCCACGTGGGCGTTGCGGGGGCCAACCTACCTGGTTTCGAGCTGCCCAAGGGCATCAACGCCATTTTGCCCATCTTCTTGCAGGGTCTCATGAACGGCACGACAGAACAGAGGGTCAGCGCCGCGCTGGCCATCTCCGACGTGGTGGACAGGACGAGCGAGGCGGCGCTCAAGCCGTTTGTCACACAGATCACCGGCCCGCTCATCCGTGTTGTGTCTGAGCGGTCGACCGAGGTCAAGTCGGCGATTTTGCTTACGCTGAATAACTTGTTGGAGAAGATGCCGGCGGCGCTGAAGCCGTTCTTGCCGCAGCTGCAGAGGACGTTTGCCAAGAGTTTGGCGGACACGTCGAGCGAGCAGTTGAGGAGCAGGGCGGCGAAGGCGCTGGGGACGCTGATCAAGTTTACACCGAGGGTTGACCCGCTGATTGCGGAGTTGGTGACGGGTTCGAAGACGAGCGATACCGGGGTCAAGACGGCCATGCTCAAGGCGCTGTATGAGGTTGTTAGCCGGGCGGGAGGCAACATGGGTGAGGGGTCGAGGCAGGCGATCCTGGGGATGATTGACGGGGGGGATGAGCTGGACGAGAGGGACAGCGGGATGGTGACTACGCATGCGAAACTGTTTGGGGCGTTGGTCAGGAACGTCAGTGTGGAAGTGGCCGGGGGGTTGTTAAGGAACAGGGTACTGAAGGGAGGGGAAGGGGGTTTGATGGGGGTGTTGGCGTTGAATGCGGTTCTGTTGGAGGCGGCGGGAGTGGTGGGTGAGTGTGGGCTTGGGGACGAGTTGCCCGAGGTACTTTGCGCGGGAATGGTTGGGAAGGATGTGAGTACTATTTGCCTTTGATGTATTGTTTTGGGAGTTCGAAAAGAAGCTAACATTTGAACACAGCCGTCGATTGCGGACAATTATATCGCCGCCACGGGTAAATACCTCCTTTCTGCCGACCTCCCCAAGTCGTTTGAGAGCACCAAGCCCATCTTCACCACACTTTCCACCATTATCCCTCCGGGCAACGCGAGTGATACGCGCCGGTTGGCGCTTGTGCTCGTCCGGACTCTGGCGCGCACCCATCCCGACATGGTCCGCCCTCACCTGAGCATCCTTGCGCCGCCCGTGTTTGCCTCGGTGAGGGACACGGTCATCCCGGTCAAGCTAGCGGCAGAGGCGGCGTTTGTGCAGCTTTTTGCCGTGGCGGACGAGGAGAGCAAGGTGTTTGACAAGTGGATTTCGGGGATGGACTTACAGGCCAATGCGAAGAGGAGCATGCAGGATTACTTCAAGAGGGTGGCGCTGAGGTTGGGGGCGCAGGTTAGGGAGAGGGAGGGAGGCGGAGGGGGGCAGGGGGGGTTGGGGCTGTCGAATGATGAGGTGGAGGATGAGAAGGAGTTGATGGCAGTTGGGAAGGTGGATGTGGGGGGGGATGTTTTGGGGAGGAGTAAGGGGGGGGATAAAAGGGTCGTGTCTACATGGTGTTACATAGGTAGTTGGGAAGGGAAAAACGTTATTTTGATGTATTTTGCTGATGGGGAGGGTGGTAGTACTTTAGTTGTTGTTTGCGTGTACTTTGAAGATCAAAAAGATTTGATGACTCCACTTACATCTGGCAAAGGGGTTATTCAAGTGTCATGGTTTGGTTGTTGGTGACTGAACATGTGGAACATAGTTAAAGTGTTGAGACTTGAGAGGTATAGTGGTGTGTTGTGTTGTGTTGT
Organism: Podospora pseudoanserina; assembly: GCF_035222485.1. Lineage (NCBI taxonomy): Eukaryota > Fungi > Ascomycota > Sordariomycetes > Sordariales > Podosporaceae > Podospora > Podospora pseudoanserina. Next base: position 176,954 of record NC_085923.1, read on the forward strand.
GTTGTGTTGCTGAGGTAAAGAAAAGCCTGAGTTTCACCGTTGAGGACTCGGGATATGTTGATGTTTAATAAACTCTAGGGGACAGTTGAGTGACAGTTTGGGCATCCTTGATGGCTTTCAAAAGAGAATCATCTGTTGGCGGCAAATGATGGTAGAAAAGTGTTGAGAAGGTATATGTAATACTCTTGTGGGGACTTTGAATTCACATTGCAGGCTATTGACTTTAAATTGTAGACGACGTGTATACATGTGGGTTGGCTGTTAGGGTGTGGAAATGGGAGTGTGGTATTTGAGGAGAATTAAATGAAGAATAGCCACCGAGACAACTGGCAGGGATGATAAAAGGGGATTGAGGTGTTGGGGATGGGAGTCGGGTTTTTGAAGTTGGCTGTTAATAACTATTTTGCTGTGTTGCCTTGGGCAAGTATGTTTGTCAGGAGAAGACTGCATCCATGGCTTCGATATGTTTGAGTAGGTGGAAGACGGGCCTGATTTGAGTATTACCTCCTCGCCATCAAAAGTTCGAGGTCCATGATTGCAAAAGTGTTGATAGAATGTTTGGTGGTGGAATGCCTGTTTTGGCATCTGATGTCAATGGGAAGCCGGGCATGTACAAAGGTCATGAAGTCATGATTTGTAAGTGCAAGTGCTTGGTGTCCAAGAAGACCCGAGTCTGTGCCCACGGGAAAATAAGTTTCATTTTTTGTTTCTATCTTTCTCCTGTCAACTTAGGCCTTGCTAACATGCTATCAGGTAATCATATCATTCAAATAGCAATAACCTGCCAATATCTGCCCCATGTCAACAGAGAGCAAGCTGATGTTGTCGTTGATGGGCCCTTGATAAGCTGATAGGAAATAAAGTGGGACCGGGCGCATGGACCGCTGACTCCTTGCCGGAGTTGCAGCGAGCAATTGGTTGCACGTGTTAGGGCACGTGATCCACACGAACCCTTTGCCAATCGCAGCCAAATTTGCGGGCCCACCCGGGAAACCCACAAACTGGCGGCTTGAGAAATTCTGAGGAACGAACTTCCCCTCAGCGGAAAATCCAATCCATCGACAACCTCCCATACTAACCATCTACAGCATCAATCCGTCAAGATGTGAGTACCAGCCGTCATCGATCCGACCGATTCCCACCATCACAGACCTGCTACATTTCAGAGGCCGGCGAGTTTGGGGGGCACGATGGCCAACCCCTCCGTGCAAACCGAACGAACCGCCGAAGATACAGCCCTTGTCGAATCCCCGATTTCCGTCGAGCACACACACACACATACACACCTCCAGACACACGCGCCCATCGAAAAAATAAAATAAAAATACAGACAGAGCGACAAGATGCTGACGTTTTCGGCTCTGTAGGGTTAACCTGAGGACCCAGAAGCGCCTGGCGTCGTCCGTCCTGGGCTGCGGTCAGCGCAAGATTTGGCTCGACCCCAACGAGGTCAGCGAGATCTCCAACGCCAACTCCCGCCAGACGATCCGCAAGCTCGTCTCCGATGGCCTCATCATCAAGAAGCCCGTCACCATGCACTCGCGCTCTCGCGCGCGGGAGCTGAACCTCGCCCGCCGGATTGGTCGCCACCGTGGCTTCGGTAAGCGCAAGGGTACCGCCGATGCCCGTATGCCCGAGTACGTAACAACCGCCTTCGATTCCCGGCCGAGTATCAGAATGGGAGGATAGGACTCGAAGACAGTCGGGGATATCTTATTGGATTTTGATGCTCGGGGGGGGGTTAGAAGAAATGCATGACAAATCGAGCATGTGTGCTGACAACCGATGCAGGCAGGTCCTCTGGATGCGTCGCCAGCGTGTCCTCCGCCGTCTGCTCGTCAAGTACCGCGCCAGCGGCAAGATTGACAAGCACCTCTACCACGAGCTCTACCACTCCGCCAAGGGTAACACCTTCAAGCACAAGCGTGCCCTCGTTGAGCACGTATGTTTCCTCCATCTTGTGGGCGGTGTGTTTGGGACACATGACACTGACATTCACCCTCGCAGATTCACCGTGCCAAGGCCGAGAAGGCTCGCGAGAGACAGATCAAGGAGGAGATGGATGCCAAGCGTGCCAGAACCAAGGCTGCCCGCGAGCGCAAGCTCGAGAGACAGGCGGCGAAGAGAAACGCCCTTCTCGGCGAGGGCGAGGAGGAGTCCAAGTAGATTTCTTCATCAACAATGTGAATGGACAATGGATTCTTGGCGGCCTTGCATTCGGAGTAATGGGTTGGGCTCTTTTATGGACGCATTCTCTCTACCTCTCGGTCCTCTCTCTGCTGCCACACGCTGGACTCGCTCCCCCCCGGCCGTGCAGGTGTGTGCTGTTGTGATGGGACGTGGTCTCTCCAGACTCGAGACAAGTTCTGGCTTCCATGTTTAGGCATTGAAAAACGGAATCAATGGGTTTGCCGGGTGCGATGACAATTATTTTCTTTTTCCCTTCGAGATATTGACAATCTGGTACATGTACAATGCTGTGCGGTTCAAGTTTGACGTGCTTGTGGGAGATGGACATGTCGAAGCAAACGAATTGGGCGAGTGATCACAAACATGGATGTACACATCATTGAGCGAAAAGAGGCGAGCTTCGCAAGGTCTATATCCGTCACAAGACACCACTTGGCATCTCTGCTCAACAGTGACGCTACCTACATATCTACGCAACTATCATGGATCCTTGCCAAAAGCACGTCCGTCCCATGTTCGAAACAGAGTACAGTAGGGATACACCAGCTACCTAGAACCAAAACACCCCAAGCTACCTTGTCGGAAGCTCGCGAATAACGTAATGAAATGCCCTCAACCCCAGTCCGCCCAGAGAAAACACAAGCAAAAGCAGTGCAAAGTATAGAGTAATAAGAACCACCTTTTGTGTCTAGTGGGTGCATCAACGTAATATTGTGGTTGGGTCAGAGGCAGTCAAATTGTTCCGTTCAAAAGGTTGGTGAATCTGGCGCCCGGAACATGTCAGCATGTCCCCCTAAGAAGGAGGACCAAATTGCATATGTGATTGAAGCGCGCTCATCATCCCCAATATAGTTGATTTGAAGAAGAAAAAAGAAGAAAAAAGGGTCAAGCTCGGAGCGGGGGGGAATTAAGAAGTGAAATACTCTTGGTGTTTGTGTGGGTGCACGTGCCGCGATGTGGCTTGTGGCTGATAGTTGAGCGTGGCTTGACAAAAGGTGGATGGTGTAATGTGGTGGGGGAAAGGTCGGCGTTTGGGGGAAGGACAACCGCGGGTCGGAGTGCTTGTGGTTGGCGTTGCCCAATCAGAGAGGGGTCCAGCGGTAGGTCCCATCCATGGGTGTTGTTCGCCGCCCGTCATTTATTACTCCGGGTTTATTTCCAATCACAAACCTTGCTTTGGTTCGGTGTCATTGGTGGTTTGAGAGACGACAAAGGTTATTCCTCTTGACATCACTACCTTGCTGGAGATTCGGGAGGAGGCAATTGGTATGTTTTTTCTATCTCTGGGTTGTGCGGGTGGTGTGGTTGCTTGTCTGACAGTGGTGGGTTTGAGTAGGAGCTCGAAACTTGACTTATATACGATGACGACAATCCCGGCGTTGCGGAGCGCCGCCGGCGGTTCCCCCTCGGCTGCGATGATGAGAAGGATGATAGCCACCACCACCACGACGGCCACGATGACGAGGAGGGCGGGACAGCTTGGGGGATGGAGGTCAAGACAGCAGCAGCAGCAGCAGAAAAGATTTGTTTCGTCGTTAGGGAATGATACGCAGCAGAAGGTGGGGGGTTTATGTTGACGTACAAGGAAGGGAAAGAAAACAAATGCTGACAGGCACATGCAGTTGCTTGCGGCGCATTTGCAACAGGCGGATCCGATTATGTATGATATTGTCGAGAAGGTTAGTACCCAGGAGAAGGAGTGCGATGGGGCATGGGTGCGGGGGTGTGCCGAAGCTGACGTGGTGACAAACAGGAGAAAGTCAGGCAAAAGCAGTTCATCAACTTGATCCCTTCCGAGAACTTTACCTCGCAGGCTGTGCTGGATGCGCTGGGGAGTCCTATGCAGAGTGGGTTTTCTTGCGAACCTGGAGGAGTGGGACGAGAATGCTAATGGTGGACAACAGACAAGTACTCTGAGGGATACCCGGGTGCGAGATACTACGGCGGTAACGAGTTCATCGATGCCTCCGAGAGATTATGCCAGCAGCGCGCACTCGAGACGTTTGGACTGGATGCCAAGGAGTGGGGGGTGAATGTTCAAGGTAGGATAGGGGGAGGGACGGCTTCAAGAGAAAGGAATGAGTGCTGACAATGTTGGGAATGAATAGCTCTCTCTGGTGCGCCAGCGAACCTGTATGTCTACTCAGCCATCATGGAAACTCATGATCGGTTGATGGGTCTCGATCTACCCCACGGCGGCCATCTTTCCCACGGGTACCAGACCCCCACCAAGAAGATCTCGTTCATCTCCAAGTACTTCGAGACGGTTCCTTACCGACTTGACGAGTCCACCGGCTTGATCGACTACGATAAGCTCGAGGAGCTGGCAACCATCTACCGCCCCAAGGTTATCGTCGCTGGCGCCTCGGCTTACAGCAGGCAAATCGATTATGCTCGTATGCGGGACATCGCCGACAAGGTGAAGGCCTACCTTGTGGCTGACATGGCGCATATCTCCGGTCTTGTCGCCGCCAAGGTCATGCCTGGGCCGTTTGGCTACGCAGACATTGTCACGACGACTTCTCACAAATCCCTCCGTGGCCCCCGTGGCGCGCTGATTTTCTTCCGCCGCGGTGTGAGGAAGGTCAACCCAAAGACCGGAGCTGAAGAGCTGTACAACCTCGAGAACCCCATCAACCAATCCGTGTTCCCCGGCCACCAGGGCGGTCCGCACAACCACACCATTGCCGCCTTGGCCGTGGCGCTCAAGCAGGCACAAACACCAGAGTTCAGGGCGTATCAATCGCAGGTCTTGTCCAATGCCAAAGCCTTCGCCAAGAGGCTGGGTGAACCAAAGGAAAAGGGCGGGCTGGGCTACAAGATTGTCTCGGGCGGTACTGATAACCATCTTGTTCTTGTCGATCTGAAGCCGCACGGTGTGGACGGGGCGAGAGTGGAACGGATCCTGGAGTTGGTCGGGGTAGCTTCCAACAAGAACACTGTTCCGGGCGACAAGAGCGCGTTGACGCCTGGTGGGTTGAGAATGGGAACTCCGGCCATGACGACGAGAGGATTCCAGGAGGAGGACTTTGCGCGGGTAGCGGATATTGTCGATAGGTCGGTGACGATTGCGGTCAGGGTGGACAAGGCGGCGAGGAAGGCGGCTGAGGAAAAGGGGGAGGGGAAGACGGCGGGGAGGGTGAAGACCTTTATGGAGTTTTTGGGGGATGGGGAGACAGACACGGAGATTGTGCAGTTGAGGAGTGAGGTGGCGGATTGGGTGGGGACGTATCCTGTTCCTTGGGAGGGGAAGTAAGTGGTGTGGTGATGGGGGGGTTGGTGGTGATGAGAAATGACATGATGAGATGAGGGAGGGGGGTCCGAGAAAGGAGTTTAACAGTCCTTTTGTCACGATGTGCAAGTTTTCCTTTTTTAGGTTATTGTTGGTACTGTCTCAACATGGGTGTTTTTGGTATTGTCATGCATGTTTTGTACTCGGTGAATGGTTATACACAGGTTTGTGTTAGGTTCGACTAAATTTAGCCTGAATGAAACATCTACATCTCATTTGTTCACTTTGAAGACCGATATCATCATCCATATCTCATCATTAAAAAAAGCATGCTATTTTCGCTCATTCGCTGGCTAACATTCAAGTTACAAGACCCAAGATACCTATCCATTCCACTTTTTGTGTAAGTGTTTTTTGTATATCCATCCATCCAAGATGCCGTGTATCCCAAATTTTCCATCTAGTCATGTCACAAAGGCTCTCCCTCCCACAGTCCCAACACCCTCTCCCTCACCCCAGCCCTCTGCTTGATCCCCTCGTAATACTTTCTGAGATATACCTGCTTGATTTCCTCTTCCCCCTCCTCTGTAGTTTTCCCCTTGCTCCCAAAACTCACCGCAAACACCTGCTCCCCACAAACCCTTACAATATCATGCAACACCGGCCACAAGGCGAAATCCACCGGCGACGCCGTCTCCCCCCCAAGCACGAACAACCCCTTCCCCCTCTCCGCACCGGCCCTGACCTCCCCCTCCCAAAACTCCAGCTCCTCCCACAGCAGCACCGTCACAACCTTCTTCACCTTGCCCATCCCGGGCTCCTCCCCTCCCAACCTCTCCCCCAACCCCTCCCGAACAGGCCGCCAAATCCCCTCCCCAAACTCCCTCACCGCCCTGTCCAATAACATGAACCGCTTGGCCACCTGCCCAGGACCAAACTGATCATACCTCCTCCCCGCCCCGTAAACCGCATCCAAATACCTCAACACGTTCCCCCACCCCTCCACCACCCCCCGGTCGGGATCGTTATCCTCAAACCTGCCCCCCGCGGTGCTCACGCTCCCCTTTGCGCAATTTACCCCCAACTCCCCCAGCGCGAACAAGACGCTCGCGTTGGCGATGACGTCGCTCCCGAGACAGTACCGCTTCGGCGTCCCCATGTGCAGCACAGTAAAACCGCCGGCGTAAAAGCCCTCCCAGTCAAAAGCCGGATCGTTATTCTCGGCGGAAAAGGCCTTTAGGAGTTGAATCGCCTCCGGAGTCTGCCCGTTGCGGACGGGTTGGGCTTCACCAAAGGTTTTGCCGGGGGAGCCCTGGCCCCAGATGAGGGTTTGGGAGGGGTTGATGTACGTTCCGATTTGGCGGAAGGTGAGGGAGATGCGGTGACCAGAGTGGGAGAGTTCAGAGGGGGATTTGGAAAGGGGGGGTCGTTTGTCCGGGCGGATGGCGTGGAGCCAGTGCTTGTTTGTCGAGAGGCCCATGCGGAGGAGCGAGTTGTGGGGGAGGGGGACGCGTTGGATCTGGCGTTTGGCTTTTTCCGCAGGCGAGGTTTCTTCTTGGTGGTGTTTGGAGGGGCGGCGTTTGGTGCGGAAAACCATGGTTCGCTCGGCGCCGAGGGAGAGGTTGGCGATGAAGCTGTTGGGGACGATGTCGAGGGTTTTGTCGCTGTGCTCGCTGATGTAGTCGTCGCCGCCGCGATAGTGTTGGATCAGGACGTGGTTGACGGGGTGGCCGAGGTGCTTTTCGATTGCGGTCTTGATCTGGAGGACGGTGGGGGAGAAGGGGAGGAGAGGGGGCGATTCGTCGGCTGGGTGGCGGTAGACGGGCATGTTTCCGTCCTTGTCGACTTCACCCTGGACGGCTATGCGACGAGGAACCTCGCCGCCCATGTGGGACATGCCGGCCCAGCTGACTTCCTCCAGCAGACGTTCAAAGGCATCGGCCGCGAGAGTTGGCGAAAGAACATTGGTGATGACATGAGTGTCGCCTTCACAGGAAGGCTCAGATACAGCACTGGTGAGTTTGACGTCCACACTCTTGGCATCCGGACCAGCTTCCATCTTGGGGCTGCCAGGCTCTTTGCTGTCCCTCTCAGAATCCGAATCTACCTCGATCTTGGAGTTGGTCAGCTGCTGGGTGATCTTCTCAACCTCCGGGTCTGGCTCGATCTTGAGGCTGTCGTGTTGCTTCTTGTCCATGTTGTCCGTCTCAGAGCCCACCTCGATCTTGGTTCTCTTGGTCTGGTGCGGCTCGTCAGGATCGGCTTTCTTCTCGGTCGAGTCCTTCACAGCAGGCGGAGTTGGGTCAGCGTTGGGAGGGGACCTCGGCGGCGATGCGAAGCTTTTATCAGAACCCGAATTGCGCAGCCGTAGTCGGGCGTGTGTTCTTACCCTAGTGGCATTCTCAGATTTAGTGATGGGTGCGCCAGGGGCGCGGGCCGGACCTTGTGGGCTGCTCAATGACAGCTCGCCCTGCTTTGATCCACCACCACTCGTGACGGGCTGCTTCTCCTGTTTCCTCAGCGACTCATCATCGTTGCCTGACGGCGACGAGTCCGAGTCAGCCTCCAAGGGCGTGTGTATGTATTGCTGTTGGACTTGGACATGGGCGTCTTGGGAAGGGCGTTGGTGTGCAGCAGTCGAAGTGCTTGGCCCGCTTGCGCCCCGATCTGGTGGAGGCGGCGCCGTCTTGGCAGACGTGGAGGTGGGCCCGGGAGCCTTGTCTTTCCGTGGTGTGACCGAAGACCCGCTCGGCCGGTTCAACTGCATGTTGGAGATAAAGGGGGAGAGCCCAGACGGGCGGCTGTCTGCCGGCGGCGGTTGCAGTTCTTGCATGACTGCGCTGGCGTTGACCACCTGGCTGCCCGTCAACTGCACGAGCTGTTTGACGGCGTTGAAGTGCCGCAGCTGATTCCGGAAACCACAGCAGTCCTCCACAATCGTCATCTCGTATCCATGTCTGCCTGCATCCAGCGCTGTCGCGTAGATGCTGATGTTGGTCAGGGCTCCACACACGTACAGCCCTGTCACGAAGCGACGCCTCAGTGTCTGCACCAACTCTTGTTGACTCGAGGCAAAGGCGCTGTAGTGTGTCTTGGTGAAGACAATATCCCGGGTGGCATCGACGGCTTCTTGGACTTCTGCAACCAACTCGGCTCCTTTGGTCCCCTTTCTAACACAGGGTTTCTTCGGAGCCCCTCCGTTGCTCAGAAATGCCTCGTCGTCAGCCTCCATCGCGGCGCCATCGTGTTCTCGTGAGGTGGGAGGGCGACCCCGAGCGCTGCCTGGTCTTGGTGGGCGTATTGGCACGTTGGCTGTGATGATCTGCTCTCCTTCGGCCGATAATGACCGGTGACGCTCAAACTCGCTGCGGACCCAGACCACATCACCGGCGCCAGAATCTCGGAAAACTTTGACCAACTCAAGGGACCGCTTCATAAAGTCGTCAGGCTCGCTCACAGGCAGAGCTCCGTCTGGGGAAATAAAGTCATTCTGGAGGTCGACGACCAGCAGGGCCTTCCGTGTCCGTATGGCCGGAATGGCGGCGGGGTTGATGGGGAACGCAGGGCGCATGATGTGTTGACAGGCTTATGATAACATCAGTTTCTTGTTCAAAATGTCAACAAAAGAAGAAATTGAAAAGGGGGAGGAAACAACCTCAGAGTATTCTTGGATTTTCCACACAGCATCACCGGCCCGTCAACTCGATATAAGATATGCTTGAAAAGGCAAGAGACAGAAAAGTTCAAGTCATAGGGCGCGTTGTTGACATGGCAAGCAAGCGTCGGCCGTGTCAGGTTGCAGCGGGTGGATGGTTCGTCGAGTGGCGCCTCGCTCTGTTTCACTCCCTGAGCTCCTCTGAGGTTGACGTCGATGTCTGGTGGGCCAAAAGATGCCGTTCTCGGATCGGAAGCTTGTCACTGGGATATCCACTTGCCGCGGCGGGGCGTTTTAGTTGGTCGTTCTTGGAGGTTGGCGTGTATCGTCCCTCGAGCTGGCTTTTGGGGCAGATGATGGTGTTGACAGGAAAAGTACACGGGGACATCAACAGACTGAACCAAGCGTTATTATTTAGTCATTCGGCGGCGGCGCAAACTCGAATCGGACCGGACACTTTCAGGAAGGCTTCCGCTCTCGGTGGAAGAATCGGTCAGCAGAGACAGCAAAAGTCTCCGTGTTCAGATAAGAAGAAGAGAAGGTGACAAGACGGTTTTATGATCGGGACCCGGGATGCGGCGGTGGGGTAAAAATGGCGATACGACCTTCATCTCTCAGATCGGAATCTCTTCTTCTGAAGGCTTGGGTGTGTGTGAGTGGTCCGCAATTTATCTGGCCCTGCCAGGCCCTCGCCAAGCACTGCAACAGCAACAACACCACGCATACACTACACGCCCCCCCTCTATCTCCTGAAAATCATGTGTCTCCGTGTCTCATCAACCATCAACCTGCTGGAAGGAGTAAGGCCAGCTCTTGACATTGACAGGACCCCTGCCCCGCATGTTCGGACGGATGGCCCCAGGCCCAGATGCTCAGGGCAAGGATCACGACAACCTTGAAGTGGCGTTGGCCAACCACACTCTCCCGGAGCTGGCTCCTCGACCCCACCATCCATCCCACTTCACGTCGGTCTATCATCAGGGCGAGATTTACATCCAAGAGGAGAGGATGATATTCCCTCATGTTGTAATGGCTCGAGCCCACAAGGACGAACGAAACTTGATACCATTTACCAACAGCCATCGTCCCTTGAAGACTCCCCTCTCTCGCACCCTCACCACAAAATAGTTTGACGCACAAAAGTAACTTGACCGATATTATACTATGAACCATGCTTTAAAAGTAAAGAAATGGGCCCCTTTAAAGCCTATAGACCATCCTTCAACTCATGTTGACCTACCTTCGTGTCTCAATTATTCTGTGCCAAGGGTGCCTCGAAATACCAGGTACACGACCGCTACCACCCAACCTGAACAACGGAAATGTAAATTTCCGAACACGCTGTTGGTCTGCTCGTAAAACTCTTATAGATCCGATATACCCACCCATCCGAAACCAGTCTCATAATCCAGGAACAGAAATCTATATCAAGCAAGAACCGCCACTTACCAACCGCCTACATGTATGTACTCACGGAACTCCACGGAAAACCTCAGAACTATACACAAAATCCTGCAGCCGACTTTGGGAACGTTGGATGATGGCCCGGCCTGCATATGCACGCGAAAACGGCGTCTGTGTGTTTCTGCTCACATGATGCAGAGACACACGGCAGGTTGGCGGTCAGGGAGATTCATCAGGACAGGAAACGGAAGAACGGCCTGGTCCGTGTCTTCTCCTGTGTGCGAAGACATTCATGATCTGAGATCCTTCCATGTTGATGTTGCATCAGACAGCTAGTTTATCGCTTTCCGCAACGCGGCACAGCTCCTGCCAGGCAAGCATATTGAAGGCACAGGGCACATCATATACGGTGTAGAATGCAAGGGCTAATTGCACCTCGTCTCAAGTATATCCACAGGCCAGCCAGAAGTTCACAAGAAAATACAACCGCAACAAGCTGAATAATAATCCTCACCCGAGACAACCAGGGGCGTGGAGGGAAAATGCAGAATCTGGCGGCGGCGGCGGTGAGCGTTCAACACGAGCAAGAGCATCGACACAAATCTGCAGCCATCCACCAGAATATCATCCGTCAATGATATTGGATCTCGACATGCAGTTGGAGACAGACATCAAGCAGGAACAACAGTGCGAGAAAGGCCAAGGCCAAGACAAGACAAGACGGGAGGGAGCGGAAGCATGCGTCGCCGTTTAGGTAGGGTTCTGTGCTGTTGTGCTGCTGGGCACAGAGATGAGTTCCCCGAACCCAGACATTGACGTGGCTAGCCGTTTTCTGTGTCTATTTTGGACTGTGCATACCGCTAGATCTGTACCCCGAGGTCGCCGAGCAAGACCTGATCCAAAATATCCCAGCCTGGCTTGATGACCCCAAGATATCTCCATCGCTCTTTGGTGACAAGTAGACAGAACCAACTCAATTAGGCACCTCCGGAATCCTCATCACTCCCCTCCACCCCAACATCCCCCTCAACACCTCCACCACCTCGTCAAAATCCGGCCTCCCCTCCACATCCCCATCCTCGCACCTTCTCTGCAGCTCCTCCAACCCCCTCCTCATCGCCCTCTCCCGCTCCCCCTCCCCCCCTTCTTCCACAAGCCCGAGCACATCCCCCACCAACCTCCCAAACGCCGCCACCTCCACCCTCTCCACCCCATCCTCCTCCTCCCCATACACGCTCGCCGCCCCAAAATCCCCCAACAACCCATGCCCATCCTCCTTGCTAGCCAAAATATTATGCGCGTACAAATCCCCATGACAGATCCTCCGCCCATGTAGATGCGCCCCCGCCCCCGCAATCCCCGTCAGCATCTCCACCGCCTTCCCCATCTCCCACCCCCTCTCGCCCTCCGTAAACCGATCCCGTGTGCAGCTCTCCAGATCCGGCGGCAAGCCCAAAACTTCATACCCCCTCGGCACCAAACTCATCACAATCCCCCCCTTCACCCCTTCCCTTTCCCCTTCAGAATATCCCGTGACCTTTCCCACAACACCTATCAACGACTCGTGCGATCCGGCGAGCAACACCGCCTCCATCTCATCTTCCGGCCTGCCGTCGCTCGTGAGAGAACCTCTGAACATTTTGACGGCTACGTCTTCTGTGAAGTCGGAATCAGGGGAGGGCTTCCATTCTGCTTGGGAGATGATGCCCGAGGCGCCCCGGCCGAGCACGCGGGAGATGGCGAGGGAGCTGTAGGGGATGTCGAGGAGGCCAAAGGGGAGTTTGTGGGCTTTGCGGGAGGAGAGGGAGCAGGGGTTTCCGGCGAAGGAGAGGTAGGCTAGCTTGGGGAAGGCGGTGAACAAGAACTTGGGGAGGGAAGAAAAGTTGTTGGCCGAGAGGCGGAGGAGGGTGAGGTTTTGGCATTGGGTGAGGGAGGGGGGGAGGGTAGAGAGGTTGTTGCCCGCCAGGAGGCATTTCTCGAGGTTGGGACACGAGGAGATGGAGGAGGGGAGGGAGGGGATGCGGTTGTCGGTCAGGATTAGCCAGCGGAGTTTGGGGGGGAGGGTGTTTTCGGGTATGCTGGTGAGCGAGTTGTGGCGGAAGGCGACCATTTCTAGGGTGTGGTGGGAGGAGAGGTCCGGGAAGGTGGTGAAGGCGCAGTTGGAGAGGAAAAGGATTTTGAGGTTGGGGAGAGAGGTGGTGAAATTGGGTGGGAGAGAAGAAAGACCTGTCCCGGAGAGGTCGAGGTAGGTTAGGGAGGGTCCGAAGGTGAAGATCTCATCAGGGAAGACGGTGAGGGAGGGCGTGGGAGTGAGCTTGAACTTGGTGAGGCCGAGGTTGGCAAGGGAGCCATTTTGAAGGGCCTCGAGGTCGTAGGTGTCGTTGCTCATTGTAAAGTGCTGGCTTACACTGTGGACTGGGTTGGTGATCACTGGGCGGAGTGAAAAGCAGAGTGAGCTGAAGTTGAGGCGGGTGAGGCTTCCGAGATTCCAGCCCCAGAGCGGGTCTCATGCTGGGCTTCTCGTCTCACCCGCCTCTGCCCCACAGGGCATACTGAGCATCACATGAGCAAAAGTAAAGACATTCTTATCATGAATATTCCAAACTCAAATCATCTGAACTGAGCGCGCGCAAATCGACTGAACTATTCTGACAAGACACAAAACTGGTGAAGAGAGAGATGCTCAAGGCTGAAATCTAAAGTGGAGATAACTGTGGGGGGTTGTGCAGCGTGAAGCTAGTGCAACGGCCCTTTGACATCAGTGGACCGTGCTCCCGTCAGATTGAACCGCCGCCGAACTTGGGACCCAACTTCCATTGCCAATCTCAAACCCTCTCCAGCAAAAGGCCAGTCCCGTTGCGAGCGACAAAACAAGGCCTCCACACATCCACTCCGAACCGTCACAATAGAATTGGTTCCGTACTCGATCTACCGATACAAATCCATCACAATGTCGTCCGAGGCGCGAAAACGGACGGCCGAGCCCACCGACGACGAGCTGCCAGCCAAGAGGCAACGAAGCGTGGAGGGCGACATCGTCTCGGCCGTGGAACAACTGCAGACATTGAATATCGCACCTTCCATCACCCATGAGGAGATGGCGCGCGCTGGACTGCGTCGCGCCATCGCCCTCGCCTTGAAGCATGTTGGATTCGACTCGTCCGCGAAGGATGCCATGGAGATGTTTACAACGATGGTGGAAGAGTGTAGGTCTTGCATGACGGTCATCAACAGCCTAGTTGAAGATCTAACAAATGAAAACCAGATGTCGAGTCGCTCTTCGGGACTGTCAAGATCAATGCCAATGCTGCTCGCCGTTCCCAACCCATTCCTCGCGACTTTGAGCGCGCGTTGAAGTACTTCAACCTGACCACCACTGCGCTCGAACCACACAAGAAGAATCCTATTCCAAGAGCCAAGAGGATACCTGAATACGAGCCGATACCAGAGCGCGATCCCGTTTTCGTCGACATGCCAGTACTCGGCGCGGAGCTGGACGGTGCTCGCGACAAGGAATCCAAACTCTACATCCCTAAGTCGTTCCCTGCCTTTCCAAGCATTCATACCTACAGATACACGCCTGAGACGATTGAGACCGCTACCGTGGTGGATGACTGGGGGAGCTTTGCTTCGGATTCACAATCCCAGACGCTCAACGGATCACAAGCCACGCCACAGCCGCAACGACCGCTTGCACCCGAGGAGATTCCCCATGGCGATCCCAAGAAGCTGCGCGAGGCTGCCGCAAAGGAAGCAAAGGCAGGGGAGGCGGCTCTACGAAGGTTGATGCGCGCCTCCAAGATCGCGAAGCAGAAGGAGGTCTGGACTTCGGCGCAGTCTCGGCCAGCGAGGCGGGAGCGTCATGAGCTTTGGGAGTCTGCTATGCGCGAGTTCATCGAGGATGACACGAGGGCCAGCGGCAAAGAGGTGGCGTCAGGAGGGTTGCATGGCGAGAAGGGCAGGTTCGAGATTGCCGATCATAGCATGATTGTCAACACGGAGAAACGCTATTTCAGGCATGAAGTCCCTCGAAGTGGTGCCAGGAAGGCTTTGGCCGCCGCTCAGGGTATCTCCAGCAAGGGTTGAGAGGTGGTATGGGACGTAGCGTATAGAGCCGCACAGAATGCAGGACTATGGGATTCGGGGATTCGTAATGCAAGAGGAACCAAGACAGGGTTGGGATGCATCACAGGAGTTTGGACTTAATTTTGGCGCTGGGGAGACGGACGGGAAAACAGGATCATTGATACCCCATGCACAACTCTTCTAGAAATAGGGGTCAATCAGAAGCATGTAGCTTAGCTTTAATCTATTACCATCGCTGAACTCTTTGTTCTCCTGTTTATCTGCAATGGACTTCATTCCTTATCACTTATCAAAGATGCCTTATCGATAGCAAGGCCGCAGCCCATGTCCAGGCGGGCCCGGGCTCAGCTCCACCTAGCTCCAAAGCTAGGTCGGTGCCCCACATACCGACCGCCAGCTGGGAGTGGCTGTCCAGCGACTGGCGGACCGGCGAGCAAAGTGTACCCCACGATCGGACCCTATTTTCGCCGCACAAAAGTTTTGGCAATTCCCAGAGGAGCCCGCAGCGCCCCGATTTCTTGCTGACCCCGACGACTCGAGGCACCGCGAAAAAGCTCACCATTCTTCCCAAGATACTTGCATCTCAGGAAGCACATCAAGATGGCTGAGCAACTCATCCTCAAGGGCACCCTGGAGGGCCACGTAAGTCGTCCCTGCGACCTCGAATTCGCCCATTCTCGCTCGAGTTGGATGCTGACGATTTGGTACAGAATGGCTGGGTCACCAGCTTGGCCACCTCGATGGAGAAGTACGAAACCACGTCGAATCCGACTTCCTAACCGCGAGAACATGCGCTCACCAGTGAAACTAGCCCCAACATGCTCCTGTCGGCCTCTCGCGACAAGACCCTGATCATCTGGAACCTCACCCGCGATGAGACCCAGTACGGTTACCCCAAGCGGTCGCTCCACGGCCACTCTCACATCGTCTCCGACTGCGTACGTTAGATCAAGATCAGAATCAGAAGAAGGAGGGGCAGTGTGCTGATTGGCGTGGCAGGTTATCTCGTCGGATGGCGCTTATGCCCTCTCTGCCTCGTGGGATAAGACTCTCCGTCTTTGGGAGCTCTCCTCCGGCACCACCACCCGCCGTTTCGTCGGCCACACCAACGACGTCCTGTCCGTCTCTTTCTCCGCCGACAACCGCCAGATCGTCTCCGGTTCCCGCGACCGCTCCATCAAGCTCTGGAACACCCTCGGTGACTGCAAGTTCACCATCACCGACAAGGGCCACTCCGACTGGGTTTCCTGCGTTCGCTTCTCCCCCAACCCCCAGAACCCCGTGATCGTCTCTGCCGGCTGGGACAAGCTCGTTAAGGTATGTGGGACTTGGACGTATTCGGCAACTGTTGCGGCGATGATGCCTTGCAACCTAAAGTATTTGCTACTTCAGAGCCTCCGGGCCATGAGACAAACTATTTCACCATGCACTGAGCCGCAACAATTTGCAGACCATTTTTGAGGGAGTCCCACCGAGAATTCCACGCTGACATGGCTTGTTTACAATAGGTTTGGGAGCTCTCCAGCTGCAAGCTCCAGACCGACCACATCGGCCACACCGGTTACATCAACACCGTCACCATCTCGCCCGATGGATCCCTCTGCGCTTCCGGTGGCAAGGACGGCACCACCATGCTCTGGGATCTCAACGAGAGCAAGCACCTCTACTCCCTCAACGCCAACGACGAGATCCACGCCCTCGTCTTCTCCCCCAACCGCTACTGGCTCTGCGCTGCCACCTCCAGCAGCATCATCATCTTCGACCTCGAGAAGAAGAGCAAGGTTGATGAGCTCAAGCCCGACTTCGCCAACGTTGGCAAGAAGAGCCGCGAGCCCGAGTGCGTCTCCCTTGCGTGGAGCGCTGATGGCCAGACTCTGTTCGCTGGCTACACGGACAACATCATCCGTGCTTGGGGTGTCATGTCCCGCGCTTAAGTTGAATGGAATGGTTAATGCTTGAGTGCCCGGGATCAGTCGGGGCCGGCTGAGGGGGAGGAATGAGAGGTTGGTTTTATGGGTGGTTTGCTATAAAATCGGCCGCGCTGCCGCGTGGGGAGAAAATACCAGGAAGCGTCGCGATATATCGATGGGTTCCAACGGCTGGGAGGGGCGTACTTCGGAATGCTTGTCTTCGCTTTGGGTTCTCTTTCATGACACAGCATTTTTGCGAGGCAAAAGAGGGAGCAGGGAATAAAAAGAAATTTCTGTGCCTGTCACTGCTCTTGTCCTTGTCGCCGTGGCAGGCCTCGCGGCGGGGGAAGCCCGGCTGCCGGGTGGCATAGATAATAGCAACCCCATGACCAACAACGAATCATGAAGTCAGTTGTTTTGTGATGTGTATTTTTGTGTCCGTTTCAGCACTGATATCCACCTCTCTTGACACCCCAACTGTCTCATGTATTCTTTCTCTTCATTTCCCTCTGAAATAGAACTGACTAGTTGTGTGTGTGTATGAAGTCACTTTTGCGAATCTCGAGGCGGGTAGGCATCATGATATGCCAAAAACAGCAGTTAGGGTGTACTCGAGAGAAGTTTGATTTTTCCACCGCCATAATCATTCCAACATGAATATCCATGTATTCTCGTCTTTCACTTGTTATGAAGTGCAAGTATAAAAATCTAACTGAAGGATGGACCGGTCAGCCGCTCTGGTTGCTATATGCCTAGCCCAACACGTCGTCAGTAGAGCCTGCCGCGAAGAATAAAGGCCTTTTGAGGATAATCAGCAGGCCTCCAAGACAGTTCACAGGCCTTGAATATTATTAAAACGGGGGTTAGAGAAGTCGATTTGCTCTACAGATACCTTGACCATGGAAAACAGTCCAAGGCCTTGAAACATGACCGAGAGGGGGTTTCTGTTACCATTCTATGGCCTATTGATCATCCTTTACCGCATTCAACTTACCCACACAGCAGTGCCCATTTCTACTTTGCTCACAACGTAAGAGACATGAGACTTGTAGGAATCTACACCGTCCCAAAATGCAAAAGACAAGTTTTTGGGGAGCAGGAGGGACGATAGGAAAGTGATTTAAAAAACAAAAAAATCAGGTATTAAGTTTGTGGGTGAATAGCATAGAGTGGCTAAAGCTGGTTGGTATATTCTCTCTGGTTATCAACGGAGAGAGTTGTGATGGCTACTACTGACCCACGGTTGGGGGTGTAGCTAGCTAAGTACATTATCTGACATTTCTGCTTTGCCCTTTTTCCTTTTCTCTTGATCCTTGGTTGGTTACCCGGTAGGTGGGCCGGGAAGGGTGGGTGTTGATGTTGCTAGGTGGTGGTTACAGTATCGTCTTTGGAGGACGGACAAGGAAAAGGCAGCGGGTATCATTTCTTTCTTGGTGGTGCTGCGTAAGAAAAGAAAAGAAAAGAAAGGAAGGGAAGAAAAGAAAGGAAAGAAAGGAAAGGAAAGAAAAGAAAGGAGATTTGGGTTGAGTGTGGTGATTGGTGTTGCTGGTGAAAGAAGAGGGTGGTTTGGGCTGGGGGTGTAGACAAGCTTCATTGATCGGGATGTCCAACACCAAGAACGGGCTGTCAAAAGGTCGAGAGAGCTGTTCATCAGTTGCAAACCGCGAATGATCTCG
Source organism: Podospora pseudoanserina (assembly GCF_035222485.1). Lineage (NCBI taxonomy): Eukaryota > Fungi > Ascomycota > Sordariomycetes > Sordariales > Podosporaceae > Podospora > Podospora pseudoanserina. Next base: position 195,107 of record NC_085923.1, read on the forward strand.
AACCCGGCAGATTAGGCAGACGAGCGGTAGGGGTTGTAACAATGCCCATTCCCACTTCCACGACCAGCACCAGCACCAGCACCAGCACCAGCACCGCCAGTACTCCAATGCCGACCATGACCATCCCCCATCTCATCAATCCCCTGCTCAGTAACTGTGCTCCCTCCCCCTTGCCACTGCTCCTGCTGCTCCCGACCACCCCTCCCCCGTCCAATCTCCACCACCTGCGCCCTCCTAACCCCCACAGCAGGCCGTCCACACCCAAAGCTGTGCTCAAAATCAAACTCAAACTCCTGACTAACCGGCCTCCCCTCCTCCGTCGCCTCGAGTTCATGAATCCCCCCCCTCACATTTGGATCCTCTCGCCTTTGATGATGATGATGATGATGATGATGACCCCCCCCGGCGAAACCAACATAATCCTCCCTCGCCCCATAATACTCGTCCAACCCACGCTGGTACTCAATCTCCTGAAGCCGGTCGTGGACCTCCCTGCTGTAGAAGGGGAACTGGGGGCCCGAGTTTGGGGGGAAGAGGCCGATGGCGGGCTCGGAGTAGGACGGGAAGGGGTGGGTGCTGTGGGTTGACTGGTAGCTTTCGCGGGTGTTGGGACCAAGAGCCGGGGGGGAGAGGTGGGAGGGTTGGGTTTGGGATTTGCGGAGAGGGGAAAACGAGTTGCGGTTAGAGGTTAGGTTCTCGTTGGCGTAGGCGTGGATGAAGGGGGAAGAAGCCGGCCAGGGGGTGGGGGTGCTGGGTCTGCCTCCTTCGGGGGGAGGGGGAGGGTCGGGGTGGGAGATGTAGGGGATTATGTTGTTGGAGGGGGAGGGATGGGGGGAGGTGTGGACGGATTGCTGCGGGATTGTGGAGGTGCCGGCTAGGGTGGTCAGGTCGCCGTCGGATGGGGAGAAGGGGAGGATGGGGTTGGAGGAGAGGGGACCCGGGATGGCGTGGCGCTCTGAGTGGACTGTGCCGAGGGAGTTGGTGTCGGTTGGCTTGGTATTCGGTTGGTTGACGCTGAGGACTGTGAAGGGACTCCGTTTTTGCTCGGGCTCGGTCTCGGGGGCGTGGCGGCGGCGGTAGCACACAAAGGTGAGGGCGACCATGCCGAAGAAGAAGAGGAGCCCGAGCGGGATGCCGACGGCGAGGATGATGGTGGTCGTATTAGGTGAGTTGGGAGCCGTCACATTGGTAGGCGGCGTACCCATGGCCATGGTCGAGGTCGAGGTCATGCTCGATGTGCTCGAGGTGCTTGAAGTGCTTGAGGTTTTGGCCAGGGGGATGGAGGTGACCGTCGAGAGAGCGGTTCCATGGATCTCTAGAGTCTCTGAGGCTATTCTCGCCACTCTGGTTAGCAAAGACCGGGCTACATGTTTGTGGTAAAAGACACAAAGTCAGAGACAGAGTCCACCGCAGCCGCACTTACCCATCATACCCCAAGCCTCAGCAATATCGTATCCATCAAGTGAGGCCCCATCGTGATCGCACTTGGTAGGGTCAAGGGCATCATTGGAGCAGAACAAGGTCAAGTTGTCGGCACGATCTGAATTGTCACATGAAATGACCATGACCACGCCGTTGACTGCATTTGCGAAGGGCCTCGCATGATCAAGACATTTCTGCGGACAACCGGGTGCCTTTTCCCACGCGTCTGGCTGCGCGGTACATCCCCCACGATACATTACCGCCACCGCGGTGTTTCCCTCGCCGCCTGTGTCTGTGTCTGCTACACCGCACAGATTGGCCTCTCCGAAGCATATATCACCCGACGAACAGCAGACCACTGAGTCATTGGGCGAGTATGTTTTGCCAGAGTCGAGACAGGGATAGAAGGGCCCGAGGCTATTTGAATCTCCCGAGGCTGCGGTGCCATCAGCCGGCGTGCCATCAGGCCAGTAGCAGCCTGTTTCTGACACCCTCTTAGCAGAGTCACTGGGGTGGTTATTGTTGGCAAACGTAGGGGCCGGGTCGTTGGCAAATGTCGGGGCTGGGTTGAAGCGAGCGACCGGATTGGATTCCTCACAAGAGGAAATGTTTGAGAAGACGGCCATCTTTTGTTTCGTGGGTGGCTTGCAGGTAATTCAACCGTCGAAATTGAGGTCAGCATCGAATTGCCAATTCCTGAGCAACAAGGTCGATGTAATGACTTGCAGCGATCAGGCCTCAGCCGTGTAGGGACGAAGGGTCGAAAGTAGGTACTCAAGTATATGATGAGCCTTGCCCGCTCTGGCTATGTACCACGGCCGTAACCAAAACCACGCGGCGGTGAGTTGTGGACGGTGCTAGACGTTGTGGTCGAGTTTGCAGAACCTTTGAAAAGGAATTCTGTGGCGGTGCGCTGCAAAACGGTGTGATGGTTGGAGAAAGAGAAGAAAAAGAAGAAAGTGCAAAGTCGCAACGGACGACAAGTAAATGGCAGAGAAGGGGTGGGGGGAGCAGCCTATAATTACCAGTGGGCAAAAATTTGTTTGAATAGGTAAGGTAGTGAGAGGAAAGTCGCAGAGCAGAACTGGCCTATTGTGAGAGTCGCCTGAACAAGCACGCTGTGGGCAAAAAGGTACCTCGCACACAATAAAGAAGCACGCAGAGATGGGATGAATCGTAGGTGGGAGCAGCTGCAATTCACAGTCGCTCATCTCCGCCAAGCACTCTTGTTGAGATTTGTTCATCATCCTCTACTGCCCTAGATGTGCCATCTTATTTCATTTGGTCTTTGCTGCTCCCGCCTTTTTCATCACCGCGCTGCTCCTCAACGACCTTTACTCTCGCATCGGATATCTGCGAGGACAGCTGAGATGACTCCTTCGACACCGTCGACACCGACACCGCCGGAGTAACCTCCACCCCATCCGTCACCCCATCTCGTTCTTCTTGCTCCGCACGAAGCCTCTGGGCTCTCTTCCATTGGTAGATCACCCCACTCAAGAATATCACCAGCGCCAACCCAAAGATTGCATCCAAACCCACCGCTATCGTCACCCCGTTTGTAGTGAACAGCGCATTGGTTTCGCGGGTTATCTGGGTGCTCTCCACCGGTAGCGCTGGCGTTGTTGCAGTAAGTGGCGATGCCGAGGTCTGATTTTGGTATACTCGTTGTATCGCATGCCGTGATAATATGGTCTCATCATGGAGTTGTTGGGGTTGTTGACATAATGTCCCTCGACGACCACAGCCGTCTGATTCATTGTTCGCCAGCCCTGCCTTGGCAAAAATCCCGTGTCGGAGGCGGATAACCCCCATTGTGCTTTTCGTTCCTTTTGCCCTTCCAGAAGCCAAAAGCTGTTGTTGAAATCAGAGGCTTGGCGGTTTTGTTTTTTGTTTTGAATATCAGGGGCAAAATCAGGGGTAGACCCACTGTCGACAGCAACCACGAAGTAAAAAGCAGGTCAGGAAAAGAGAACAGGAAAAGGAACAAAATATCATCAGGGAATACACATGGATTTTTGAATCTTCGTCAACATTTTATTTCAATTTCTAGGCCAGCACTGACTTGCACAAAGCGACCTACCGCATCGGACCAGGACGGTACCACCGGTAGCATACTAGAAATTGTCACCAGGTTTGAACCTTTTCCGTCAGGTTCTTCTCCGAGTCTGTGCTACCCTTCCCCGTGCTGTCACTGACGTGGCCGGAGAATTTCTTTGGTGTTATTGGCCACTCCGACATTTTCCGCGTGTTTGCCTCACCTGTCAGCACGGCTTCATTGTGTTTGTAACAGTTTGATCAGGTCGATGTCGATCTTGATTACGTGCAAAGTTCAGATCTCATCGACTCGCTCAAAATAGACCTGTTTCTGGCTGATGGACTGACACACAACATTTACACAACAGTCACATTCGAACAGTTCATGTGTTGTGTGAGCGTCAGTGTAGCCATCGACGAGAAGCCCCGTCGAACAGCGCAAGAGTTGAAATTCAAATTGCGAGAAGCTTTTCCAAGCCGGGTATCTGTTCGAAAGACTGCGCGCCCTAAAAAGCACATGCTCAAATACGCTCCCTGAAAATAACCCACTGCGCTCGAAGCAAATCTAGCCAGAACACCTCCCAGATGTGTACAGATCTTCCCCCGCATATTCCCACAACAAATAATAGAAAAGAGAGTCTATGTTACAGGCCCCCCACATGTCATACACCTCCTCTTGGCAGCCCTTAAAGACAACCACTGCTGACTGTTAAACCACAGCCTTCTTCTTAAGCCCGTTCTGCAACACCGCCTCCACCAACACCAAACTCTCCGGCCTTTCCCCAGCAGCACCATCACCCTCCGCCATTTCCCGTCCCCGACTCCTACTCCGACTCTGACCCCAACTATTATTCATCACCCTCTCCCCTCCATGACTCTGCCCCTCTGAATCCCCACCCCCAAAAACCTCCTCCTCCTTATTCACCACCACCGCCCCCCCTCCCATAATCCCCCGGCCCCGAACTCCCATCCGGCACATGGAACCTCTTATCAAACCTCGCCACCGCATACCCATACACCACCACCAACTCAATCCCAAAGTTGAGGCAGTAAAACGCCGGCTTGGAATGATACCAAGCCGGATCCGTCACCAACCTCGGCACAAACCCAATCCCCGCCCTAAACGCCGCCCCCAACGTCAACAAAAGCGACGATCCCACCAGCAAGAAAATCTTGCTCCTCATCCTCCCCTGCCCAAACTTGTCCACCTTATTGTTCCCGCCCCCGCCCGGCCAAAACACGGCCCCAGCAACGACCACCACCGGTGAAACCGCCAGCACAGCCATATACACCCCCGCAAAAAGCTGCACCTCCCTCGTCTTTTGCCTGACCCCAAGGTCGGAACTCATCATCCCGACAACAGTAGCCGTGACAACCATCACCAAAACAGCAACCACACTCCCAAACAATCCCTTCCACGCCCACCCGAGGGTCTTGTTCCACCCTATCCGAGGTCTGTATGCCCTCAAGACCCGCTGCGCGAAGACGAGGTTGACAATGTACAGCAGCAGGACGCCGGCGGCGACAAAGATGGTGGCTGCCAGGGCGATGCCGGTGTTGGTCGGGCGGGTGGCCCAGACGATGCGCATGACGAGGGAGGCTATGCGGGCCATGCAGAAGCCGAAGAGGAGGGCGGAGAAGAGGAACTTGTGGGAGCGGCGGCGGTTGAGTTGGAAGATTGTCATGTGGGTTGTTGCGGCGAGGATGAAGAGGAGGAGGAGGGAGGAGGAGATGGGGATGTCGAGGGGGGGCGTGGGGGTTAGGCCTAGCTGGGCTGGGGGGACGGGGGGCTGAGGGATAGGTTAGCTGGTGGGAGTGTAGCAGGGGAAAGGGAGAAATCATACAGATGGTTGGGTGGTTGGCATGACGACTTGTCGTTGTGGAAGGGGTATCAGCGGCATTGTTTGTGAGGGTTTGGTCTGTGTGGTTTGTGTGTTTGTACTCGGGATGTGAAAAGTCGTAACCTATCGGGAATTGTCTTTGGGCCGCAAGTGGCGACTTTTTTTTCTCTTTTTTTTTTTCGTGTTAATAAAAGAAGAATCGTCGGCCAGTGAGGAAACAGCTGGTGAAAGTCGACAGTCAGGCCGTAAACCGGATACCGCACCCGTGATACAGCAATATAGCTTGCCTGATGCTGTGGTAACAAGTGACAGCGTACGCTAATGTTTGCTAACGTCGCGGGTGTAATAAAAGTACCGTAAACTGTGCTGCGGTGTGTGCTCTGTCAGTTCTGGTGTGATGTGATGAAACGAAATGGTAGAGTCGCAGTTGCAGCAGGTGATAGATGTCAGTTGCCTAGCTGTAGAAACTGGAGTAGTAGTGGTGGTCTGGCGGTCATCTGCAATGTAATCGGATCAATCAATCTGGAACAACTGACTGACACCAGATGAGTGACCTTCAACCGTTGACAACGAGGGCGTTGTGAAACATTCGACGGCGGCGCCAGCTAAAGAGAGTAAAATTCACTTGGGACGGGAAATGGGATGGTCTGGCACTTAATCTCATGACAGCTCGGTCGGGCTGTGGGAGGGCATTGTTCTCTTCTTTTCATTAGGTGACATGTTGGAACTTCACACCTACAACTATCCAACCTCGTCCATCCGGTCCATGCTCATCCGGGCCTCAGCTTGTCTGGATTTGGAAAAAGGGTCATGAAAAAGGAGCCACGAAAGTATTGGCAGGCTTTGTGACGTCGGTGACAAAAAGCACCGCCGCACCGGCGCCCGCCAACTACACCAAACTCGATTGGTCTAAGTCCGGCCTCTAAGCCGGAGCTTGGGAAGCGCGAGCGCCGATGGCCACCGTTGCCTAGTCCCGATTCACCGACGTCTCGGCGGAACACTGTCATCCTTTTGTTTAAAATATCGATGACAGGACAAGCCACTTTAACTCCAAGAGCCAACCAACAAGCCATATATTACGCTTCGCCCATAAGATGCATGTGGGATATTGGTCATCACAAGAAGCCACAAACCCGGTGTTTCTTTCTTCGGGTTAAGCAACACACAATATGTTTTACTTGGGATGTGATTAACTCCGGCATAACCGCGAGCCATCATCAGAGAAAAGTCCAGAACGCCGTGTTCCTGTTACACCAAACAATCCTGATGAAACCACAAAGACCCCCGTCATGTCATACCGCATGAAAATCCCACCGCTCTTCCGCCGCGTCACGGCAGCTCGTGGCTGAACGTCCGTTTGGGTGGCTGGTATCGAGGCTGACCCGGGTATACATTGTCCTGCTGAGGGGCAGCCGCAGTTTCCATCACATTTGGTATTTTTGGCTGGCGGAAGTAGTCGCCATTTCGGCTTGACAGGGAACCCTGCTGAGTTGCTGAAGGGTAAGGAGCAAACGGGTAGTAGTTGTTGTCTGGCTTTTGGATGCTGGGGTCCAGCGGAGGAGGGGTTTCGGCCCGGATGGGCGCTTCCCGTTGTCGCTTGCGGATGTAAAAGAAGACGAGAAATCCTCCCGCGATGGTAACTGTGAGACCGACTCCTATGCCAACGCCGACGGGTACGGCGCTGTTGTCCTGCTGGGGCTCTTCCGATGAGGGTGGGGGTGGTGCAGCAGTTGACTCTACTGAAGCCGTCGACTCTCCTGAAGCTGTCGAAACCGAGATATTAGACGTTCTGGTCGGCTCAGTTACGGTTGTGGTGACAGGGACATCAGAGGTGCCCGGCGCCGGTCGGGTAGCTGTATGAGCCAGGGACATGTCGGCTGTGTCCTGGGATGTCTTTACCGGATCACCTTTGCCTTCAGTCTCAGAGGGCTTGGAAGCGGACGTCGAATCTTTGACTGACGTGCTCAGGGATGGCAGTGGGCTGGCGGTGCCAAGGAAGTTCTCTAAGCCACCTACAAATGTCAGGGTTAGCACAGCAGGACATGATACTCGGGCTCGACAACTCACCATCAAAGGTTACGGAGCTGTCGCAATGGTCAGGAGGACCGTCGGGAAAAGCTTCTTGACAGACAAAGCCTGTGTCCGGATTCGAAGTATTGCAGGGGTACATTCCAGCTAACCTAGCGGGTTTGCAAAGTATGGGTGGGCAGTCATAGAGACTCTTTCCCTTCCAGTCTTTGATGGTGCAGCCGCCGCGGTAGTAGTGCTTAACCCCGTCCTTTTTCTCACGTAGGCAGAGCGAGTTGACCATGCAGCTATCCCCTGGCATACAGCACAGGGTGCTCTCGATTTTGGGATTTGCATCGTTGCTGCATCGCGTAAGTTCAGTCGTTTTCTCCCGGTTCATGTAGTAGCAGTCCGCCGAGATTGAAATTTTGACCGAGGTGACGAGAAGAAGCAGGAAGAGAAGCTGCCGGGGCAGCGTGGCCATAATCATGGTGATCGTATTGGGTCGTCGAGTTGGTATGGCTAGGGGAGAGGAGGGTATGCCATCAACTAATGGCCAGTCGATAGTGTGGTCGATACTGTTCGATGGAAACTGTGGTGCCAAAATTGGTACCCTAGTTGCGGATTAAAAACAGGACGACGAGGCTCTCGCCTTCAACACAGACTTGCTTTGACAACCACTGCGCAGAGGTTGCGGGCAGAGTGCCCACCAGACTCGCTGGAGCAGGCCGAGGACAGCAGAGGAAGAAACCCAGTGGTTGCCCATGCTCGCAATACACAGGAGAGCACAGAAATTCCGCCGTTCATGCCCTCATGCACTTTCATGAGGTCTGGTCTGACCTGTATCACTTATGACCCGTCGTGTGTTCTCGGTGTTGCTGGTCAGCCTGGCAGATGACTTATGGACCGATCAACCTCAGCTCCTCGTTATTGTCCGGTGAGCTAAAGGATCAGATGGAAGCCATATTTGTGGGCTTCAGAAGAGAGATATCCCTCACTTTGAGCCCGCCCTGGGGGACTGCACTTGCCAACTCCCTCTTTACCTAGCTGTTCCACCAAACAATTTCCTTGGTGTTGGTGTGAGAACTTCACGTCTCCTGTTGAGCGACTATGCAGCCTGTGGCAGCCCGGCTCACTTGAAGCCTCAAAACCAGACACAACAGCAATAACATCACCATCAAGAAAAGCACCAATCAAAGCTGGGATGAGAAGTTGGAGCAAATAATTGTGGTTCCTTGCAGAAGACATGGAAGGAAAATCGGACCAAAGTTGGGGGAAGTTGTTGATGGTGTGAGCCAATTAGGACCAGCCCCACCTCCCCCGGAATTTGCCGACCGAGATTTTTTGAACCTCCAATTCAACGTCCCACCTTGCAGCGACGACGACGACGACGGCCGCCAGTCCATGCCCACCCCATCGCCGCCATGAGCCTCAGCATGCCAACGCGGCGGCTCGTCCGGGGAGGTCTGTCCTCCCTTCCCCCGTCCCGTTCCTCCTCTGGTTGACTAACAAACCAACAGCCACCTCCCCCACGACCACCACCCTCGCCCTCCAACAGCCCTCCCGCTCCCTCTCAACATCCCCCTCCCGCCCCTGGTTTTGGTCCAAAAAGGAACCCTCTTCCCCCACCAACCTCAAAGATGCCATCACCACCGGCACCGCCGAAGCCCGCAAGTCCCTCATCTCCAAACTCCAATCCCGCTCCGAAGCCCCCGCCATCTTCGAAGACGAAGTCGCCCCCCAACAGCAAGCCGTCACCGAAAAGGAAGCCGCCGTCCTCTCAGGCGACCAGAAATCCTCCGCCACCAGCGGGCCCCTCACCGCCAGCCAAAAAGCCGCCCAGCCAAAGACCTTCACCCGCCTAGGCGGCTCCCTGGTAAAAGAAGCCCTCGCCCGCAGCGTCGATCCGGACCCGCAAGCCCGCGTCCGCTGGGAACGCAAGATCGCCATCCGCCAGGTGAAAAACGGCACCGACGCCTACAGCCTCGAGCCGCGGCTCGCCCGCATCGCGAGGACGGAGCGCAGCCTCCATTCCAAGTCCCCCTGGCTGCCCACCTCTGTCAAGAAGCTTGTCCACCTGGCCAGGCAGATCCAGGGGAAGAACGTGGAGGATGCGCTGGTGCAGATGAAGTTTTCCAAGAAGAAGATGGCTGCCGAGGTGACCACCCAGCTCAAGATGGCGCGCGATTTGGCCATTGCCGAGAGGGGGATGGGTCTGGGACAGGGACAGGAGGGCAAGATGGAGATTCAGAGAAAGGACGGCAAGTGGATGACGGTGGGGGATCGGTCAAAGATGTATGTTGCCGAGGCGTGGGTCAACAAGGGCCCCGTGAGGGCCAAGAACCCGGATTATCGGGCCAGGGGGAGGATGTTTTTGAAGGAGTCGCCTTCTACCAGTGAGTTTGCCCTGCCTTGTTGGTGCTGCGAATGGATGGTTCTAACATGGAAATAGGTCTCAGTGTCGTTCTCAAGGAACACAAGACGCTCGTGCGGGAGCACCAGGAAAGGGAGCACAGGAGGAAAAAGCAAGGGCCTTGGGTTCACCTGCCTGACAGGCCGATTACCGCCCAGAGGGCGCATTACTCTTGGTAAATGCCAAGGAGAAGGAGAAGGGGAGAGAGAGAGAGGGAGAGAGAGAGAGGGAGAGAGAGAGAGAGAGGGAGAGGAGGAGTAGCTATGTAACATGTACAATATGAAACCAAACGTGTATTTTTTTTTTCAGTCCGTCAAAGCCAAACTTCTCATGAGAGACCATCTCTCGGCATGGGTCAGGCAATTCGGTGTATGTCAGCTATGGATGTAATCTTTCATCAAAGCAGCTACAGAAGTTTGCGAAAGACACTCGTGGCTGACCTCAAAAATAACAGGTTTATTTCACTTCAAAAATCTCTGGTAACTATGTACAAAGCAGCAAAGGGAAAGAAAAGCCCGGCCGTGGTAATCATAAAATAAATAACAAGAACAAAAAAGGGAGTCAAAAGACAGCCTTGAGACCAAACCAACCACCACCCGGTCTTCTCTGTGCATTGTTCCCCTGACTCAGGACTTCCACCCCTTTAAACAATGCTCTCCTTTGGGAGTTTCATCCACATCAGTTACACCAACGTCCATCAGCCGGAACAACGCAAGCCCAAGGTACTTTTTTGATGTAATTTTCTCTTTTTTCACTGTGAGCGCTGCGCTGACGATAAATCTTTCGCCCTCCCATAAAAACCTTGATTTTTCCTCTCCCCCCTTTCATTGGTTTGCTCAGTCAGGTAAGGCCTCCTGACCAAAAAAAAAAGATCCCGTTCCATGTCAATTGTATGTTCTGTGCAGTCCGGCTGACGATATCGATGACATATTTTCTTGTTCCCACGCTCCCGCTTTTTTTTCTTATAAAAAAACCCACGCAGGAATCAACCCAGCCGAACCAATTTTTTGGACAATATTTACACCATTTGTCTTGGTTCCATTGGCTTGGGCTGCTTCCCCTCCGTCATGTCATCATACCGATAGCTCTTAATCTCCAGCTCGTTGGCGCCAATGTCGTAGTCGGAGCTGTTGTTGCCGTGGTTGTAAGGGTTCTGCTCCCGGCTCGGCATCGGAGGCGAAATCTTGTATCGGTCAGCTCCGGCGGAGTCGTTTGACTTCTTGTCAACGTGGCGGTTGCGGAGGAAGATGCAAACTCCCACTCCGATGAGGGCGAGAACAGCGGCGCCGACACCGACACCAATGCCAATCTTGGCGGCTTCGGGGAGACCGGCAGGCGCACCTTCGTCCTCGGGGGCTTCGCTAGTCTCTTCCGCTTCGTCTGCAGAAGACGACTTGCTGGGGGCTTCGGTAGGAGTGCTGGTGACCTCGGCTGTGGATTCGGCGGTTGGGCTGGATTCAACCTGGGTGGCATTGTCAGTACAGAATTCTAATCTCGGAAGTCAACGAACCTACGGCAGTCGATGTCGCCTCTCCATCCGGATTTTCTGTAGGGGTTTCTGTGGAGGTGGGCTCGGCAGCAGCAGTCACATCGGTCGTTGGCTCGGCTGGCGTGGGCTCGGGAGCTGGAGTCTCGGCAGGAGGGTCGGCAGGAATGTCTCCGGCAGGGAAAGGCGCACCGACAGCTGAGCAGCCGGCACTGAGCGCTGCCATAAGCGCGGGTTCATAGTCGGCAGCGCATGCTCCTGAATCCCGCACGCAGTTTTTGATAGCAATTCCCCAGTCAACCTTGGGGCATAAGCAGGCATATTGGGATGCTGGGCAGTCATAAGTTGGGGCTGTCAAGAGACAGTTGTGCTATCATACTGTCAGTCATGGCCCTCTCATACTGCCTGTTGTCGACTTACAGCACAAGGGTCCAGGCTGCCAATGTCCAGAGCGAGGGCGAGGCCGCTGGCTGCCGAGAGCAGGGCCAAAGACCGGAGGGTCAACATGGTGGTGGGATGTTGCTGTGTCCGTGATGAGGAACTGGATGGGAGAGGTCGATGGTGTCGTCGAGAAGTGGCAGATGAGGAGGTGGCGCCTCAATCATGAGCTATCGGGGGTGTCCGAGGAATGCAGAGCTGTGCGTCTCGGTCTGGGTGAGCCTGCTAAAGTCCAGAAGTGTGAGGCTGATTCCTTCCCTTCCCGATTTGATGTGGTGTCGAGTGAGGTGAGCAAGGAAGCGGAAACGAAGAAAAAAAAAAGAAAAAACCAGCGCTGAAGGAGTGATCGCCGGGCCGAGTGAGAATCGAATTGGGTGTGTCTGGTATATCAATGAGTGTAGGTGAAGGTGAAGATCAGTCGACTCCGTGAGGAGATGCGGAAGGAGAGAAGGGCGGAGGTCAGCTGGTGTGGGCTCCGAGGGACCTTTGCGAGTTAAGTTCTCCCCCCCCTGCAGGAAGGAATCACTGGAATTGTTCCATCCCCAGACTGATTGGGTGGTTTTGGGACCTTTCCTGTTCGGCGGTACGTACCCCCGGTTGCGCCCCGGGATCTGGGGTCAAGAAGACGGCCGTGTGTCTGGGATCCCTGCTCAAGAGCGCCGCAACCCCTGCCAAGCATCAGCCACAGCCGGAAGGCAGCCATCATCAACTTCTTGCGCTTTTCTCTTCCACAGCTAGCCAAAGATAATAAAATATCCAAATATCGCTTTCTTGTTGCTGTTTGAGGCGCACACAGTTCCCCTGCATCAACACCCGCCCGACGTAGAACCTGCGCCCCGATCTTGACTGCCGGCTGCACGCGTATCGGTCCCGATATAGCGATGCAGCCTGCGGAACAACAGCAACATTGCTGACAGTCCTGTCGGCATGACGGCTGATCCCGCCGCTGAAAGATCCGTTAGTTCTTGATCAAGCTCGGCATGACAGCCACATTTGCAAACCAAGTGTTCTCATGCTGAAAGGTGAGGTCATCTGAAGTTGGGTGTCCGTCAATGCCAAACAGAGGGGGTCACCAGTATTCGCAGATGCCATCTCATCAAATCAATTCCCAAGTTTCTGGTGCAGGTGCTGTGATCCTCACAAGGGTTGGCCTGCCTTCCCTCACCAGCCACCGCTGGAGCTTGGTTCGACGAATCAAGACCATGTCTTAATTTGACGCTTGAACAAGGATCAGCTACCTTAATCGAGTTCCAGAAATTCTGTCACCTCACGCCCGTTTGTTGGCCCAGTTGACAGCCGCCCACCAAAAATACCCTACACTATATTTCCACAGGTCGCCTTTCCTTTTTTTTTTTTTTTTTATAAAAAAAAAAGGAAAATTAAAAGAAATTTAAGTTTTAATTTTTATTTAATTTAATTCAATTTTTTACAGATACAGATAGGTATTGTCTGGATCTCTACACTTCCACCATCACTGGCATAACAGTTGGCAGTTGACGTTGGTGCCATGGCAGCCCCAAGCACACCTGCTCGGTTCGGCCAGCGCTAAATAACCACAATCGCCAGTCCCGCAGTAGCTGTTTCAGAACCTCACAACCCGGCCTGGGCATTTTTTCCCTCAGAAATCATGATGCGCCCCACTGTTTGAAGCACAGAGTGAGCTGTTCTCGTCTTTTTATTTTATTTTGTCCGGTCCCCCAGATTTTTTTCCTCATACTCGTCAGCTTTTGAACGTCGATTATCCAGCTGTAGGGAGTGACCCCTGACCACGCCGTGAGGGGCAGTGAGAAACAAGCAATGCGCGCCGCAGAAAAACGCTCATCCGTCTGTTTCAGAAACTCTGTGGATTATCTGCCGGCCGGGTGTCTTGGAAGACTACGACGGCGTCTGATTTGTCCACCAAACAGCAACTCCGGTCCCTCGTCACAAGCAGAGACATGGCACTGGGCGCTGAGAAACTCTCTTCTCTCTTACATGCGCCACCCCAGTCCCTCGGCATGCCGATCTCTTCCATGCCCTAGCCGAACCTGCAGGTCCCGAGAGGACTCCAGAATGGAAAACCAGGAACATCAGATTGCCAGTACCATCGATCTTCGTTCCCGCCACTTTAAACGTGATTTCACCATGAGCCGTTTTGGAAAAGAGCCGATTGTCTTGGACGAGCCGCCGCCTCGGGAAGGCATTCACAAGATTTTACGGATATGAATTGGACACTTCTTACTTCGTATAAAAACCCTCACAATCGCGGCATGTCGTCATGGGTGTATGGATCTATGTATGGGTCGCTACCGCGGTCTCATCATGCCTGCGCCACGGTGCTGCTACAAGAGAGGGAAATTGCACTTCAATGCGCCGGCCCTGGTGGTTGGGTCTGTTCGGGTGATACAAAGATGGGAAACTTTGTACTATGTACAGGGACCTGAACACACTTTGTACCCCGCTTCTGTTTCTTTGTGCTGCTGCTGGTGCTGGTGCTGGTGCTGCTGGCTGTGCCCCTGAGATCTTCTTCTGATCGTTGGTCTCTGCCGGAATGGCAGAGTACGAGCCGGTTGCGATGAGATTCCCCGATGAACGTCTCCAGTAAGATGTATGGCGTGGGATGGAAAGGGGGAGGTTCGGGTTGGAACCTTTGCTGGAAGTGGCTGTTGAACCGAGGAGATGTTTGTGGGTTGGTTGTTGGGAGCATAATCTTTCATCCGTCTGACGGACGGTCAGAGTTGGTCATCACATCGCCGGATGATCCTTCAGAAGAACTTGTGGTGAATCCTGGCAGGCTTCCGCAATGCATGCCTGAAGGACTAAGGTACCAGCCAGTTGGCGGTGCCAACGGCAGCATATTATTCTTTCACATGGCAACAGCTTTTTGGAGCATCTCCTCAGCCTATCTCTGTGTTTTCTTCAAAGATCTATCAACATTCTTCAAGGCCCTCGTCCGTGTAGTAGCATCCCCTTTTTGACGCATAGCGTGGCTACCTATTTCAGGGGAAATGAGCTGAAGGAACCGAGACAGTTTGAAGATGTGCTACTTTGGAGTGAGACATCTCTCCCAGCGCCACGAGCCACGTAGTAAGGCTGGATCGTCGTTCTCTCCTTGTATTATCGTCATGGCCTTGGTGTGACTCCGGTTGCACTTCCGAGCCTGAATCCAAGCTGGGTCAGCATTTGACAGCTTCCAACTACAACTCTATCTAGTTGGCAAAGCGCCCTGTCCTGTACATCTCACAACATTGTCCGAATGATCGGGGTCCCAAAGTCTTCACGGGCAGTTGCTGGTTGTCACGGAGATATTTCGCTGCGGTTACAGCCTCGCTGATATGACAAGGCAGTCCGCCAAAAGCCACCTGGACAAAGCACTTATGACACTGGGATACGTGACAGACACTGTGGTCGTTCTGTCTTTGGAGGTGGGTGCGTTGCTATATCTGTATAGTCCACATTTGCAGGCTGACCCGTACTACATCCCGGCATGTCCCGGGTCGGTCAGCCATCCATTATCAGAGCTGACTCTTGTGCTTCGGTATTGTCAATTCTATTGCCGATATTATGGAGTCGGCAGCTTTCTCACCTCGACCTTGCGACGCCACCTGAACACAACATACCAAGAGTATAAGTGAGCGGTGAACCCTCACTTATACACTCTTCAACATGCCCTCGGGGCCGCACAAACCGGCCATCCTATTGGAACCCGCCATTCAACCGCCATAATTCACCGTCTCACAACTCTCTTCATCTCAACTTCAAGACGACCCACCAATCAAGTCCCACTCAGAATGCCTCTCACAATCCGCCAGCTCTTCTTTTCTCCCCCGACTGAGCCGCCAACTAACAACCACTGGGAAGAGAGGCACGTGGATGGGGTGAGGTATCTTGGGAGGGTTGTGGAGAGAGTGGGGGTATAGGAGGCTGATGGCGATGGGGGAGCCTGGGATGGGGTTGCGGTTGTGGCTGGGTGCGGAAAGGGTGATGGAGAGGACTAGGAATTGAAGGGGGAAAGGGACTGTTTTTAGACCGTTTCACCTTTTTTGTATTTAAAAGCTGGAACAGACTTGGAAGGCAAGACTCTAGGTCGTGCAAAGGGCATCATAGTTCTGGTGTCTGATCAAGATGGTGATGGTATGGCCTGGGATTATAAGAACAATACATTATGAATACTTAGTTAGTGTATATCTCCTCCAATCTCAAAACCGAGCCAAAAATGCCTTTTGACTTCCCCCCATCAACAAAAGCATCCATCCATCCACGAGTCCATGCCATCTCTTTCTCACGTCCTCTTCATCCCCCCACCAGGGCAGTCCGCCCCAAGCTCCCAGCTCCCAAAGCTATGACCACCTATCTTGCCCCACACCTGCCCGCCCGCTCCACCACCAAAAAATGACAACACGCTTACTTAACCCTTTCCCCCCCTTCCCCTCCTCACAAGATCACGTGTCCAACCCTCTGCCAAGTCTTGTGTTTTTGCCGAGCGCGAGCGGGTTCGGGCGGGCAGAGGAGAGGAGGAAAACGGGAAAATCAGGTCATCAATCATCATCAACCACCGAAACCGACCGAAACGAAGCTTACCTGCCTCTGCGGGCAACAACAACAACAACAACACAACCACAACCAAACTCTCCAAGCGAGAGAAAAACAAACCCGAAAACGGCGTATCTGAACGATCGGCGAAAAAACAACAACAACAATAACAATGGCCTCTGCTGCTGTCGCTCCGGCTTTTAAGCCTATCACTGGGGTGCGTTTTTCTTGAGGGTTTATTTGGAGGGGGTCTCGGGGAGGACACAAACTGAAGCTGGGGAGGGGAGAAGAAGAGAAGGGAATTCAGGCTAACCGGAGGGGGGGGAAATTGATACAGATGCTCCGCCGGGGTTTGATCCTTGATTTGAGCATTGGGCTTGGTATGTTCTCTTTTTTCTCCCTTTTCTCTTTTGACCTGGATTTGGCTGACGGGCTGGGTTTTGGGGAAAACAGGTCTCGGGTTTGTGTTTGGCAATGCCTTTTGGTAGGTTTTTGTTTTCTCGAGCTGTTGAAGGGGGGAATTGGGAATGGGCTTGCTAATGTTGGGGATTGGAATATAGGTACGGCTACCACATGCCTCGGGTCAACGCTCGTGATGCGCACTACCGCAAGCTGGAGGAGGCTCGCGCTGCTAGACAGGGCAACTAAGGGATATGACTACATGGTGGTGAATTGAGCGGGTTTGGGATGGGGGCCATATTGCTGCTGTGCTGTGCTGTGCTTATGGTGCGGCTGGCGGGCATGACCCGAAGATGGATGGGCGAGTGTATCATATCCGTTATAGACAGACAGGGGATCAAATGGACGACACAAGTTCGGTTTTATGGGGTTGGAAATTTATGTTTTGCTTTGGCTGCTGGGCGAAGTGGGTGGGAAGACGAGAGCTTACTTGGGTCGCTTTGGCGATGAAGGAGCTTCCAGAGCTCCTGGTGCTAAGCTTGGTGTATGGACTGGGATCAACCCCGCGGTGATGAGAGAGGAGCGCCGGACAGGTTCGTGACAGGCTGGGATGTGGCGGTGATATGTTTGCCGGCATGTGCTGCGTGATCGTGGGGCATTCACGTCCATTGCGTAGAGGAGCCATACTTGATCTTTTGCATCAAATCTCTACCACCTCGGCTATCTCTTTGCTGTTTGTGCACCCACCTCCAATTGCGTCCCTCCAGCGGCGGCATCGCCGCCCGCCCCCTTGCTCAGAGCATTCAAACACTCCCAACTTGTCGTCTCGGCTGTAAAAGTGCCACCGTTCTTCATCGGGCATCTACACCACACGTGGGCAACAAGACAAGGCAAAAAGTCAACTACAAACTGCAACTGTCTCCCCTCCATTCTCAAAAGAAAAGAAAGAAAAACTTACACCCTGAAAAAGCGCTGGACGGGCGTGCACACGACGGGGCAGTTGGCCTCGTTGGGGCGGGCGATCTGGCAGTCGTACTGCACAAACGAGAAGAGTTCGCAGTCGCGGGAGAGGTCGGTCGGTTTCCCGCTGGGGGTCTTGCGGGCGCGGTGGGAGCTGTTGGGGAGGTGGTGGATGTGGGAGGGGAGCTGGGAGGAGGGGAAGGTTTGGACGTGCGGGGCCATTTTTTTCCTTTTTTTTTCTTTTGGGACTCTTGTCTGCCTGACCCTTTGGAGCACGCAAAATTGGGGAGACAGTAGGGTAACAAGAGCAAAATGAATGCGACTGAGGCGGCGGGGAGGAGGTTGTTGGGCGAGATTGAGGAGATGGCGTTGGATGAGGTGAGTTTGGTTTGTGGTTTGTGTTTTGTGTTTGATGGATGGTGGTGATGATGATGGGGGGTGGTGGTGGTGGAGGCTAATTGATGGGATGGATTTCATTTCAGGTTCTCGCCGCTTTTCGCACGGGCTTTCGAGCCGCTGCCTGCACCGGCGGCCACAACGACGCCATCATCGGCCACAACGACGCTGTGAGTGTCAAGAAGGAGGAGGATGCACAATATGGGCCCAAGACATTTCCGATTGAGGCTCTCAATGACCTTGTGCAACGCAACTTTCGAGCGACTGGGTCAGCACCACTGGCGGTTTCCGGGCGGTATTACGAGCTGGTTTACGTGCTGATTGCGACGCTCATCGCGAGCCCGTGGGACAAGGCGGTGGTGGTGGTTGACTTGGAAGGAAAATTCGATCCCTTGAGGGTGTTGGCTGCTCCGCTTGCTGGGCCGGTATCATCATTGCAAGACAACGAAAAAACAGCGACAAAGCGGGCGAGGGTAGAGAGAAGCGACTTGGAACACATTCACATCCTGCAGCCGAAGAAGGGAAACTGGGAACAACAGCCACCTGCTCGATTTGTCTCGGCCTGTCTCACCACCATGGAGGAGTACATGCTCTACGGAGCCCACCGGAGCCGGGGACGGCAGTGGTGGGGCACCGTGCTCATCGGAGGCGGCTTCAACCCCGTTGGAGGCCTGCCAAAGGCCGTCTCCGCCCAAGTCGCAGTGACGGCCGGACGGAGGGGGTGGCTCAGGGTGGAGAGGGCCGAGGTGCCTGGGTTTGGGGAGTTGAGTGTGGAACAGGCATCGAGAGATCGGGAGAAGCGGCAACAAGCGGTTGAGCAGATGGGTTGGGTTGGGAGTTCCCCACGGGGAGGATTTTCCTTTGGCGGAGAGGCTCCGTAAATACGGGTACGGGGACGGACGGTGGTTGATCGGGGTTCCACGGAGTCCACAGCGTCTTTATGCGTTCGATATCGAATTTACGGTGTGCGAATCCTGAGGGTGGAAGTTACAACACGTGGAGGATTCACAGGTTCAATTTGGCATCAGGGAGCGATGTGATGGCCATCTGATATCAGCTCTCACCAGCTGGACGACACCCGCCGGTGGAGCCGCTTTCTCGACAGAGAGACCCACCAGTCACATATCTTCCTACCCAAGAGAGAGGGAAGTGAGGGACTGGAGGCCCAACGGCGGATATGGCCTGAGTTGACTCGCGGCTCCCTTAGGACCCATGGTGCCATGGCGTTGGAATCGACCAAATCTGCAGCTAAGATCCCTCGATCAAGTTCAGAAACAGGCTAGAAAACTACACCACCGTTCGGATAGAGGCCGCGGCAACCAGTCGCGGAAGGGAGACGTATTGCCGGAGTGAACTCATGATGATGAGAGCGGAAGGAGTGGTGTTGAGGTCAAACTGCGTGACTGCATTATCTTCACTGCAGTTGCCTTGGTTCAACACAACCTTCATCACCGGTTCCAGGTAGTTTTCCTACTGATCTCGCCTCATCCAGCCCGGCCTACATCGATCGACAGATAGCTTCTTCCCCAATGTTTTCACATGCTGGGCAGCCACGGCATCCAAAAGAACTCACAGTGCTCAGCACACTGTCACTCTGTCACGGTTGTTCACCGGCTCGGCAGCGGGCTCAACAGTGATTTGGGAAGAATACCCAATCAAGGAGCTTCGCTCGTGATAAAAGATGCAGGCACGCAGAGCACGGCCGGAGGATCACCGCGGCTGCCCTGCTTCCTGTCGTGCTGTTGGCCGGCGTGTTGTTTCATTATCGGACGTTTTTGCCCTGGCCGAAGGACCCTATCAGTTCCGGGGGTCCACTCCGGCATTCTCAGGGGGATCCGCCTTGACGTCATGGTGATCGGCACTACAGCCGGGCGGCGACTTGGCAGTCAGACCTCTGCCGACTTCCGCTCGCCCTCCCATCTTTCCGTATCACACACAGCGGCCTCGCCGCGGGCGCCCGACCACTTCCCAATCCCGGGAAGGTCCCCTTCCGGTGGCCGTCATAGGGCCCCATCTCCCGTCGAGCAACCGCACATTCTTACCTACAGTAGCAACCACGTTCCAAGCCCCGATTTGTCCCGCAAAGCCTTGATCTTCCCTCCATGGCATCAAAGCTTTTTGTCGGACCCGGTTTTTCTCTTGGTCTCAGTTGTGCTATGTACCGGTTCAAACCGAGTACAGCCAAGTCAGGAGTCATTATCTAAGCTGACTTGGTGATACCGATCCGATAAGCCCTGCGTCTTGACTGACAAGGGTGCTGGACCCTCAGGACCCTTACATCTGCAAGCTGTGTTGTTGTTTGGTGCGAGGGGTTGTTGGAGGGAGAGAGGGGCCGGCGGGGATGAGGCCACCAGAAAACATGGGGATGGGCATCTCACCGCATTGCTGCGTAGGACAAGCTAACGTTGAAGGCTCCCAATGGAGGAGGCGAAACGGGGACCCGGTGGAAAAACTGGTTCTCCAGGCACACCAGAGAACTTTGTTGCTGCCACACACACCCACACCACGCCTCTGTATATCCACCGTTACCCACATGGACCCTGAGACCCTGTTTTGACGCCGTCCCAACGCTTTGTGATTGCTGGGCTGAGTTCCACCTCAAAGACAGCCACGCCTTCTTGGACTGTCCAGAGACCGCCTCCCATCGATGGCTTCTCGAATATATATATGGACACCGGCTCCCTCTTGCTTCCTCTAGCTTTTTAGTCTCCCACTTACAGCCAGCCGCTTGAATGTCTCAACCACCAGGTGTACTCATAGTTCACCTGTTCGATCCTTACTACCACTACTCAATCCACGACTGGTAGTCATTCCTTTATTCCACCATGTCGACCACCAACAACAACACCCTGACCACCCCGGTCCCCCAGAGGCCGTCCATGTGCCCTCGCCAGCTCTCCAGCAGCAGCTTCGCCTCGGCCTTTGAGGTGGCCCGCACCAAGCTCAGCGAGCTCGGAGTCGAGGAGCCAGACACCGACGACGACAACACTCTTTCCCCCTTTTCCAGCTCGTCGGGAGAAGAGGATGACTCCGACTCCTCTCCTTACTCTCCCTCAGTCGAGAGCGACTCCAGCACCAGCGAAGCCGCTTCACCACTCCACTCTCCCCTGACTGCTCCCGTCACACCAGCTGGCCTCGACCCAGATGTCGCCGACAACTTCGCCTTTGCCTTTGACATCGACGGCGTTCTTGTCCGCGGCGGGAAGCCCATCCCCGAGGCCATCGAAGCGATGAAGGTCCTCAACGGGGAGAACCCCTTCGGCATCAAGGTCCCCTACATCTTCCTCACCAACGGCGGCGGCAAGTTCGAGACCGAGCGCTGCCGGGATCTGTCCCGCCAGCTCGAGATTGATGTTTCTCCCGGCCAGTTCATCTGCGGCCACACTCCCATGAGGGAGTTTGCCAACAAGTACGGCACCGTCCTCGTCGTCGGCGGGGAGGGAGAAAAGTGCCGCGAGGTTGCCGAGTCCTACGGCTTCCGGGATGTCATCACTCCAGGCGACATCATCAAGGCCAACGCCGCCACTGCCCCCTTCCGCGCCTTGACCGAGTCTGAGATCAAGAACTCTCGTGATCTCCTCGCAAGAGGGGGGAAGATGAGCGACATCGTCGTCGAGGCCGTCTTTGTCTTTGCCGACAGCCGGGACTGGGCCTCGGACCTGCAGATCATGCTCGACATTGCCCAGTCCAAGGGCGGCAGATTGGAAACCCGCTCCGAGAACTTTGACGAGGGTCCCCCGATCTACTTCAGCCATAATGACGTTCTCTGGTCGGCGGCGCACGAGCACGTCCGGCTGGGCATGGGCGCCCTGAGGAAGATTGTCGAGACAGTGTTTGAGGACGTGTCCGGCGGCAGGAAGCTCAAGACGCACGCGTTCGGCAAGCCGCAGGTGAGCACATTTGAGTTTGCGACCCGGCTGCTCCAGCAGTGGAGGGCCACCCAGCACGGGCTGGCCGAGAGTGAGCCGCCCGAGACGGTCTACTTTGTCGGCGACACCCCCGAGAGCGACATCAAGGGGACGAACGCCATGAACGAGAAGAGCAAGAATGAGTGGTACAGCATCTTGGTCAAGACGGGGGTGTACCAGGCCGGCACCGAGCCGAAGCACAAGCCCAGAAAGCTGGTGGACACGGTGCTGGACGCGGTGAACCACGGAATCAGGAGGGAGATGGCCAAGCTGGGGACGAGGAAGGATGGCAAGGGGAGGAAGCTGCCCTTGGATGATGTCGCGCTCAAGGCGATTAGCGAGGGGAGGACGCCCAATTTTGAGCTGAGTGCCGATCCCTTTGCCAAGGCGGTTGAGCAGCAGCAGGTGCAATGATTTGAAGATGGATTCTGCTTTTGTGTTGGGAGTTGGGAAACATTTTTCGGGAAACTTTTGGAGGCGAAAACAAAGCAAACACGCGTTTTGATACCACTTGTGTTCATCCATTCTCTGGCTTTTTCTCTTCTTCGACGGACATACTTTATTTTGGCTTTTTCGGTTGTCAAGCTGTTTTGTTGTTTTGCAACGTTCTGTCTTTTTCTTTTCTTCTTCTTTTTCTTTGGCATTCATTGAGGGTTCACATTACATGGATCTGGCATGGGGGAAACAACTCAGGGAACTTGTACAGGGAATTTCTGGAAGGGTTTTCGAGCCAGTCAGTCAACACACTAGACGTAGACAAATACAGGAAGGCTGGGATCATAGATTATATATATCTGACGTTATTTGCTCATCTTGCTTTTGCCCTTTATGTATGTGATCCCCTGCTCTGCCTCATGCTCATGGGATGGTAGCTGTAGTTTCTCTGGGCCATGTTGCAGGCGTCGTTTTTTACTTTCATCAGCTTGAATGCCTTGCCATATCTATTCTCTTCAAACAAATTCCTTCTGTCAACTCACTGGAAGCTCTCTCTCAACAAACCCTCTTTCCTTTTCGCCAAATCCACGATCATCGCCCCAAACAACCCATTGGCCCAGCTGAACCACTCCCTCGTCCACTTTGTGCTATCCCATCCGTCAATGCTTTCATGGATCAGCCCCAACCCATCCGTACTCCCTAAAATTTGTTTCAACGCGCCCCTAATTTCCTCATCATCCTCGCTCGTCATAATCTGCATCACCAAACTCATAGGCCAAACCTTGCCCGGGCCCGTGTGCGGTGACCCAACCCCCTTGACCACCTCCCCATCAGCATAGTACGGATTTCTCCTGCTGAGGATCCGTCTCCTCGTAGCCTGATAAACCGGATCACTACCGGCCACGTACCCCATCACGGGCGCCGACAGCAAGCTCGGCAGATTCGCATCATCCCCCAGCACCACCCCCCCAAACCCATCCACCTCATACGCGTACACCTTTTCTTTGCTCACCCCATCCTCCCCACCACCTCCACAACCCCAAACTTCTCAATCCCCTCCCTCACCTCCCTCGAAAAAGCCCTCATCTCCCCCGCCAGCTCTTGCTCCCCCAAATCCTCGGCAATCACCGCCGCCCCCGCCAGAGCCACACAAAACATCATATTCCCCGGCACCAAAAACTGATACGTCGTCGCGTCATCACTAGGCCTAAACGCACTCCTGACCAACCCCGTCCCCGAAGCAACAGGGCTTCCCGCCCCATCATTCGCCAACGTCTCGGTCGACCGCGTCGTCATCCTCGCAAAGCTATACCCACTCCCCAGCACCCTCCCATCAGCCCCATACGTCGTCCCCCTCTGCATCCCCCTCCCCACCTCCACCACCCTCCTCACCGCCTCAGTCCAATTTCCTTGTCGGCCAAAAAACTCGATGTCGTGCGTGGAAAAGTAATAATCCCTCGACAACTCCAAAAACGAAGCGAGCGAGTCGACCTCCCACTTGCACTCAAAAACCCCAGCCCTGTCATACTCCGGACGCACCACGTCTTTGTCCCCGCCCTCCTCGTCAGAAATGACGCCTGACTCGGGGGGCGGGCGGAACGAGTTGCAGTACCCAGCTGAGAGGACATTTCTTGCCTGGGTGTTCACCGTTCCACGGAAGAGGCTCGCCAGGGAGTCAGATGAGGGTGAGGGGGTCAGCAAGGGGAGGTAGGACTGCAGCTGGCGGGCGCTGTCGCGGAGCCACATGGCGTTGATGTCGCCTGTGATGATGAAGGTCAGTTCTTCTTCGCTATCGGGAGAGTTGGAATGGCCGTGCCATTTGATGGCTGTGTCGAGGGTGTTGGGGTAGGTGTTTTGCCAGAGGCGGAGGAGGTCGGGGTCGGCGATGGGAAGGGTGCCGAGGAGAGACTCGAGGGAGGAGAGGTTGAAGGTCCGGCACGAGGGGGAGGGGCGGGCGGAGGAGAGGGCGTGCCGGCCGGGGGAGAAGGGGGGGTGACGGGTGCGGGAGCGGGTGGAGTAATCTAAGCATGAGGAAGATGAGTCTTGGGAGGTGACGAGGGGGGTTGCCTGGGATAGCAAGATCAGCAGTTGGGCGGTGGCGAGGGGTCTCATTGTTTTCGTTGTCAGTTAGACATGACAGGCCCGGAAAGGAAAGTCAAAAGTGTGTGTGAGTGCGGAGATCCAGGTCGGGTTTATACTGCTTTTCCCAACCAACCCCCTTCCCCAACCGTGATGATCGTCGGTGACACAACCTGAACCGTTTTACCGGGCAACCACCAGCCCAAAGGAACTGAGACACCTCTTCGCGGCGGATGGCATTGGACGGTGGGTGCGGGGACAAACTTTAACTGCCACACCTCAAGACCCTGCGCACAGCAGACGCTGGGCTTTCCGAGGGTCATGCAAATGCCGTCCTCTGCCGTGTTTGCCCCCAAGTTCCAACACGAGAACTTGGACTCCTCAATGCACAAACTGCCATGTGAGCAAGCCAAAAATACCCATCTTACATCTCTTCCCCGATACCAGCCAGCTCTCACCCCTCCCTATCCCTCCATCAACACAATCAACCACCAACCCAACATCCAAAATGAGACAACAACCCCCCCAACCCTCCTAAGCAATCAACTCCCATCACACCCCAGTCAATCTCCAGTCAATCCCCAGCCAATCCCCAAAAGGAAAATGCTTCCCCTCTCCCACCAGAATGTTTGGACGAGTTGGGAATCGAACCCAAGACCTTTCGCATGCAAAGCGAACGCGCTACCAATTGCGCCACACGCCCGAAAAGAAGGATGTGAGAGAAGAAGATGAGAAGATATCGGTGTGGACGAGCTGGGAATCGAACCCAGGACCTTTCGCATACAAGAGGAAACAGAGTATGCTAAGCGAACGCTCTACCAACTGAGCCACACGCCCCGTAAAATCATCACCTGATTGCTATTGAGCTTGGTGTCTGAAGGTTGACGCTATAGCGGACGTTCTGGATTTGAGAATTTGGTGTAGTTGAGATGATGAGCTGGATTCTCGAGATGGTGGCAGTTGGGATGAGCATGGTGCTTCCGGCCATGGCCCCGACCTAGAACAACATCAGCCAACACACTCTCCCCAGACCATCGCCCCTTACCTCTCTCCACACCACTCTAACCATCACACCCACGACAATACACACACACTGCCACACACAAAACGCGCACAACTGGTCCTTTATTGAACACACAGACTACCTATCAACCACCCCAACCCGCCCCTGTCATCTCCTTGCCTGCCTTCTTCCTCTTCGCCAATCCCCCCTTTTTTTCGCCCCTCCTCCCTGCTTTTTTTAGTGTATCTTTGGTGCCACTTCCTGTCTTCGCCCTGTCGCCCGGCCTACTGTAGGTCTAAGAAAGAAAGAGAGTTTCCCTTTTGTTGCCAAAGTGAACCCACGCTCTCTTTTTTTCCCTTCTTTTGTCTTGCCCAAAAAAGCGTTTCTTTTCCGTTCATATCGCTCGCGCCTCGCAGGTCCATCAACAACTTCAAAAAAGAAAAAAACCACACGTACGTGGTTTTATCTTTTTTTTTCTGTGTAAAAAAAAGAGGGGGTATCTCTGAGTTTTGGTGTATTTTCCGATTTTGTCCAAAGGGTGTGTTTCTGTTTAAAAAAAAAAAGGGTGACGGAAGGTTGGGGGTATGATTGAGTAAAACCAAAAAAGGACTTTGCCCGAGAAGCAGAAAAAAAAAGATGATCAAAACGAAAGAAAGCCCTGTTGACAAGAAAGAATGCAAGCCGCAAACAATAACGACAGCAAGAACTGAAGGTTGAGGGTGCTGGCAATGTGTATTCTCCTGCTTGCGAAAAGAAGCCGACATAAACATCGCACCTTCGTCCATTCTTGATCTCTTTTCCCTCAACCTCCACCCTTCCCCATCTGTATCGTCTTGGTGGCCGATATGTTGTTGGTCCGGTTAAAAGCAGAAACTAAAGCGTTGTTGATGTTGTGTAGGTTTCCCAAAAAGTTTTGTCGTAGAGCCAGAAGAACCGTTGAACGCCGGGAGGGAGAGAGAAAAAACAAAACCCAAAGTCGTGTCGTAACCTTTCCCATGTCGTTCATAATCTATGCGATGCGCGGGGGGAAAGATCATCGGAGCGTAAACGCCATGCAACAGTCGTCAAAAATCGAAACTTCGATCGAATTTCCCCAGCATTCAGCCCACTCTCATGGGAGGAGCCGCCCGCTTAAGCAAGGGGGGCACCGGGAGCAGGAGCCTGTGCAACCTGGGGGTTTCCAAGGTCAACCTCAGGGGCGTCGGCACCGTTAGCACCGTTGCGCTTGGGGCAGTCCCGGGAAATGTGGCCAGCCTCACCGCACTGGTAGCAGGTCTTGCCAGCTGTATTGAGGGGACCGCCGTTGGGAGCGGTGCAGTCGCGCGAGATGTGGCCGAGCTTGCCGCAGGCGTAGCACTTCATAGCCTGAGCCTGGCAGTCGCGAGCGTAGTGGTTGGGGCCACCGCACTTGTAGCAGGTGGCGTGGCGGGCGCCGCCGGGGTGGAAGCCGCCACGGGCAGGACCGAAGCCACCACGGCCGGGCATGGGGCCGGGGGCCATGCCGCCCTGAGCGCTAGGGCAGTTGCGCTGAAATCCGCGTCAGTCCCGCTGTCTCCCTCTCTAGACAAAATCATTCCGTCGACTTACGGCAATGTGGTTGGGCTGTCCGCAGGTGTAGCAGCGGTTGTGAGGACCGCCAGGGCCGCCGTTCAGGCGCATGGTAGGGCACTCAGCCTGGACGTGGCCAACACCCTGGCAGTGGTAGCACTGCTTGGACTTGGTGGTGCGGGGCAGGGGGCACTCGTTCGACTCGTGGTCTGTTGGGATGCTGCGTTAGAATTGCCGGTCGAGAAAAGGCTGAGGGAGTACAAGATGCTTACTGGGCTGCTTGCCTGTGAGAGGTGTTAGTAGCCGCCAAGAACCAATCACGCAGAGGAGGGAGGCACATTACAGTTGTAGCAGAGACGGGCGGGAGCTGGGCAGCCATCGGCCTGGTGACCCAACTCGCCACACTTGTAGCACGCGCGCTTGTGAGCCGAAGACATGTTTCCGAACATAGGTGAGCTAGGGAGTGGAATTCCGTTAGTTTGAGGTGTCTGGCTTGGTGTTGGTTGGTTGAGTCCGAAAAGTGTTGCTAGAACTGCCATGCTGGGCGACACGTTTGCAGACAAGGACGACTCGACGAGTAGGTATAGATTTCGGCAGCCGGT
Source organism: Podospora pseudoanserina (assembly GCF_035222485.1). Lineage (NCBI taxonomy): Eukaryota > Fungi > Ascomycota > Sordariomycetes > Sordariales > Podosporaceae > Podospora > Podospora pseudoanserina. The sequence continues at coordinate 222,593 of NC_085923.1, forward strand.
GATCGAATGACAAACGATGAAGAACCCTCCTATAGACTCCCAGACAAACAACCGTTGACGATCCCCACATGCGGCGTTTTAACCTCTCGACTGCTCCATGAAACGGTTTTTTTTTTGGGGAGGGATGTGGCTGGCTGGACTCGGTGGGTGAATTATTGCGCGCAATTCTCGCCAGTTTGGGATGTTCGTTGGCGCTGGCAGCAGACGAACCATCAGGTCGGAAGCCGGAAGCCGGGAGCCAAGACTGAGGGCGGGAAAGAGGCGTGGGGAGGAGTTGTCGTCGTGGTTGTTGCTCAAAATGTGTGTGCTTTGTCGTTGTTGCTGCCTCGTCGATGTGATGTGCCCCTCCACCTCCCTCCCCAAGCCATATAGGGTTTGCTCCATCAACAAAGTTGCGCCAGCCAGACCTGCTCCATGTAATGTCCAAGCCTTCCAACGGTTGCTCAACCCGAGCCGGAGGTTATTTCCCTCATTGTCGATGAAGAGAGCCGAGTGTCCAGTCGCAAACGTGTCGGTCGAAAATCATAGAGAGATGCAACGGGGGGCAGAAGGCGGTGCGCCACACAAAAGACTCACCTGTGAAGAAAATATCAAAATAAAAAACCGGCAGTTTTTCCTTTCCTTTCCTTCTGTTCCTTCGCAAAAAGTTCTCCAAACCTCAATCTTCCTTCTTTCCGTCAGCGTCCAACGTCCTCTCCAACAACTCCAGAAAAAGTAATGACCTGTGGCTTCCTAAAGGGTGTGCTGAAAGGGAAGAGGAGAGAAGGTGGCGGAAGAGGCGGAAACAAGGAGGGATATGGGAACCCCAAGTCAGGAAGGAAGGGATAGCGCCAGTTCGCAGGCCAGAGCTAGCTAGGCTGTGGGAGGGGTTGATGCAGGAAGTCAGCACGTCAGCCGAGGTACGTGACCGGTACCTATTTTCTCCCCTCTGTCTGCTGCAGAATCAAGTACCCTGATGTTCCCTCTCTACCTCATCGCTCTCTCTGCTTCAGCAGCAACTGAATTTCAGCGACAAGGCACGCTAAAAAATCTCTTGGGGCTTGGCAATGCTGCTTCACGGCGGCTCGTGACTGGGCGCCGCCGCTGACTCGTGCCCACAGCTGGTTGCGGCAACTTCACGGCGACCGGTGACACTGGAGCATCACCTCGATGCAATCCAGTTGTCTATTCGCCTGCCGTCTTTGTCCCTTTTTTGCCCTGTCTTATGTCTTGCCCTAGCTGTTCGATGGAACTGTCTCACTTCGGCAGTCTCTCGCCCTGTGGCCAAACGGCCATTGCCCCAAACGCCACATCTGATAATCTGAGGCTCTCGCGGGGCATCCCCGGCGACACGGCTGCAGCTGACAATTGCAACGGTAACTCACCTCGGTTTACTTTCGGCGCTAGAGCTTTTATATCGCGCGCTTTCACACGGCTGTGCCGGTCGACTGCTGAGAGCCTGACTGAGAGCGGGAGGAGGGACGAAAGCACTAAAGCAACATGAGTTTCCATTCCCCTCTTCCGCCGTCTCCTGCTGAAAGGCTGGAACCTCCCAACCTTGCTCCCATCCCACTGCGGGGCTTTTTGTTTGCCATGCTCATCTCGATCTGCACCTCGCCTCTTGACAGTGTGAGGCTTCTCTTGGAGAACTAATAAATGGTTACACTATATATCTGCATATATATGTCGAGACATACATATATGGCAGCCCGCTTCAGTCATCAAACATGCTGTTGGTGATGATGATGATGATGATGATAATGTTGGCAGTCGGGTGTCCTGAACAAAACAAAAAAAAAAAAAAAAACCCCGCCTTAAGCGTGACGGACCCCTGTCTGCCTTCGATATCCCCCCCTCTCTCGACCCAATCATGCCCAACCGGAGCTGCTCTCGGGACACTGTGATTGATGCAACGGCAAGAGAGAGACAGGAACTGTGTGGTTGACCGCATGTGCAATGCCGGCTGGCACCCCTCCAATGGGCAATAAAAGGAGGTGTAGAGTCCGGAAGACCCAAAGAGGGTTGGCCCTTGCTCTCAGTCCGCAAAGGGTTGTCCCGAGCTTGACCCCGACAATATGGAAACTGCTCCAGATATAGAACCCTCGCAAGGTTACTGTGCATCACAAATGAGCGGCCTGCAGACGGGAATACTACTCGGACAGTTTGAGAATCCCGACAACACCTTACAGCGGGAGGAGGGTAGGGGTGGATGACGAACAGGTGTTGGTCTGTGCCTTTCACAGTATCCGTTTGGTCTTGACACTATATGTCTGGAGCTCCGAGCTTGAGGAGTTCACTCATTGAAGTCGAACAGATGTGGGATATCACGAGCTGCTGACTACCTACGCCGTTTCATACCCGACAGAACCTCACTTCATGGCGGCGGTAGAGCTCTCTCGAGTGAGATGCTGACAATTATCAACCTGGTTCGAAACCCTTGACCTTGATTATTACGCACCATCTTTCTCAGCCCTACACCCAAACCGCCGGCCGCTGCTGCTGCAACCTTTCCCTCTCCGCCGGATGCAGACCAGCCGCATTTTCCTCACTCCCCAACGGCGGCGGCACCATCGACCTCGGCCTCGCCTCCACCACATAACTAACCCCATCATCAGAAGCATACGACGGTGGCCTCCTCACCCCCCCGGTGCCCCTCGAGCTCGGATCAGAAGAGACACCGCTGTCCAACGTCTCCTCACTTGTATTCCCACCCTCGGCACCCCCCGGCCCAGCAGCAGCCTGGTTCCTAGCCCAGTAAAACCTATCCGGATCAACTCTCTGTCGTAACAAACATTAGCCTTTCATCCACGAAGCTCACTTTTGCTTTCAGAGAACAGAACATACCACACTCTCCCTCCAAAGTCCATACGCGGGGGGGCCCAACTTTGTCGCCTCGCTCTCGATCCCCACCGCCTCCTCGTCCCTCGCGAGCACAACCCTGATGGGCTCCCGTGGGATGGCGTACCCGCTCCCTGGGGCGATTTGCTGGATCATCTCTGGCCTTACCACCCCGCCTTCCCTGGAGGAGGAGTTACTACTTTGCAGTGTCCCGTTCCGTGACTTGATCACCAGCATGCAGAGCTTGATGAGGCTGTGGCAGAAGAAGATGGTGATGAACAAGATGATGAGAATGAGCAAGATGGTGAACTCGGACGAGGTGATGTTTTTGGTGAGGGTCAGGGAGAGGTCTAGTAGGGTGGCTGTTAGCACAAAGAAAGAGGGAATACGGCGTGGGTAAACTTACACACAGTCAAGATGAGTATCAGAAACAAACCCGACACAAAACATCGCAGGATCTGCGTGCGGATGCGCCGGGACTTGATCCAGGGGAAGCAAAAGAGGAAGTTCTTGGGGGGTTTCCTCCTGCTGCCGCCGCCTGTTCGACTGCCGCTACTGGTTGAACTCCCCTGTTCTGTTCTCCGTCGTCGAGTTTCTCTATCTCTCCTCCGCCGCCTCCTCTCTTCTCTCGTCTCCCCGCCTTCCCGTCTCGACCCCCCGCTCCCCTCCCTCCTATGCCTCCCAGACCCCTCACTGGCCTCCCTCCTATGCCTCCTGGACCGATTGCTCCCCCTCGCCACCGCCCTCTCCGGCTCAGCCACCTCCTCCTGCCCAGCCGTCGTCGTCCCAGGCCTAGTTGGCGGCCCGTTGCTCCCCCCAGTCCATACCCTCTCCAGCCCAGGCAAGTGCAACCTCGTGCTCGGCAGCGCCTGCTCCCTGATCCTGAAGGCCGGGCTCTTTGGGCTCTCCACCGTCGCTTCCTGCCCGTTGATCACCGTGGGCGGTGCACCTCTCAACCCAGCACCAGAGTAGTTGCTGCTTGGGGGGCGCAAACCAAAGAATGAGGGGCGGGGGAACCGGGCGAGGAAGGACAACCGCTGGGGTTGTTGGGGCTGGGGGTGGTGTTGGCCGGATTCGGGATCGGAGTGGGGGAGAAACGGGGGATAAGGGACGTGTTCGTCGTTTGTTGTGCGGGGGTCGTAGGATTGGTAGATTGGGTAGGAGAGGCCGTAGGGGAGGGGTTGTTGTTGTTGTTGTTGTTGTTGTTGTTGTTGTTGTTGTTGTTGTTGTTGTTGTTGTTGTTGTTGTTGTTGTTGTTGTTGGTGTAGGGGTTGTAATTTTCCACTGTTGCTGGGTGGGGCCTGGTGGAGGACGGAGGGAGGAGTTGCAGGCTGAGGTTCGGGGAACGACGGGGGCGGTGCGGATGGTGACTGTGTTGGTGGTGGTGTTGTCGGTTATGGTGTCGTTGGTGTCATTGGTGTTGTTGTTGTTGTTGGTCCGGGAGGAGGACCCGGTGAAGAAGTTGAAGCGGTCCATGGTGAAGGGAAAGTTCAGTGTCCTTGTGTATCAGGTGGGTGAGTGTTGTCTTGATGTGAGTTTTTATCCGGCGAGCATGCTGTCTCCTCTGTGTGCCTCAGATGAGTCGTTTTCAGACCGATGTAAAGATGTCAGGTAGGTTTGACTTGAAAGTATGAGTCCAACAGTTGCGCGTCCCAGTCTGTCAACCTCAGTGGTCAACGATTGTTGATGTTGATATTGACGTCGCACAACCTAAGCTCCCCCCGTCTGTTCCCGCTCGATCGTCCCCACGCGCGGTGATAGGTCGCCAGGCCCTGCAGGTCGCCGTGCGCTTGTTTTTGAAGGGTTTGCGAACTGTGCTGCCCCTTAAAAATAATGCGCCTCGCGTACCTCCCCTCAACGGCGGGCGCTGATATTCGGGATATAAAAACGGTTGGCGAAAACGAAAAAGGGAAGGGCGTGCCAAAAGAAGAACAGTTGTTTTCGTCGGTCGGAATATTGAAATCAAGAGAGAAAGAGAGAGAGAGAGAGGATATCAAGGTATCATAAAGGCCCGGCCCGCTGCTTGAACTGAAGTGATGGTGGTGCTGAAGAAAAAAGTTGCCGAGTGTGTCGTAGCAAATGACCGTCGTCCAATAAATTATCAGCTCCCAGAGCGATGCGAATGTAAGGGAAAAAGAAAAACAAACACCGTCAAGGCAACAGGAAGAACAGAAACAACCAAAAGCCGACCTCAGGACAGAAAGGTCATATCAAGAGAATTAAAACAGAGGGAAGAAAAGAATGCCTGCACGGCAGGATTTAGACTGTGGTGGTGGTGAGGTGGAAATGTGTGTCGATAGGTCTAGAGGCACCCTCCCCTGTTTTGTTTCGTTGTTTCGTCGTATGCAAGTGGATTCGTCCCAAGCCACCGCAAAGACGCTTCGTCGACCGACAGGCAATTCTTGACGGACGGAATGGGACCTGCACCATTCACCATTCGACAAGAATTGACGATGTTGCAGCCCTGAGGAAGGGGGGAGGGGCTTGATTGGATGGAGGGTGAGAGGGGGACGTGACCAGATATGCAGGGGTCAGCCTGCGCTTGGCTTCACTTGCACGGACACGAGGTGAGCCACCAGTGAACCTGAGGAGGTGAAGGGATCTACGTTGACGCAAGATTGAGAGCTTCTTCGGGCCCCTGCCTCGAGATCACCACGGGATGAACGACGAGGACCCCATCCACAAGGAGGCTCGTGCAGCATCTCGAAACTCTCTTCCCGGGACGGTTATCCCTACGGTTCCTATCGACGTACAGGAAGCAAGGCACCCTGTTCACTTCTCCTGCATCTGCTGTGCTGCCGTGGACACCCCAACTGCGAATACCTTCAGAACGGCAGGGTGCCTTGCATCGTCGGGCGTCGGCAGGAGCCTTCATGACATCCAGTCGTCTTGCTCTTCAAACTCGACGACAAAAGGGGAAATCCCAATGATTGGCTGCGAGTGATTCCAGTGCAACGTCGGCTTGGCGCATGAGCGGACCACAGTCACAGGCGTGTTTCAGATCTCCCCAGGTCTTGTTGGAGTTTCTGGGGAATGGCTGTCAGAGAGGTTCAAGATTCAAGAAAAAAAGAATAAGAAGACAGGATGGTCGCAAGTGGATTTTTGGGCATCAAGAAAACTCCTGGAATACATCATGGTCAGCCAGCAACGACGGTGAGTCAATCGAATCATTGATGGTCAAACTTGAGCCCAGACTTCTTCTCGATTGATGGCCGGACAGAGCCATTCAATAATATCTGACAGAATGCCCCGTCTCATGTAGAAGCTGTGACTGATGCCGCAACCCAATGTCAGGCATCAAAAGTGTCTGCTGCGCATTGAGTTGCTGATCGCTTGTGCTTTGGCTGTCTTTATCTTCGAGATCTGTGCCCTCGTCCTGAAATGTTTCCTGGCGCGCGCCTGTATGCATCCTGTAGGTGTGGTGTATATCCTTTCGAATTTTTATTCGTACAAGGCTGGGTATCAAGCTCGCTTTACTTTTATCCTTTCTATCACTGCTCCTGTGCTCAGCCTTTCGCCGGTATCATTGAAGCGCCTGGGCATACTTCCTTTCCAAATATGCAGTCCTGCCGTGCCGGAGCAGGCTGTAGCCTAAAGGTAATCTTTTCTCGTCGCACAACAGCCAAATCGACCCCCTATTCTTAAAATAGGGGCATCGCCTCAGGCAGACTGCAGCGAGGCGATTAGACGGCCATTGTGGTTCGAACATGAGCAACTTCGCACTGAGCTAGACAATTCCTTCGACTCGAGAGGCATCGTCGCAACCCGCAGCCTCACTTGAGCTCACCCAACAACATGTTCCGGTCTGATGACGCAGAGAGGACTAGACAAAAGTTAGCAACACGTCCAGCACCAGGCAAAAGTCAACGACACATACTGAGAGGTTCCGCCCCCGGTGCAAAGTCAACCGAGTTGACTGTCCCCTTATGGCCGGGAAGCTTGTACAGCAACCTTCCTGTACCCGCCTCCCAAACCACAGCCGTTCCATCACCAGCACCCACCGCGATCTTCTTGCCGTCCGAGTCCCAGCTTCCCTTGATCAAGTTCTTCTCCATGCCCAGCGGTGCGCCGTCAAATGTCCGAATGTGTCGCTCGGCAGGGGCGAAAGGCCTAATGTCCCACGTCCTGGCGGTCGAGTCCATCGCATACGACAATAATTGCTGCCCGTCCGGCGATACCCTCAACGTCGTGATCGTGTCCTGATGACCCAGCATTGTGTGTACCACAGCCTTTTTCCTGACATCCCACACCTTGATATCATTGTCGATGCCACCCGAATAGATCTCATTGCCAGCCTCCGAGATAGCAACCGCCGTGATGGGGAAATCCGTTTCAATGTAATCCGCCGCGTGCTTCGTCCTTGGATCCCAAATACCAATTGTGCCGTCGTTGCTGCCGCTGATGAGCATCTCCTCGCCACGCTTGCTCAGGTCTAGCGATGTGACGCCTTCTTCGTGTCCGACGTAGCGTCTTATCCTTGTGCCTGATGTGAGGTCCCAACTAGCGAGGTGCATATCGGCAGAGGCGGTGAAGAGGATTTCCGAATCGCGGGACCATTGCAGGTCAAGAACGGCGCCCTTGTGGCCGGAGAGAACGCCGTAGTTTTCGCAGTCGCCGTAGGTTCGCCAAAGCACTGGACTGGGTGTCAGTAGGTTTTCCGACCTGACCATCAAGTTTGTTTACGTACAAACTGTCCTGTCCATTGACCCAGAGGCTATTAAGTTTCCTGTGGGATCGAATCTTGCCGCAAAGATCTCGCCGCTGTGTCCTGACAGCTCCATTACCGGAGCCTGCAAGGAGCTCGTTCGTGGAACCTGCATCGCGCATGTTAACAGACATGATAAGACTTGTTTCCAAAACTCCAAAGACATACCGACGACTGAATTAGGGCACCAGAGCTTCCACCAACAGGGCCAGAGCGGGTAGCGAGGGCGCGACTAGAGCCCACATTCTGCCGCTTGACCACGAGCTGCTGGTCGTCGCCTGGGAACGGTCTCTTTTCAGAAGACATGATTGATGATATTCAAAGATCCAATGTGTCTGTTGAATCAATTGATGTCGTGATGTTGTGATGCCGTGATGCAATGGTAGGATTGAGTCTTGAACAAGATGGGTCTCTTGGCGAGGCTGCGTTGTTTGACTTTCAAGTCCCAAATCCAATTGATGATGATGCGCCAGTGCTGGAGGACGCGCCTGATGGATTTTAGATTCCCCGCTTCCCGCCCAAGGCACATGAGCACTGACCTGGGGTCCCTGCACTTTAGGGGAGTAGTGGGGCTTTGTCCCCCGACATGCGGCCTGTAAGGTGAGCACCCTTGTAGCTACCGCCAGGAACATTACCGCCCTCTCCGAACAAACACCATTCTGGGTGCCTCCGATAGTTATACGCAACACCGCTCTTCGCCGCTTCTTCGGTTCAATCTTAGGTTATCTCCCAGGCATTCTCTCGACCCTCTTCCGCCATGGCGGCTAACAAGGCGTCCCGATTGGGGGAAGAGTACGCTGCGCATCCCTCCTCTGTTTACTTCATTGCCATCTCTGCTAACACTGCTTCTCTGACAGGATCTGGAAGTAAGGGCCTCCCACACGCCCTCAGCTAGAACTCAACCATCGCTAATGCTGCCCGCCGCTGAAGGACACGGATAGACAAGGTCAACGCCGAGCTGGTTGTCCTCACATACGGCACCATCGTTGCGCAGCTGTGTAAGGACTTTGACAGCGACTATGTCGAGGTCAACAAGCAACTCGATAAGATGGGGTACAACATCGGTCTGCGCCTAATCGAGGATTACCTTGCGAAATCCAACACTGTACGCCGATGTTCGAACTTTAAGGAAACAGCCGAGATGATCGCGAAGGTGGGCAGTTTGGCATGTTGGGCCGGTGTTTGCGCGTGGACGTATGTGTGTCTGACAGATGTGCTCTTCAGGTTGGGTTTAAGATATTCCTCAACATCACGCCAACGATAGCGAATTGGACCAACGACGGCAAGCAGTTCTCCCTGATCTTCGATGAGAACCCCTTTGCCGACTTTGTGGAACTACCCGACGACGGCCGGGCCCAAGACGAGCTGTGGTATTCGAATATCCTGTGCGGCGTGTTGAGGGGAGCGTTGGAGATGGTACAGATGCAGGTGGAGGCCCATTTCATCAGCGACGTGCTCAGGGGTAACGATACGACCGAGATGCGCATCACGCTGATACGATATATCGATGACGAGTTGCCACCAGAGGACGACTAGAGGGTGTGAGAAGATCAATGATGAAAGAGCGGATAAGGGTCGCCGGGAAATGAAAGGCCTCGGGCATAACTGATACATGGCTATTCTTAATGTCTCATGAGTAAACAATGGATGATGAGGGCGTGCAAAACATATGCACCGCCCGTTGACTTGATGGCGGTCTGTTCATCTGCTCAGGGTTGCGTACCTACAGTGTCGAAGTTTTGCTTGCAGTTGTCTATATCCTTCGACTGCTAACCTTTCTTATACCAGACAATAACCTAGCACGGCGTTTACAATCAACCCCAGAACCTTTTGCACATAGCCCAAGGACCCAACTTGCGAGCCGCTTTACGGAGAAGAATCCAGAGTTGTGCCGTGTTTCCTTCCACAGCTCTTCGTATGGCGCATGTGGCATCTTCCTCGTGGATGCATTGTTTCAAGTCACCACCACGTGGAAATGACGACTTGTAAAAACATGCATATAAGACCACCAATTCCCTCACGCGCCGTTCCGGTGGTACAGACTTCAGAGTCGACGTCCGGACGTTGAGGGATTGGACACCGCCCTCTGAGGATCATGAGGTTCGTCTCAGCAGCTTGGTGATACCGCGGAGCCTCACACGTTGCGAATGGAAATGACGACGAGGTGCCGTCAGGGCTACCATCCGACTTTGCCGCACCGCGCATGGGGGGTAACGACGGGTGGCCAACAACAGCCGCGTCGCCCAGGAACTGGCCACACACTGCCCTGCCCGCTGCCCAACAGCCCAGGAGCCAATCCTTTGAGTCGGGCTGTGCAGATTTGTCGCCCCAGAGTTGCCCAGCAGATATGGTGACCACACCACCATCTTTTGGAATTTCGGGCACCGCCATCGGATTTACTCTTGTACTCACTGCCACTGCCGACGAATCAGCCCCTTTCCTTTTTGCCCGTTTATTCCCTGGGCACTGCATCAAATGACATAACCAAGTGGAGGTGCTGTTGTCCAGTTCAAGTACAAAACCACACATGGAAGGCCACGCGCGCGCCCGCCGGGTCCGGGTCTCGCCCAACCCACGTATTGCCCACATACGCATATATCACCGACGGGTCGGCCACCGTCTCAAGCCCTGTGTCAAAGATCCTCATTGAAAACATTTCTTTGTTGTATAAAGGTACCGAACCCCGGGTCAAGGGCATTGGCCTGCACGGGAGATCACCGGTCATCACCTTGTTCAACCTCTTTCTTCCGAACCTCAGTATTTGTCCAACAAGCTCAGAGGGAGACCTGACGTTCACTTGTAACACGCGATGCTCACCTTCTCAAGCTCCCGGCCAACCCGGCAGCCCGCCCGCGGGGTGTGCCGGCCACACGAGACCGGCGAGTCGAATCTCAACTCTGCGTGTCCAAACTCATTCAACACAATAAAGACTGCCATGGCGGCAGGGCTCGGGAGCAGTCTATTTCTGTTTCAAGGACTGTCGAGTATTTCTCCTAGGATTTTGACGGAAGCTTCGCTGCCGTCACCTACGTTTCCACCTTCATCGATCTATCCAGAAGAAGACGGGGGCAGTATGGGGAATTCAAAATCGAAACCATCTCGAGAATCAAAGCCGAATTCACGATTCTCACGGCTCTCTACCACAGCCCCAGTAACCTCACCCGTTTCGGCATCCAAACGCACAAAACCGGAGTATAAACTCAAGGTCATCTGCTCCAACTGCGCCCGCAAAAACCTGCCTGAGACGGCCTGCCACACAGCGAACGATATCAACGCCAACGGGGGGAGCAACCTCGCCTTTCAGGAAGGGAGTTCTTACTATGAAAACCAAGAGCTGAAGAGTTGGATGCTGGAGATTGACTGCTGCGGTTGGACCAGGACGCGGGAGGAGGGGGTTTATCTCGTGGAGAAGCACATGAAGAATGCGCAGGAAAGGGGGAGGCCAATTAGTGTGGACGAGGTGCTGGTGAAGCTGGAGGAGGGCGGGATTGCGCATAGGAGTAATGTGGCCAAGAGGGTTTATAAGCCTAGGGGGCAGGATAACGCTCAGAGGCCGAGGGGTTCGCAGGCGCAGCAGCAGCAGCAGCAGCAGCAGCAACCACGTCCCCAATCACACCCGCAGGCGCAACAACAACTACAGCAAAGAACGAGACAGGGATGGAGTCAGCAGAGTTGGCATCAGGGGGTCGAGTACCAGTATCCTGGAAGACGATGAACGACAGAAGAATCATGACATATGGCTCTGCCGCGGTGCATATCTTGGATTTTGGTTTCGTCATCTATCATATCAGCTTGGGGCTGGCACACCCGAGTATTCCGAGCATAAATTGGGCATTGGGACTGGATATGGTGTGGCATGGCATGGCACTGGATACAGGTTTATATCCAGAGACTGATCATGGCGATAGGCATGCCCGGCAGAACGATACCCTTGGTTTTAGTGGTTACACATATCGTAATGTTTTTCAAATGCGCATCAATCATCATAAACGCCAGTCCTACTTAGACAATAATGGAACCGTGATATTTTGTCCCGCTTGGGGTACAAGTAAAATCAGGGACGGGATATTCTCTCCTCTTCCTTCCGCACCACATACCAAACTTAGTTGCCATCTTTGATCGGTCCCTCTTATATTGAGATGATAAAAATCCCTCAGCATCTCAAACTCTTCCACTTATCAATCTCTCCATTGTGATAATCGAGATGACTACGAACCGTCCTGGCGATCTGGGCTTGGGTGAACGAAGCAATGTGATCCATCCGCAGAGCGCTGCATAGGCGGTACGTAGGTAAGTTGGCCCAAAGTCAGCCTTTTTCCATCTTGAACATGGCAAACATTCTTTGAAAGCTGTTCCTCACCAGAGATCTTTTTTTTTTTTTTTTTTTTTTTACTTACTAGTGTGAAGCAACAAGCTCTATATCGGCCCGGAGCCATTTCTCGCACTCTGCTTTGAGCCTAACCTCGCACGCGGTCCTGAACTTCTTCAGCTTCTCCACCCGCTCCAGCGGGGTGGCTTTCTGGTCGATGTGGTATGTGATCATTACATCGCAGAGTGAGTTTAGTTGGTTGGCGGTGACCATCATTCTGTGCTGTTCTCAAGTGAGTGAGGTGGGATGAGAGGGATATCCATGCTGGCCGGTGCAGGAAGGCAAAGGTGGGTGTGATGGGTGCTTAGGTACACTCTGCTGATATTTCTCCACATAACCCTAACCCCCTGTCGGGGTAATGCCTCGCTCAGCCTCTCGCCCCTTGGCCAGGGCCTCCTCAACATCTCAACCTCTTCCACTTATCAATCTCTCCGCTGTGGTACTTGACACCAGGTCGAACTGTCATCTCGATTTGGGCCCGGGTGAATGCAGTACGGTTGTAGATTAGTCTGGTGCTAGATAGGTGGGTAGGTAGCCAGCTTTCGGTCTTCGAGATACCAAAAGTGCGCTGAGCTCTTCCAGTTCTTTGGCGGTTACCGCTTACGACTTCGCAATAATGTAGACATCATAGTAGGAGTCGGTTGCAGATAACCGAGCTTTCTCAGCCTGTCTTGTAAGCCAAGCTCTACATTTGATTATGGATTTCTCCAGCCTTTCCACTTTTTTGAGTGGGATGGCCGTTTGGTCGATGTGGTAGATGATCATGGAGTCGCAGATGGAGTTGAACTCGGCGGCGGTGACCATTTTTGTTCTTCACGGTCGAGGGAAATATGTTACCGCTTTTGGACTTGGGTGGGGGTGTGGTGTTAGGAGCGCCACCGCCACCCTACCCCCCTGTGATCCTCCAGCATACGCTTCTCGTATTTCTTCTTTATCATACGAGATAACTCCCATGTTGATTTAACTGCAGTGATTAAGCCCGCGAAAGCAGCAGCTGATGCTAAGGAACTGGGTAAGTATGACATGAGTGCTAGTTAAAATCGATCCTTGGTAACCGACGTAACAGAAACTTAATTGGGAAAGGACGCCGTTTTATAACCTACATTGCCTATCTACATACCTAAGATATCACGATTCGATTGCAGATTTCAACTCCGAAATCAAGACTTGAAAGCTGAAATTAAGTCTTGACAGGGGGGTAGGGTGGCGGTGGCGCTCCTAACCACACACCCCCACCCAAGTCCAAAAGCGGTAACATATTTCCCTCGACCGTGAAGAACAGGGAGTTGTTACTCGACAGTAGCTTCAAACACATGTGTTGTTCCTGCAAAATGGCCGCCATGATAGAAGGCTTGTGTGTCTTGAAATACAAGCAAGGACTGAATAAGCACAGATGTGAATGATACCTAGGTACACTGCGTACCTGGCACCTTTCCAAGCGGCACACTTTAAACTGCGAGCGTTCCGGCCATCTGAAAATGAACCCTGAATCAATTCCTGCCCTTGCAACAAACCCATTCTGGCTTCCAGAAGACGAGGAACCTGTAATCGCTCATCCAAGGAGAGGACCACTGAGAACTATAACCTTCACGGACGGAGGTCGGAGTCAAGGATTACTTGAGGAGGGTTGAGGACAATTTGTCTGTATCACTCGCATGTTAGAAAGAACTGGAGAGCCCACTACTCAGGCCATGGGTAACAAGTGGTCACTTACCCATCCGATTCAAACTGAGCGCCCATCCCTAGGAGACTGGGAAGCTGTGTTGCTTGGTTCGACGCTTGCTCGCCGGAACTAACCACGACAGAACCGTCATGAGAGTCATGTCGAATTGAGGCGGAATATCTTGGAGGGGAGCCATGACGAGCAGTGATACTCGAGGATTTGGGCTTGTTTGTGCTGATATAGAGACGTTAGGGACAAAAACCCCAAAGATTGGACAATTGGGATAGGGACTGGTATGGACGATGCTAGAATAAAGACATGTAGACGTGGAGGTAGCAGACGAACTGATGAACTGAGAGAAAATAGAGATGGAGGAAGAAGGGAGAAGAGGCGTGATTGCTTTATGAAGACGAAGGCGAAGACAATTTCACCTACTTGTTGGGCATGTTGAGACTTTGATGCTTAGCTCTTGATGATGGATGCTTTGTCGTGAGAAGCCTGGCGAAATGGATTGCTATGAAGATGCAGTGACAAAGACTGAGGGAGAGTGGACAACGGGTCCGGAAAACACGAGTTTAAGTACCTATGCGTTGAGCGTGCCATTTCTGCGCAGGGTAGGTGTGCCAGCCAAACCAATTGAACGGCGCCGTTGCAATACTGGGCAAGTCGAGGTCGAAGCTAGGCTTCTGAGACCGGGAGTGCTGAAGTAACTGACATGGCTTGGACTTGTCACTCGCTGGCCCTGTGGGTAAGCTGAGAAAGGGGACAGGTGCATGTTTGCTTTGTAGTAGATACGAGTGAGGTGCCCAGTATCAAAGTGCCAGGCGTTACCAGGCAAGGAAAAGTCCTACCTAGTCAGGTATCTGAGAGCATGATCGGACAGTTGTGGCGGCCGGCTTTCTTGCAGTCGAGACCAGGCTCCGAGTGCACAGAGAGGCCAACGGCAACATGAAAGATGCCGGTGAGCCAGGTTCCAGCAGGAAGCTAGCTCTTTAGCGGACGAATGTAACAGTCGTACATCATTCCCATCATGTCATAAGACCATGAGAGGCACGGCAGGGGGTTGGAGGCGCGGTTCCATGTTGTTGTTGAAGCAGGTTTGGTGCCCAAACCTGAAGTACGCCCGGATCCTTGAGTGGTGAAATCTCATCAGACCGTCGATCGAAGTCCCTGGTCGTCGGTACCTGTCTATGGTGTCGTGAACGGGTGTAAGTCGATGTCGGTAATATGCCGACCACTGGGGCCAGGGTCTCTGACTAGGTACACCTTCTGAGTGGTCCATCACCTTTTGTAGAGGCACCACTTGAGATTTGCGGCACATGCAGCATCTCTTGGCAGTGCTTAGCAGCCTCTCGTCGGGCTCTGGTTGGCGGGTGCTCTTTTGTGAAGTGGGTCAGTAGCCATCTGACGTGTTATGGGTATTGCCCAAACTCGGTTGTGTAACTTGACATCTGAAATGGAAGGAAGCGAGGCTTTCTGCACAATGGAAGCATTCAGTCGCCTTGTTCAGAGGAGCGCGGCCCGCGCTGTACCTGCAGGCTTAATACCGAACCTCTCCGCGACACTCCCCTACCCTCTCCGATTCTCAACCTCGAAAAGACACAACAGTCATCAATGAACATCAACGAACTCCTTCCCCAGTCCGAGGACGCAAAGTTCCGTAGTGTCCCCTACGAGCAACGCTGGGAATGTCTAAGACATGTCATCGTCGCTCTTTACCTTGAGGCGCGCAACAATGATGGCAAGTCCTTGACTATTGCCCAAGTGGCTGAGTTCATGCAAGACAATTACGATTTCCGTGGCCTGTCAGTACTTCTCCCCCCTCCGATAGGTGCAATGATACTCATGTTTTTCTTACTTCTAACCTCTCTATGTTACAGAGTACACCAATATCGGGCACGGTTCAGAAAATGGGATGTTCGCAAACGAACTTTCACCAGCGAAAAGAAAGAGATCACGACAGCTCTCGGAAAGCGCTCCCACTCTCTGGTCAGCACCTCAGACGTGAAGTTTATCAATGGCAGGGGTGTCGACAAAAAGCAGCTGAAAAGATACCTGGGTGATCAAATCCGCGATCTGTACCCGAATGGAACGGTGTCCATAGCACCAGGGGTGTAGGTCATCCATCAACAACTCTGTGCGTGGAGATCATTACTGATCATCAGCTACAGATTGACATCATGGAACCTACCCTACGTGGCATATGTCAAGGCGTCTGGCAAATGCCATGATCAGGCATCTCCATTCGGCACTGCTGGCACCACCCCTCCTTACCTCAACATTCCCAGCCCGGGAGCTGCATCGTCTGCGCATCAAACATCGGACCCATCGCCAACAACCAAACTCGTACATCATAAAAGAGCTCTGGATCGCTCTAGTCTCCTTTTACAGGGGCGCCACAGGGAGCTGTTAACCATCTCTAGCAGAGAAGACCGAATGTAAGATTCGCTTTTGTCGTCCAATGGTAACAATGCCTAGCATTCTAACCAATTCCAGCACCTTGACAGACTACTTCCACGACTTCTATATGTACTCGTTTGTCACTGCAAAATATTGGGGCAAAGGGCCAAGGCGCTGGACGCCTGCAGTGATATCTGCGCTTACACTTGGCTCATCTGATGCTTCCGGTCCGATGGACATCACTGCTATGTCGCCGCCATCCGGGCCACTTCAGAGGAGGCTGGAGGCACTGCAAGCGCCATCCCAACTTTGTCGCTGGTTGATATATGTCCCGCCCATAAACTATAAGCACATCCCCGACATTCCTGACTCGAATCCTGACGCTGAGCGAGACGACCTCGATCCCAACAGCCTCAACTTCTGGCAGGAATGGCCATCGGATCCTGGTTCCTCATATACCGAGGTTATACATGAGTCGATCACCCATGGCTCCTTTTCCCGCATTCCATCCGACACACTCCCCCTTTCCACTCAATTGATCACAGAATCTGTGCGGCAGCATTCAAAGGCAGTCGAATTGGATGCTTGGAAAATGGCAATCATGTCTGGCAATGTTGAGCTGTTGGTCACTCTCTGGGAAAAAGAGGAGGCGTTACCAGAAAAGATTGCTGATATCCACCCAATCCACCTCGCTGCTACCTTCTTGGACGGCGCAAACACCGGCTGCTGTATGATCGCTGAGCTAATCTCAATGTTACCTTGGATGTACCTTCGAAACTACCCCCTAGACGATCTGGACCACACCCTCCTCGACAAATTCATGATCAACATTCTTCGCTCACACACCAGTGTCTACCCTGAGGAAGTCAGCAATGCCTTTAACCCACCGCATCGATTTCCGGGGGAAGAAAAGAACAACTGCGGAAGATGGGACGCTGATTCTCCTGTCATCCGAGCCCTCTTCTGCAGCGGATACTCCCGAATCCCGAATGACTGGAAGCACGCATTCTGCCATACCGCCATACAAGCAATATGCCACAGTAGCATCGCAATATACGGGTCACCATTGTCCCCAGATATCAATGCTCTTAGTGGCCTGTTTGTCCGACGTTGTGGGCACTGTGGGTTGCAACTAAAACTTGGACCGCTTCATGCTCTTGTCGTTGTGACCTTCTACCTTGCGCATCGGGGAATGTCAGGAGAGACACTATTTGGACCTCTTGCAATTTTGGTCTGTCTGATGAGTATTGGGGCTGATCCGCTACTGAAGACGAACATGTCTGTGGAAGACATCCTGGGAACAGCCGA
This sequence comes from Podospora pseudoanserina, assembly GCF_035222485.1. Lineage (NCBI taxonomy): Eukaryota > Fungi > Ascomycota > Sordariomycetes > Sordariales > Podosporaceae > Podospora > Podospora pseudoanserina. Next base: position 239,855 of record NC_085923.1, read on the forward strand.
ACCAGACCGATGTCATCATAGGCCACTAGATGCGTTGGATTTAATGGAAGCAGTCCCGGTGTCCCTCCAACAAACTTAGACATCAAAGTGCCACACTGGCTGGCTCTGCATCACGGAGATTTTCCGGATGCATCGCGACCGGGAAAACGATCACCAGCCAACGCCACGAAGGACCTCTGTTGGAAGCTTGATGCAAGGACAGCTCGACGAAAATCATTACAACGCCGCCAACAGTCAAAATGTATCATATTTCGATGCAAGTTTTGATCAAGACTTTCATCACCCATTTCTTGATGATTTCGAAGCAGCTAGTCCAACTTCACATCAACACCCCACCGCAGCTGTCGACGACAGCTCCGAGTCCGATGAGGAATCGATATCTGAGCCCCATCACCCAGTTTGTCAGCTAGAGGAGCACATTATCGGAGCAGAGTTGCACGACGAATGGCTTAAGTGGCCCCGACCAAAACCCAAGCTGGCCCTCCTCTGGGCGACTATCCAAGCCGAGCTGCTCACCTACCGCCGCATTAAAATCGGGGATGGCTGGATGTCAGAGAACTTTTCGATGACTGCTCTAAACGACTGGTTGGAAGGAAAATCTGCCACGTTCAAAACACCGTTAGTGGAAAGGGACATGCTGAAAGAGTATTCGACGTGTTGCGGATGGTTCTTGTGTGCGGGATTCCCCACACCTACTGCCGGAGATGTCTGCGAAACGCATTTCATGAACATGGATATCTACGATAGAACCACATTCCACCCACAACAGGATATCAGAGTAAATTGGATGGATATGGCGATGGAAGAGGAATCATAGATTTGGTGCGCGACTTGGGACAATCACACTGGTTAATGGTAACTGCACTTAAACCCCCAATCCCCACAAGGCCGGCGCCGCTGTCTAGGTCTTAGACTTACTCTTGGCTAACTGTACATACCTTAAGTAGACGTCATTTGTTCTCTTCCTTCAAAGTGACATTAAGACTGTGATAAAGATGGAAGGCACATGGTATCCGAACCTTCACAAACAAGGAAGGTTTGCGGGATGTTTACTGGCAATACTATTTTCTGGTCTCTACCTACATATCCTCCATATTGATGCTTCAGACTTCAGTCTCAATCCCTTGCTCTTTCTCGCTATGATCCACAAGACCCTTAACTTTGCTCTTTCCATCCTTGACCTTGTCCATCATCCAATCCACCGACCTGGCCGCTTTCCATTGCATGACGCCTCTGTGCTTCCGGTGGAGCTGCTTGTGGTGTCTCTTGTAGTCTTGAAGCTGAGAGATTGGCCCTCGCTTCCCATCATCGCTGCTTCCATCCTTACCATCAACCAAATCAGATGCTCGCTTTTTGATCTTTGTTTTGGCCTTCTTGACAGGCTTGGTAGGGTTTCCGTTCATCGGCCCTTCATCCTCGTCTGATGAGTACTCAGTGGTGCTGTCCTGACCGGCTTTCAGAAGCATCTTTCGCTTCTCAGCCTCCTCGTGCGAGCCCCGCTTTCGCAGTGTGCCTTGACCATCAGAGTAGTCAGATGATGACTCCGTATCTGTTTCCGAGGAGGACTCAGTTTCTGAACCCGAATTATCGTAATAATCAATCATCTTCTCATCATTCACCGTGTCCAAGACCTCCAGAACGCTCCTGATACTAGACGATTTGTTGCCTGACTTTCCTCTAAGATGCTTGTGATACCCACTCAATCCTCTCCAGAACCTGACTGTCAGCTCTACTTCGCTTAAAGGCTCTTCGCCCTCCTCCGCTCCCTCATAGTCGGCACATCCTCTGTCACGTTTCAACTGCTTTTTACCACCCCTCCATACTTTCAATTTGACGCTCGTATTCTCCTCATCCGGGATGTCGCCCAGCCACAGAACAGCTAAGGCAACTGCATCCTCGCCCATGACTTTAGTCGTATCCCTAAACTTAATCACCAACGAAGTTGCGTACCGGTTCGAGACACCTAAGAAGATATTCTCCTTACTCCTCCTCTTCGGTCTCCATGCGTCGATCTCGGAGGAAAAGTGCATTTTCTCTTTACTAACCTTCGTCTTAAGCTTGACCTTGTTCCACTTCTTCTTGAGCCCTTCGTCCAGACCAGCTGCTGCCTTGATAGGCGCTTTCACCTCCAAAGTCCCATACTCCTATCCGGTACTAATCTCCTTAACCATGTTCAGCTTCACGCTCCTCTAGACCATGCTTACTCTCACCCGCCCGTAACCGATTCCGCCAGCGAGGGGCCACGTTCCTATAACTTAACTCCTCTCAGCAAAGACCTTTCTCAATGGCAGATAGACCACCCCCAGAAGAGGATCGTTTTCGCCTTCTCGGCTGTCCCGGACAGAAATCATTACTTCTGCGCTATTCCAGTCCCTGACAAACCGCTCCGTGCCGGCATTGAAGAAGGGGTGCGCGTTTTTCGGCTTTGTCCGTGTCCGGTACACCTGTGCGTGGTTGAGGATGACAGTGCAGTATCTGTCTGGGGCATCGCTGTCTCTAGCCCCCCCTTCTTCCTCGATTTGGCTTCCGCCGGCATTCGAATTAGCCGAACGATTACGGTTGAGCTTCGCTACCTCCAGTCCTATAATATTATGAATCTAAATGCTAAAGATTCTACTTGGGAGTCCCTATAGAGAAGGGGCAGAGATAATTATTATGTCCTCCTTCTCCTTTAGATCCTGGACTTCTTATTGGGCCAGCTCGTCCGTTCCTTCGGAGCCGGTATCGAGCGCCTCTCTTAGCTTATACCTCGTCTACTCTAAACTCTTTTTCCTAAGATCCTCGATAGTTCTAACTAACGGGTTAAAGGTTTGTCGATTAAGCTGGTATTGTTAGATATATACTTTGGAGAAGTACCCTACCGACCACTTCAGATAACCCGGTAGTTTATCGTTAGGGTCGTCGGCATACAGATCGTCCTCCCTCTAACACATTCGATTTCTCGTATCATAGCCGTGCATTAGCTCCTTAAGACTTACTTCCGTCCTCTCTAAGTCGTTATTAGCCGTGTGCTTGTCCGAATCCCAGAGTTAAATTCTGAGCGCCTCCTCGGCGTTGATCTCATTTAGTGATACCAAAATAAATATCCACTTATTCCAGTTCGGTGCTTAATCGCTCTTAATAATCTTGGTGTAGCCAACTGGCTTCCCGAATTTACCCCAAGAAACGGAGATATATAAATCGCTCGACCCAGGCTTCAAAACACCCAAGCCACCGTCACCTTCCTTGAATCCCCTTGCTCGATCGATATGCACCGCGACAACACCCCTCGAAATAGTATCCTTCTTGAAGTCGTCCCCGACTAGCATATCTTTGAGGTTTAGTGTCAGTGATTTAGGCGCGACGTATTCGGCTAATGCCGTATCTATGGCCGACTGCACGAACCCTGAAATCAGAGGCACGTTTATTAGATTTAGGTTATGCTTTGAAAGTGGTACGTAAGAAATGTCGGCTCTCGGCTGCCCCAAAAAGGTGAGGGTGCAGAGCTTAAAGAAAGGGGGGTCGGGGGTGAGCTGCAGTCTTAGCCTCATTACTCCGACTAATCCCTTAAGTTCCACCTAGACGGGGACCGCCAGTCCGCTAGGGAGATAGAATTTGAGGTATAGATGTTCATCATGGGGCAGAGACGCTAAGGCGGAAGAAGGCGAGGCTTTGAGGATGAAAGAATAAAGATGTGGGGGCTCTGATGGATAAAGGGCTGGCAATATTGGCTGGGACTGTGGATTCTTCATTTATGATGGTAACCAGGTAGGTATAATGAGGGCTGGACCTCCAATATGGACCGGGGGTTTGACAAGTGATGGGACATGCCTTGACTCCCAGGCTGTATTAAAGGCATGATCCAACTTAGTGAATTAACCTACCTATTCAAAGCACATTAACTTTCTTCTGAGGCCTTGTCGTCCGTCCTGTGCTATGGTCTGGTCTTTGGGCCGGTCGGCTGCAAAAAAGATCGACGCTATGTGAGGCCCGGTGATGACATCTGCAGCCATCTCTTCTCTCATTGCATGATTTCCGTGGGCTCTTCTCAATTCTTTGACAGCTCCTGTTGGCAAATCCTTACTGGTGGCTGTCACGATGAAGATGGTGTGTTGTTTCTCATAATGGCCACGCAGAAATAGTACTCTCTTTCACGCTTTTGGACAACTTGGAAAGCCACAGTATTTTCCACCTTGTGATTGTTTGACAGCGCCACCTGACTGGCTGCACAACGAAGCGGCCTTGTTTCACTGACAAGAGACTCCGTGGAGAAACGTGCAGACGGATGCAATGCTGTCACACCAGAGTATCACTGCCATCACCGGTTGAGAGCTCAGTTCCCCACGGATAGCTTCCAAAAGAGTCATGAAGCCTTGTTTCAAATGACCCTTTTTTGTCTCTGATTCTGTCTGTGCCCAATGTTGGCTGCGTGGCAGCTTTAACACCAAGACGCGGGGTCTGGTCTCAGTCTTGTATAAAATTCCTGATGATCATCCGTATTATTGTGACACAAGCGCCGGTGTAACCCCCGTGGTGGCGCATGCCGTGGACGATTTACTGCCGGTTCTAGACTTTACCCAGCCTTCGGAAGTGGCTTACCACCCGCGCCAATGCGAGGTGTGCTTCTTCACATTATCGGTCGTACTCAGCCCAAATACGACGGAAGATCTCCCCCTCCCTCTGGCCCCTTCTCTTGTCGGTGTGGGCAGGGCTTTCTGGTCATTCCATAGGTAGTTCGGCATATCGTGCAGTTTCAGCTCATACCAGGCCAATCGATCATTGGACGCTGTTCGTCACGGCAGACTCCGAGTACGTCTGTTGCATATGAACCCGGGAGGGCGGTCCGCTGATTTCCCTCGGTGGCCCCGGTCGCCTTTAGTATGTGGTAATATGTTCCTGCTTTGCCCGCCCTTAACCCCCCGGACTCGACTGAACTTGCAACTGGTTTCGTTTCTTCCCTTCTCGTCATATTCCTTTTTACCCTCTGTTTACATGCTCATCCGATACCTCGCCGAGGAAGCCCGCTTTCATTCGGGCCGATGCCGACATGGCTGTGTATAACCCAAACATCTCCAACGGCACCTGCTATTACACGGAGGACACCCCGACAAAGGGGGATTTTATCCCATGTGGTAACGAGGCGCTCCAAGTATGGCCATGCTGCCACACGGGCAGTTTTTGTCTATCGCTAGGTGAAGCCAATGCCTGCTGGGACAAGACCTGTATGTCATCTCTTTTGTCCGTCTCTCCTCTCCTCTCCCCTCCCCTCCCCTTTACTACTGACACAAAACAAAAACCAGCCGGAAACACCTACGTGGCAGGCTGCACCGACCCCTCCTTCACCGACCCCAACTGCCTCTACAAGCGCGACCCCTTCCACTCCCAAGAATGGGTCGCCATCAACCAAGCCTGCAAAAACCTCAACGCCGCCTCCAGCCCCGACACGACCAACTGGACCGGCTGCAAGGTCCCCGACAACTCCACCGAACTGGTGAAGCTCTCCCTCGACGCCTGCACCCCCTATTGCAACAAAGACCAGATCCTCTACCCCGGCTCCTCCTCCCTCGCCGCCTACGCCAGCCTACCCACCATCCCGGGGTCGTCCATCTTCTGGCAAAACAACTACGTGCCCCCCACCGCGCCAGCAGCGGGGTACACCCCCGGCAAAACCCGCGGCGTCGTCCCAACCTACACGGGTAAATCGTCCACCTCCTCCTCCGCCGCCTCTCCCGAATCGGGAGGTCTCTCCCCCGGAGCCAAAGCGGGGATCGGCGTCGGCGCAGCGATAGGTGGTATCCTCCTCCTGTTGATCCTAGGCTGGGCAATCGTCCTCTGCCGCCGCAAGCGTCGGAGACAAAAGGAGTTGGAGATTGGGCATTATAACAGTATCCATGGCGGTGGGCATCACCCTGGGATGGTGGGTGTGGGTTCTCCCGGTGGCTTCAGCCAAAGCCATTACTCACAGCAGGATGCCATGACTGTCAGCTCGGCGACGGCTGTGCACCCGAGTCCGCCGCCGCCGTTTAACAGTGGTTTGTATTATGCGCATAATGCTGCTCCTGGGGAGTTACCCGGAACGACGGTGGGTGGGGGGCAGAGCCCGGGGCAAAAGAGCGAGTTGCCGGCTGATGAGAGGTTTTCGGTGCAGTTGCCTACCTAGTTTAGGGTCGGGGGTTAGCGGGAAGGGGAGGGAGAAGGAGAAAAGATATATACAAGAAGGATCTTTCTTGGTTGGGAAGAGTAACTTTTGTGACTGTCTGTACAACTATAAAGAAGCTAAACTGATTGCAGACAATCAGACTTGGAACCACATTTCAGGTATGTTTGTTGATGCTGACGTCGGCCCTTTTTTGCGGACAGGTGAAGAAAACTGGTGGTGGGAGTGGAGATTGAGACATGGAAGCTGTTGCAGCAGCTGAAAGTCTCGAGCTGGTTACCCAAAGCATTTGTAGGCGCATAAACCATTTGTTCGAGATCGATACCCAATCAATCTGTGGACCTGTCTCCAGAATTTCCTACGGCATGTTTTTGTAGAGTCATCATTCTTATTGAGAGATGCCTTTCGAGGCTACTAAACAAGATCCAAACCTGATCATAACTAAGCAGAGTCCCCCCTACACACACAACAATCCATTATCCCAGGGTATCACACATTTCCACTCGTCCTTCATCACATCATCGCCAGTCATAAATCATAACCAAGCCTCACCGTTGAGAGAAAAACCGGCCGGAACCACCACCTCAATCCCCATAACCCCCACATGCCCCCCACTAGCATGAACATCATCATCATCCCAACTCCCACTCACCCTCCTCCTAGGCCACGTGGCCTTGAACGCCAGCGCCGGTTCCCAAAACATAAACTCTGTAATATCCTCCTTCCCAATCCCATACATCTCCGCCAACCCCCCCCTCGTCAAAACCCCCGACTCCACCACCAGCTCAAACACCTCCCGTGTCGGAAACAAGATGTCCAACGTGACCGAATACGGGCCCGCGTTCTTCGTCCTGAGCGTCTTGGCCAGCTTATACAACGGCACCGAAGACGGAAGCGCCGATTTCGGAAAACACGTCAATTCCGGCGCAACCAAAGAAGGCGGGAACAACGGCCGGGAAGACTTGAGCTTTTCAAGGGGGGAGATCTCTTTTGGGTGGGTCCCGCTGGGAATAAAAAAGGGGGTTAGCAACAGAAAAAGTGGAGATTTCAAAGTAAACGAAAGAGGGGACAAAAACATAACATACTTTGTTTGAATCTCCTCAGGGGCGAGCACCCTCCTGACAGTCTGCACAGAGATGGGGAATGGCGCCACGGGGTCGTCGATCTCCATGAGATGGTACATGCAAAACTGCGTCGCCGGCCCGACAGAGATGTCACACGGGGCGAGCGGCATGGCAAAGTTCCCTGCTGTGGCTACCTGCCCTGGGTAGGGGGCGTGGACAAAGTATACCTTTGCCAGGTTTGCCACAGCCTTGGCTTGCGCCGGTGTTTGTGCCAGGACTTTACCCAGCACACCAATCTCGGTGGGGAAGTGTGCTGGCTGAGGGGCGATGCCGGGTATGAGGGGTGTCTGGCCGTAGAATTTGAAGCTGAGGTCAAAGTCAAAGGTGTAGACTTGATGCAGGCGCTTCTTGATCATGGGCACCAACAAATCGTTGAGCTGGGACTGCATGATGGGGTCGCGGATGCCGCCGATGAAGATGGCGAGGTGACCAGTCACCTTGGCCGCTTCGAGCTTGATGGTGTACTTTGTGTTGCTGACGCTTGGCTCCGGTGAGGACTGGTCGGGCGAAAAGGGGATGAATTTGGATCCGGTTACACGGATCGTCCGGCCGTCAGGGAGCTGTGTGTACGTCGAGTCGCGGACGTCAAGAATCCCGCCCGGTCCGGCAAGGAGGTCAGGCCGGGGCTTCTCATACATGGTGTGCGCCGCCACAGAAAGAGGTGTGCACTTGGCTACCGGATTCAGGGGCCGGATTTCAAAGCAATCCTGTCGAACAATAGCCAAAGCCTCGGCACTCTTTGGCGTCGCGCAGACAGCACCGCATTCCATGATTTTGCCCATGTGGTGAGCAAGACCAAGATCCGGGAAGCCATTGTGCACACAAAAGGCCGCGTAAGGCGCCGGATCATAGGATCGACCTGCGATGATGATGTCGAAGTCAGGATGGTCCCGCATGGCCTGTACCCAGGGCTCAAGGCCCATCTGGGCAACGATGACCACGGCATCGTCAATGTCCGAAGACAGGAGCTCCGGGACACCTCCACCGCACGGCGTGATTTCACCTCGGCCAAGACTAGCTCGTACCTCGGACTTGGTAATCTCGGAGTGAATGGTGACGATCTTCAGTTGGCGATACTTTTCCCTTTCGACAACCTCGTTGACGATGTCGACAAGAAGCTGCACGTGGGCATTTGTTCCGTCGCCTCCGGCAGAGCCTATGAGAAGATTGCTTAGTCATCATTTCTCCGCGAGCTAATGTCGGTGTGGACGCCCCCCAAGTACCTATCCGTCTGACATTCCAGCGCCCCCCGTACGACGCGGGCCGCACCAAGAGCGTGAAACAAACGATACGTACCGATAAGAACGGGGATGTGTTTGTTCGCGCTGGCGGTGACAAGAAGCTTGAGGTCCCGCTCATATGCCTCTCGCGAAGCAGACGTCAGTCCCAAGGCCAGGCGCGAGGGCCCACTGTCTGTAGAGCCACTGTCGAGGATGATGGCGTCGACGCCGTTCTCTATCTCGGTCCAGTACAGGTGCTCGTCGAAGGAGTACCCCAGCATGCCAATTGGCGTGAGGATCCTGAGTTCGTCCTTTACCGCCATGTTCTGGCTTTGTTGATGATGTCGTTTGGTATCGAACCAGAGGTGGTGGTGGTGGTGGTGGTGGTGGTGATGCTTGGCTGATATGGGAAAGAGATAATGGCCGTGCTCTACCAGGGTCTGATCGACAGGCAGCGGGGGGAGGGTGGTACTGAGTCACACTGAATCAAATGGCGATCTTGGAATCTTTCGGCTGCCACTGTGCCACAAGACAAGACCTGTCGCGAGAGACTTTGCATGCATGATGAGTGTGTACGCGTCCCAAGCCCAAGCACCCCCCTTTATAGATGGCGGCTGTCCCTCCCTATCCTGTTGGACGGTACCGATTAGCAAGAGTAAGTTGATAGACACAACATGACGGCAATTTGCATTAAGTGAGGGATGATCCCATAAAAACAAGGTGATGTTGCTTGGACAGGAGCCGGACGTTAAAAACTCACCCGAGGCTCCGTGTCTCTGATATCGTGTTTGCTCAATATATTTCGTCCCTCGTTGCAGGGTCCAACTCGACAAAATAGATGGTTTCCAGGCTGGGGAGATGAGGGAGAAGACGAACAGAGCGAGATACCGAGTATATGGTGTTTATGAGTAAGTGTAATAATAATAAGGTTATGCAAGTGCCGGAATCTGACTCGGTGTAGAGACAGTTCGGAATGTGTGTGAGAAATGCTGGACGCGCCTCGGACTTGCAGTCTGACGGCTTGTGCAGTTCTGTACAGTCAGCAGTAAAAATGGGTGACTAGGTGACATACAGCCAATGGATGCCGAAATATTAATGGGAAAGTGCTACCCAGAGTGCATGGGGAGGGGTCACAGTGCTGGATCCTCGGCCTTGGTAGGCGAGCCCGTCCCTAATATTTCGCGCGGCGGGTACCTAGCCAGCTACCTAGCGGAGCATAAAAAGTCCCCTGAATTGGTTGGCTGGGACACGGCTGGCGATCACACCTGACATGGAAACTTCAAGTTCATTGTTCCATCATATACCTACCTACCTCTTCCCCGGCCATCCTCCCCCGCACACCATATGCACCTCTGGCCAACTTTGGGTCCTCGGAATGCCAACCATCCCTTTGAATCTGGCAGGTATCACAAGTTGTTCATCTCTTCCCATCCCACGTCGTCAACGACTCCCCGCTCGTTTCATGTTGAGGTTGGCGCTTCCTGTTGCTGCTGCCACGCAAGCAACGTTCCTCACTTCCGCTTGAGGTCATCCCCAAGATAGGGAACCACGGGACCAGTAGGCACGACGGGCGGGCTAGGTGAAGTAAGTATGATTTCACTATCCCTTGCGTCTTTCTCCAACCCGGAGTATGTAGAACGTCACCCTCCCTTACCCCCCCGCGAATTACAACCGTATACTACTCGATGGCGACGCTGACGATATCTCCTAGGGATCATCATCCTGTCTTTGAGACATTCCTAGGTTCATCGCCGATCATTGTCTTGACTGTAGTTATATGCCTCGACCTCGGCACTTGAGCAGTCATAGTAGTATCTTGGCTAGAAGCAACTGAAGTGGCTCGACAAACAGCAGCAAGACATGGCGCAATCGCCCGTGACCCCCGTCGGCTCAAGTCTAGGACTTGGGGACGATAAAAGCTTTTCAAAGGCCGGAGTCTCAAGCGATCCAGGCGATGGCGAGGCCAGCGACCGTCTTGACGTTGACGCCAGCCATAGCGAGGATGGCGACCACTCTAACGGACTGTATGCCCATCGCGAGATGTCCTTGACCGCAGAGGAAAGGAAAGCCGAAAAGAGGTTCCTTCTCAAGATTGACTTTATTATCTTACCTTTAATTGCATCTATTTACTTTCTCGCTGCACTGGTAAGTCGCCCGGCCATCCTTCCGTTTTTCGCTCTCCCCAAAGCTAACGTCGTTGTCAGGACCGAAGCGATGTTGGCAATGCGGCCGTGGCCGGCATGACAGCCGATCTGAACTTGACCGCCGCAGAGCTCAGTTTCTGCGTGGCCTTCTTCTACATTGGTTTCTTGGCCTTCCAGCTTCCCGGCTCCATCATGGTCAGGCTGTTGACGCCCCCTATCCAACTGGGCACTGCATTGGTCATCTGGGGCGGTGCCACCGCCATCATGACAGAAGCAAACACCTGGCAAACCATCGCCGGTCTCCGCATAGTAGTCGGTTGCTTCGAAGCATTCATCCAAGGCGCCCCGTTGTACCTTACTTTTTGGTACAAGCCCCACGAGCTCGCCACCCGCGGCGCAATCTTCATGTCCATGACGAGCCTGGCCGGGAGCATGAATGGCTTGATAGCGTATTCCATTCAGACGACCATGGAGGGTGCCCACGGTCGGAGGGCCTGGCGGTGGATTTTCCTTATCGAGGGTGTGGCGTCTGTTGGGTTTGGGGTACTCATCTTTTTCATCCTGCCCAACACGCCGGAGAAGGTGAAGAGGTGGTTTACCGAGGAGGAGAAGAAGATTGCGCTGAGGAGGACGAAGGAGGCGTATAATATCCCGAACACGAAGATTAGTTTGGGGCAGCTGAAGGCGACGGTTAGGGATCCGAAGACGTGGTTTTATTGTGAGTTTTCCTGATGATTAACAGGAGGAAGACTACTGACTAAAGCACAGGTGTCATCAACCTCGCCGCTGCCATCAGTCAAGCAGCATGGGGCCAGTTCTTGCCTGTGCTGCTCAACCTCAACGGGTACGCCCCCAACGAAGCCCAAATCATGTCCATTCCTGTCTATGTCTGCGCGGGAGTGTCGGCGATTGCGTGCGGGTACCTTTCCGATCGCTTCCGCATGAGAGGCATCTTTGTTATCGTCGGGCTACTCGTTGCCGCGGCAGGATGGCTTGTTCTCATCCTCAGCAAGAACCAACAGCTCTCCTACGCGGGCACATACTTTGTCGGCATTGGGTCGTCACCATGTGTGATTGTTATGTTGGCATGGATGAATAACAATGTCCTGGGCTACACGAAGAAGTACAACCCCCCCCCCGCAACCCCCTTTTTCGGAGACAGTCACTAACATGAACAACAGAGCGGGAACACTAGCCATAGTCAACATGATCGGCCACCTAGGCGCCATCGGCGTTTCTTTCTCCTTCAACAACAAGCCTGATTACTACCTTGGGAAGTCACTGGCCATGGGATCAGCGCTCATTGCGACCTGCACGACTATTCTGTTCTTCTTTTACCTGGATCGACAAAACGCGCGGAAGCTGGCGAATAAGGACACGGTGGAGGCGCGGATGCTGAGGCAGAAGACGGTGGAGGAGGTGTTTGATGGACATCCGGATTTCATGTATTCGAAGTAGACTGACTGCATTGGGTGGTATGGCAGGTAGGGGGGTAACTCGGGCGTTTATTTTTTTGGTGTAGCATTTTGGATTTTTTCTTTAATTGGGTGGGGTGAAATAAGAAAATTAAGTCTTTACCATTGCATTGGGAGTATATCACAGACAGTGATGAGACCTTTGGGTGTGTGAAATGTCTTGGAATGGGTGTGCTCGGTGAAGAAAATTGACTGATGAGTGTGCAAATGGTTTATGCATGGCACAACTTACAACTAGGTTGCTTAATTGGATTGGTTTACGAAGAGACATTGACCCCTCCCGATTAGGAAGGTGAAAGTACACCTGGCGATGGGTGAGGTGGAAAACGGCGTCAGCAGGTCTGTGACTCGGTTGGGGTTTTTGAGGTTGGGGGTGCTGGTTGGGGAGGATCTTTGGGATCTGCAGTACACTGGATTGGATATGTTTTTCAACTGCAAAGATCCTGGATTGATTTGATAGGGGTGAGTAAGCGGGTATTCCCCGAAAGGACGAGGTGAGGTAATGAGTTCCAGGAGATTGGTCGAGACTGATAAGCCTGGCAAGGCTTTGCTGACCTCGAGGCGTGGCGCAGCTGGTACTTATAACAGGGTTTGGCTAGTTGCTGAGAAGACTCGTACAAATCGTATAGAAGGTTTCCGGTGAATGTAGACCAACGCGTCACTGTAGACAAGGCATTGTCGGGAAACACAGCCGAGTGCAACAGAGTGGAGTCTGTGGTGATCATCGCAGGTATGGTGCTATATACATGTACTATATAAGAAAGACTGGCTTCCATTTATTGACCGAATTGACCATTGAGTTTGGGCGTGTAGCTGGTTCGGCCCCTGTTTGAAAAATTGCTTTGCACCAAGGCTTTGTTCCCATCATACTGTCTTGTTCGGCGTCAGAAGCCCATCATGAGATCCTGTTCTCCCTCTTTGAGAGGGCTGGCAGTCTGTTCAGTGGTCTTGTCAATTTCCCTAGCGTCAGCGAAACCTCTCTCATTCCGATCTCGCAACGACACCACAACCGCTGTAAAAAAAATCAGTTGGGCACCATGCAATTTCAACGTTTCAGGCGACCCTCTTGCAGACCAAATCGACTGCGGGAGTCTGGTTGTACCGCTCGATTACACCGACCCAACTTCCAATGAGACCCTCACGTTGTCTCTGCTGAGAAGCAAAGCCGTCTCCCCTAGCGCCACAGGAAACAAGAAGAGTATGCTCTTCAACTTTGGCGGGCCAGGCTACCCGGCAAGAACTACCCTGGCAGAAAATGCCGTTACTCTGCACAAGTAAGTTTGGCTTCGCTTGATGGTGAGGGATGTGCATGCTGACAAGACAACAGCATGACTGGGGGAGAATATGACCTCGTCGCCTTCGATCCACGGTACTTACCATCTTCCCCATACTTTTTGCTATCAACCCACATCCTAACCAGAGTAACAGCGGCACGGCCGACACCATCACCTTCAGATGCTATGCCAATCAGACCGAGCGCCTCGTAGCAACCGCTTCCCTCCCCATCCTCGACCTCACCCCCGGCGCCAGCGCCCCCAACGCCTTCGCCGAAAACTACGCCAACGCCGTCGCCCTCTCCCAACGCTGCGCCGCCTACAACCTCGACCCAGCCCTCCAAAAGAACGCCAACGTTCTCACCACCGGAATGGTAGCCCGCGATCTAATGGCTGTAGTCGACTCCCTCCACACCTTCGAAGAAGAAGACGGTCTCCTCCACTACTGGGGCATCTCCTACGGCTCCCTCCTCGGCGCCACCGTCGCCGCACTCTTCCCAGACAGAATGGAACGCCTCATCCTCGACGGAATAGTCAACGCAGAGAATTACTACCACCACTTCGGCATCGACATCGACCAACTCCTCTCTTCCGACGACGCCTTCCGGGGTGTGCTATCCGACTGCCTCAAAATCGGCACCTCCCGCTGTGCCCTAGCCGACATCAACTCCACCGCTCCCGAGCTAGAAGCCACGCTCCTCGCCATGGTCGACCGTTACCAATCCAACCCTGTCGCCGCGGCCGGCAAGGTAATCAACGGGAAATTCGTCAAAGAAATCCTCATAGTCATCATCAAATACCCCACTGGCATCGTCCCCCTAGCCACAGTCTACATCCGCTCCCTCCTCGAAGGCAAAAACCTCGACGGGGTGGTGGCCTTCCACACGGCGCTCTACAACGCCGTCAGCATGGGTGACAATGACGCCTTGACGGGAATAGCCTGCTCAGACAAGGTCATCCGCGCCACTGGGCCCACGGATCAGAAGTTGATAGATGACACGAATCACATGTTCAACTCGACAAAGATATTTGGCGGGTTGCTAGCCGGGATCGCCAGCCAGTGCGCCGAGTGGCCTCATGAGGGGAGGGGGAAGTACACGGAGCACTGGTTTGATGAGGAAGGACGGCCAAGGGTGATTAAGACGAGGAAGCCGATTTTGTTTGTCGGGAATCGGTATGATCCTGTGACGCCGGTCAAGTCGGCGGTGGCCATGTCAAGCGTTTTTGAGGGGAGCCGGGTGTTGGAACGGGATGCGTTTGGGCATGCGTCGATAGCGCAGTGGTCAGATTGCACGGCCGAGGTGTTTAGGGGGTATTTTGGGGAGGAGATGGTTCTGCCTGAGGACAAGAAGGTTTGTGAGGTTGATGTTGGGGTGTTTGACGTTGGGGTGTTTCCTGGGTAAAGCTTCAGTACGTAGGTACCTAGCTCAACCATACATGAAAGCCTTGAAAGGCTCCTCTTCAAGCCCCGAGTCCCCTCGCTGGTCTTGTCAAATGTCGAGAGATTGTCCAACCATGCTGACCGCCGTCTCATCGGCAAGACAGTACACGCCAAGCAACCACGTGGTTGAGAGACTTTGCTATTTTGAGAGAAGTTGAAGAGTCACCAGCCTTCAGAATAAGTTCAGTCTAGAATATCGCCAAGCCTGCTTGTTGCGCAGCGCACGGTGCAGAAGGCGCCACGCGCGGGCTGTGCCCTGAAAGCGCTGGTCGCGTCCAACTTTCTGGGCACATTTGCCATTGCACTTCATGTTGCATCAACCAGTCAAGCTCAATGCAGGACTCGTTGTTTTCTTCCGGTACTGGCTGGCATCTTGTCCCTGACGACAGATTCATCTATCTGCGACAATATCCACCCATCTACACTGCGCGACGCGTGTGGAATCGAAATATCCTCACCTCCAACCTCGCGACTTTCTTTCAACTCCATCTCCAGCCACCTCTGAACTTTGAACATTCAGCTGCCCCGCACCCTGCAATGAGAAGCATTCCCTGAAGCTTTCACCATTTTTGAGTCAGTCATTCTCGCCATGTCGGTTCGTTGATGTCGAGATCGCGGTCGGCAGTTGTGGTTGCACCAATGCATATGCGTGGCAGTCAGTCTGCATGCATCAAGTCCCGAGCGAGCCGAGCAGTCAGGAGTCAGGCTGATATAGCAGAATTGACTGCAGAACCGTGAGAACCTGTCGCTGATATTGGTTTGAAGCTTGCAGATGCTTTTCTTGATGCCTTCACACGTCAAAGAACTCGTTTCAACCCTCTCATTGGACCGCCCGGGGTTCCGTTGATGGTTGCAGGCGCTCTGAAATCTGCCTTGTTGCCCCTGCCAAGACATCTTCGGCTTTTGGCCCGCGACCCTTCAGGAACCGGTCAGGACGACTTGCCAACTCCTTCAGACCTCTTTAAGCCTGCAAACTTGCAAACATGCTCGTTTTCCCAGCCGAACCTCAGGATCAGGTGCTGGGAATCCGGTCAACATTGCGAACAACTCTTCAACCACAAGATGGCCATGCCCAGCTTGGCTCATTGAAGTTGCATCCCCACATGTTTGAGGCTCTTCAGTGGATGGCAGACGTTAGCCCAGTTCATCCCGTGCAACCTGCCAGCGTGTCGTTCGGTTTCATGTTGAGCCTGCTGGGTTCCTGGGTTGCAGCAGGTATTGGAAGGTTGTCCTTGGAAGACGCATAAAGGTGTGGTGGGGCAGCCGTTTTGTTTCCCCTTTTTGATGTCAACCTGCGCCTCACTTCCCCTTTTTGCAGCCCAAAAGAAGACTTGCATGAATGTTTCTGGTCTGCCAATCCTGCTGCTGCTCATCATGGTCTTGTCATCCTGCTTCGAGAGCCAGAGCTTGGGCTCGATTGAGGTCATCGATGCGGCCCGTCTGATCTCATCAGCCCTGTTTTCTGCATATATATCTCAGGGATCTCTGCTAAGATATCGCGGAGAGATACGCAATGCTCTACATTTGTCCAGGTCAGCCAGTTTGTGCAAACTACCGACCTTTCTACCTGGAACGCTGGAATAAAAGCTCGGATTATACCCGGACGCCACGTACCAAAACTGGCGAGATATCTGCCGAGGGGGGCTGATGAGGGGACTGGAATGACGGAACATTTTTTGCTTGTTTCATGCCCTTTGCCAAGTTCACAGTGAGGCTCCAATCAGCATTGCCCTCTCAGTTTGGCAGCTCGATGGATTCAGATGTGGACTGATCCAGACCTTTGCATCTCCACTTGGACGCGATCATGTCAGGGGTGCGCAGCCCGCACCCACAGCTCCGGTCGACAGCCATGCATGCCGATGGCGCCTGGAGATGGGAGGGTGGAAACGTGGCGGGCAATATAGATGCATTTATATCTGCTCTATTTTCCCGTGCTCTTCAATTTCCTGGTCAGGTTCTCTGCCTTGGTTGCTTGAAGCTCCCGCCTTTCTTTTCGTCTGTTGCTGATATCAGAGGTTCTTGTCTTTGATCATCACTGTCCTTCTTTCGCTTTTTCCCGGTTTTCGAGAAACCACAGGCCATTCATTTTTATTTATTTATTGATATAGCTCCTTCCCGAGTTATCATCATTTTTTTTTTTTTGTTTTTTTTTTTATACCTCTCGTCCGCTCTTTCCCTAAGACCACAGCAGTACCGCACCTGTGTCTTGACACTCACTCTTTTTTCTGAGCCACAACCACCACAGCAGTCTTGTGTGCTGTGTACGTCTTATACCCAGTATCTTTTATCACCCTCTTTTCGGGGGCCCACCGTCATCATGCGTTTCGACACCATCGCGTTCGCCTCCCTCTTTTCCACCCTCGCCTCGGCCGGTGCAGTCCCCAACTACCCCGGCCTCAAAACACTGTGGTCGGATGACTTTGCCGGTGCTCCGGGTCAAATGCCCAACAGCAACCTCTGGAACATCATCACCAAGTTTGTTTTCTTCCCCGTACCCTTTTCTTTCCCATGGTTACTAACCCCCCAACCTCAGCCTCAAAACCAACAACGACGTCCAAGAATACACCACCTCCAACACCAACCTCCAGCTCTCGGGCGGCGGCACCGTCCAAATCATTCCCCGCCTCAACCGCCAAACCAACAGCTGGACCTCTGCCCGCATCGAGACAAAAGCAGTCTTCACCCCCTCCCCCGGGAAGGTCACCACCTTTGAAGGCAGCATCCGCTTCGGCGACCACCCGGTCCACATGAAGCAGGGGATCTGGCCCGCGTTTTGGATGCTGGGCAAGTCGATCCACCAGGGCACGCCCTGGCCGCAGTGCGGGGAGCTCGACATTATGGAGACGATCAACGGCGTGCCGACGGCGTATGGGACTGTGCACTGCGGGAGTGTTCCGGGGGGCCCGTGCAACGAGCCGGTGGGGAGGCACGGGACGATGGGGATCAGCCCGACGGGGTGGCACACTTATCGGATAAGGGTTGATAGGGCGAGGGCTGGGGCGGGGGGCAGGTGGGAGGATGAGGAGATTGTTTGGGAGGTGGATGGGAGGGTGTTCCATACGTTGAGGGGGGGGGAGGTGGGGGATCAGGGGGTCTGGGGGACGCTGGCGCATAGTCCGATGTTTTTGATTTTGAATGTGGCTGTTGGAGGGGACTGGTGAGTTTTTTTTTTGTTTTGACTGATGATGAAGTCTGGATGGATGTTAACAAAGTGGAAATAGGCCCGGTGCGCCCAATGCGCTGACTGCGGACAGCTATGGCAGTATGATGGAGGTGGAGTACGTCGCTGTGTACTCGTCGTAGATTTGTTTGGGACAGGGGCTCTTTCTCTGCCGGTAAAAGGCTAGAAAGTTTGTGTCAGAATATGGATGGACGATGGATGTCACTCTCGTTAATGATGCACGGCGTTTTTGGAGGAATGATACCATGGAAGGTTGGATACACAGACAAAAGGCTTCTCTTCTTGAGTTGTACATATTGCTTGTTCCTCGGCCTGAGGCTAGATTTAGTGTTGGAAAGTGTCTTTACCCAGCGAATTCGAGCGGTAAAATCTGTTGAGGGATGACACCCCAAGACTTGGCTGAGCCTCCATGGCCTTGTGCTCCTTTGTTCTCTAATAATGATGCTCGGTTTGGGAGCTTTAGTTTCTTCAATAAGTTGCTCGGCCCCGATCGAAACGCATGCGAGTTTCAATTCGAACTTGGGTGATCAACATTCGCAGAGAAAACATAATGTGTTTTCATATTTCCCATCAACTGCATTAAAAAAAAACTTTATTCTCTCACCAATGACACTATCGAGTGTTGTGTGGTGGTGCAAATGTGGAGACAAAGAAGAGTGAGATTGCAAAAAATGTCAAAAGACATCCGACGTGGGCCTGATTCGAACAGACGCTCCCGAAGGAACAAGATTTCTAGTCTTGCGCATTAGACCACTCTGCCACCACGCCTTAATGTGCTAGCCTAGCTAGAATTTGTGAATATGACTACCCCTCCTACCGGTCAAACGAATGCGTAGGGTCTTTGTTTTGCACTCAAAATGTGAGAAATGTATGAAGAAGGATCATGGTGGTGAAAGGCCTGGCGGTGATGCTCCGTTGTTCGCCCCGCCAAAGGTTTCGCCGCATCTTCTTTGTAAGAAGGTACCTACCGTAGTAAGGATGTGCCATGTTCCCAGCAAGAAGAATAGTCAACGGCGCACGAAGCAGGCGTAGTAAATACGTGTTGCCTCACCTTTTGGGAGTGGTGTGCATACCTATCTCCCGTGCCGCCGCTCTCATGATGACGGGGTGTGAGGTTGCAGACATGGCCTGGGGACAAATGAAAGCAAAACATGAGAAACCGATGAGCCATCAAGGATGCAGGACGAACTCCAGGTGTGGGACTATCATTTCAACGTCAATGACAGCAGATAAGGGCACCACCCTACCTCCGTCTTGTTTTGCCCATGTTTACCAAGGTCGGTGTTCCGGCCACAGGCATCGTACCTATATCTTCCGGATTGAATGTTGGAATATCGGAAAGGGGTACAGTAAACTCCACAGTGCCGATTGTCGGCTTATTCGATTTTCCCTGCGAATCTGATAACCATATCTGCACTTTTATCTGGTCTATCTCTCTGTGTTTTATTTTCGGCACTCGGGTCTCGGCAGGAGACCGGGAGATGTTTGGAATCAGGTAATTCTTTCCGAGATGCTATCATTTCGTTGATGATCCGGGCTGGTATTATTCCAAGCCACAGATCGCCTTGAGATCTTGCACGCTAATAGAGGATGACAATGATCAACCGAGGGTGAAGAATATTGTTGTTCACACCCCTTCGTAGGACTTTTTGAAAGCCACATATGAAGAGAAGAATTTTAAACAAAGAAAAGAACAAACCCACCCCAGGTTCGGATGCCAAGCCTCCTGTCAACAAAGCCTTAAATTGTGTGCCTCGGAGATGGGAGAAGAGTTACACAAACACCTCATGTAGCCGGTGCCATCATCTACGAAACTTGCAACTCCCCTCTTCTTCCCGTTCCCTAAATCTTTCCCACAAAAAAAAAAAAAGCACGCCGACAAAAGTTCAAACCGGCCAACATCTCAAACTCTCAATCACCCCGTTCATGTCTCACCCTCCAACCTAAAGATCGAACCGGTCTCAAAGTCCCGCAGAAAAACCCCTATATTCTTCAATACTCGTGACAGAAAGCGGCCCGCTGGTGGAAGTTACCAAAAAGAAAGCAAAAAGAACAGCGTGAATCAAGGTGTGATCATGTATGTCTCACTTTCCGCGCCGCAGACTTAGGTGTGTGACACCGGACTGGGCTGGGCTATTCCGAAACGAACCACACCATCACTCTGATCGATGCACGTTGCCGTTGCTTGGCGACATCGAGATCGGGCTCTTATGTCGAGGCTTTAGGTAACAGCTGGAGGTGTCGTGGGGATGTATTACTTGCCACGAGTCATTTCCGTTAATGTGAAGTCCTCGTATAAGCTAGAAATCTGACCAAACCTATCACATACGACCATAGACAACTGAAAATACGGGATCCCGTCCGCTCTCCCCTAGTCAAACAGTTGATCGGCAGATTAGTACTCAGGTGGGTGACCACTGGGGAATCCCTGCTGTTGTATGTTTTTGGTTGCTTTCTGCTCCACTAGGTGGAACCCCCTTTTTGCCCCTTTTGATTCCTTCAACCTCTCGCCTTGATGATATCGGCCGCCTTCTCGGCAATCGCATAGACCGTTGCTTGCAGAGAGGTGCCGCTAATCAGAGGAATGACACTAGCATCTACCACACTCAGCCCCTCGACGCCATACACCCTTAGGTCAGACCCAACACACCCTCCCAGCTTTTCGGGCATCATGGCGCATGTGCCAGACGGGTGGGCCAAACTGGCAAACAATGCTAACCGATTTGCCTTGAGATAGTCCGAGATCTCTGTGTCTGTCTGGTACTCCGCGCCCGGTTGTCTTTCCGTCGGGCCCAGTTTCTGAAGAGCTGGGCTGGCCCAGTACCTGCGAGAGCGCCGAACAACCGCGACGGCAAGTTCTTCATCGATCGGGTTTATGAAGGTGTTGTATTGTACCACTGGAAGACTTTCTGGATGAGTCAAGTTGAGCGTTACGGTACCCCTGGAAAGAGGCTTCAGCAGCGGAGACGGGCTCTGGCCGTTGCCACGTAGAGGCTGGGCTGTGTATGATGATGTGTTGGTCGTGAATCGCTGCGCCAGAATGGCGCGTTGAGCTTTGAAACCTCGAAGAAGAGCCGAACTGGTGCTGTAAATGGCTGGTAAGTACTGCCTTGCATCCTGTGCTAAGAGCCGGGAGGCTACGGAGGCCGCAGCCGAAGGTGACAGGACCTGTGCAAGTGAATAGTAGATGATGCTGTTGCTGTTGGCAGCTGCGATTGGCCCTGTTCTGTTGGTGAGGTATTCTTCCCAGACGGTCGCATTGTACGTGGCGTTGTTCGATATGCTATCGGAGTTGGGAAATGATGGCGTGGAGAGGTTGAACCACAGCACAACTGTTGCATGGTCTTGAAAGTTGGCCCCCACAGAGGGCAGGTCTTTTTCAACCTTGATACCAGCTGCCTTGAGCACCGATGCGGGACCGATGCCGCTGACTTGCAACAAATGAGGAGTCATCACAGCTCCTGCTGCCAGGATGACCTCCTTCCGTGCATAAACGTTGCGAACCTTGGCGTCAAAACTGGAAACGACCCGCACTCCCTTCGCTCTCAAAGGCTTTCCGCGGTCGAACAGTAACTCTGTCGCCGTCTGACCGATGACAAGACGCAGATTTGAACGAGTCTTGTTGACATGATCGTAGTAGGCACTGCGTGCAGTCGATCGGGTCATGCCACGGGCATCAATCGTATTTGCTGACCAGTATGCGCCTGGCCCAAATCCAGAAGAGGACCCTGGTGGAAAGGTAACTCCGGGTTGTTGTCTGAATCCTTCCCAAATTGTATCAATGTCAGGGTACTGGAAGTTGGAGATATGAACCTGGACAGGGCCTTTTCCATATGCGGCAGAATTCCAGGTGATATTCCACCGGTCCACCACGTCGGGGTTGGGAGGAGTGAAGGTTGTGCTCTTCTTGAAGTAGGGCAGCAGCCCATTCCACCCCCAGCCTGGGTTGCCCAATTCCTCCCAAGCATCGTAGTCTGCCTTGCTTCCGCGGTCACATCCCATGCCGTTGACAACTGTTGCGCCTCCAACAACAGCTGCAACAGTCACATTGTGTGTAGCATTGTAAAGCTTCGAATTTGGTGCAGACCGGGGGTTGAGTAGAACGCTTGTGTCGACGGCGGTGGAATACCAAGGTATGATGGCCTCGGGTTTGTCGTCAAAGTAGCCTCGCTCAATCACGAGGACAGTGTCTGAACAACTGTGGTGTTAATGATAAAACAAATCTGTTGTATCTCGTCAGACATACTGTGGCGATTTTCAGTCAGCCGATTGGCAACCACTAGCCCCGATGTCCCTCCGCCCACAACGACATAGTCGAAGGTGCTGCTGTCAGTCGCAAAGTGATGTGAACCTGTAGCAGCTGCGGAGTGAACTGCTAGAGCACAACCCAGCACAGTCAACGGTGAAGTCGTCCCGAGCCCCATTTCGTCTTTTCAACGGCGAAGAGGATGGCAAAAAAGTGAGGAAGTGGACGAGCAATGCTGAGAATAAGCTAAGAGATAGATGTCGGACCGCGCCACGATTGCGACTTCTTGAGGCATTGCGATGTTTACGACACACCATATTGACCAGAATCAGCTTACTGCATTGAAGAGCTCCGATAGTCCTGCAGCAAGCGGGGTGCTCAAAATGTGGTAGGGTCGTTCATTGGCTATGGGGCAGCTACCAGGTAGGGTCGAGAGGCATATCATTGCTGAGCATACAGGAAGAGGTAACATTCTTGATGCTATATATCGGCGAAAGTGACGTTCTGACTAAGCGCCAGACGTCTATCGATTGTTACCTATAACTCAGTTCAAATGCCAGCAGAAGCCAGGCCTGAAGAAACGGAGAAAAGGGGGACATACCAGAGCCCAACCAATTGCCAGGCAGGCGAGTCAAACCAGACAACTTGAAAGACCTGCTTGTGGTGTGTCTCCCCCTGTTCGTTATATGATCGTAGACTTGAAGTTGTCAGGGCCCAGGATCGGCGATGGTGGACTGAGGTGCGGGAGAATATTCGATTGCTTCTCAGCCACACAGACCACAGACCACAGACCACAGAGACCACAAAGAGTGACCCGGGGCGTGAGATTGAGAGAGCGAGGTGGCTAAAGGGTGTGTAGCACAATCTGGATCCTGTCTCCGTGCCATCGTTGGCCAGCGTGACCGTTTCGCGATGTGTGTCGCAGAATGATCTATATCCAGTCAGCCATGTTGCGGGGTCAACGTTGGTCAAGATCCGGATGTGTGCAGAACCACTACAATCCTCCAATATAAAAAGAGATACTAGCCAAACTATACAATCTGTTGCCTCTTTGACAAAGCATAAAACACGGAGTACAGAGAAGCGCCCACTTAATGGGACTATCAGGTGATACAGGCTGCAAGAGACATGGCGAATTGTCGGCGAGTCGGCAACGTTCCTTCCTGTTGAGCTGTGACCAGAACATGGTGCCTTCCCCTTCTCGAAGTCGCGCGCAGCAAAGGAGGACAGGGCTGGCACCTGCCTGTCCAATCGCCCTGCGATGCTAAGATGAATATGGCAACAGGCTCCTTCCCGACCCTGACAGCCGGGCAAGATTTCTTCTCCTGGACACTTTTCTTCCATAAAGCCCGACCTCACTTTTTTGTTACCCTCCCGTTTCTCTTCCATTTCTAGACAAACCGTCGCTAGGTGGAGGTGCTCGATTCTGCGGAGTGCAGGGTGATGGTCTGATCTGTCACCAGAAAAAGAAACTCGCCTTCGAGTCTTCTGTCGGGTCGTTCCAGCGCTGATTCAGCAGAGATGTCTCGAGGACGGTCTGTGATAGGCCTGCCACCACCTCGTCCTCTGTCGCACCTGTCGTGAATAGGAGAACAAACTCATCCCACCACCATTGGGCGGGTCCCCAGACAAGTCATCCAGAGCGGTCTAGAGCCCAGGGTTCATCCCACAGACTCATACACGATACGGACCCTGTCTTGCTGCGATCGGCCAGCCACCGGAGCAACACAGCTGCTGTGGCCAGCGGACAGCGTCTGCGACAACATCTCTTTTGGGCCAGCATTTGTCACATCATGGCTGCCCTGACCTCGCACTGTGGCGTTCAGGTTGTGCCTTCCGGCCGTCTACCGACGACGACACTCGATCCCCGGTCACTCCACGCTATCCCGTTATCGCCAGCGCGCAATATCTACTGCATCTCCAGGGTTGTTGCTGTTGCTTTTTGCTGGGACGAGTTGGTGCTCGCCACATCCACCACCTCACCACCACGTTTCCGGCGTTCCATGAGAATCATGGCTGCCGCTGCTTGTGGCACTGCCTTTCACCACACCCCTCCCCCTTTCCCCCCTGAGC
The DNA here is from genome assembly GCF_035222485.1 of Podospora pseudoanserina. Taxonomy (NCBI): domain Eukaryota; kingdom Fungi; phylum Ascomycota; class Sordariomycetes; order Sordariales; family Podosporaceae; genus Podospora; species Podospora pseudoanserina. Next base: position 264,169 of record NC_085923.1, read on the forward strand.
ACCCCCTACCCTGCTTGCCTTTTATTCCATATTTCTCTTGTGTCTCCGCGGCGCTCGATCTCATCCGAGGACACAAGTCATTGACCTCTTCGCTCTTCGACATCCTCCTCTGATAGCACCTTCCATCTTCGCGAGAACGACCTCGCCATTTTTACACCATCATCACGACGCCCTCTGCGTTGTTGTCTCCGCCGCCTCCATCCCCACGTGCCGCAAAGCCACCCCTGAGTCCCTTCCCGGCATCAAGTGAGGTTGGCGCCACGTCCAGCCATGCTTCTTGACTGGAAGGACAATTCTATAATATCATCAACAGCTCTTCTCACGCAAGAGACCAAGTCTTACCAAGGTCCCTTCTCAGACCCTCGACCATCAACCCATATGTCCTCGCCAGAGCTGGTCGAAAGAGTCTTTCCCATCCGCCTATCTATTCTTGAGAACTCGCCATATCTGCGACATAGTGATAGTATGTGTTCCTTCCACCCCTGCGACGTCAATCATGCTGACTCAAAGTGCTCAGCTGCTGGAGTTGCTCTCTCAGTTGTTCCTGTTCAGGCAGAAGATGACCATTCTGTGATTGGTGTGGAAGCCCAGGTGGCCCCCGATGGGCTTGTCCCAGGGCCAGATCCTCAAGCACCGTTGATAACACCCGAAGCTGTTATCGAACATGGCCCTGACGAGGCATTGAGATCGTCGAATCCTTTGTTGACGGACAGATTTGAGTACACCGTCATGAACGACGGGTCACACGGTGTCTTTCAGGGCACACGACGAGTTGTCACCCGTTGCGAAGATGAGTTGATCCACATCCCCGGAGCGATTCAATCGCATGGCATGCTCGTGGCTCTGAAGCGGCGAGCAGAAGGAGTCTACATTCCCCGGATTGTGAGCGAAAACTCTTTTCAAGTCTGCCACTTTCACCCTGCCGAGATCTTTGCCCTCGACAGCTTCAACAAGGTGGTACCGACATACCAGCGACCACTGTTTAATACCCAGCTAAGAAGTGTGAGAACCACGTACGAGATCACGAGGAAAGAGCAAGAACCTGTGGTATTCGACTTTTCCTTTAGCGATCCCGAAGGACTTATTATTCCATGCTGGTGCGCTGTTCACTACCTTGGAGGCGAAGTCGACTTGTACATTTGCGAATTTGAGTTGCAGGACAACGCATTGCACCCCATGGCCCATTACTGGCAGGCCGATGTGCCGCCAAATCCCATCGACACTCTAGGAAGCGACCACATGGATCTTGCCACTGTCTCAAGCATGCAGACTCGCAGTCAACCTGTCATTTCCAGTCCAGACGCCCTGTGTGGCGGTCTTGGCCCCAATGCATCCTCGGTCGAGGTCGTCAACGTGGCAACCAAGATTCAAAAACAATTCTCGGCCGCAAAGTCGGTTCCTCAGTTGCTGGATTCTATTGTCGGCGTGGTTAAGGAACTCTCAAGGTTCAACCGGGTCATGGTGTACGAGTTTGACCAAGACTTCAACGGCACAGTCGTCGCTGAGCTCATGGATCCCGCCACAAGTCGTGATATTTACCGTGGTTTGCACTTTCCACACACGGATATCCCACCTCAAGCACGGCGCCTGTACATGGTCAACAAAGTTCGTGTGCTTTTCGACAGAACACAGACTACCGCCCGGTTGGTGGGTAGAGACCGGAAAGACATCGAAACCCCATTGAATCTCACACACTCGTATCTCCGAGCAATGTCGCCGGTCCATCTCAAATATTTGGAAAATATGGAGGTTCGATCTTCGATGTCTCTGTCGCTCGAGTCGGAGGGCAAGCTTTGGGGACTGATCGTTTGCCACTCATATGGACCCACGGCAACGCGTGTACCTTTTACGGTGCGGGAATTGATATATTTTGTGGGCGTCTCAGCATCTATCTGTTTGGAGAAGCTGCTCAACGCCGACAGGCTCAAAGCTCGGCGCATCATTGAGACACTTCAAGACCAAAAGAGCCCCAATGAATGCATCACGGCATCGTCGGACGAGCTACTCAAACTCTTCGAGGCCGACTGTGGCTTCCTTGTGGTGGAGGGTGAGGCTAGAACAATTGGGCGACTGGCAGCATATGCCGAGGCCGTAACACTGCTCAAGTATTTGTTCTTCCGAAGATCGAGCAGAATACTCGTCTCGAGCAACTTTGCCCATGATTTTCAGGATCTTCACTATCCAAGCGGCTTCAAGGCAATTGCCGGTGTCTTGTACATCCCATTGTCGGGGACGACGGACGACTGTGTGGTGTTTTATCGCCGAAGTCAGCTTCGAGAGGTTCACTGGGCAGGGAAGCCATCCCTGGCAGGCAAGTTTGGCACGCTGGAACCTCGCAACAGCTTTCAAAAATGGACCGAAGTGGTGGATGGAACCAGCAAGAACTGGACACCAGAGCAAGGTAGGCACCGCACCATCGTGCCAAGGGACGAGTAACGGACTGACCGAAACTAGCCACCCTCGCCACCATGGCCCAGCTTGTTTACGGCAGCTTTATCAGAGTCTGGCGTGAGAAGGAATCCGCTGTTAAAGAGACAAGGTTGAAGCGTCTGCTTCTGCATGATGCATCACACCAAGGTAAGCGATTCAAGGGAAGAGATTATCCCATCCCAACGCTGACATACACCGACAGTGCGAACACCCCTGAACGCCGTGATCAACTACCTTGAGATGGCCCTCGAGAAGCCTCTGGAGGAGAGCACCAAGCAAGCTCTCACGTCGTCCTACACAGCATCCAAGTCTCTCATCTACGTCATAGATGACCTCCTGAATTTGACAGGGAGCGCAACTGGGTCCATCCCGCAGCTCTCCAACCTCTTTGATGTGGGAGTCTGCTTGGAGGAGGCCATGGAACCTCTCGAGCGGCTGGCTAGGGAGAAGGGAATCGAGGTTGTTCTCAAACCCTGCACAGGAGCTGTTCGATTCGTACGAGGTGATCCATCCAGTCTCCAACGGGCCGTCTCCATACTGGTCGCCAACGCCATTCAGCATACAGTCAGGGGGCGGGTGTTGGTCGAGTGGACTACAACGTGCAAGAAAATAGAGAACTGCATGATGCACATTTCGGTCAGCGACTCGGGCCCCGGTCTCAGCGAACGAGCCCTCGATGACATGTTTCAGGAATTTGAGCAGGTTCCAGACGAAGACTTTGACGAGCTCATGGGCCAGTCGCTGGCGCCGAGGGACAATGTCCTTCGCGTCGGTGTTGGACTAGCCTTCGTGGCCCGCTATGTTAAACAACGGAACGGGCAGCTGAGAGTGAAGTCAGTCAAAGGACTTGGCTTAACTTTCATCATCGAGGTGCCCTTTACCGTGGTATCGCGCGCACACTCTCTGGCTGCACGTAGGGACGCATCCCCGCTGCCAGCATTGCCCATGCCTGGACGCCCGTCGGTTTTGGGGTCGCTTCCCCCCAAAACACACGACATCACACCGGCAGGATCGTCAGGTGCGGGTCTGGGATCCAAGATGGGTGCCTCGCCACCCATCCTTGTGCCGACACCAAGCATTTCGCCCATGGACACGGCGCGGACGCCGACGACACTCTGCTTTACCGTCCTGATTGCCGATGACAACATTATCAATATCCAAATTCTCAACCGTCGCCTGACCAAGTTCGGTCACAAGGTTCTTGTCAGTCGCGATGGCCAAGAGTGTTATAACATGTTTGCGGCGAATCAAGCTACTACTGATTTTGTCCTGATGGATCTCAACGTGAGTTCCGTTGCATCCTTCCGCACATGCTTGCCTTCTCTAACCAGATACTCGTGAACAGATGCCCGTCGTCGACGGTTGGGCTTCGGTTAAGATGATAAGAGACCTCGAAAACGCCAGACCGACCCCATCTCGCGTTGTCCAAGCCTGTGGCCGTGTCCCTGTCTTTGCCATCTCTGGCATGCTCCGGCGTGGAGACGAACAGCGGTACAAGGATGTGGGCTTTGACGGCTGGATGCCCAAGCCCATTGATATGAAACGACTCTCCACCTACTTGACTGGTGCTGTCGACGCACCAACACGGAAGCAGGGTGTTTATCAAGAGACACACTTTGCCATGGGCGGGTGGTTTCCCGAGGAGACTGTCCCACCACTTGTTATGGAGAGGCAGTTGCAGCCGGAAGAGGAAGTCGTTGAGATTGAACATGTTAAGGAAGAAAATCCCGAAGCAGCTTACATTCCTCTTCCTGTGACAGCAATGGAGTCTCCATCAGTGCCGAGGGCTGATGACTCCTTCTTCCCCAGCAAGGATTGGAGCGCACCGCCAGCCAACGAAGATGATCATCAGATGGCTTGTCCTCTTCCACTTGGAAAGGATGGTGTTGGCCAGAAAGAAACTCCCCCTCCTGACAGCGCCATCGCCATCCACTCCACCATGAATACGCCCGCGGTGGAGGCTAACCCGGAGATTTGGAGCCTGCATCAACCTCAACCATCAACGGACAGCATCGAAGCAGTGCTGGAAGCTGATGAGTGCCCTCCATCGAGTGAGGGCGCAGCAAAGCCAGTATCTGGCCGAGGTCATGCCCAGACACCGGCAGCGAGACCGCTTCAATTGGACCCCTTTTCTGAATACTGCTCGCAGCCAGAGGTATCGTCCCCTGCGAGGACGATTTGAACAGTCTCATTTCTCCTCTGTTTTCTTTTCCGTTTGTAAAGTAATGATTTGTTTATGCTTTCTTGTTTGCGGCCTACTCTCTGGCGTTTTGGTAAGGGGTTGGGTGCTGAGAAAATCTGGAACAATTTACGATAAGGAACAACATTTCCGGATGATCAATGGGTGTTTGTTGTTTCGTCATGTATTTCGTGTCTCATTTGTTCTGGGTCATCTAGGCGGCATATTGTTCTTCCTGCTGTCAGCCCCTGTCATGGAGCATAAATCTCGAGCATTGTTTACAGGCAGCACATTGGAGCAAAGAAACAGCTACAAAGCTTTTGAAATTCTGTTGCGAGGGGAAACGGTGGAGTGAGTTTTGTGGCAGGTTGTTCAAGTGGGTTTGGATGAGGGTGTGTGTGATGCAATAATAAGTAAATGGTCTTTGAACAAGGAGGTCCTTTTCTACTGATGTAAGTGTTGTTATTGATGGGCATTTGTCTACGTTTTGCCACCTCCATCTTCTTGTATGGTTTTCTAATTAGAATAAAGTATCACCACACAAGACAAAGGTTGTCTGTCAATCAGAGTCCACACAAACAGAAGACATGGAGCGAAACAGTGCGAAAATTCAATGATGAGGGGGAATATAAAAGCCTATAAAAAACAGCTAGTAAATACACAGACAACCACCCTCCCTACCCTTTCTACCACCCGCCCGCCTTTCTCATTTCCCTCCTGCCACTAACAATTCAAGACCATTTCCCCACCTTTTCTTTCCCTCTCCTGAAATCCATCCAATCCACCCACACCCCACCATTATAACTTCGTTTGTCGCACCGGCATCTGTTTTCGTACCCCCTATTTCAAAGCGATTTAACCCCAATGAAAAAACACATAGTTTGTAATAACAATAAAAAGAGGTGATAAATTCATTCCATAACCCGTTATCTTTTCTTTCTTTCTCTCTCTTTCATTGCTTTCTTCAACCCATCACATTCTCATCTCCCCTTACCTCCCCCCCCCCCAAGTTTCCACCTCCAACCAGCTAGAGATGGAAAAAGAAAAAACAAAACACAAAAACAACTTTTACACAACGACTTGCAACAACCAATACAAACAACACACACCGAAAAACTTTGCAAAAATGAGATTAAAAGAAAAAGGGGCATGTGTGAAAACCGTGTGTGTGTGTGTGTGTGTGATATCTCAAGTTCTGAAACAAAACAAAACAACAGATATAAATCGAAAAATCGAAAATGAAAAACAAGAACACAAAAATAGTGTATGTGGTATTAAAAGGATCTCCTAGATCCATTGCCTCCCCCGTCGCTACCAACCCCAGTCTTCCGTCCAACGCTTATTCCACCACCAAACAAAAAGTCAGATAAACAAACACAGCAAAAAGACAAGAAAGGAAAAGTGCGTTTGTTTGAAGATGGGACAGTCGAAAAAAAAAAGAAGAAAAATAAACACCAGAGAAATAGAAACAAAAGCAGAGTGAGGACCGACACCCCATGCATGCGAAGCCAACCCAGGACACCGACCCGCACCCATACGCATCCCAGCTCAAATAAACCAGTTACTTCCTTCTCAATGTTTAAAACGACAAGGGGTGAGAAACAACTACCGAAAAAAGAAACTATGACCGGTTGACTCTGAAAGAACCCATGGTGTGCTGAGAGTTGCAGAGTAAGAGCGTGATTGTAAATCGCTGCTGCATGTATAAAACCGAATAAACAAAGAGCCTTGAAGAACTGCCGATATCGAGAGAGTATAGACCAGAAGAAAGGTGACCATGGGAATCATGAACCCCAAATGGCTCACTGATCTTGACCAAGACAACCAAGGCTGATTGAGAGTACTCGCCTTGAGAGGGCTGGATAAAGCACCTCAGCTCGTACATACGACTTTCGCAGGACTCCGGGGCCCTTATGGTGTGTGTTGAATGAGCAGAGCGAGATCCTAATCCGCCGTGCCAATCGTGTTCGTCCCGTCGTCCATACCAAAACCTGTACCGCCAAAGTCAAAATTGCCCACACCGTCATCGCCGTTGGCGCCGTCGTGAAGGAATGAATCAAAGTCGAAATCGGTCAGAACGTCGTTAGACTGCGTGGGGTCGGCAAATCCAAGAGGGTATTCCTGACAAATCGTGTTAGCAGACCGAGGGGTGTGTGGAAGATATAGGGGCCCCTACCATGGCGCCTGTATCCATGTACAAATTGTTGGGATCCTGATGTTGAGGGGCGGCCACTGGTGGCGCTTGGGGAGGAGGCTGTTGGACAGCTGGCTGGCCGTTGGGAACCACCGGACCAGCGTTGATGTTCTGGTTCTTTGCAAAGTTGGCCGGGTTCGACGGGGTGATGGGCGTCGCTGGTGTTGGCGCCTCCTGCGCATTCTCGTCGCCGGCAGGCGTGGCCGCCGTGTTGTTGAGGTTATTGTTCGTCTTCTTCTGTGCGGTCTTTTGTTTGTTAGCATCACGTCGGGCCAAAGGGAGGCACAAGTCTGGAATCCAGGAAATAGCGGCCTACCTTGGCCTTGGAATTCTTGGTTTCCTTCTTCTTCGGCGCAGGCTTATTGGCAGCCTGTGGGGTAGGGGGGGCGGCGGTGCTCACTTGGGGTGACGATGTGGCGTTGCGAGAGTTTGCAGCGTTCGCAGCAGCATTAGGCGCCGATGGAGGGCCCATCGTCCGCTGCGCCTGAGTTGGTGTTCCTTGGATCTGAGGAGGAGGTCCTTGGCCGGGGAGTTGTCCGTTAGGCCCGCCTGGAGCCCACTGCATTCCCGGACCCTGCATGGCCTGCCCCTGGCGTTGCGCCATCATTTGCTGGTGAGCCAGCTGCTGTTGGGGGTTGAACTGCGGGTTCGGGTGCGAGTTTGGAGGGCGCATGCCGGCACCGTTCATCTGCATGTTCATAAACTGCGGGCCTCCGTTGGGAACCATGTTGTTGCCATCCATAAAGTTCATGGCGTTCGGGGAGCTTCGGGACTGGACCGCTCCGTCGGGAAGGGGAGAGCCGCCCATGTTGGCAGCGTTGTTCATCTGCTGGGCGCGCTTCATCTGCTCGGGGTTGGGGGAAGCACCGCTTCGGCCTCCTGGCGGGGAAGTGCCCTGCTGGAAGCCTTGGGCATTGGGTCCTGGGGGTCCGCCGGGGGGTCCGTCAGGGCGAGGCATGTTGCTGGTGCCAAGATCCTGCTCCTGGCGAGCCATCATCAGCCGCTTCTTATTCTGCTGCTCGAGCAGCATCAACTGCATCTGATAGTCCTGCAACGCATGGTTGCTACCGCCCGTCGCTTGTCCGTTGCCTTGGACGGGCCTCATGCCGGCGGCGCCCATGTCGTTGGGATTGTAGTATTGGTTCAGAGTTGGGGCGTCGGGGCCTTGGGGTACCATCGGGGAGCCCTGGCCTTGTGGACCGACGGCGTTTGCCATGGGTTTGTTGGGCATCTGGTTGCCATGGTGCTGTTGGAGGTTAGCCGAGTACGTGGCAAGAGACTTTGCTTGTACGTGTGGAGAGGCAGAGATGAAGGCCTGGAGCTGGTCAGGATTCAGCTGCGTTGGGTTGATGCCATTCTGAAGCAGTAGTGCTCGTGCTGAATCGGGGCCGTTTCCTACCTGCTGCTGACCCGGCATGCCCTGCGGTCTCCCGTTCGGCATCATGACGCCCACTTGGGGATTAAACGGGGCGCCGCCGTCAAGGCGCGGTCTCTTGGATGGGGATGGCGCATTCTCGGCCGACGCTGGCGATCCAGGCCTTACCCGGTTGCCTTCCATGTCGGAGGGGTCGCGTTGCATCTGGCCGGCGACCTTGTTCTGCTGGAGCATCTGCATCGTTTGAGGGCTATCGGGTTATGGATTAGCACGCTGTCCCGCAGTGGCAAGTCAAGATGGAAGAGAGGTGCAAAACATACTTTTGGTTGTTGGCCATGGCGGCCCTCTGGAGGTTGTTGCCCGGCTTCACACCCATGTTCATGGCGGCGCCATTTTGCATGCGCATCATGTGGTTCTGGTACTGCTGCTGATTGTACGCATCGGGACGCATGTTGCGCAGCAGGTTTCGCTGTTCTTCTTGCTTCATGCGAGATTGTGCCTACATGATCGCGTTAGCCAAGCCCTGGGCAGAAGCCACATATCACCGTACCTGAGTATGTTGAACATATTGGTTGACAATTTGTCCTCCGGGTTGGCCGGGAGTCTTTTGGTGCGAGAACATGGTCCAGAAGAGAGAGAACCAGTCAAACAAGAAGCAACTCTCGTTGACATGCACGGGCACGTTAGGCGCGGGCAGGTCGTCTGGTCGCTTATCGAGGAGGTCCTTCGAGTCTGTGTCCATGGGGTCGTCGCCGAGACCGTTGCTATGCCCCGGACTTTGCTTCTTGACGTTGATGTCGCTGTCGGCGTTGAGGACAGCACGGGCGCATTCCCACATGCCAGAGCGGATGAAGTACTCGTAGATGTATGTGTTGAGCAGCGTCCTGTGCTGGTCAGAGCCATGGCGTTGGGCGACTTGGGGCGCGAGGCCGCCATTGTTCATCATGCCCATGGGAGCGTTGACCGGGCCGCCCATGCTTGCCATGCCTGCCATGCCTGCCATGCCTGCCATGCCTGCCATGTTGTTCATAGTTCAGGCGGGAGGGAGAGCAGACGTGGTGTCTGCTCGGGTCGGGTAGCGTGTTTTTCGCGTGGCTTGTGGTGACGTGAAGAAAATGAGGGTGCGATATCGCCGGGTGGATATGACTAGGTAGGTGACTGCTGCTGCAGGTGAAGGTGCAAGCGGTTGATCCGAGATGCAAATTGAATGTCTCGGTCGCCACCTGTGGCACGCGGTGCGCTTAGACCCGGCAGGCGGTGGGCGTCTCGGGGATTGAAGACGTGGGAGTGGAAGCCAGTTCGGAGGTGTTTCGGAAGCGGAGGAAGCAGACGAACTGCAGACGTGACACGGTCGGGGACAAGTGCTGCGACCTTAACGCAACGATCGCGATGGAGCAGCAGACCGTGACCGACAACAGACTCAGCCAGAGATCGGGGAGGGGAGGGGGCTGGGCCACAAAGAGGTTCTGGCAGCTGGTGGGCGCTGGAGGCGGTGGTGGTGGTGGTTGTGGGTGTGGAAGGGGTTGAAGGAGAAGAGGTTGGTTTGAGTTATGGGGTCAGGGTCGTTGGAGTCGCGCTGGTGGTAGTAGTGGTTCGGCGGCGGCGGTGCTGTTCTGGTGGTCGGCGCAAGGCAATTGTCGTCCTCAGTGGCTCACCCGCGACTGCTGGGCCAATGCGGCTGGATGGGATATGTCGGCGCGGCGACACGGGGACCATCAAAGTGACATGGCTCGGGGGAAGGTAGATGTTGGAGGAATCGGCGAGCAGGGACCAGTGCGGTATGGGGTAGCGCAGCCGGAGAGGAAGAGAGGAGGATGGGGGATGGGGGTTGGGAATTTTGAATTTTCGGCGTCGCTTGAGCGCAATGGGGGGGGGAGAGCACAAGAGCAAGCAAGGTGATTGGGGATGGTCCTGTCACACTCTCCTGGGACGAAGCCTCTGCACTGCGCAGTTTCTAGCACGCCCTGGCCTGGCTGCCCGCGTATTTTTGATACCAGACATCACGGCTGCCTTGGCATTCGGGCGAATGAGGCACTCATGCATCATGGTCAGGCAGCTATTGCAGTAACGAGGCCTTGGCCCTCGATTAGCCTCTCTCACCTGTCATCAATCGTCAAGATTCCAATTCTCTTCCAGGTTGTTGGTCATGGTTGGCCCCAGCACCCAGCAGAGCAGTTGGAAAATGCAGCTTTGGGCAGCCTTATAACGCATCGGCCAACGGCCAGTCTGGATGAGCTTCAATGTAAACTAACTGCCGTTGGCTACCCTCCTCCGAAAGGGTTGGTGAACCGGAGCGTTGACAATGGCAGCAGCGAGCAGAGACAATGGCATCACACGGGGAAGGGCTGGAAGTTCGTCGGCAGCCAGCGCCGAAAAAACCTCCTGACATCAGCGGGATCACGGCACGCAATATCGGTGCCACGTTTGGCAGGGATTTGTCAGGTCCTGGTTGGCAGCAATCACTGTTGGGCATCTTTGGTTGTGCGGCCTCGCTGTCGCTGCCATCACCACAGTCCGTGGACCCCTTGGCCACGGCCCGTTGATTTAAGCTTCAGCGGGCGCCAGATCCACGCTAAATTACAATCGATTCTTGAAGGATGCAGTTATGCAGATGAAAATCATCGAGACGGCCCGTTGCAGCTGGCGTGTCGATCCCGATCCCGTGACTTGTTGTCCTTTCCTCTTTCCACTTGGCATTGATTTGAACATCTGACAGCGGCCGGCCCAGCGCCTTCATCGGCCGTCGGCAGCGTCTCCCTTTCAGTTGCAGACCTGAAGCATCATTAGGGTCGTCACAAGGGGGCGTCCATGGCAAGCTGTACCTTGCATTAGCCCACTGTTGTGGTTGACCGCTCCCCACGGCCTGGGTCAGCCCAGAGCGTGTGCATTTTCCAGCTTGGTTTACGGAGTACATATATGAACCATCTTTCCACTCCCGGGAATCAGTCCATGACCCATCCGGCACTTCACTTCTTGGGGGGGGAGAGTAACAAGCAGGCAATGCCCGCCTGGCAAATGGCAAAAATGCGGGGGAATTTCCATCCCTCCCGCTGTGATCGACAACGCCATGGACAGAGAAAACCTGGGGAAACCTCCGCCACAGCATTACCCTGTGGTGTGACTATTTGAAACGACATTCTTTGCTAGAGGGGATATTATCGAACTCGCAAACTTTTACCTCAAAATCACCAAACAGGTGGGCGCAGTTAGGTGAAAAAATCATGGGGTCCAAAATTACCTGAGCTTTGCTTATCTCTGGGACTGATAAGGCGGCTTTTGGGGTGTCCATGCAATTAACGGGTCTCTCACTTCACCTTGATGCATAATCAAGGTCTTTCTCACAACCTACCTATACCAAGGCAGGCCGCCTCAGACATCTGGAAAAGAAGTATTCGTTTCATACTTTAGATATGATGCAGCTATTGAACCGCAGAAAGTGGCAAGAACCGCATGCCAACCTGGCACCCAACATTCGGATCACCAGTGTTTCAGCTCCCCCCAGTGGCCTCTGTCGACATACTGCGGCCCCAATGCAATGCGGAATCTCTCAAAATTTATGTTCTGATCTTCAGGAACAGCAAAAGTTCCTCCAATCGACCAGTCACAATCCAAGAGACAATTACATCGCAGATTTTGTCTCCGAGGCCAATGACCCCTGACCCCTGGAGCCCGTCTTCCGTCCGTCTTGCCGGCGAACCACTCGTATCCTCCGCCACATAGTGACACAGACACTTGCAATATTATATCATCAACTGAGTCTGGTGGGTATAGCACCTATCTTTGCCTTTCAGTGACTCCCACTTCTTAAGCTCGGCAGCATTGACTCTTCAGACCGCGGTACTTTGTTCTCTCACAGAGCAGCTAGCCAGATGTTCAGGATTATCCGAGGGGCTAAATGCAGGTAGCCGAGCCTGCAAGGTGTAAGGGAGAGTGGCAAGAGAAATACATGGTCTCCAAACATCGCATCATCTCTCGATGAGGTAATTTGCACTTGTTGAGTTCAGCACCTTGAAGCTCTCATGGCCGACTTTGCTTCACCAGTCATAGCATACCCATTTCTCACGACTTTCTCTTACACCTTCAGTATGTCTGATCCATACTGGCAGACAAGAATACTGACATGGAACTTGAAGAAGGAAGGAAAGGTATTTTCTGTAGCACTTGGCCTTTGCTGTTTGCTACCAACCCCCATCCACCCATACTCGTCCTCATCCAACCTCTCAACTCACTAGGTAGCTGCCAGATGACCCAGCTGCTCTTTGAATTCACATTTTCAACGCCTTCCACTTCTCCGCTTCCGCCTCGTGATATACGAAAACGTCGCATACGAACCGCACATAAGCTGAGAACATCGCACTACACAGTTGCGGTAAGAATTGTTAGTCCACTGATAGCTTCGAGTAACAGGAGTGCATGATATTCTTGGCTCTTACTATCTCTTGATCGGCTCCCCCGTCTTTTCTTGAATCCAGCCGTTTTGTGACGCCCAGGCGTCGAGGTCCTCCACCTCGTCAAGCTCTCGTGCAAACTCCAGTAACGTGTTTCGATGTTTCTCCTTTTGATCGAGATGATACTCGATCATAGCGTCGCTGAGGCTGTTGAACTGGGTTTGTGTGAGTGTCATGTATGGTTCGCCTTGAATCTTGCGGAGGAATTGTACTGGGGGTTGGTTGGTTAATGTGACGGTTTTCTTTTGGGGTGTTGGAAAAAGGAGTGATCGTTCGGATTCAAGTTCAAGGAGGGAATAGATTGAAAGAGCAATAAAAAATTCTTTCTGTTAGGAAAAAGGATGGTGAGTACTGCGAGGAGATAAAGGGTGATAAGTGTTCGACTGATTCATTTAATCTCCATTGTTTCCGGCCGTAGACTATGAGCTGGAACAGGTATTCTTTTAGCTGAAACTATGCGCCAAAGTTGCTTCTCAATGCGTGCTTCATACTATTGTATAGAAAGCCTTCTTTTGTAGCCAGCAGTTCATCGACCACAGGACAAGACTGTGTTCAAAACCTGCAAGCTCCATATATTTTGCAGTTCATTGGCTGCCAGTGAGATAAGTTATTTGACTAAACGCTACATGTGATTTCTGCGTAGGTGGCTACAAAGCCGCCGTTCAAAAATAAGGTTTTAGACAGGCGCCTGACCAACACAACAATTAAGATAAGGTACCTACCTACCTCATATAACGTACCTACCTCAGGCAACATTACCTGACTTTGCACACGTCAAGATCTGATCCCCAAACTTCCGGAAAAATCATAAACTTTGCTCACAAATTCTTAGTACAGCAAAATGTCATCGTCAACGTATATTGTAGGCCCTCGAGAATCTGCAAGAACAAAACGGCCTGCAGGTGTCAGGCGTACAATCGAGTGTTGATCTCATCCTCGAGACTGTCTAGCATGAAGGAAAAGCTTCTGCCCAGACACAAAATATTTCTAGGTGGGATAGGCCAGGGGTTTGCTATGTATGTTCGTTCCTAGGTGTCCGCTTCTCTGTCTCTCATGCAGTATTGCTGATGGGAGAGGAGGTTTTGCCGGCCTCTATGGGTTTTGCAGCTGGTTCCCGCTGGTGGATGAAGCCACATCCGCAGCCCGCCAACAATCGGATCTCATCGGACGGTTTACCATCCTGCAACACCCCTCTATTCAAGCGAAGGGAAAAGACCTACCAGCACCGCTACCACAGCTCGCCTCAACGCCCATTTTGCTTGAACACAGTCAGGACGACGCCGTCATATTCATAAAGAACGGCACACGAATGTGGGATACTTTGAAGGAATTTGGGTTTCTTGATGTTGAATGGCATGAATATGGTGATGGGGGACATTGGATAAATGAGCCTCGGGGAGTTGACGATTTTGTTGCTTTTTTTTACGCAGAGCTATAGGCGAGTCAGTTACCTCACCTGCCCGGTAACATGGCTTCTCTCTCCAACATAGTCAACAGGCCTTGAAGGATAATCGGTATGCATTTAGAGATAATTCATAGAGTCATTGAATGCTCGAAAAAGGTCCTGGAGCGTTTATTATAGGTCTCAAAGAATGGTCGAGAGGCGTGTTTGACTACCTATCGATCGTTGAGCCCTTGAATTTTTGTCGCAGCCTCTATCTTTCTGTCGAAAGCGTGAGGGGTACGGCTTTAGCAATCCCACATTTAATAGGCTGACCAGGGCTTTCTCCGTGCCGGGACTGGCTGTAGGTGCAGAAAAGTTTTGGCACTTTGGTGGCGACAGATCAGGTTGCCTGGGGAAACCAGACCAGCCTCTCCAGGCGCTGCCACCGAAAAAATTGTTAGACTTCTGGGACCGGAAAGGATGACGAATGCAAGGGCGCCACACGACGAAGGATCTTTTCGCCATCACAGGCATCACCACGAAGGTAAAATTAAACCTCATTATCCGAAAACTATATCCCAGCTAGAATCGAAAACCCCCTTCTCCCCCATCCATCACCCCTTTTATCATCCAGGGCAAGCCATCACTGCCCACTGGAGCCCATCATGATGTCATCCCATCATATCTCCTCTCTGACCCCTAAGGCCCGGTAGGAAACTCACAGCTTCCCCCAATATTCTGCAAATAAGCGATGTTGTTAAACTCGACATCGAGCCCCCCAATCTTCCAGATGTAGTCATTCTGCTCCTTGACATGCTCCGACTCGGTATCCTCCAACTCGCCCACGGTCTTGAGAATAGCAATACCCCTGACAGGCTTGGCCTGAACATGGGGCACGGCAAAAGTAGCAGTCCAGATTAGGGTGATCTCAGCGCTATCCCACAGTCAGTAACAGTATCTGAATCACATAACAAAGGGTACATACCAGTCAACAATCTTGTGGGTGATGATCAAGGGGAGGTTATCAGGCATGACATGCTGGTGCTCAATGAACGCCTCCTTGCTAGGGAAGGTAACGGTTCCCAAGGGGATGCCAGCGAGGGAGTTGATCGAGTCGGAGGTGTCGTAGAAGTTGTCGGAGAGGTAGTAGGCGTCCTCGTCGTTCCACTTGGAGATCATGCGGACGTAGGCGTCGATGATGACCTCGGCGGCTTGGTCGGAGAGGCAGCTCTCGGCTTGGCCGGCGGCAGGGAAGCGGATGGGGATGCTGCCGTTGATGGGGCGGGTGATGACGGGGATGGGGGTGACGGGGGTGGCGGGGAGGATGGTGACCGAGCCGTCAGCGGTGCCGTCAGTGTCATCGTTCAGGTCGGTGCCGTCAGTGAGATCAGTGCCATCGGTGAGGCCAGTACCGTCGGTGCCATCAGTGCTGTCGCCGCCAGTAAGATCAGGAACGGTGATGGTTGAGTCATCGTCATCGTCACCGTCAGGGTTGCCGCCGGTGAAGTCGGGAACAGTGATGGTAACATCATCGTCACCATCGGGGTTGCCGCCGCCGGGGAGGGCGGGAAGGGTTACGGGACCACCGTTGTCGCCGCCAGGGATGTTAGGCAGAGCAACTGGGGTGTTGGTTCCATTGCCGGTGCCGTCGTCCGTCCCGTTTTCACCGCCATCACCACCATCATTGCCGCCATCACCACCGTCGTTACCAGCGTCACCACCGTCGTCACCGCCATCATCGCCGTCGCCGTCGCCACCGTCTGTGACATCTGGAACCGTGACTGGGACATCGACAGTAGGGACGTCGGTGGGAGTGGCCGCACTGTTCGTGGTGGAGGAAACCCGGTCGTTCCAAGGATCGGGGATCCATCCCTGAGAGTCGGAGTTTGGACCCCTCAAAGTATCTACCAGGTCGTCAAAGACTGGTTGGCGTTGTCTGATAGGTCTCAGGGTAGCCGCCGCTGACAACCCTGTGAGGGTGAGGAGAGGGATGAAGGAGCGCATGTTGACCGACTCTGAGCTGTTGTGTGTTGTAAGAGAGTGTGGGTAGAAAAAGCGTGAGTGTGATGATGAAATAAGGAATGAGAAGAACAACGGCCTGAGAGAAGTGACCCTTTTATTCTTGTTGTCCCTTCACTCAAACTTGAAATTTCCTAGCCGATTCCCCCCTAATCGACATCAGGACTTCCCCAGAGGAGCCCTACTGTGGGTTGAGACCGTCGGATATGGGCATGTCTCTCGCCTGAGGGCCTCATCTGTGAATGCATGCCACCTGTCAATCGCCTGGAAGCCGTACAGCCGCACTGGTGATCATCATTCATCATCTCAACGGCGTCAGTGAGGGTTTGCTTGTGGTGATGATAGTCTGGCTGATGGCGGGGGCTCGTTGAAAGCAGTGTTATGAATGGTTGAAAGGGAGATGGCGTGTATACGAGCATGGAGCTGCCCTTGAATTCCATTGAACGCAACGAATTCCTGGCACTCTCCTTTTGGGATGTGTGGAATGCTTGATACAAGGCGTGGCACGGCACATTGCCGTACAGGACCAGCTTTCTCCCGGCAGTGCTAGGTAGGCTTGCCGGATGGGCATCATTCACTTGCCGTGTTACGGACACTGGGGGTCGCCAGGTATTTGTGAGCATCGGTCTCTGCATATGCCTGCATTGCGCCGTGGCCGCCCGACGGGACAACGGTGATGTCTCAGCGCACAGGCTCGAGGAGAGAATCCCGTTGGGCCGAGAAAGACTGTCGTACATGTGTGTGTGGGACATTTGACAGCCAGCGGAGAGTTTCGTTCTCGGAATTGTCGTCGACAAAGGTGAGGTCGTGGTTCTCATGGGAAATGTATCCCGTCGTGCGTTGCCATTCCGGGTTTCGTAACAGTAATTGACTTGGCGAACCCGATGTCTCGGTTCAGTGTGGTTCCTGGCATGAACTAGAGTCGCAGTCAGATAGCAAGTCGTTCGTTGATTGAATCAAGCATTGGGCCAAGGCGGCAATCGCAACATCGGACCGTCCCGGCAGCGTCGTTTGTCGATCTGATGCGCGTGTGTGCTGGATGGGTCAGGGGTAAAGATTTGAAGACTCAAGCCAGCCCACCTCTGTCATCACTTTGACGTCCGAAAGGCTGCTGGTTTCATTGTTCGTGGGACGGAACTGCCATGTGAAAGTTCTCTCAATTATTTTGATCTCGGCCCTTTCTATCCCGTCAACTCCACTCATGATCGCCCAAGCTCCGACCCAATCCTTTTCTGAATCAAGCCACTGTCAGTGTGTCCCCGTGCAGTCACCCCTGTGGTGGATCGATCGAATAGCCACAAACACGCTGACGTCTCTCATGGAAATCCCGATAGATCCCGTTCCAAATGTCCCTCTCGACGCACGACTCCACGCCGTCCTTGTCGCGACATTTCGGCTCGAGCCTCTGCCGCAAGTCCTCGGCCGCCCCCAGCCATGGCTTTGGTAGCGGCCAATCCGAAAAGTGCAAGTATTTCGCCTCGTTAAACACCTCGATCGGGTCCCACTCCTCGCGATCACTCCCCAAGTACTTGGCATGCTCGCCATCCTCCCAACGAAACACCTGCGTCAGCAGAGCATACCGTCTGTGTGGGATCACCATGGCACTATCCTGGTACAACGTGTTGAGGATCTCCATGTCATACTCGTCCTCACCGCCCTTGTTTGTGGCGTCCAACACTCTCTCAAACTCTTCCGCACTTGGCTCGACAAGCAGGATATGGGACGCTAGCTTCTTTTCCTCGGGATACAGCCAATATGCCCGTGGCATCGCGACTGGAGACGGCGGAAGGGTGAACAGCTCGTCTGCAGACCCCAACAACACAGCATCCGAGTCCAGCGATAGAACCCTAGAATACTGTGTTTGGTTGAAGGCCAGAAGTTTGGTGAAGGACTCGGCCCATGTGGCTGGAAATGCAGTCAGTTAACGTTTGAACAAGGGGTCTCTTGTCGAGCGCGACAACATACAGTCCGCCGTGGCTCTATGCTGCACCGATACCGGTACCAACTTGACGTTGAAGTCATCCCTCGCCTTGTTCAGCAGCTCGATATCATGACGCTTCCCGCCTTTCCCCCTCCCTGCAGCTTCAGAAACCTCAAGGTTGAACATCCCCTCCGGGTACATCATCACACGATCCGCCTTGCTGCCATGCTGATGCAGCTGCCCGAAGAGCATGACCGAGTTGCAGAGGTAGTGACTGTTGGTTACGTATTGAAGATAGGCGAACTTGGACCAGTCGACCTCATCTTCACGAACCTCCTTCGGCCCCTGTTCGTCTGGAGCTGCGACCGAGTTTGGCGGTGGCTGTTGCCCGGCGTTCCATTCCGCTGCCGCCCCCCTCTGGCGCGCAAGGAACAGCAGCAGGGCGCAAGTCAGCGTGAAGGCGACCCAAACCCGCGCCCGCCGAGGAGAAAACAGGTCGCTGATGCTGGGGCCCATGGTTGGGGATTTGGTTACAATCATGGTGAACGAGTGACGACCGAACGACAGCCAGTTTTTCACCCCAAGCTCCCACTGTCAATACCTTCCTTGTTGTCGCGCAAAACAGTGGATCTTATCCTTCTCCCAACTTCATGATCCTTGGCGAGGAATGGGAACGGAAGGGCGGCGCCTAGGTTTTGTGTGCTGTCACGGAGGAAAATCCGAAATCTCGAGCGAAGCGGCCATTCCTCACATTTTTGAACAGTAACCCCTGACAGGGGATGCCCATGGCTCTCCAGCCCAATGGTTGAGTGGGACATTGATATTGATGTACTATTCTGCATTGAGAGACTCAGCTGGTGAGCTGCCGTTGGAGGCGTGGCTGGCTGATCTTGCCAATACTTGAGCCGCTTTCGGGTATAATGACCTGGGGGAAATATCCGAATTGTGAGACAAAGTTGACCTTTTTTGGTGTAATTATGAATGAAGATTTTTTGGCGTGGGGGTCAGCTGGGGTCTGGACCGTTTGGTTTGTTGCCGGGTCTCGTATCCGGGTTGTGTCTACCGCACACTGTGGACAAACACTGTTGATGCTGCAAGACGCTGAATGAAGGGAGGGCTTGTCATCAATATGGAAATAACGTCCACACAAGGAATTGCGGGATTCTGGACATCTAAACTTGAGAGTGCTCAACAATGTTCACTGTTGGGTATCTTCCAACTTGCTCGTATCAAGGGATTATTGATCTCTCATTTTCTGGTCGCAAGGTTTCTATTCCATCCAAACCGATGTTGATGGGCACCGAATTCCTCCCTGGCGTCTTGAACTAAAAATCCAAGGTCATAATCAAAGTCAAAAGTCTAGTGATACCTAAGGTGGTCTTGATCTTGGTCAAAATCTAGGTTGTTACCTAGTAGCCAAGATCTGCTCAAGATCATACATACATACCTTGGGACTTGGCTAAAGTCAAAATCATGGTCTAATTTTTAGTCAAAGTTGTGGTCTACAGTCCATGGTGT
The DNA here is from genome assembly GCF_035222485.1 of Podospora pseudoanserina. Taxonomy (NCBI): domain Eukaryota; kingdom Fungi; phylum Ascomycota; class Sordariomycetes; order Sordariales; family Podosporaceae; genus Podospora; species Podospora pseudoanserina. The sequence goes on from NC_085923.1 coordinate 283,637, forward strand.
CTTAGTCCCGGTCTTAGCCTTAGTCAAAAGTGGTAGTCAAAAGTGGTAGTCAAAAGTCAAACATCAAGCTCTTAGTCCGAGACGAAGTCAGGTTTCCCAAAGTCAAACCCAAAGGAACACCCGACATCGAAAAGCACAGGTAGCACATCTCCAACCTCCCAACATACCATCGACATCCTCCCTCTTCCCCAATTCATCGATAGTTTTCACACTCCATCTCACACAATCACAACACGACAACTCTCTTAATTAAACTCGATATGATCCCTCTTCAATTCCCTTTTAACTATGCCGCTTTCTCTGCCTCTGAACATCTCCAGATAATGATTACAACAGGTGTAGGGATAAAGAATACTCCTCCTCGCATCTCCCAAGCAAAAACAAAAGAGTAATGAATGTCAGTCCGACCAGCCCGAATATATATACACATTTCTTTCTTCTTCTTCCTTACTCCCCAGTATAAATCAAACTTCTTCCATCAAAGGGGGTATAGTATACACCATGCAAACCAACTATCCTATCCATTCCATCATCACTCAAATCACCCAACTCAATCCTCCAATCCAATGGCTATGCAACTTTGTTGAAAAACCCAGAAACAAAAAACAAGAAAAAAAAGAAAAAGCCACCCCAATCATCCCCTCTTAGCAACATATCTGTTGAAACAGGCCCTCCAAAAGCACGCCTCGGATATCAGGCTCTTATATACACCCCCTTTCCCCTTCCCGCCCCCAATCTCCTGCCCCGTCCAAAAAACCATAACCCCCTTTCCAAATATTAACCCCCCAAAAACTCCTTTATGCAATGCAAAATAGATAAATAAATAAATAATATCACTCCTCCACCATCGGCTCCAACGCCTCCCTCAACCCCTCCTCCACAGCCCCCAACCTGTCCCCCTCCAAGCAAACCTTGCTCGTCGGCCGCCTCAAAACCTGATGCTTAGCCCAATACTCATTAAACCCCGGAATCACCCCCTTCTGGTTGATCCCCGTGCCCCTAAAAGTCCCTGAAGAACTCACGCTCCCCTCGGGACTCTTGGGCACACTAGACGCCGAAACCGTTGGGCTCGTCACCGCAAGCCCAAACGCCGGAATTGCCGTAGAAGTCGCAATCAAAGTAGGCGGCGGTGGTGGTGGCGTCGCAACAGGAGACGTAGGCGCAGTGTTCCCCCCCCAAGGCCTCCATGAAACCAACCGCCCCAACGCAGAGGGCGTCCTCCTGATCCCTGGATGCAATCGTTCGTTGCCCGACCGTGTAGGCGTCGACACGGTCCGATTGGCAGGTTGCCTCACCTGATTCGCGAGGTTACCCATCAAAAAGACGCTTCCCCTCTTCCCATCACTGCTCCCACTCGTCAGGGTAGGTGAAGCAATAACCTCGCTGAGATTCGTCCCCGCAGCGCTCAAACCCAGGGGCTTCAACGCCAGCTGACTCGGTCGCGCCTGCAGCGTGTGAATATCCATCCCGTTGGACAATGACATGATGGATTCCTGCGATGTCACACGGCGTAACCTGCCACCCGGGCGTTGTAATACTTGCGAATCAAAGTGTTTGGAGTGTGGCGAGATGAGATCCCCTGCGTCTGTGCTGCCGGCGTCGGAGTAGGTCTGTGTCCCGTCATCTTGGACGCGTCTCGGAGTGCTGGGAGAGCGCTCGCCGCAACGGACAAAGTTGGTTAGCGGGTGTGGATTAGTTGGTGGCAGGCCGTTCCAAGTAGAGGATGCGTCAATCGGAAACATGGACCACTCCGAGGTTCTCTTTCGATGCGCGGTCTTCCATGCTGGTGATGTTGGATCCAGGCTTGTCGTGGGCGATGTGGGGTAAGAAACGTCCACCATGCGGTCAAATACGGAATTGCGGTTGTTGGACGACCGTGGGGAGCTGATCTCTGACGAATGTCCAAACTCTGATGGGTTCTCGTCATCTTGTCGAGACCAATGGTGTTCTGAAGGTGTTGGTGGCTCATGGTTCCCATTCACGGGACCCCGATGCCATATTATGGACGATGTGACGGGTGATGAAGGGGCAGAATACATCTTGGGTGGAGTGAAGGTACCAGATGATATCCCTTGTCGCTTCTTTCTCATCCTCTTGAGTTCCTGCTTGTGGGTGACGTGGTAATGGTGATGAATATGTAATTGCTGCGTGACTCGAGGCGGTGGCTGCTCGTGTCCCTCCAGCTCGGCCCGGAGTGACTGGGGCGAGGTGCCGGCTTGTGGCGTTTCCTCCGCAGGTGTCTCGGGTTCTCTCTCGAAATCGTTTGGCAGTGGTGCTGGCTGGTGACACAGCAGCTGCTCCCGCAGCATCTGAATCTCGTCGTTGGAGTTGACCAGCATCTCGCGGAGTTCAGCCATTCCCAGCTGCAGGTTGGCGTTGTCCTGCAAGAGGTCGCGCACAAAGTGAGACACGACGTTGCCGCTGTTCTTACTATCAGTCATTGACCTTACCGCGGCGGCGCCCTTGAGTCTCCCAGCTGCTGTGTTGAGCTCCTTCTCCATGAGACGCTGCCTTTCCATGCGGCTGATGACTTCAACATGTCGTTCTCGATCCTCCCTCGCCTCTTTCTCCATTCGTTCCAACTGTGCTTGCAAGTCACTGAGCCCCTTCTCAGCTTGTTTCCAACGGTGTATGGCCGTCCGCGCCTCGTCTTTCGTGGTGATGACGGCGGCCTGTAGCGTGGCCTGGTCCTCCTCCAACAGTTCAATCTGCCTCTCCAGACTGGCCGCTCGTTGCGCTGCGCTTTCGAGCCGTCGCACCTCGCGCTGTGCATCTCGTAGCGTCCTTTCCAAAAATTCTATCTTTGTGTCTGCATCCTTGACAGTATCGTTCAGGTGGTCCAACTCGTCTCGTAGATTGTGGTTGTCGTGGTTGACCTCGCGGTTTTTTCGTTCGAGTTCAGCGTTTTCGGCTTCGAGCTGTTCAATTCGGGCGTTGAGCTCGGCTCTGTCCCTCTCTGCAGAGGCCATGTACGCTTCGTGGCGGGCGAGGAGCGTCTGGAGCGACCATGTTAGCGTTCGAGAAGGGAAGTAAAGGTCGAGTTCAAGTTCGAGTTCGAGCTCTGGGTCTGGCTCCTGCGTCAGGGCTGTCTCGTCTGGGTCATCCATGGTGGTGTGCAGAAGAGAAACGAGAGATTCTCTTCAGAAGACATAGTTGGCAACATGACAGACAGGTACACGATGACCACTCAAAAGACGGCAGCAGGCACACACAAAGGAAACCAGAGGGTGAAAGAGAAGGTGTCACAGTGGAATGTGGCGGGAAGCACGAAAGGGAAATTGCACAACGTACCTGCCCCATCTTGGCTGCCGCGTGGACATCCCGCTCGACGCTCAGGAGCACCGAGCAGTTGTGTCTCAGATACACACAGTCTTCTCTCCCGCAGCAGCACCGGATGTCATCGCCCGGCGGCGAGGACCCGACGACGTCGACGATGCCCATAGTATTATCAGTAGTGTCGTCAGTGCCTGTGCCTGTTCCCGTGCCTGTGCCTGTGTCTGTGTCTGTGTCTCTGTCTCTCGGCGGCGGGGGAGGCTGCGGCGGATCGGAGTTTGGGTAGGGGCTTGTTGCCATGCCAGGTTTATACGGGAACAGGTGGAAGGCGGTAACAGTGAGGTGGTGGTGGTAACGGGGACGACAACGCAAATGCTACTCGTAGCAGCATAGTCGCTACCACGCTTTCGGATCGAGATGACAGGTGCAGGTGTCCTTGAGGGTGGAAAAAGAGGCGAGTGTTGGGCAAGGAGGTTCCCCGGGCGCGGCAGAAAAGCGCATGGATTGAGGTGAGTGGGTGTTTGACAGGCTCTGACACGGACCGGCGATGGCTTCAGCGATGTTCCCAGGCCTGCTGTCTGTAGTATATTGATCAACTCCAAATGGAATGAATAATTACCCGCTGGACTCCCAAGCAACCGGTGGAGTCCTCTGACAACGCTACCCGTGGCCAGGGGCGGTCAAAAAGACTATCGGCGCTATCAGTGCGCTAGCCGGGTTTTCGCTCCGGTCCGTCAAAGCCAAGACTATTGTGGGTGATGCTGTCACGATGGACCAGACACATGACGAAGGTGGATTGACGGGTGGTGTTGTTTATGACTGGAGGGCTGGATGGAATATGAGGAGAAAGGGCAAACAAGGAATTCGACAGAGAGTCTCAAGGAGGTTGGCAATTCCAGCCAGCCAACACCTTACAGCCAATGGCTTCTGTTGGTTCTGGTGTAATGGCCCTCCAATGGCCCTGACCCTGACCGCGACCGCGACCGCAACCGACACGTGCGACCCGACCGCGTTCTGGAAGGGCAGCACAAACACCGACAAGACACCAGCGCCAGGCACGGACCCACTCTCCAAATTCTCGGCTGCATCCCCCTGCCCTGTCGATGACGGAACCTTTTCTGGAGGGGACATCCCCCCCACATTTCATCCACATTCTGCGCATTCCACAGCGAAGAGAAAATCTTGTGCATAAGGGGCATCATCTGGACGTGCATTATTCGCTGGATCAATTCCCAACTCTCCACTGCGCGCATTCAAAGAGAATTTCTCGTTTGCTGGCGACAGCCACGTTGGTGTTGGGTCCATCAACGGTGAGGAGAAGGAAGCCAAGAGCGGTGTGGCCTCGGGCCCATCCATGTAAGGTGAGCTGGCCAACACCGAGGTCTCCATGACATGAATATCTTTTTCCGAATTCAAGACATTCATTCAGGGTCCATTGTCTTTCAGGAAGTTAATAATATAACACTAAACGAGACCACCTGTACTACCTCCACCCCTGTGATAGCTGCCTCCATTATGGAGTTACTCAACGCCCACCTGAGCAATCCCATCCATCCATCCATCACTGCAAATTCACAAACAACCCCCCATCCACCAGCACTTGCGCCCCAGTCACATACCCACTCAACTCCTCACACGCCAAAAAAACCGCCGGCCCCGCCACGTCTCCCGGCTCTCCAACCCTCCCCAGCGGGATCCTCCCCTCCATATACCTCAGCTTGTCTCCCCCCTCCCTCAGATCCTCCTCATTCAACTGCGTCCTCACCGTCCCCGGCAATATGGCATTAGCCCTGATGTTATACTTCCCCAGCGCACACGCCGCACTCTGCATCAGAGACAACACCCCCGCCTTGGTGGGTGTGTAATGCGCTTGCTCTGCCCCCCCGACCAAGGCAGAGATGCTCGATATCCCGATGATCGACCCCCCCTTTGGCTCCTGAGTCGCCATTTGTCTCGCCGCCGCCTGGACAAGATAAAACGCTCCGTCGAGGTTGGTCCGGACGGTCTTGTCAAAGAGGTCTCGGGTTATGTCGAGGAAGGGGGTGAATGTGCAGACGCCTGCGTTGGAGACGCAGATGTCGAGGCGAGAGGTGTGGAAGGTCTCGAGGGCGAACTGGACGAGGGCGGGGCCGGTGGTTGGGTCGCGGACGTCGCCGGGGAGGTGGGCTATTTTCCCGGGGAGGGAAGAGGCTTCGGAGAGGAGGGAGGTGAGGTGGTCGGTGTCGGAGGGGAGGTTGAGGTGGTTCACGGCGACGTTGCAGCCTTGGGCGAGGAAAGCGAGGGTGATGGCGCGGCCTATGCCTGTGGTGCCGCCGGTGATGATGGCCGTTCTGTTGAGGAGGAGGTTGGTGGCGGGCATGGTGGGTGGTCACAACCAGGTGTCGGAAAGGTGAGTTCTTGGTGTCAAGAGCAAGCAAGGTGAGCTGTGCCGTGACACAACCTTCAACGATCAACCTATGTCATACCTTCCATCTTGACACGCAAACCCACGAGGGGGTCGCTGCCATTCACACAATTATCCCGTCCGGCTCGCGGGGTAAATTCCTAGATGCAACCTCTCCCTTTGACCTCCATTCTCTCTAGGGCACCATATCTCACATCACCGCAGCCTTGTCCGCGGCGTCTAACAACAATCTCATCACACCCTCTGCAAAGCCCCCAAACAATCACTTACCTCATGTCAGGAATCATGCTCGCGGTACAAAATCAGATCCCATATGAAAGCTGGCAATCACCCCTGCCCCTGTGCCTCTTATCCTGGATCCACATCCCCCCTCTGCCCCACCCCACAGCTCGGGGTTAAATACAGCGAGGTGATGATCCCACTTGGACACACAAAGAACCCCCTCTTCATCACATTGCATGAATTTTGGAGACACATGGCACAGAGTATCCGGATACCTGGTTGACCTTTTGTTGGGCTGTATTGTTTCATGATTTGAGGGACACATCAACACCTTCACGACGGTTGATATGACGTCAGTACAACGGGCTTACAGGATACCCAAGGGTCATGCTTGCCAGTGGGATGGAAGAGATAAACAAAACTGATATTCAAAATGGTAGACTAAACCGCAGACAACAAAAAAACAAAAAAAAAAGAAAAAAAAAAGAAAAAGAAAGAAAAGAAATATCCAATGTCTAGTACCCCCAAGATAAACTCCTATCCAATCATGTAGCTCTCTGGCGTGAGGTGGTCAAGCCTTGGCCTTCCCAACCAACTCCCCCTCCACGTGGCGTCCATTGACACCATTAACCTCCTTCTTCTCCTCACTCACCGGTGGGGGTAGCGAATTGGTAGGAATAGCCAGCAGATAAGTACTCGGAATCAGCTTCGCCCTCGCAACCGGGTTCAGCGTCAGCCCGAACCCCGGCTTGTCCAGATCAGCCGCCGTCAAGAAACCGTCGGTGGGGATCGGCTCGTCCACAAACAAATCGCCAAACACGGGCAGCACGCTCCTCCCGTCGGGCGAGTTGGCCAGGTACTCCTGAAAGGGGGTGTTGGGCTGGCTGATGACAAAGTGGTAGCTGTACGGCCCGCTCGCGTGGGGGACCACGGGAATATCATAGGCCGACGCCATGGCGGCCACCCTGAGCAGCTCCGTCATGCCGCCGAGCCACATGACGTCTGGCTGGATGATGTCCAGGTTCCTCCCCTCGATCAGCTTGCGGAACCCGTACCGCGAGTACTCGTGCTCGCCCGTGGTGAACTTGATGGTCGGGTGGGCGCGCTTGATTTGCTCGAAGCCGTCCGTGTCGTCGGGGCTGAGGCACTCCTCCCACCAGTTGATGTTTAGGTCCTCGCACGCCTTGGCAATCTCGATCGTGTAGGGTACGTTTAGCGACATGTAGCAGTCGACCATCAGGGGAAAGTCCGGGCCGACTGACTCGCGGTGCTTGCGGAGGAACTCGACGTTCTTCTTAAGGCCGACGTGGCCCTCTTCGGGGCAGTAGGGGAGAGGCACTTTGGCGCCCCAGAAGCCCATTTTTTTGGCGGCTGGGGGGTCTGGGCCGGTGCAGTAAAAGTCGATGCGGTCTTTGGTGTTGCCGCCGATGAGCTTGTAGACGGGCTCGCCGCGGATCTTGCCGAGCAGGTCCCAGAGGGCGAGGTCGATGACGGATATCACGGCAACGGGGAGACCTTTTCTGCCGTAGAACATGGACGCTCGGTACATTTGCTCAAACAGGTGGTTTGTGTTGCGAGGGTCTTCTCCGATCAGGAAGCGCTCAAAGTGCTGATGGACGAGCCAACACGCTGGAGGGCCTGCAATTGCAAACAATATCAGTCACCATTTCCGGTGGGAGAAAAGCGGGCAGTGTTGACATTACCACCAAAGCCAGTTGCAAAGCCAACTGTTCCATCGCTGGCCTCAATCTCGACAAAGAACGAGCCGAGAACATTGATACCCCAGCTCGTCCGTGATGCCCGGTACTTCTCCCATCTTGAGCATGGAGTAGAAATTGGACTGTCTATGAGCCTGGACTGAAGTTAGGAAATGCTGCCAAGGTGCTGGCTTTTTGAAAGAAAGCACCTCACCAATGACCACCTTTGACATTGTGGTAATCGCCACCTGCAATCTGGTTAGCCAGCCGTTTTGTCTCAACCGTTTGGGGATTCCACATACCTGAGCCCACACCGCCGATCACGAACGATCGGATACTTTTGATGGTGGGGAACGCTTTTACAGACGCCATGGTGTCAACGTCTTTTCGGGTCCCAGATAATGACAGAGGTGGATCGTAACGGCGGGAAGCAAGCCTCTGGGAGAACCAGTCCCAAGTTATATGCGGTCCAGATGCCTACCTAGCGTCAACGTCTAGTGTCCGATGGCTTGGCATGTGGGGGATGGTTGATGTGAAAAAGGGGAGGAATTGGGAGGATAAGGCTTTCTTATTATTTCTCTTCTACTTGGCTCTGTCAACTACGTAGCCCCGGAAAGGTCCCTGTGCGGGGACAATGCATGTCAAGGGGCAAACTACGTCCTCACCAAAGGGGCCAAAGACAGATAGCACTTGGGAAAATAGTGAAACCGGTCGGGTTGTGATGCCCCGACGATGGCGACATATAGTCAAGTAGCTCTATTGTTCTCAGATAAGCATCCGGGAACGTGGGCCTGGCCGTTCGCTCTGATCCGAAGACAAAAAGACAACGTCAACCCCACCTTTGGCATGCACATGGAGGGATGCTGCCAGGGAGCAGAGGCGGATTGGTGGATCACCGTGTAGGGCCATTGGGGTATTTCGCGCTAGGGCTATCCGAAGGCGTCACAGTTTGTTGTTGGTCCGGACGGGTGATGGGCACCGGTGACGGGTCACAGCTCGGTGGTGGTGGTGGTGATGTGGACGGGGGGAGGATTATACCCTTTTGGTCAAGGGCTGCCGCGACCAACATGGAATCCCGCGTCTTCCGTCGACAACATGTCGGAGGAGGGGCTCGAGGGCCATCCTGTCTATGCCAGTGTGCGGCAAAGATGCCACGGGTTTCTTACTGTCGTACTCTTGTGGATAGCTGCGGCATGCTGCGGTGGCCGCCGGTCAGTCAAGGTGCTACTGTGGCAGATGATACCATTGGACCCAGAGCAGCGGTTCGGTTCAAGCTTGCCGTTGGGCTCTCGATATGAACGATGTGAGAGAGTCTGTCAGGCGCAACGACTTGGGGTAGCATCGCCCCGTCTTCACCGCATTCTCTCGCTGCGTCGACTGCACACTGCACACTCTGCAGCCCGGCTGCAAGTAATTCCATTTGGGTTTGTGTGTAGCATTCCGGTCATGCTGATAAGCACGTGGGACCGGGTGCGAAGGGATTCTCGGACTGGTCATGATGATGGTGGTGGGGCGAACGCCATGGAGGACTCCCTGATTGTCGTCGGGGGTCTCTCTCTCTCTCTCTCGAGCAAACACTAACTCCTCCTGCGACTGAAATCTGATGTGTCAGTTGCCCCCAATCAATGGATATCTCGAGTCCTTCCGAGTTCACCTCGCGTGTTTCTCGTAGCTGACCACCTCCATCCTCAAGAAGACGGAAAGCGGTGAGCAATGGATGACATGACATTAGATGTGAGATTGGACAGCTTGACAGCCCTAAAAGGCGTTGCAGTCTCACAGCAACACCATCTCGTCCAGCACAACCTGGAAGAGGTGTCAAGAAACAGCCCGCTGGGACACCGGCTGCTTGTGCTGTGCACCTGTGCTACCCCACCCCCCACAATTCTCCACACAGGGCACGCACTCCACCAACCCCGGAAATCCAAGCAAAGGCAAGGTCCGGGCACGGTCCAACATCAGTCCTCTCCCCCAGCAGGGCACCCCCTCACCACCCCCCTCCCCAGCTCCCCAGCTCCCCCGGGCCCAGACTCCCCCAGATGACCGCCGCAACGTGGTGTTCCGTACCGCACCTAGTCGTGTAGGTAGTGCCCAGGTGTCCCTGTTTGGGTATAAGGTAAATTAATGCTGGGTAAAAAAGAGGAATGTGGTCTCTCCACCGCCCTCGCTGTTCTGCTCATCATTACCCCGAGTGTTCATTGGAGTCGTTTCTTGTCTCAATCACACGTGTTGTTGGCGCTGCCCGCTGCCGTTTCTGACACCCGAGGACCCGAAATCCCGAAGAGTGCCCGCCCGCCCGTTGTTGCGAACTGTTCCCCCGTTCGGGTTGTGCTGCTTGTCGTCGTGCTTCGGCAACCTGCGTCGTTGCCCCGATCCACTCGCTCGGCGCGCGCAGTAAGCGTCACCACTCAACGGCTGGCGCTTCCAGGCTGGTTGTCTTGGGGACTTGACAAAGGCTTGAGCTTAAGACGGGAGCCTGGGGAAGAAGCTCTGGCCATGATGCAGCCGGCGGTCCAAGCTTCCACCAGATACAACAACAACAACAACAACAACAACAACAACAACAATGGCCAGAATTCCCACACCCAGTCATCGCCCTCCTACTCGTCGCATGGCGGCGGACATCACCACCAGGACCCCGCAGACAGCGATGACGGAGGCCAGCAGAGTGGGGAAGACGACCATGACCTCGACGACCAGGGCGAGGGCGTGCGTCTGGGGAAGCGCAAGAGACCGGTATCTGTTTCGTGAGCACCTCAACAACACGCTGTGTGACGCTAAGGGAAATGCTAATTGGCCTTGTTGTGTTGCCTTGCTAGGTGCGAGTTGTGCAAACAGCGCAAAGTGAGTTCTCGTCCACCCCCCCTCCGACCCGACCGACAGCCATTGCCCGGCCCCCGATGCTGACCTGACCGCGACAGGTGAAATGTGACCGCGCCCAGCCATCGTGCGGCTGGTGTAGCCGAAACGGAGCTACCTGCGAATACAAGGAGCGCAAGAAGCCGGGTCTACGCGCTGGCTACGGACGGGAATTGGAGCAGCGGCTGGACAAGCTGGAAGGAATGTTGAGGGCTCACGACAAGCTGCTGCAAGCTCTGACCTCCAACTCAAACACTAGTCCGGGAAGCGGCAATGGCAGCGGTACCGGTGCCTTTGGCCATCACAACGCTCCCAGCGTCAGGGGAAGTCACACCAGCCAGCTGAGCGATCGAGGCACGCCACGAGAGGTCCGTGAGGCCGGCCCGCCGTCGATATTCGCGCGGAGCGAGACCATCCGGACCCCCCAGGCCGAGACGGCCTTGTTCCTCCAAAGACCCACGACATCGGTTGACCTGGGGATACAGGGCCCTCTGTCAGCCACATCCACCATGGCGGACCCGTTTCAGAGTCTATCCAACAGCATCGTCTCGCCCCGCGGCCAGTTGCCAGCTTCCGGTCCAGGCACTGGAGCACAGGAGTACTACACTACCGCACCGACGACCTCGGTGGCCGCTCTACAATCACCACCAGCCCAGGCGCCGCCAGGAAGCCACATGGGCACCGAACAGGAGCTACCGCCGTACGACCTGCTCTATGGCCTGGTGGACTTGTACTTTAAGCACATCAACACGTGGTGCCCTATCCTACACCGAACGACGACGTTGGATGCCCTCTTTGGGCCGTCAATCTTGGACGAGACCGACAAGATCCTGCTGCATGCCATTGTGGCCACCACCGTACGATACTCGACAGATCAACGGCTGACTGACGGAGCTCGCCAACGATACCATTCCGCGTCCAAGAACCGCGTGATTTTGTATGGCATGGAGAACCTCTCTGTCAAGTCGCTGCAGGCGTTGGTCATCCTGGCTCTGGATTTGTGCGGAAGCGGCAATGGCCCGCCCGGTTGGAACATCATGGCCATCATCACCCGGGCCGTCGTCCAGCTAGGTCTGGCAGTGGAAAGCAACTCCATCTCGGTGGCACCCAACTACCAGTCCATCTACACGCTCCGGGCCATGATCCTCCCAGAACCCCGCGATTTTATTGAAGAAGAGTCCAGGCGGAGGTTATTCTGGATGGTGTACCTTCTCGACCGATATGCGACGATAGCCACCGCCTTTGACTTTGCGCTCGACGATCGAGAGGTTGACCGAACCCTCCCATGTCGAGATGACTTGTGGATCAAGAACCAAAAAGTCGACACCCGATGGCTGCGCCTGGACGACTCTCGACCGACCCTAACAAGTGGCAATTCGCCCGAGTATGAGGTCGACAAGCCGGAGAATCTGGGCGCCTTCAGCCATTACATCGAGATCCTCTCCATACTCTCCAGGATACACAAGTTCCTCCGCAAGCCCGTTGACATCAGCGCGCTGTCGGATGTCGAGCAGTGGCAGATGCGCTACAAGGAGCTGGACAACATGCTGGCTGCCTGGAAGTTCAATCTCCCGGGGGATTATGGCAACATGGCCAAGCTCTTCCAACCAAGCTCCGCCAAAGCCATCAATTGTGGCTGGGTGATGTTGCACGCAACTTTCCACACCGCCGTCATCCGCCTTCACTCCTCCGCCGCCTATCCCACCACCCGCTCCCCGATCTTCACCCCAAGTTACAGCGCCTCGCAGCGGTGTCACAGTGCGGCCGAGAACATCGCTGCCCTCCGCGAGTTTGTCGTCAGCAATAACCTGCTGAACAAGCTCGGGCCACCATTCGCGTTCACGCTGTGGGTGGCCGCCCGCGTCTTGCTTGTTCACGGGAGCACGGTGGAGCACAAACTGGATACCTCGCAGATCCGGTTATTTGTCGACACGCTGGGGGAGATGGGGCGGTACTGGCCTGTCGCGACGCGGTACTGTGGGCTTCTTACCCGTGTGCTGGAGGAACATCACGACAATGCTCGCCAGGGAGGGAGCGAGACGCCGAAGATTGTCAAGATTCTGGCCGACATGCGGAGGACGGCGTTTGACCTCGACTTTTTGATCAGTCGGCAGCCGAGGCATGTTCCACGGAGCAAGAATGGTGTGCCGGGGTCGAGTGGTGCTGCTGGTGGTCCTGGTGGGGGGGCACCTACCGGGCCGGGAGGGGGTGGTGGTGGTGGTGGTGGGTGGCCGGGGAGGTTTGGGCAGGCGCCGCCGGCCACAAACGAGTTGGAGTATTTGGACGTGTTTGACTTTTTTAATGTGCCGAGGCTGCCGGTTGCGCAGGCTGGGATGGTGAGTGATTCGCATGGTAGTGGTCATGGTGTCTCAGGGGGTGATGGGATGGGGGGAGGAGGGATAGGGCATGGTGGGGGGGCGGCGGTGGCGGGGGAGTTCAATATTACCGAATTCATGGTGGATGCTAATAGGGATTGGCTTTTTCAGCAGGGGGAGACCAAGTTTTTGGCTTGAAGGACATATGGGAAGGCGTTTGGTATAGTTAAGGAGGTGGTTTTGGTATTGGATGACCATCTAGCAGGCGGTTAATGATTTTGGGTTTGGGTTTGGGTTTGGATGATATCCCTGTCAACGTTGGATTATACAACAGTTGAAAATATGAGCTGGTTGTTCAACATGAGAGATGTGCTTTCCTGGCTAGGTTCCTTCCAGCTGCTGAGGATGTCCATTGCCGAGCAGGTCCACACATTCGCAGGAGGCACTGTCTCCTCTTTTAGCTGCATCATGATTTCCTTTTACGTCCCCTTTGAGCGGAGGCCGTCACCACGTCAATCTCTCTTCACATTGAAATTTACCCACCCCTTTGGACCTTTTCAAACCCAACCTCTCTCTAAACACTGCTCGATTCTTCGGTTAGGTGCCTACTACCACCGTCCCTCCAACACCACGTTCCCAAACGCCCGCTCCGACAGAAATCGCACTTATCCCTCGAGCCGAGATGCTACTCTCTGACCAGCAGCTACTTATCATCCTCCGAGGCTTGGTGCTTCTCAAGAAACAAGCAATTCCCGACGCCAAAGACGAGATCCACGACCTCAAGGAGGGGGTCCGCTTCTTAAAGGGTAAGGTTTGCGGCCTTGAGGATGAGGTCGGTCGCCTCAAGGAGGAAATCCGCTGCGTGGAGGATGAGGTCCCACTGCGTGACGGGGCTGTTGATGGCTATGGAGAAAGGGGGGTACAGTGTGTTTGGAAGGCTTGGTACGTGATCAGGAGGACCGCTGGTTTCGTGTGGAGCTGTTGGAGTGGGTGCTGCCGGTTTGGTTGATATTGGGTGCTGTTGTTATGGGACTAAAGGGGGAGTGTGTGCCTGTGTTGAGGGGGGTAATAGGTGATGGTGGATGCTCTTTGTGGGGATAGTAACGATGGGAGTGGCTAAGGTATTGTAGTGGTCGATGGACAGCTTGAGAACTACGGAAGGTTATCACAGATAAGAGGGCGGAGTTTTTGGGGGTGGGGAAGGGCGGAGGGGGGGGGGTGTTAGTGATGCTGGTTGGAAGGGCATGGCATACCTAAGGGGAGGGTAAGCAGTGTGGGTGAGCATTTCTGTTGAAGAGTGCTGATAGTGAGGAATAGAGTAGGGTCATAATCACAGTCGAAGAGCAGCTGGACAGTTTTAGGTTAGCACATCAGAGATATGTAGCGAGAAAGGTTGATATCTAGCCAGAAGTATGCCGACCCATTTCAGTGTACCTATTGATTCCAAATGGCGGCTACTGCCGGAGATTTTTCTAGGTACGAAAGCTCCAGATGGCTCGAGGTTAGGGATAAATAAAGCAAGCATATCCTGTGGTTGATCCACTGCGTCGTCATGGATGAAAGAGAACCAAGTCATGCCATTTGGAATAAAGGCACCTTGAATGAAGAATTGATGGCCTGGCATGACTATCTGAGATGTGCAAAAGGACAGGGAAAGGTAAGCGGTTCTATGTTGCCAATGATTATGGGGTATATTAGAGGGGAAACACTTGGGCGTGGCAGAGGGTGGTCGACTGCGTTGTGGTATATGGCTGCATATGGCCCACGTTGTCCAACTGGTAGCGAAGAGGACGGTGATGGGACAGGTGGTTTGGTTCAGGATTAGGTAAGCAAGACTGCCCGGCTGCGCATCCAAATCTCGGGCTTCGTGGTGGTCGGTCAACAGGATGATTTCCATATCGTTTGCTCGTCAGTGGAAATGTCATGTGGATGGGTGTGTATTGGGTGTGAAACTTTACTCATCCACGATTCGGGGGAAGGGAACCAGGTGGGTTGGGTCGTGTTTGTGGTCTTGACGGCACATTAAGCCGATCTTTTTGCCCGCCCTCTGGGGACTACTGTGTCGAAGAACACCAGGATGGAAACGTGACTGGGACCTGGCACGCATGGCGACAGGCATAGTTAGACCCCGGCGTACAAGAAGTGGATGAGAGACAGCGATGATGAAGAACAGTAATATAGACATGAACAGAGGCCATCAATGGCAGCGGACGTCGACTGCTTGTACCCCGCCTCAGTAGTCTGCCGTGAGGTCCCAAGCCGATGCAAACACACTGTTTTGATTATGTAAACCTGTGAAAAGTTCTGTTGTCTGCTTGCATTTCTGGTTGTCACGTGCGACTGTCCAGCAAACTGTAAACAAACCACTTGCGCCGTTGCCATTTCACAGAACAGTTTGCTACAGGGTGATTGTTTACTTTTTTTCAGGGGCTTTTAGGGGACCATGCCAAGAGATGGCGCTACCCCGGATCTGCAGTTGAGCCCCCAACGACAGGGCTGTTTTAGCGAGCCCCACTCTTGACGACAGGGCAGTTGAGCCGCAATTAAGCACCATGCAGGTCAACTTTTTGCTGTCGTGGAAAAGATGGGAGCACTTTTGATAACGAGGTTGGGAGTATATTTTATACGACAGATAGCATTTTGGAGCATAATAAATACATAGGAGACATGGGCAAACTTTGGATGCCAAACAGGCTGCGGAAGTGCTCTGCTTGATATGATGGACTTCTGGCTGGGATCTGTGACTGTTTGACGAATGGGATGATTGTGTGATGAGGGGAAATAGATGCTTCTTAAACCATTAAGTCGACCTTTGCTTCCAGTCAAAGATGTCAGTCGCATCAAGGGAATGAAAGTGCCATCTGTGGGAGGCGACAGCGAAGAGGGCGACGATAGCGGGCAGAAGATGTGACTCGAGGTTATCTCTCTTCCCCAAGGTCCTGGAAACGCAGGAAAGTCGCAAAATCTGTCTCTATAGTGGCCCATCATCCCAAAACTCGATCAAGGGACTGTTGTGATGCTGATCCTGTTGCTCAAGACCACCCACATCAATAGCAACAGATATAAAGTCGGGCGGAGGAAGAAAACATAGATATATTACACTCTAAAATTACTGAATTGGGCTACAAAGCATCTATCTCATCATCACCATCATTCTTCACTACCTTTGGCCTGGTCAAAGAATGCCACCCATTGCCGGAAAGTTGGTGTTTGGGGGAGAAACGAGGATGCCCTGTTGACATTCTGAATGACCCGCAATCGCTGACGTCGCTGCTAAGATAGAACAACATTTACAAACAAAATCTGGACCATCGCCATAGCGACTGTCAAAAGCGGGGGCCTCATTCACACAAGTATTTATTGCCTGCTCTCCTCCCAAATTTCCCATCCTTTTCCTCTTCTCTTCTCACGGCTTCCGTATTGCGCATTACATGTTTTCAGCGTCGCAGCTAGTTTTCCAATCTCAGATCTCTTCACGTCTTGCGCATACTGCCTACTCGACTTCATTGTCATCTACACAAACGCTTTTCCACCCTCACGCCCCTTTTTGATTCGACAAAGACCGCAATGTCTTCCGCCGATAGAATCGTCTCTCTCGCCACTCGCGCCGGATCCTCCCCCCGTGATGCGACTCTCCCCTCCCCCCCCTCTGTCCCCTCCGTCGTTGTTGCTACTAATGTCTCCCAGTCGCAGCTCGACCCATGCTTGGCCTTCCAAGATGAGGTCTTCGGTAAAAGTGGTTGTCTCCCCATTGTTACTGACGTCTCTCTTGCAGGACTCCGTGCTCGTCGCCAGCACTTGCTCGACGCCGAAAACAAGCAACGCAGCCACTTTGAAGGCCTGCGCAAGGAACTCATCGCCATCTGCCGCGAGCGACACCACGAGCGCGGGGCTCGGCCTGACCTGCCGGTCCTCGTGTGCGACCGACGCCCTCTCGTCAAGACTTGGTCCCAGCAGGGTTGTTGGCCCCAGAAGGTTCACCGTTTCCGTAAGTTTCTTCTGTCTCAGCTGGCTGTGATCGTCATTTGTTGACCTTGTTCCAGTCGTCCATCTTCTGAACGGTTCTTTCTGGTTCCTTGCGGTTGTTTACGTCTGGTGTGAGATTTATCACCGCCAGAATGTCTACCATCAGAACAACATCGTCGTTGCTGGCCGCGAGGCCGAGCTAGTTGCCAAGAGGTTCGAGCTCGAAGACGGCCGCAGCCGCTCACTGCCGGTCGCACGGGGTCCGCCAGTCGAGACCCTACCTACACGTAAGTCTTTTGTCTTTTATCTTTTTTCTTTTTCCTTTTCGCTTTCATCTCTCCACTTTCCTCCTTCATCTCTCCTCTTTCCTCCTTCATCTCTCCCTCTTTCCTCCTTCATCCTTTGGCTTTCCTCTTTTGTTTTGTTTGTTTGCCATTTGACTGATCATTGTTTGTTCTAGTGCCGACACCTGAGCCTTTCGTGTTCAGGTCAAATCCATTCGCCGTTCCTTTTGGGATTTTCCGGGGCTTGATGCCTCCCAGCTATCAACCTGTCACCAGCCAGGTTGATGTCGCCGAGCCCCCAACAATGCTCATGATCGAGCCTCCTCCCGTGTTCGTCACGGTCCCATCCCAGCAGCTCGTTCTTTTCGAGAGCATGCCGGCAGCCCAGCCCGCGTTCACGCCTGCTGCTGGTCCTTCGACGATGGACGTGTTGTGCTTCTCTCTCGGGGCGCTCACTGTCCAATGCGCTCACACGCCCATGGCTTCGATTCGGCAGGAGTCTTGGGCTGTTCAACGGTTCGGTCGTCCCGCTTTCGACCTCCAGCCAGCAGCTCTGATGCCCGCGCCGAGACTGCCTGGCTTGCCTTCGTTGGTCAAGCCAACGGTCGTTGCTTCGGCAGTGACTAACGGCGAAGTCATGGAGACCGAGATCGTTCGCCCGGCTCTTCAGCTGCCACCCAAGCCCGTTGGCCAGCTGCCTCTTCCACCCCTGGCCCCGATTCCCGTCCCGGCCATGGCTGTCCCGACACCCGTTGCTGCCCCAGACAACGTGATTGCTCCTCCTGCCCCTGAGATGGAGGTTCGACCCCAGCAAGCGGCTGTCCAGCCTTTGAAGAGGAAACGAGTTGTTGCCCCTGTCAACTTGGTTTTTCAACAAGTCCCCCAGCCGGAGCTTGTCGTTCCACCAAGACGTCTTGCTGCCCCAGTCAATCTGGTGAGGGTCCCTCCCGCCCCGGTGCAAACCTCGCCCCAGCAGCCTCTTCCCCCTGTGCAGCCATCACCACCTGCGCGGGTTCCCCGGAACACGCCTGCTGGCCCTCTCAACCTGGTGATTGCTCCTCCCACTCTGGCGTCGAGCTCTCGCCCCCAGCAGGCACAAGCTCCCAAGCAGCAGACGCCACCGGCTCCTGCTTCCCGTGGTCCCTCCCCGCCTCCGATCCCTTCTCGTCCCCACTGGAAGCTGGTGAAGAAGCTTTCCCCGAGTGAGGCCCAGGCCAAGCTCACGCTTCCGACGCTCGCCCTGCCGAGTGTCCCCAAAGTTACACCTGAGGTCGCCCCTTTGCGTCAACCAGCACCGGTGGTCCCTGTCCCCGTGGTACCCGCTCCGGTCGCTGCCCCTCTCCAGCCTGCCGCCGCTCCCGCCATCTCCGATGCCGTCCCGGAGCAGCAGGCTCCCATCCCACTCCCTGGTTCTTGCCCCGTGGCACCCATGCGTCGCCGTCGCGCCTTTGGCAACACGGTGCCCCTTCTTCCCCCGGGCGCCTCTGTTCTCGAACAGAAGCCCCTCCCCGCAACTGTCGTCGCTGCTGCCGCCGAGTCTTCTGGCTCTGTGATGAAGGCTCCGGCCCCCACCCCTCTCCCACCAGCTCGGACGGCCCACTGGGCCGGTTTGGAGTTGCGCACTCTTGCCGATCGCCTGATCAAGGAGTGTGTCGATGTTGACGCCTGGCGTCGGCATCTCTTTGGCGACATTGAGATGTACATTGGTGGGGAGGAGGACGACGACACCCTCTTCAGCCCGGAGCAAGCATCGGAAGTAATAAAGACCTTGTTTCGGAGCGTGAAGAGTTCTGATGTTGGTTTCCAGCGTCAGAAGGACAATACTCTCAACAAGGTTGTCCGGATTGCGAGGAAGGAGGGATTGGTGATTGAGAGGTTGTGACTTGGGTTGGCGTTTGGAGTTGTTGGAATTTGGATTTTTTGGAGTTTGGAGTTGATGGATTTGGATTGATGGATTGGGTTGGAGGATTTGGCATGGGTTTTGGGTTTGGGATTTGGGATGGAGTCTGGGTACGGCCTGGAGGATTGGGTCTGGAGCTTGGGTTTTGGAATGGAGGATTTTGTACAGAGGATTGGGATGGGAGGACTTTGGGATTTCAGCTCGGGAGGAGCTTCGCGGTACAGTATGCCTTTTTGGTTTTTGCTAACGGTGTACAGGTCGGCTTTCTTTTCTTTCAACGTGTTCTGGGATGAGGGGGATCTGGGTTCGGTCGACAACTGGGTTTACGCTGCACGGCGTCTGAGGTTTGGAGCTTTGGGCACGGCGAACACTGGTTGGGGAGCATCGGTCGGATTGTCATGGTTTCTTTTGGTGCCCAGGACATCGTCGGGTCGGAGGAGGACGACGGAGGACTTTTTGTTGGGGTGGATTCATTCGGCAGCATGCCATGGTGCAAGGACTCTGGAGTTTGCAGCTTTGGGGACTCTTTGGGTGCTGAGAGGACCGAGATGGACGACTCTGGCGGATTGGACGACGACGGACGACGGACGACAGCGACAGCCATTAGCGACATTCTGGTGGTGCCAACCCCAGCTGGTTATTAAGATAGGACGACAGTCGTCGCGGCCATGGGGATTGCAGCCTAACCTCTGCCCACCTGTGGATTTGCTACCTGTGACGTGGGTTTTGTTAGGTTTCCCCACGCCCCAGCGCCAAGTGGTGTTGCCGAATGGGCAGGTATGCACAGCAAAAAACGGTCAGTGTATTAGTTTTGTGACGATATGAGGGTGTTTGGGGGTTGTTTCAATGTATTTTATGGGGGTGGTTGTTTTTAGTGTTGACATTTTGTGCCTCTTGCAATGTGACTTGTTTGATGTGAAATGGTGATAGTTTCCTTGGTGTTGAGAAATGACTTGAGTAAGTTTGACCCCGTCCCTCTGTGCCTGTCCTTCTATCCCTCTGTCCCTCTGTTCCTCTGTCCCTCTGTCCCTCTGTCCATCTCTCTTGTGATCTTGTTCGTTGAAATATTTCCAATCTCAACCACCGCTTTCCATACTTACATGATGATTCCATTCCGTAATGATTCCATTCCGTTCTCTACATCATCTTTCGATCCCGCATAAGTAGAGAGCGACATTGCAAAAGTCATGTGCATTTTCCTTCCTTGAGGCTCCCATCACACTTCAAGCTTCATGCTTCGCTACCTACCATTTCCTTCTCCCCAATCCGTGGCCGCCATCCAGATTATTCGTGCTTGGACTCTACTTTGCAGATTCTCCATGCTGTCCCATCCCTGCAAAGTGCACCCGCACACAGCTCATCGTGACGTGATGGCCACCATCTCAAACTCCCAACTTGATGACCAGCAACGCAACCGGTGCTCTCTTCAGAACGTCCATCAATTTCATCGCCTCATTTGCCCAAATTCCAAGCCATATTATCAACTTGCACACGTTGTACGAAGCGGTCAACACCATGCACGAAATCGGCGATGCAGTCATATACAAAGGCATGCTATTCCCCTATTTCTTGCACATTGCATACTAATTCTGACGACGTCTCAAAACAGGTGCGGAAGGCGACGAAGCCCTCGGCATCGTAAGGTCAGTCATGGAGCCAACGAGCAAGACCGCCGCGACGTTATACGAGGTATGTGATGTGCCCCCTCTCTACCCTCCCGAAATTTCTCTTCCCCTCCCATTCCCCCCCAACCCCGTCCCCGCCTCTTTTGCTGACCCGCCCTCCAGATCCAAGACATCGAATCAGGCGAAACCTTCACCGTCGTCGAGACTAGAGTCCACAACCCCCCCACCATCCCGAGTAGTAGTACATCATGATGATTCGGCCAGCCTATTTTCTCTCTCCAATATATCTTGGCGTTCGCGGAGGGAAAAAAAGGGGGAAAAGTGGATCCTGTAAATAAAACCCCCGGCGGGGCTGACTCATGCGGTGTGTCTTTGCCCCCCCCAGCCACACTGGTCCCATGAAATAATGAACACCTGTTGCAAAGTCTCATCGAAATTGAACTGGCTCAATGGTCTAGTGGTATGATTCGCGCTTCGGGAATTAATCTTGAACTTTAAAAAAAGTCGAGAAGCCCCATCAGAATTTCTGATGATGATTGTGCGAGGTCTCGGGTTCGAATCCCGATTGAGCCCTTCTTTTGATCTTGGTTATTTTCATCACACTTTTTTAGTGATGATGATGGTGGTTGCTATTCTTTTGGTGATGCTGGTGGTTATTCCATTTGGTGGTGGTGGTGGTGGTGAGGGGGGTTGGGTTGCAAATAGGAGGAGCTGTGGTGATATCTATCTCTTGTTGATGTTGTATTATGTCTTGGCGCTAATAACTATCCTTTCTCCTCCTTTTGCGCTTGCGTGCAAAGAAGGTATCTTCCACTGTTGGGCCCTCTGAAACAGTCCATATCAAGACTTCGGGGCGGTCAGGGGCTGGGAGGGTCGGAGGTGGAGTTGCGACTGCAAATGGATCCCAGTATTTTGTTAGTATAAAAAAGGGGGAAGTTGGACGGTTGGGAAAAGAGAACTGCTGCTCACCTTGTTGACTCCCCTGCCCACCATCAACACTACTCTGCGTGGTGCTCAGCCGCTCTGTGTCGGACTCGCCCTGCTCGGAGAGCATCCTCTCTATGCTCCTCCTCGGTGAAACTGGTATATGCCCTGTCGAACTCGTAGGAAAGAGAAGCAGCTGGTTGTTGCTGCCAGTAGGGCTCGGGTCGTAGTACCCACTGCCGCCGCTGGGCGACTCGGAGCTCATCACCTCCAAGTCCCCGAACGGCAACGACGGACTCCTCCCCTGGGGTGGTTCCTTCGACCGGTTTTGCAGCAAAGTTTTGGCAGCCACGAAACGCTGGTAGTGGACTTGGAGTTCTTGCATGTTGGCGTCATGTTGGGATTGCCCCCCTACAACCCAGCCAAACCGTTTCCTCACTGTGGTCTTCGGACGTTTGGCGTCTTTATCATCTCGACGTTTTGGGGATTGGTCTTCTGGTTTGGCTTGAAGGGAACGGGCGCTGGAGGTGATAAGATCGTCCAGATTTCGGATGGCTTCTTGAATTTCTCCAAAGTCATCATTGCTTGCGGTTTCGGATCTTTTGACGTCGAAGACTCTGTCGCGGAGGGCTTTTGCGTTGGTGATTTCGGCTTGGACGCTGGAGATCAAGCGGACGGCGCGTTGGATTTCTTCTGGGGCACCTTTCAAAGCTTGGATGGTTTGGGCGACTGTGAAAGACTCGTTGAAGAGGCTTAGGCCTGTGGTGATGGGTTCTATCACTGCTGACATGGTTCGTTTTGTGGAGAGATAATGCCGGGACAAAGGGTCTGTGCCGACAGGACTTTTCTGGGGTATCATTGCTTTTATGGTAGGACTAGAAGGCTCGGTGTGTTGGGGGGTGGCATGGTTCGCGATCCATCTCGGTCAGTGTTCCACAGGCGTCGGTGGAGACGGCTGAGACGCATCATACTTCCCTTGGCGGTAGTCGGGGGCATGTTACCGCCCTGGAGGTGCATAATGAGCCGAAGGCTTGATTTGTAATGACTGTCTGGACGCTCCGGAACTCTGGCAGGATGCGGCCACACCTTTGGCTTCGCCACGATGGGCCGGCGAAGGAGTGCCTGTCCCTGATTGGGCTGTGCCTTCAAGGCACTATTGGCTCCTCCACAGCCGCTGCGCGCCATCCCCGCAGCCGCAACACGCACTCACTGAGATGATGCAGCCCACAGGGAGCTTGGCTGGTTCAGGTAGTGAGGCGTGACGAGCAGGTGAGGTCGGCAATTGTCCTCAAGGCTCACCAGATCGACGTGGGAAGAATGCGAGGTTGTTGACCGCTCATCATGAAGCTATTCTAGTGTTATAGCAGAAGCATCACCCAGGCGTCGACTTGAGTCCCTCCTCCTCCCACTCTATCGTAAAAGAGTTCTTGTCCGCGTACTGCTTGTCATTAATCCACATCTCAAACCGGGCATCCAGAGCTCCTACCACAAAGCAGACATCATACTTGATCTCGTAATACTCCTGCTTTTCCTTTGTGAGCCTTCCAAAGATTCCAGGCCTTTTGACATATCTGGTGTGCGTTTCAATGTGTCTTCTGTCTACCGTTGAGAGATCAGATTTGACCGTGCAGAGGGGGAAGACGTCCACTGCCGTGCTGTTAGTTTCCAAATTTGTAGTGGTACCGAAATAGGGGCGAACATACCATCTGTTTTGCTGCTGGGCAAGTCATCTTTGTCTCGGTGACATATCACAAGCTCTCTTCTAGAAACTCCCGGATGGTGACGGTTGTTGAAGGCTTTACTAAAACCTTGCCAGCGTACCCCTTCTTGTGTATTGATGTCTTGCCCCTGTGTCTGGTGAGGTCCTGTTCTGAAACGTTGGTGACGATCAAGGTTACCATAAAGACTCACCTTTTTGATCACCCACTTGATCCGGTTCTCTACCACATACTCACCGTCAAGCCCGGACTGGATCTTTTCCCACTCCTCGTGCCGATGTGGATCCCATTTCTCTTGTGTGACAACGCCATAAGAAACTCGAGCCTTTCTGACGCCCAGCACTGGCTTGCCATGCCGTGCCTTTTGCTTGCGGTCAAGGACAAGACCCTTTGCGACAGCAAGTGGCGGCTCGTCCCCGTCTGCAGCTACCACCTTGATGGGGAGTGGGAATGCCTCCCTAATCTTTTGCTGAACATACGCTGAGCTTCCCAGTCCGCCGGATAAGATGAAGTATTTCTGGAACGCGTCAGTATCGTAACCTCTCCTTTCGCCATTGAACAGTCTCAGGGACTCACAGGGCGTGGGACACCAGCCTTGACACCATGCTCCAACATCTGACGTATGGCGTTGATGATGCCCTCCACTTCAGGATCAAATAGACCTTGGAAGTCGGAACTGATGGGCGATGTTAGAGGGCTGCTAAATTTCTCTCAGAATTTGGCATGGGTGTACTTACTAAGAGAAGTTCATCTTGCCATCTGTGATCCTCGCCGAGGTGCTCGAGGCCCCCCCTGATCTGATGGGCACTGTTATTCTCGGCGTTCGAAATTGAGCTTCTGAAAAGTTGCCAAATTCATGTTTCCATGTCTGAAATTCTTCGCTATGCATCATTGTGTCCTCAGCATTCCTGTGAAAGACAAGGTGAGAGCGGCCAGCATTGGTGTCTGCCCTTGCCAGCGCCAACCGGCCATGGACCATCTTTGCGAACGCTAAATCGATGTTCGTTGAGCCAATGTTGATACCCTGCACAATGGCGCGCTCTCTAAGCTCGGCAATCTCGGCAGTGCCGCACTGCTCAAGCAATGCAAAATCAGTGGTACCACCGCCTGCATCACAGGTCAAGATGACGTCCCCAGTCCGAAGGGTGATGTCCCCGTCCTTGGCGGTGTACACTGCCGCGGCCTGAGGTTCTGACAAACCCCATGAGACGCTGTGATTCTTTCCTCCAGTTCCGAAGCCGGCCTTTTTGATTTCTTTCATGAGAGCATCGCTGATTTCGAGGGACTGAAAGGTGGCCGGAAGACTGAAGACGAACTCGACCTTCTTGTGCCTCCACTCCTCGTTCTTTTGGAGGTTTCTGCTGATGTGTTTGTAGAGGCGCTCCATGTAATCTCGGTAATACTTCCGGACTTGTTCAATGGTTTCGAACTCGGGCTCCTCGCCATTTTCTCGGGCTCGTCGGATCATGATCTTGAGATACTTCTCATCAAGATATCGCTTGAACCACTCCACAGTCTTTTCGTGGTTGTTGCAGGTGAAGCCCCATGCTGTTGGTACATCATGCTTGTGGTCGTAGAGCAGAGTTGACGGTACTTTGTTGTGTGTTCCGGACTTTTGGTCTGGTAGTGGCCATTGTTGGATCATGCGGGGGCTCTCTTGGTGCTTTTTGGCGACAGCCACGCCTGTTGGGACTTGTCAGTCTGCAGATACTCAATTTCTCTTGGAGTAAAACGGTCACCTGTGCATGTCATGCCAAAGTCGATGCCGACCGTCAAGTCGGCTTCATCTGGTCTTGGAGCCATGGCTGATAGGGGTAAGCACGCCTCACTCTGCACACTGTTTGCTAAACAACAATTAAGAGGCCCGATATGAGAAATAATGTGGGCGAAATTGGTACACTCAAGGAGGGCGCGTGTGATGGTGTCAGTGACGACTGCTCTGGACGATGAGGTGAGAGGAGTCTGGATTTAACCCAGCATGAATGGGAAAAAGCACAAAGGGTTCATGGAATTACAAGTAGCAAATCACCAGCCGCAAGGCTACGGTTACTGCTGCACAAACTCGCAGCACCGCCCTCGACAATATTGAATTGATCGACCTGATCCAGCCCCGAAGAAGAACTCGGGGCTGCCTCTGAAGGTGCCCCGCGAACCCAGCCTATTTGCCAGAATCACACCACGGCACCACGGTTGCCTTATGGATCTTGATGGTGTGGGCGGTTTGGGATGGTCATCGGACGGGGCATGAATATCGCGTGCCGTGTTTGCCTACCTAGTAATGCATGCATCCACCTGCAGCAAGCTGCGCCTCTTCAGGCTTGCACGGCACTGTGTCACCCGCCTCTTGAAGGCTTTGTAGGTGACAAGCGCCTGCGTTCCACGTCATTGTCCCCTGACAACCACACCGAATTTCCGTCCCGGATCCTTCTTGTTTCCTCGGCCATTCTTCATATTCATCATACCGAAAGATAGACAAGGCTTTGGCACCGTTCCCACAAACTCTGTCCTCAAGAACTTGCAAGCAGCTGAGTCATTCATACCTTCTACAGTGTCGAGACCGCGCCGAGTGACAATGGGGAATAAGCAGTCGAAGCAAGATTCAACTCAAGAGGCCAGCACTACTGCTATGCCACCACCTCCAGCGCCAGGGCATCCATATCCACCAAGGACAAACAGTATCCCCAAACTTGACACCGACTTCCTGCTACAACCGCCTGATGAAAATTCCATCAGACGCCCGTGGCTGCAGCTCAACAATCTCATCGATTCACATGTCCAAACGTTTTACACCAACATCGCCGACATCGACATCATTGCCCCTCGCGAAAAGATACAAGAAGTCCTGCTGGTTTCAGGAATCGTTGAGAGCACCAAGGACGTCGATAACCTTACAGAATTACTTTACGTTCCGGGGCACAGGAAGCTTGGGTTGCGAATATGTATTGCCCGGGCGGTGCTTGCGAGTATCGACTTTCAGAATGGCAGCCCTGAGATGACATCTCTCGACAGACAGGTTGTGGAGCTCATGACCCGCTTCAAGACACTGCGGCCTGAACGAAGTCCAGAAGAAGAGGCTGCTATCGCCCACTGGCGTATGATCACCGCCTTTTTCCTGGCCCCAGACTCGAAGCACTCAAGAGCGGATCTCGCCGGGGAGATTCCATGTGTGGACGTTCTCGTCAACTTCCTCGGGCTCTTCAAGCGACATTCGGATATTGCCAACCCGGAGTGGGCCGAACAAGGAACGAGCAACGCAGACCAAGATTGGAAGGGGAGCATCAGGACCATCGCCGTCCACGCCATCGGCATTGGAGAGAAATTATTCTACCACCCCTCCACCTGGACCTTTCGCTGGTGCTCGCATCGCAAGGAACAACAAAGAGAAGCCTCGCAGATAGTGCTATTCCCAGCTCTTGTTGAGGACGTGCTGTCAAACAGCAGCAAGAGACGTCATAACACCATTCAGGCAGCCGACATCTCTCCTGCCTTTGTGTTCTCACCGAATGGCACCGTAATACCGGCACCAGAACAACAACTAGATCGAATACCGGCAACGGCGTCACCGAGCAGATCACCGAGCTCCACTGCCTCGAGGCCAGCCAGCATAGGATCCGGCGGCGGTGGCGGCGGCGGAGGAAGTGGCGGAGCACGCTGCACTCCGAACCAAGTCATTTCCGCCAGATCATCACGAAGGAGCTACTTTGGAGAAGACAGCCCTCAGAACCATTATGTGACAGTGAATGGTGATACAGGATACTCGACAACAATACCACCGGGGTCAAATGTGAATATTGTCGTTGTCCCAAGACGGCCGTCAACCTCTCGCACCGGCAGCGGCACGCTGGTCTCCCCGGTGATGTATGATAATCGAAGACCGATAGTGATCAGTCACTCTCCCGAGTCTCATTCGAGACGCAGCAGGAGACCACACTCGGCAAGTAGGGTGGTATATCCGGGGGAGGATGGGGAAGAGTACGGGCGTGTCAGCAGGAGGGATAGTGCCAATCGATATCGGACAGCATAAATAGATTATGAAGGATGGTGTATGGATTGTTTTCACAGTTATGGATCATGAATGAAATCCCGAGTGGCGTTGATTGCTCATAATGACCCAAGCACGAATGTCATATTTTTTTGTCTGATATATTTGCCTTGAAAAACGCCATCACAGGGCATCTGCCCCGATGGCTCAAACTGACGTCGATATTCCCGTCGGGTGAAGATCTGGACAGGAACCCTTCGTCAGAGGTCACCATTTGATCAGTTCCGGGTCGCGGGTGACCCCCACACGATGGACAGCACGGTTAGAAGCGGACGGACTCGGTTTCCGGACCCGATCCACAGGATTTACAAGCGTATCAAGGAGATGCCTTACCCAAAGCACTCAATTCCCCGACAGTCCATTCTCCAACACAAGTGAATCGCATTCATCAGATACACTATTATATTGCTCTTCGGATTAGTTGCAGCTGAATCAAGCACCCGCCTCTCATTGGCTGCCTTTTGGTGGGGCACTGCGCCGTTGGAGCAGGGGCTTCATCCCAAGTTCAGTTGCTGATGGAGTGAATTCCGACTCTCGCATTTTCATAAGAAAGACCATTTTCTCTCGCTTCCGTTGCTGGTTTTTTGTTTCCTTCCCTCATCATCATCATCATCATGGCGTTGTTGGCAGCAATCAACGACGCGGGCCTCGGCACCCGCCATGCCGCGCTCGCCATTGCCTTCTTGCTGGGATCGATTATCGCTCACTATCTCTTCCGAGGCTATCAGGTAAGAAAGACATTCAAGGATATCGAAAAGCAAGGTATAGTGAGTACTCCAAGTCGGCCCCTCCAAGAAAGGCCACGACACTGACCGACAACTCACAGCCAATTATGCAACATTCATGGATACTTGGCCATCTCGAAATCGTTGGCAGACTCCTCAAGGACCTGCCCTCGGACGCCCACGGCAATTACCTCCCGATTCTTATACTCGAAAACTGGCGCGAACTCTTCCCTCAATGCGAGAACCGACCACCGGTCCTCTACCTCGACATGTGGCCCTTTGCCCAGCCATTCTTGTTGCCCCTCCTGCTACCCATCGCGGTCCAATTCACTCAAGACCACTCCCTCCCCAAGGCTCACGAGCAAAACAAGATCCTACAACCCCTGACAAAGAACAAGGACCTCTCAACCATGGACGGAAACGAGTGGAAAGTCTGGCGGAAGAGGCTGAATGTAGGGTTCTCGATCCAGAACATCACGAACCGCATCCCCGACATGCTGGACGAAGTGGAGAAGTTTTACGACAAGCTCGAAGCCAAAGCTGGGAGAAATGGCGAGTGGGGCCCGGTCTTCCAGATGGAGTTGCAGACGACGAAGCTGGCGATGGATATGATCTTTCGCTTCTTCTTCGGCAAGCAAGTCCATGCCAGACTGGCCCATGTCCAGCCAGCCCTCGAAGATGCCGTCATGGACACGATTCGGAGATTTGTCTTTTTTCACCACATCGGCAACTTTCTGGTCGAACACAGCCCTTGGAGGAAGTTCAAGTTGTGGCAGAATTACCGGACTTTGATGGCAGGATTGGGCCCCGTCCTGCAACAGCGGCTGGGCGAGTTGACCGCCGACGATAAGCCCCGAGCCAAGGTTGCCGACACCGTCGTGGACGCCCTGATACAAGGAGTCATGGAAGATCGCGACGCAGGGTTGGTCAACACATCGGACCGGGATTTCTTGGAATTGGCAGTTGGGCAAGTGGGCATGTTCATCTTTGCTGGACACGACACGACTGCGAGCGCTATTTGCTGGGTTCTCCACTTGCTATCGAAACATCCCGAGGTCTTGGAAAAGGTCAGGGCTGAGCACGACGCGGTTCTTGGGCCCGACCCGAATGCTGCCGCCAGTGTGCTGCGCGCGAAGCCAGAGTTGATCAACGCGCTCACTTACACCAACGCTGTCATGAAAGAGGCCATGAGAGTACATACCAACGTCGGCACCATGCGGAGGGGCGAGCCCGGTTTCTATCTCACAGGGCCAGCCGGGAGCGGATATGATGGGGTGAAATTCCCTTGCGGGGAAGGGTGGGTGGTATGGGACAACACCTTTGCGCTGCACAGAGACCCGGAGCAGTGGCCAAGGGTACATGAGTTCATACCAGAGAGATTTCTGATCACGGACGAGAACGATCCTATGCACCCACCAAAGAACGGCTGGAGGTTCTTCGAGCTCGGGCCGAGGAACTGCATCGGGCAGCATCTGGCGATGGTGGAGATCAAGATGGCGCTGGTGCTGGTGTTGCGGAGGTTGGATGTGGAGGCTGCTTGGGATGAGTGGGATGCTAAGAGGTGCGAATTCTACCCATCGAGTCTCGACAAGGTAACTAACATGAAATCAACCAAACAGGGCCCTCAAGGGAAAGAAGACGCCCATGATATGGGGTGACAGGTGTTATCATGCTGGGGGGGAGTCGCCGCCTCACGTCAAGGACCACATGCCGGTTCACATTCGATTGAGGCAGTAGTCGCTATTGAGGAGGCACGCCATGCGTTTGATTTTGTCTTGGAAACGGGAAGCGGAGGAAAAGAAAAGCGGACAGTAATGTTTAATGACAGTATTAACAAACCTCATAGGCTACTTGATTTGTCGTTGAATTCATCAAGACCCTAGACCCTGAATTGTGCTTTTGGTGTGGTGATGAGCCTTTTGATGCGATTGCCGTGTGCTGGGAATACTTCCTCTACAGGATCACACGTCTCGGTTTCTCGGCGGTGAGAAAACGGTGAGGGCCTCTGATTGGGCCGGCAAGGACGAGCTCGATATTACCAACCTGCGAGGGCATCCTGCACATGCACCCCCAGCTACTACGAGGGGATTTGAGAACAATAGCCGTCATGCGCCGGCTACCCGGTTATCTGCAGCGCGGGGATATATCCCAAGACCTGCCCCCTCCTCGAGGCTGAGAAATGCTTGTTCATTTTGGTTACCACTCCGCAACGGCATTCACCCCGAGATTCAACAGAATGAAAAGCTCAACGATTTTGGCCTGGTGGGCTTTGACCGCTGGCCAGGGGGTAATTGCAGCAAGGGTGAAGCTTCATGTTCCTATTGTGGACTTGGACTATGCGGTTTACGAAGGGTATCACAACTCAACTTTCAACACTAATGTTTTCCGAGGGTAGGCTTCCACACTCAACATCAAATTCCACGAGACGCTGGCTGATATTGACGATCCAGCATCCGTTTTGCCGCTCCGCCGAAACGATGGCAACTTCCCGATGCACCTGAGGTTGACAGGGCTTCCGTAACCAAGGCAGTCAACAATCCACCGAGATGTCCTCAGTCCGGTGCTGCGCCAGGGTAACCTGAGTCTTCTATTCTAGTCGTCAAGATGCTGACATGGATTTGTCAGACCTGCCGCAGTCAACTTCACACAGGACGTACTGGGTGATGAGGACTGCCTCTTTCTCAACGTCTTTGCCCCGGTCAGGGCGAAGAAGCTGCCTGTTTTGGTATGGATTCGTACGTCTTCCACCCGCCCCAGTCTAAAGACCACATAGGTACCAACTCTTGCAGATGGTGGCGGCTATGGGCTCGGGTCCGCTGCTAGCTTTGACTTCTCCCACATGGCCCAGACCGTCAACAACGGCTTCGTCAGCGTTGTGATCCAATACCGCCTTGGAGCTTTTGGGTTTCTTTCGTCGGCAGAATTGGTAGAGAACGGGGGAGTTCCCAACGCTGCTCTGCACGACCAGCGGTTTGCCTTGCAATGGGTGCAGAAGTACATTGATCGGTTTGGCGGCGACCCAGACCAGGTCACAATCTCGGGCGGGTCAGCAGGCGGTGGATCAGTGATGTTGCTTGCGATGGCAAACAATGGAACAGAGGGGAACTCGTTGTTCAGACGCGGAATCGCGAGCAGTCCTTATTTGCCTACTCAACCGTACGTTTCCCTTTTATTTGCGTCATGATTTCGTGCTGAGGTGCCACAGCAACTTCGACGATGGCCTGCCAACAGAACACTACCGCCAACTCGCCCGTCGCACCAACTGCCTCAACGCCACCTCTGTCTTCTCCTGCCTCCGAAACGCTGACACGTTGCTCCTGCAAAACGCCTCCTCAGCGACAAGCTACTCTGCCCGGTTCAACCAGTGGGCTTTCATCCCCGTGACCGATAACAAGCTCATCTTTTCCTCCCCCACAAAGCAGCTCCCTACAGGCAAAGTCAACGGGGAGGCCTTCCTCGCTGGTGTAAGCCCCCCCCCTCCCCCCCTTTGCCCCTTTCTCAAAACAATGCTAACCACTCTGTGTGCATAGAGCAACTCAAACGAGGGCTACTACTTCACCCCCCAAAACATTACCTCCCAATCCACCTTTCTCTCCTTTGTCACCCTCAACTACCCTTTCCTGTCCCCCGAGAACATCTCCTCCATTCTCTCCCTCTACACCCCCTCCCCTCTCCCCGCCGACACTCCCCTCTTCGAAACCGACGGCCTCAACCCCCCTTTTGCGACTGAGATGTCAGCAGTTGGGAAGGGCTGGCAGCAGGCAGCGAATAATTTGTATGCAGAAACAACATTTGTCTGCACGGCGTACTGGCTGGTGGAAGCGTACGGGGAGAAAGGGTGGCAGTATCAGTTCTCCCCTCCAGGGGCAGGGTTTCACGGGAGTGACAACGGGCCTCTGCTGCAGGACTCCAAGATTGGGAGGAGTGGGACGGTGATGGATGAGGAGTTTAGACGGGGGTTTCAGGGGGTTTGGGGACGGTTTGTGACTAGGGGGGTGCCGACGCTGGATGGGCAAGGGGAGGGGGCGGTGGCGGAGGCGGTGAGGGAGGGGGTATGGAAGGCGGGAGGAAGGGACTCGTTGTTGAATCTGAACGTTACTGTTGCTGAGGGGGGGAGGGAAAGGGTGAATACCTGGGCGGTGGTGGATGGGGAGGGCTGGGAGGGGGGACGGGGGGGGAGGTGCAGGTTTTGGAAGGGGGTTGGGTTTCGTTGAGTTTGGAAGGTTAAGTAAGGAGACTGGGCTGCGTTGGACGGGACAGGTCACGGCGAAGAGAATAGAGACTGTTGGGGTTGGTAATATGGTTTGCCAAAGGGTGTGGATATGTACTACCGCCTGGTATGTCAGGTGGTAAAATGCTAAAGTATATACAGGTGAAAATAAGATGTTGGTATTAATCCGACGTCGCTCATGATCGTGCCCTTTTCCTAGTCGCATTGAGACATTTATGGGAGGCACTGGCCTGGAGGAAAGACACGTCAGCATGTGTGAGGCAAAGAAGGATAAGGGGGACAACATACTGTACCACTGGTTGGAAGCCACGCAAGTACCCTGAGCACAGGTGGTAGGGCCGGTATACCCCTGACCACCGCACTGGCCATAAAGAGGAGCACCGGCACCACCACCGTTCCCACCAGTAGGCTGGGGGTTAGGAGCAGCAGAAGTCGGCTGAGGCTGGGGGTTGGGGTTGGAGCCACCGGAGCAGGTGAGAGGAGCAGGGCCGGGGATAGTGTAAGGACGGCCGCCGTTGGTAGGGCGGCCCTGGAGGTCATAGATGGAGACCAAGATGCCGGGGTGGTCCGCGGTGTAAGCACCGGGGAAGCTGACAAAGTTGGAGCCGGTGTTGGTGCCAGACCCAGTAATCTCGATCTGGGCGCACTCCATGTAGAACTGGGCGGCACCGCGGACGCTGGCGGAGTGAAGGGCGAGCAGCTCGACGCGCATGAGGTAGTGGCCGGGGGCGACGCAGCTGGGCATGTCGAAGTAATGCCAGCCGCCGTTGGAGATCATGTTGTCGACAGCCCAGACGCCGTTGTTGAGGCCTTGCTCGGCGACCTTGAACCACTGGAGGCCGGACGTGCCGGCGTTGGCAGCATTGTTGACCTTGGCGAGGTAGACCTGGATGGGACCCTTGTGGGAGGCGGCGATGGGGTGATCCGGGTCGTTGGGCCCGGCGGCACCACCAATCTCATGCCCCCACCAGGCACCGACTCTGGCGCCGGCTGGGACCTTGATCACGGTGTTATCCCGCAGCTGGATGTTGGTGTTGCAGGCAAAGTCGGGGTGGTTGACGTTCTCGATGGGGAAGTTGCTGTAAGGAGCGCGGACGCCCTTGAGCTGGCCTTGGTCGACGCCGTTGACCGACACCTTTTGGAAGATGGAGTGGGCGCTGACGGACGCAGCCAAGGAGACGAGAGTGAAGGCCTTCATTGTGTATGTGTGGAGAATCTTGGGGATGACTGAAACCGAACAAACAAGCTTTGGGAGATGCTCAGAAAGAAACAAGCAAATGACAAGAACAGGCGGTGGCGCTTGTAGGTTGCAGAGGCAAGACAGTACTTTCTTGACCCCTCGGGAGTCAACTCTTCTTTTATACATCTCGTCCGATGTCATTCCGGTCTGGCCTCGCATCGAGGTGTGTCAAGTGTGTAATTTCGTTGCGTTGTCCGCGGGGCAGTCTAGCGGCTCAGTATTCCGGGAACCGATTCTCGCAACTGCTCAAATAGGAAACGGAGGTATCCTCCACGACGGAAGCGAACTCGATCGCCTTGGCACCGTCCAAGCGGCACACCCAAAACCCGGTCCAGGTGCAAAAGAAAACCTGGGGTAGATGTGGAGGCAGCCTTCCGCATGGTCAGTCGGCCCGTTCGTGGTAACCAAGGGTGGCGTGGACGGCTTGTATGTACGTACATATAGACCGCCCCCTTTTCATCCCCGTGATACGCTCGGAATTTTCCTCCGTGGTTGGAAACCTGAAGAATCTTGCTGTTTGCTGTAGCTACCAAGGCTTCTGCCCCACACAGATTCGCGTTGATGTTCCGGATATATTGATGATGGGTGCGGGATGCACTGTTGGTGGTGGTGATGATGCTGGTTGGAGGAATTGGGCTGCTTGATCGAGAGCCCAAGACGACGCCATCATCACCATTAATCACCACGCCAACACTCCAGGGTGAGAACGGCGTTGCACCTATGCGCACCAAGAGAACCAAGACGGAATTTTCTTGCAAATATATTGAACCGTCGTCACCTCTTGATAAGGACGGCGGGGGACAGTCTACACATCCCACGTCTGCCCTCCACCTATTTACCAAGACATTAATGACGAACAAATACAAGCTTTGGGTAGCATATTTATACTAGACCAATGACAGTTTCCATAAATAAAGCTGCCCCCACGTCGAACAGAGTGTCCTTGCAAAAAGATGTAATCACGCCGTCAAACCTTAGCACAGAACATCGGCTGTAAAAGCATCCACCAAGGGCAAGCCAACCCGCTAGCAGGCTTTTGAGTTTCCTCGTGCACTATATTAGCTAAGTATCTCATATTATCTACCTTAGACACCTATCTCAGCTCCATCAACACATAGGTCTGTCCTTCTTTCATTCAAGAAAGTCGTCGTAAAGATGACGCAACCCTCAGGGGGCCGGTTACACCCTTATTACGGTCCGAAAAGCCCAAAACATGATGGATTGTATTTACAATGACCTGTGGTTACCCAGATAGAAAGGTCATTTCATGCCGATTAAAACCTACCTACCTATCTACACTAACCAGCATAACTTCCACTCCGGTACAACTTAAATACGCGATGTATGCACGTTCAGTTAGGCAAGGTACCCAGAGATATCCTTTGTCATTGAAGGTGAAGTAGCATCCAGCTCTTATCTGATCGCTGGCCGCCACCCACGCTGCAATCGCCGCATCTTTCCTTGCTGACTTTGTCTCTGCCACTCATCTACCAACACATCAGGATTCAGGCGCTCACTGGCCCATGGGTTATCCCGTCCTCATCAGTGTGGCCCTGCTCCAGCACGAACACCGCCTTTTTCAATCCATAATATCTTGCCAGTTCCAACGTTGTCGCGTGGGATACTCTATATGACGGGGGGTGCTTGTTACCCACCATCCACCCTGTCCTTGGTCTCATGCTCATCTTGTTCCTCATGTCGCTTCCGTATTTGATGAAACAGTTGTGGATATGGGTTTGGGCAGTTCGTTGCTGCCCTGTGCTCGCTCTGCGTAGCAGAAGTAGTGTTGCTAAGGCTTCATACCGTCCTTCAATCGCTAGGTGAAGAGCCGTCCGTTTTGTTGTGCTTTGACCTTGATACTCATACAATGGCTTTACATCCTCCGACCATCTATGCAATAGTGAGCGAGAGGCATGTAGGTACGGGTCAGGCGGCATGTTCCAAGTTTGGCTATATAGCTCCTCGGTCAAAGCATTGATGGTGGCACAGCCTGGATGGCAGTCTAACAGTGCCCGGGCTACCTCAAGATGTCCTTTTCTCGCAGCGTGGTGTAATGCAGTATGTCCCGAGCCATCTTTTCTTTTAGCCTCTGCACCCTTTTCCAGAAGTATCCGCACGATAGCTTCATGCCCTCTCTTTGCAGCAAGCTTTAGCGGCCTGGGGTTGGAGCCATGGCATCCCTTGAGATCAGGGTCGGGTTCGTTGGCTGTTGCCCACCAAGGAGGTGCCCGATTCTCAATGATTTCCTGGTTGAAGCTGGGTTGGTTAAACATCAGTCTGACATCGTTGGTAATCCCAAAGTGTGCTGCCAAGTGTAAGCATTTCCACGGTTTTTTGGTGAAATCTTCGCCTGAGATGGCCCTACTGTTCCTCACAAAAGCACAACATGATCTGTCCTGCCTGTCCTGCCTTTATTGTGCAATATAGCCAAGGAATTTGTATCAAGCCAAAGGACGCGATGAGGTTGTCAGGAGGGGTCGTGGTCGAGGTACCCCAGCTGGTTTATTTCGGAAAGTTCCAGTACAGGGCTTCAAGCAACTCCAAACTGAGCACTTCTAAGCTTTCAGGCTTGACCGGGGCGAAACGGACAGCCTTGAGTACCTCTGACGGCGAAGCATCATTGCCCTCGTGTCTCTTAACACAGGAGACGTCAACGAGGGGCTGAGATGTTGGTAATACAGAGGTTTGGCGGTTGAAGACTTCCCAGGGAGTCAGATAAGCTGGATATTCTGATTATAGTGACGCTGGTATGGTTATGGTGAGCGCTGATGAACCTGGCGAACTCATGCGCTCCCCTGACCGCCTCAACAGTATGTATCACATCTGCTGGTTTGTTGCTGCAGTTATCTTCACAGCCCATCATGTAGATCTTCAAAAGCGCGCCCATCAAAGCTTCATCGAAGAAACAAACCTCACTGCCAATCCCGTCACCACCTCTGGCGCCTTCCCCCCCATCCTCAACCCCTCCGTCGGCCCCTCAAAATACTCCCACACCTCAATAAACTTCCCAATCTCCCTATCCACCCCCATCTTCTGAAAAACCAACTTCATGTTTCTATGATCCTTCAAACTCGCCAATCTCCCCGCCTCCACCACCGGCCCTGCCGCCCCTGACCCAACCCCATTCACCGCCGTACCCCCACTACCACTCTTCACCCTCTCCCTCTCATTCTCCCCAAATATCGCAGCCAACCTAACAACATGCAACACCAGCGCCGCCAACCCCGCCGCCAAAGCCGTAGCAACCGAGCTCCCCGTGTTCTCCTGGAAATGACTCAGTATACTACTATTAATCGTCTCATGCCGTAAAACAACCGAACACCCCGGAAAGATAAAATTCAAATTGTGGGTGTCACCCGACCTCTCCCAGGGTCTGCCATCGTCGGTAGCGGCACCAATTCTAATGATGCGGCTACGATCAAACTCGTAAGGGTACTCCTCGTCAGAGAAGTTCCCTGCGTCGCCTGCCGCGCAGAAGACGAGGATGCCGGCGTCGAGAGCGCGCTTGATGGCATCTCCGAGGTCTTTGAGGTCGGCGTCGCGCTCGCGTTCTTTGGGCTTTTTCACAGTCCAGGAAATGGAGATTATGTCTACCCCGCGGGCGACGGCGGCGTCGACGGACTGCACGGGGGTTAGGATTTCAGCGGAAAGAAGAGGGAGCGCATACGGGGGGTGGCATACCTGGGTGGCGCTTCTGGCTACGATCTGGTTGTGAGTCTGCCCATCGACTAGGGAGTCCGGGGAGAGGTGTGTTTCCAGCTTGAAGACGTAGAGTTTGGCGGTTGGACAAACCCGGCAAATCATATCCGCCATGACGGTGCCGTGGCCGCTGGCAGAGATAAAATAGGGGCTTGGGCCGTTCTCATCAGGTTCGCCAGGGTCAAAGGTCGCTCCACCAATGACTTTACCCCCGATAGAGGAAGTATCGATATTAACTCCATCATCAATCAGAGCAACAGTGATGTCTTTTAGCAGTAGTTTGTTCTGAGTTGGAGGCACCTCGACACCTTGGATCCCATCGGCAAAGGCGTCCATGCAGTTGAGCCACTTGTGGGCAGACAGATTCCTCTGGTTTGCTACACGCATGGGCTTAGCGCGGGTGCCGGAAGATGAGCCACTGTCCCCCCGCGAAAAGTTCTCCTCGATGGTCTCAACAGTGATTGTCCGAACAGGCCCATCCATGGCGGGACGGTCTCCGGTAACAGTCCGGCGAATCCCAGGAACGGGAACAGCCTTGTCATTCTGCGGTCGAGCAGCAGTAGTTATACCTTGCTTCTCCAGCTCATAATTCCGGACGGCTTTTCGTAACCGGCGCTTGAAGTCCTCCACGTAAGATTGGATGCGGTCAGCTGGCTCTAGGACTTCCGCGGAATTCCACAACAAGTGGATAGTCTTGAGTTTCTCAAGCCTCACCAACCCATCCGGTTCGCTCCATGCCCGCAGGACAGCCCTGTTTCCACTCCACCACAAGTGCAGATGGCGGACATGTTGACAGGCGACAAAAAGTGTTTCGGGACAGATGTCCGATTTCCGCCACTCGAGACTCTCAATCTCAAAGTGCTTCAGGGAGTCTTCTATGGCCTTGTCACTGTGAGGTCTTTCGGGCCAATCGTCGACCACGACCTTGAGGATATGCTTGACAGACTTCTCCCGAAGCCAGTTGAAAAAGAAGACGAGGTCCACCCGGCCGCGGCCAGGCTTTGGCTGCTGTGCAAGACGTTTGGCGTGGAGTTTGCTGGTGTTGTTTCCGGGGCTGTCCAGCTCGATCTTGTTGAAGGCGACATATCTTAGGACGCTGTCAAAACGCATATGAGCGAAGCTCTGTTCAAAGTTCTTGCGGGTGACTGGTGAAGCTGCTTTGGAGTAATCAAAATACAAGTTCCAATCTGGTGGAGCATCAGTGACAACACCGTACTGTCGTGAGGGCTCTGATACACTTATACGTACCCTGGATGTTGGACCCGTGGAGAAATCGCAGTGCCTGGCTCTGATCTCGCGGTTGAGGACGATCTGGTGTCTGGAACGTGGACCGAAGGTAATGCAGTTTGATACCCTGGATGATCCTGTCTGCCCACTCCCTGTTCACATCACGTTTAACTCCATTGACAGGTCCCGGCGGAGGTGGGTCCATATTTCTTGTTGATGGGGCATTGGACTGTTCACGGATCGCCTCTCGTCCTCGCTGAGGTTCAACATCGCCCCCCTTCTTGCCGGGGGCATGGTTTGTCGTGCGGCCCCGAGAATTTTCCACATTGTGCAAGTGAGGTACGTTATCTGGAAGATGACCGCCTCGACCAGACGGAGATTTTCCCCGGTTCTGATTTGAAGATTGAGAGGTCCCATTCGGCTCACCAGCCTGGCCCGCCAGCAAGCCCGTTTTTCGTTCAGCATCCGCCCGTGTATAATAGTGATATTCGTAGACAGACAGTTGTGAGGGATTGATAGTGAACTGGTCCAAGCATTCATCTGCTCTCTGCAGCAAAGCCTCAACAATCCGCTGCTGGCTAGCAGAACAGCGGTCGTACTGAATGGCAAGATGCAAGGGAGTCAGGCCATCATAGTCTCCGGCGCAAAGAGTGCCCTTGGAGGCTCTCTGTATAAGATTCAAAGTATGTTGTTCGGGGAGATTCTGGATTATGGCAGCATGGATGCTGTTTCTGCCGTGGTCGCATGTTCTAGCTAGCAGGCTGTCCAAATCTCCGCTGAACTTTTCCACGATGGCGCGCAAGACAATTTCGTTTTTCCTGGTGATGGCAATCCAGAGAGGTGTTTTGCCATTGTCGTCGGCCACGGAGAGAAGCTGTGGGCTGTTCTTGATAAGAAGCAGGGTGAGGGCTCTGTGGCCCACTCTGTTGGCAACAAGGTGGAGGAGTGTTTGATTTTCCGGTGCAACACGCCCTTCAAAGTACTGCTGATACTTCTGCTTGAAGGCTTCTCTGCCCGCTTTGTCGCCCAATCTCAGCTTATTGGATTCAGCATCAGCGAGAATCTGGTCAAACGCTTCTTTTGTTGGGTCTTTTTGAATGATCGCAAATGAATGGAAGGGGTTGTGGGCCGGTCCGTCGTCGTACTCCTCGTCGCTGTCGTCAACTTCAACACTCTGGGCAGGTGGAGGGTCTTGGGTGGTTAGAGTCATCATGATGGTCCGTAACGTATACAGAGGTGAAAGATGATAGATTGAGTGAAGCTGTCTGCACAGGTGCCCCCTCAGTCACAGAGGAGCGGGGTGCCTCCAGTCCGCATCTCCTCCTGCAGCCCAGCTTCCAGCCTCATCATTGGAAGTCCTGATACGACTGGCGTCCCACCCCACTCACACCCACCCTGAGTGAGCACTAGTAACGCGCCTTTCCATAGTGAACACAGTGCCGATACAGTCCCAGTCCCCAATGCAACCCTACGACGGCTTCGCCGCTGGGTGCCTCCTCACCTTTGTTCAGGTAGCCCTTTTCTGAAAGTGACGTTGGGAACAGTCGATAGCTGCTTGAAAGCTTCCGCAAGGTTCATCTCATCATAGTGGGTTCTCTTGGACTCGATTGTCGGATCGAATAGGACCGGATCGTCAGGTGGTGTAGAGCCGAACACAGATTCCAATGTTGTACGCCAGTCAGCGCGCGCCTTGATGGTGACGGAGCATTGGAAAAGCTCTTCATCCTCCCTCTCAAGCAGGATAGCGGCCCGCATGGCGACGGGAACACCGGTCTCGGTCGCAGGATTCTCCAGCAGTGTCCATGAAGCCGAGTTTGGCTGGCCAAAATTGCGCCCCCGGAGAGACTTGGCGCCGACAACGGTTGCAGCGTAGGTCATATCCCTGGTGATGCTCTTGTCTATGCTGATACCGGCGCTCAAGGTTGGGGCAGGGCCAGGAGTGGCGCTTATACCCAGATTTCCCGAGAGCGTGCTTGACTCGGTTTGGGTTGTTGGAGCAACGGTGAAGTTTCCGTCAGGGGAAATGGCCCTGACCTCGGGCTGGTAAGGACTGTTGGGATCCAAACTGCTGAATCGGAGGTCAATGTGGACGGAAGCAATGCGTCGGGCGCGTTTGCGAGAGTCGAAACGGAAGTCGAGGACTATCAGGGTACAAAGAACATCGCTGTCGGGTGACAGGAAACCGTGGACTACATCGGCACAGGAGCACCGGACGTCGACGGCGCCCTTCCGTTCAACGTAGTTCTGCCGTTGGAGAGGCTTGTTGGGGTCGTTTTTAGTGTGAAACTGACTCCCACTGTCGCCAGTGGGAGCAAGTGCGATGTTCCAAGAGAGCGAGTCTGCCGCTTCGTCTTCCATATTTTCATCCGAGGTAGCGGGACGGAGCGGTGGAAATGAACATTCGAAGAGGATTATGGGAAACTAGGGTTATCGAACCAGTCTTC
The DNA here is from genome assembly GCF_035222485.1 of Podospora pseudoanserina. Lineage (NCBI taxonomy): Eukaryota > Fungi > Ascomycota > Sordariomycetes > Sordariales > Podosporaceae > Podospora > Podospora pseudoanserina. Next base: position 324,432 of record NC_085923.1, read on the forward strand.
TATGACGACGAGGGAGGGGTTTTGCTTACCAGTCTGCCACCTTTCCTTTCTCGGCATCGCTTGATCGAAAAGACCCCTAAAGCGAGTGATTTTGTCGAGAAGCAGTCTTCGTGAACTTCTTGGTTCTTCTTGGTTGAGCAGAAATCCTGCAGGCCTCCCTCCTCAAACTCGCACTGTACAGATAGATGTGCTAACCAATGGCGATTGAGATTCAATCATGCAATTTTGCGGCACAGCTGCCTAAAACTCCCAAACCCCGCGCCTTCGACTCCACCACCCACTGCAGATGGGAAGGAACGACGGCGGGGTTCTGGCAGGCACAGAGGGGCCCCCAGAGCCGAGGAGTGCTCGTCTTGAACCGTCAGTCTTCACCATCCCATACTCTTTTCATCATGTCGTTGGATATTCATTTTTCTGGTGAACCTGGGGATGCCAGCTTTGAGTATGTCCACTCTGCCATGACTTGGGCACAACCATCACTGACAGATATCTTATCTAGCCTAGTAGCTGTCCATGGATTCTTTAACACATCGAGCGAAACATGGGACCTTGGTTCGGAAACCGAACCATGGTTGAAGGAGCAGTTGACGGCCAAAAAACGCTATGGCCGCCTTCTATTTCATAGATATGACACTGGCGCCTCCGCAGTTCAAGGCCTCTGTGGTCGAGGCGCAATCCAGAAGGAGGCCATCATGCTGCTGCAGAAGGTTGCCGAACAACGAAAAGACCAGGACCCCGTGAGTCCATCGGGACCTACAAGACAACTTGATACTATCACTAAACCCAGAGTAGCCTCGACCACTTATTTTTCTCGCCCTGGACTTTGGGGGGTTGATCATTAAAGAGGTGCAGTGCTTGATTATTTTGCTGCCTGCTTATTGACCTCGACCTTCTGACCTCGAGTATTTCCAGGCCATCATCCAAGCGAGCAGACACACGCTTGAGTTTGCAAATATCAGTGCTTCTACCCGTCTAATGGCATGTTTCTTCCATATTCCGTCGGTGTAAAAGCTATGCACATGCAGAACTAACCTTCCGTCCCCCGCTTCTTGCAGTCTTTCGTTGGTACTCCGCACAGATGGCACAACAAACAAGACCTAGAATCAAAGCTGGCCAGCTTTCTATTTGCCAAGCGGCCTACAGCTCTAACTGTTGAGGACATCAATCGGCTGGCGAAGACTGTCTCATCCATCTCTGAAGAATTCCTACAAACAAGAGCAACCATCCACAGTACACTAATCAGTGTTTGTTCAGAAGCTCCTGACGCGTATGGGGTGAGTCAACTCAAAGTTTCCGTGTTCGTTTCTGGATAATCGCAGCTAACGAAGAGTTCTAGATTCATCAGATCTTCACGTCGAGTTTTGGCATTCCCATGGAGTTGCGCTTCTCCGCCCAGTCAGTTGATGCGGTCCAGGAGGTGAGCGTGCGGGACGCTCTTATCGAGACTCTAGAATCGAGAATTCTTGGAGTGATCAACGGTGTGTTATCTACACCCAACCACCCACCACCGACTTCTGTGCTGACATGTGTTGCTGTCAGCCCCGACTCCAACCCACACACTAGCTTGGCTGAACGGTGCTGTTGTCGTTCAGGCTCCGTCACCCACCCCAATTATGTCTGTAAAAACAGCCGACAGTGACCATGTGCCATTTTCATGGCTGGATGATAGCCCGGTTTTCAAGGAGTGGATGAACCACGAAGGATGTAAAATCATGCACATCCATGGCTCGTCCAATGTCTCAGTCGCCGCGTCTTATGCCTACCAACAAGCCCGAATACACGCGTCGACTGGAGGTTTTACAAGCGGTCTAACACTGTATTTCAGATTCGACCGCCACGATTGTCAAAGAAACACCATCAAGTCAATGGCGAACTTATTCCTCGCTCAGACTATTGCCCGGTTCGGCACCCTTCCAGCCTCCGCCCAGTTTCCAAGCTTTGAACCACCGCTGTTTGACAAGGCTCTTACGGAAAAAGATGTCTTCTTTTTGCTCAACAGCTTTCGACTGGATTGCAACAGGCCAGCAAGGACGACATGGGTGCTCGACAGACTCGATGAGTGCGAACCAGCTTCGTGCAACTGGTTTCTTAACCAGTTGGCCTCAATCGCAGCGCGATGCGAGTTGTACTTCAAGGTCTTGATTACTACTGCCAGTCCTAAGCATGTCCAAGCTCAGCTTGCTGCCGCCGGCTGCGAAAGCTTGTCCTTGGATATCGCCTCCTCGCAGGTGGGCCCCGGAATCAAAATACCGCCGGTCCCAGCCAGTCACCACTGTCCAGCGCTCGAGCCGTATGCACCTCAACTCAGCGATCTGCTTGGAGCGTGCCAGCCTGACCAGGATCTTTTCAGAATGGTTGTGGACTGGCTTAATCTGAAAGCTTCTCGGTGGAATACAAGGGCGGAAATGGCCGAAGTGGTGACAGCACTGTCTCCCCCATCACCGCGGGTGCTGTTGGGAGCGGTAATGCAGGCTGTGCCCACATTTTTACGGCCGGTTGCTCGCGACATTCTTTGCTGGGTTCGGAACGCGGTCCGGCCTCTGACACCACTTGAATTAGCATCGGCCCTCGAGTTTCAGGGAGCTGACTTGGGATGTCTTAATATCGAGTTGTACATCGCCAAGATCTTCGGACCACTTCTCACGACTCGCCACGGTGAAGTTCACTTCACACAGCCATGGGTTCGGGAGCTTTTGTCAACTTTGGAAAAGACGACCCAATGGTATGCGGCGGCCTCGACAGCAGATGATCACAAAGAAATTGCCAAGGCGTGTCTTCGCTTTTTGCGTCTTCCTGAGACGATCAAGGCATTGTCTCAGAGGTGTGGTGGGGCAAGGGCCTCGGGAGTCTTGCTCACTAGCCGACACGACATTGTCTCCTATGCTGTCACGTTCTGGCCAACACACTACCGCTTGGGATACCTGGCGGCAGACTCATCGGCTTCGGCACCCGAAGACCTCACTTCATTCCTTGGAGATTCGAAAGCTTTGAGAGCGTGGTTCAGTGCTCATGGGTACCTGTTGCCGCCGCACCAGCAACCCCATAGCTCATATCTTTCCGCCTTACCTATAGTCTCGCATTTAGGATTGGAAACACAGGTCGAAAACATGCTTCCCATACATGCCGACCTTCCTACCAGCCTTCAAGAACTAGAGGACGCTTTATGTGAGGCTTCCAGAATGGGTCACAAAAACATTGTGGATTTGCTGCTCAGCAGACCATGGACATTGACGTTGCACGGTGTGGTTGGGGCAATGGAGGCCGCAGCCCTCGCAGCTGAGTATGAGCTAGTAGAGGTGTTGTTCGCGTACGCCAAGAACAAACACAAGGACCAGGCGACATCGCATATGTACCCTCATTCCATCCTTGCTCGACTAGCTTGGGCAGGGAAGGGGAGGCTTCTGGAGTCACTGATGCAAGGTCGCCCATCCGGAGACCCAACAAGTCCAACAGCACCAGCCTCCAAGCTTTTGTGTGCTGTGGCAACCGGTCAGCTCGGCACCATTAAGACTCTTCTCCAACATGGCGAAGACGCGAACTATCAAGATGAAACCCGGCTTTCACGCACACCTTTGCATATGGCATGCCGATCCGGATATGGGGACGCAGTCAGGGCTCTCGTTGCAGATGGCGCCGCGGATATTGATGGTCACAACGGACAGGGCCAGACAGCACTGCAGAAGGCCATCAATCTTGGAAACATTGACGCCACGAAAGCTCTCTTGGACGGTGGCGCAGACATCGCCAGCGTCGAGGCTGAGATACCGCGGACCGATGGCTCTTTTCCGTATCCTGCTTTCTATATGGCTGCTTGCGAGTCTAGCTTCCAGTGCATTACGGCGGTGCTGGAACGGGGTGCCAATGCAGATGCCACCACAGATGAGTACACTCCTCTTTGCTATGCAGCCGTCACCGGAAAGCTGGCTTGGGCAAAGCTTCTCCTGGCTCACGGAGCTCGAGTGAATGGATTAGGAAAATGGGTCCCGCTGTGTCAGGCCACCGCGAAAAACACTGGGAAGAATATGGATATGGTCAAACTTCTGCTTGAGCACGGCGCCGATATCAACGCTTCGGGTTCAGCTGACGTTGCTACTCCATTGGAACGGGCTTCGGAGGCAAACTTGTTGGAAGTCGTCGAGTTCCTCATGGCCAAGGGGGCCGACATTGGGCTTCACGGGGCTGGAAGTACAGCTCTGTCCCGTGCTGCCTCGAAGGGTCATACAAAAATGGTCCGTTATCTTTTGAAAGCGGGATCCAACCCCAATGAGGCCCATCCAGCAGCAACATCATGGAAGGCATTGCACTGGGCGCATCATCATCCTGAGTGTCTAGAGGTGCTTCTAGATAGCGGTGCCGATATCGACGCCATGTCAAAAGACGGCACAGCAGTATACATTGCGTCGTACAACAACCACCTGGAGTCTGTCAAGCTCCTCATCTCACGTGGAGCCAACCTCGAGTTGACATGCGAGTTCCCAGACTTATGGGACTCGAACTGTACAGCTCTTCTTGGGGCCGCTGGAAAAGGCAACGCTGAAATCGTGCGGGCTCTTCTAGATGCTGGTGCCGACATCACAGCCAGGTCGCCAAGGGAAGAGACAGCTCTGCACCTCGCGATTAGCCATGCAAACAGCGAGGCCACAGTTAGGGTCCTTCTCGAGTATACTCCTGATTTGAATGCCCAAGAGTCCTTCTTTCAACACACCGCTCTTCATCGACTCATGTTGGAGGCAACCACGCATCTCAGTATAGCGAAAATTCTAGTCACACGAGGGACGAGCCTTGAAATCCGAAACAAGGGAGGATATACTGTTCTCGATTATGCCATTTACTGGCGTGAGTATGAGGTTGCGAAATACCTCGTCAGGGCAAAGGCCAAAATCAACACCGTCGGCAGTACTTGGGGAGGACCGCTCCATATTGCTTGCTGGCGAATGAACCTTGATATGATCAGGTTTCTTGTGGCAAATGGCGCAGATGCTAACATGATTGATAACTCCCGTGGTGTACCGTTGCTCATAGCCATGACTGAACATCAAGAGGGAGAGGATGTGACGCTTGAGATGAAGACAGCTGTCGTCCGTTATTTGATTGAGGAGGCAAAGGCGGACGTGACGGTTCGGGGAGGGATGTATTTCATCACGGTTCTCAACGGAGCATGCATGCAACCTGATGCAGACCTGTTGCAATATATCCTGGACCAGGACCCTGTGGATTCCGACATAAATACAGCAGGCTTCAACGGCTGCCGGCCCATCCACTTTGCAACGTATCAGAGTTTGGAGCATGTTTCAAAAGTGTTGGCCAGAGGGGCTGATATCAATGCCTGTGACAAGCTCGGACGAACCACCCTCCACACAGCGGTCGCCAGTGGCAGACCAGATGTTGTCGAAAAAATCTTATCACTGACCGGGAGCCGGTATATCAACGAAACCGATCGAGATGGATGGACACCACTGATGTGGGCGGTGAGGCAGTGTTCACACTGGGGTGTGAAGTCGGATAATCAAGAAGAGATTGTCCGATTATTGCTTGATCACGGCGCCAGCCTGTGGACAACTGGCAGGACATGCCATGAAGAGGGATGGTCAGCGCTGAAGCTGGCTCGCTACTATGGAGCCTCCCAAGAGGTGATTCTACTGCTTACCCCAAAGCAGAGACACTATCTCGATGACAAAGGAGAACCCCAAGTGTGGGACCCGCAGGCACATCGTTCCCGCAGGGCAAAAAGACAAAATGGCTTCTGCGACTTGTGTCTATATGTAAGTTCATCAGATTCGAATCCTATTTCTCCCAATCTCCAGAGCTAACACAATTGACAGACCCTCTGGGGCTCGGGGTACGCCAACGGACGGCTGTGGCTTTGCGCCAAGTGTTACACCTATCAGAATGAGTTTTTCCCCGAACTGAAGGACTGGAAACCGGCGAACGATGGTGAAGAGTTTGATCCTGACGCGCCGGAAGAACAGGAGGAGGAGGCAGAACCAGCGGTGGGTGAGATTGGCGAGCCGTCGCCAGGGCAGGTGAAGCAAGTACAGACCACGGAGGCGGATTATTGGTCTGATTCGGATTCGGATTAGTTGAATATGGTGCTCGGGGAACGATATAATTCATCTACAATATTGGAGATTTATACATGCGTACAAATCGACCTTATCAGAGTCACCAACACTTGCATTTGTGTCGCCTTGATGGCCCCACCCACGGTCCCACCACGCCCCTGAACCCCCTTATCCACACGCTACTTTGTTTACTTGCAAGTTGGCGTTGGCACAACAACAATGCACGCTCTATCTACTCCAAAACATGAGAAAGGGGTTGGCACATCATGGGTTCAGATGGACCATCTGGGTCACATTTCGATGAATGTCTTTGGTCGCGCCAAGCAGAACTATTGATGAACCCTTGCGGCAATGAACGCGTCAAATCACGCGGCCGAGCCTTGGTATTCAGCTCAGGCAGCCTTCTCTTGGCCAACACTGCGATTTGCTATTAAAGATCACCACCCACATTTACCTACGACTGCTTTGTTTGCTTCGCCAATCCCTTCAAAAGAAAGACTACAATGCAAGTCCGAAAACTCAAGACCATCGTCAAGACCCTCCAGGCCTTCAACTACCACACCGCTTCCAAGCTCGAAAAGCCCGAGACAGACTTCCGCCTCCTCGAGCTCTACCCCGCATCGGCATCATTACCTTCTACTTCGAGGCCGTCAACAGCAGAACACCCCGATAACGCTTCCAAACCCCAGCATGGGAACTCTCCAAAAAGCAATAATACCATGCCATCAAAAGATACCCCACCTCCCCTACTATGCCGCCTCTTCACCACCCCCCTCACCAACCCCTCCACCACTCCCTTCAAAGCCCTCTCCTACGTCTGGGGCTCCGACGCCACTCCCCATTCCATCGACGTCATTTCCACCCTCCCCAACGGGACAATCACCACCCTCTCCTTACGAATAACCTCCTCCCTCCACACCGCCCTCCTCCACCTCCGTGACCCCGACGTCCCCATAACAATCTGGATCGACCAGCTCTGCATCGACCAGTCCAACCCCGCCGAAAAGTCTGCCCAAGTCTCCCTCATGGGCAAAATCTACTCCGCCGCATCCCAAGTCCTAGTCTGGCTCGGTCCTGCTTCGCATAACTCCGATTCTGTCATGCAGCTCTGGGCCGCCGTCGGCCAAGAAGTGCGCGACATGGGCATCGAAAGGTACTACACCAAAGAGGGCTGGCCCCTCCTCCACGACATCATGTCCAACACCGACCCCTCCGACCCCGAGACACGGCAGTACCAAGCCCTGCTTCAAAAACACGCGCCCGATTTCGCTGCTCAGATCCGCGACGGAAGCATTAAATCCTGGTTTGAAAGGCCCTGGTTCACTCGTGCATGGGTGACACAAGAATTCTGCCTCTGCCCCGATACCGTCTTTGTTTGCGGCGATCAAAAGCTCGATGTCGACTTGGTGATGCTCGCGGGGCAGATACTAAGTTACTCAACCTTGCTCCTCGTCCGCCCGCCTTATTCCCTCACCGTGGAGGAGTTATCCTCTCTTGACGATCCCACGGCGGATTTCTTCAGCTGTCGGAAGCGTCGGAGGGGTTATGAGACCAAGACTGGGGATGGAAAGGGCGACACGCTTTTTGTGCTGTTGAAAAAGATGTTTGTCGGCAGGGAGACGTATGCAAAAGTTTGGAGGGACAGGGTCTACTCGCTGCTGGGACTGGCGGTGGATGCAGAGGCGTTGGGGATCAGGCCTGATTATGGGGACTTGTTGGGGGAGGAAAAGACGGTGGAGATTTTGACTGATGTGGCGAGGAGGATGATTACGAATGATTACTCGAAACGGGTGGATGTGTTGTGTTATTCGGGGTTCCCAAAGGTAGTTCCAGGGCTGCCGTCTTGGGTGCCGGATTGGAAGACGAATACGGTCAAGTCGTATTATCAGGTGCAGGAGGTGGTTGATCCGCATTATTTTGCGGCTTGCGGGGAGGGGAATCTGGAGGTTCAAGTGGTGGCATCTTGGTCAACACGGGTGTTGGGGTTGGGGGGGTTTTGGGTCGATACTGTTGACATGCTGCCTCCGGGAGATGGCAAGAAAGTCTGGTCTGATGTGAACAGATGGGATGGGCCGCGCTTGATGGGGTATCTGAGGCAGGTCGAAGCTCTGCTTCAAGCGGCAATCTCTAGACCCAACAACCCGTATGGCTCCGACGAACGACGGCTCGAAGCAATTTGGAGAGTTCCCATTGCAGATACGTGGGATGATCGGTCGACGGGGGTGCGAGCGTCTCGAGAGTTGAAGGTCGATGTGCAGTTTCGACAGGCCGTCGAGGCGATGTTATATGACATTTGGATGAAAACAACAACAGCTGAACCGGCAGAAGCTCAACGTATCATGGACGAGTTCAACTGGGACGAAAGAATGAGGAAAGGTGAGCTGGGGGCGAAGTACAGGCAGTGTATGGCATCTGGTGGTGGTAACAAGAAGCCATTCTTGACGACGAAGGGCTACGTGGGCATGGGCCCACCTGATATGGAAGTAGGAGACGTGGTGGTCGTGTTTTGCGGTGGGAGGATCCCGTTCGTGGTGAGGCAGCTGCCAGCCAAGGAAGATGGAAGGAAGACCTTCTCATTTGTGGGTGAGGCATTCTGTGATGGCATCATGGATGGGGAGGCTGCCATGGAAGAGAACCGTGGTGACTTTTTCTTGGAGTAGGTAGTGGTGGGTCGTGAGAAGGCCAGTGTAACGCTGACGATGGATGGGATCGAGAGGGCCTGCCGCCAAGAAGCACAACGCTGCGGAGATCTCGGCAGGGCACCCTGACTCTCCCCGCATCTCCCCCACCTTTCCCCAATCAACCCTGTCGGAACTTCATCAAATCTGGAAATTCGGAACACCACTCCGGAGGACAACACGACAACTTTTTTTGTTTGGAATAGCAGCATGATGATGGGGATGATGGCGGGTACCGCTAGAAGAGACTTGTGTCCTTACCAGCCTCGGCCTCCTCTTATTTACTTGAGGCCCCCCTCCTGAGCTGCGAGTCCTGTGTCTCTCTCCTCCTCGGACTTCACCACACCACCACCACACCACCACCAGACCGCCGCCACTAGTCCTCTACACCACACTACCGGCAAAATGAAAGTCGACTCTTGGATGATGGCCGCGAGCTTCCTCGCCTCCACCACCTCCGCCCTCGGCCCCAACGTACCAGAAACCGAGAAGCGTCTGCCAGGCAAGCCGGCGCCGATGCCGAACTGGAAGTGGCCCAACCCCTTCCAGTCCTCCCGCGCCGCCAAATACGAAGCCACCTGCCAGGTCCAGCGCTCATTCAAGGCCGAAGAATTCAAGCTCGATGACTTGGCCCAGAACCCACCCCTCGGCTTGCTCCCATGGCGCGACGCCCTCAAGGATGTCTTTGCCGAGCGCGAGTACCCTGGTGGATGGGATGGTATTGACAACCACGGCTACGACCGCAACATCCTCAAGATGGATTACGAGACTGTGCCCCTCAAGGTGAGGGAGTGGATCGAAGAGCAGGAGCGCAAGGAGCTCCCCGGCCAGGGTCTCTTTGCCCTGTTTGCCAGACCCGCGCCAGGGACCAGAGTGTTCAAGCAGGTGCCCGTTCCAAAGGAGCCCACTCCTGAGTTCAGAGAGAAGGACGACAGGAGAGTCCTCATCTTCGCCCCAGGGGCCATCTATGAGAATCTCCCACTCTGGCTGGGCGAGGACAGCGGGTGTGACGGTATGTTGTTTGTTGCGATGGTGTGTCTGATGTGGATGCTAACTTCTACCGTGATAACAGACGAGATGTTGGATCTTGCCAAGTATTCTGGTCAGGCCAAGGATGGCGGTGTCATCGGCTACCCCATCTACCACAGCAAGCCCCAGAGGTCGAAGGGCGAGCGCGACATCGAGTTTAGCCTCTTGGCTCAAGTTGTCAAGCTCAAGGAGGGCGAAACAGAGGAGGTAGCAGAGAGCTCCTCGCAGGCTGAAGCCGAGGCCAAGACAGAGGCTGAGAAGCCCGCTGTGACTGAGGTTGTCAAGGAGGCTGTCAAGGAGGCTACCGAGGCCGTCAAGGAGGCCACCGAGGCTGTCAAGGATGAGCTCTAAAGGGCTGGGCACGAAGAGACACCAGGACGATGGTAGAAGGCGTCAGAACAATTGGATAATACCACCATACCTTACATACTGCACATGTACAATATTTCCTTTGTGAATCAAAATAAACACCGAAACATCTTCAGCAAAGAGCGGATACTATTCGAAGAGCAATGACATCGTTGAACAAAGGGCCGGAGCAACTTGCGGCTATCTTGAAAATTGTCTGTTGGGCCCAATGGCCGAGCAGCGATGCCAAATTTGGAGCACTTGCGTGGACGGGAGTTAGATCCAGTTATGTATTTGTTGAGAAGCGGCCACGGGTCTGATACGGCCGAGTGTGCTGATGCCTTGCCTTCCACAAAGAGATGCTCCTAGTTTGCTCTTGCTAGGGAATCAGGAGTGGGCAGGGCAAACCCCCAGGTATTCATTGATGGCTTCTACCGCACTCAACTCTCTTCCTCATTCACAGAGCAATCAAGACCAATCTTGCTTTGCATTCACAGTTCACCATGATCTCACTCATCACCATCATTCCCAGCGTTTTGGCGCTCTGTGGCGTATGTCCGAGGCTCACTCCCTTCTTCGTGCATTTCTGACCATGACGCAGTTTGTCCACGCCGCTCCCGCAACCCCCGGTCTAACCCTCGACGATGTTGATGATTTCACCATTGTTCCCGTCTACTGGGAACTTCCCGTCAAGCCCGACGACCCCAACGACGCCACGGTGACTGTCGAGGGCACCATCCAGCAGGCCATCGCCAAGATGGACACTGGCTATCCCGGCTGGAACCAGACGTTCCAGGCCGGACTGGGTGATGTTAGTTACGTTAGCGCTTCGCTGGCTGCGCTGGCTGCCCTCAAAGACCCGACATATGACTGCAAGATCAAGACGGACATGGCCAACATCTTGGCCATCAAGTGGGGCATCCACTATCTGCGTGCCATCCCGGGCAAGGCCAAGAATGGGCCTGGGCCCAAGAACTGCGGGCGTGTTAGCTGCTCGTGGGACTCTGCTATATATTGGTGCAATGAGGTATGTTGCCATGTTTCTCTGCTATGTGTTATGATGTCTGACAGGAGCAATACCACGCAGGATTCTTCCGGAGCAATACTACGCAGGATTCTTCCGGAGACAAGGAACTTTATTGGGGCCAGATTGCCGACCTGGCTCAGGGCATTCTCGACAACTGCGCGGGATTGACCAAGGTGAAGGGGCAAGGGACATACAAGGATGACAAGTGGAGTGTGGTTGTTCGTTTTCCCAAGGGCAGCGAGGGCAATTGCTAGCCGAGGTTATCGCTGCCCTCAAGACACACAAGATATGGGATTCGGCGATGATCTGTGATCCGCGGTTGGTAGTCTGAAATAAAATGATCTCAGAGCTGAACTTCTGCCGCAAACTACGGACTGTTTGCTGAGGATGTTTAAACCGCAACCGTAATAAAGAAGAGGGTTAAACGCGATGTTTTGGTGCGTGAAAGTTGGGTGAACGACACACGGTGTACCTGGGCTAGTGACAGAGTGGGTGCATATATCAACGGCTTCTTCAACGTTCCAAAGTTAGCTTGGTGAGTAAAGGGCTTATATATCTACCAACCCTTCTGCAATTGCACCTTCTGACCAACCAGATTGCGGCTTTCGGTGGTGGCCTTCGCTGTCGCTCTTTCCAAATAGCCCCCCGGCCACACCTAGTCGACTCACACAACCGCAAATACGGTCGCGTTCTCTACCTACTTACGACAACCACCGAACAAGGTCTTCTCACACAACCAAGGGACGTGTCTGGTCACCTGGCTCAGGCCCTGCCAGCTAAATTACACGCCTGATCCTTTTTCTCAGAGCACCTCACAAGATAACGTGAACCACCTCACGAAAACACCTTAACACCTTACAAGATAAGCTGAACACCTCGCAAGATAACCTGAACCCCTCGCCTTATATGTTCAACCCCTAGTTATTTCCCGACCACACCTCACAAGATGTCTCACAACGACGACCGCGTGGAGGCGTTTACCAAGACCTTCGAATCGGCCATCGAGGCTGCGATTTCGAAGCAGTTCACCGACTCGTCTTGGCAGAGTTCCGCCACATGAACAACGATCAGGAAGCCGAAATTCAGCGACTCGAGGAGAAATTCCAACAAGAGAAGTCGCGGTTTCTGACTATTGCCAAGGCCGCCGCCGGCGGCAAAATTAGCCAGGACAAGCTCGAGGTTCTCGCGGACGGGCTTTTGAAGAAGGAAAGAAGGGAGTCGTCGTTGGGTGCTGTTTCCAAGGCGAAGGAGGAGGAGGAGGAGGAGGAGGTGGTGGTGGTGGTGGTGCCCCTGGTTCTTCGGTTCCGGCCCCGACCCCGGGGGCCCAAAGTCATGGCCAAACGGTCTAGGACCCAGCCCGAGTTTGACCCTGCGGCTGGTGGAAGCAGCAAGAGAGCTCGTGTGGGCTTTGCGGCCGAGCACGCCGGTCATGCGTTCGGAGACGAATCCCCCGCGCTGGCAGGCGCTGGTCGTGCCGTGCGCAAGCGGGTCGAGATCAAGAATCGCGACGTGTCTGACTGGGAGTCGGAGGGGCAGGACGATATTTTTGAGGATCTGGAGTTTGGGACTGGGTGAACTGTGTTGAGGTGTGATTTGGGGGCTGATGTGGCTCCCGTTAAGTTTACGGAGGATCCGTTCGCTGTGCCGGGGTCGCTGGCGGAGAGGGATTTTGATGGGTTTGAGAAGTGTCTTAAACATGATCACCGGGTGGTTTATACCAACGAGGATAGTTTGAGGGAGTTTGGGCATCGAGCTTAGGGCTTTGGAAGGGGTGGACACGTTCGAGGCATGCTAAAATACTTTTGTGGTGTAGTGGTTGATGCCGGGGGCTTTGCACCGAGTTAGGAGTGGGTGTTGGCTGCTAACTGACGACTTGCGACGGAAGTCTTTAGGCGTAGTTAGCGGTCTCAGAGGGGTGAGTCGACGGCGTATGGCGTTTATTAATAGGTGTGTAAGAGGAAGCTGGAGGGGTGGGAAGATAGTGGAAGGCGTTTAATTTATCATTGGTAGGCCTTGGAATGTAATTGACACGCCTTGCAATGATGGTAGAAGGCCTCAAACTATGATTTATAGGCCCTGGCATGATACGAGAAGTCCTCAAGCTATCATTCGGAGGCCATGAACTGATAGTTCAAGGCGTTGAGCTATTATCGAGGGATATTGACTTGAGTTATCTTGTTGTTTGGAGGTTTTGGCTTGGACTTGTTATGTGTTTGGAAGTTATTGAAGGGGGTTTTAGCTATGGATATTAGGCCTATTTGGGAGTTGACAATGAGCTGGAGGTTTTCTTTCAGGCATTGAGATACTTTACGTAGGCTAGTTGTGTTCTGATAATGGGAAGGTGATTGACTGTCTTGTTACGGCATTTTGGAGGCTAGCATACGTCTCGAGTGTTTGAGATTCTGTGACATGATAGGGCATGAACTTTGGAAGATAAGTGATATGCATGAAGCTATGCAGACAATATGTAAGGTTGATAGCTTTGATGCAGTGATTTTATGCTGCTGGTATCACGAGTGAAAACACTCTACTATGAACCAGACCCTAACCCTCTGCGAGTGAGCACAGGCCAGAGTACTTCCAAGTTGCTCACAATTTACGTAGGCTAGGAAGTAGATTTCACGCGATTCTGCGTCTGAGACTCAAGGATGTGAGGGATAGAGCGGGCCGAAGGGCGGGCGAGCCTGTAGAACTAAGAGGAATCATCGAAAATACAATGAACTTGAGATTGGGCCATTTGCCACCATTCGCAGCGTACATGACAAGCCAGCTGTTCCCCAGCTCGTTCTACACGCCTACAACTCGACGCGCAGCCGATAGCTTCCGAACCTCTGGCATAACCGCGCCCTTTACCCCATCCCCACGACCTTGGCAGTGGAGTATCTCTTTGCCCATTTTGCCTAGACCATTTTAAGCCCCCATGTCTTCGATGTGTCTCTCTCCTCGACGTTTGTGCCGAGGCGCCTGCTTCTCTAGAGTTGCGAGAGGGGTGAATGGGAGACCGAAGAGGCTAGTCCTGAGTTGTGCAGGCAGATCTAGAAGAATTCTAGGTCGCGCTCCCCTAGGAAGAGAAGCACAACCGGGGCCCGACGATCCCACTGATGAGATGCTAGGAATGGAAAGCCCCAATCCACGTGATAGCGGCTACTTTGGAAGAGTTACCTTGAAGAACGATGGCTGCTATGATCTTGACGAGTTCGGCTTTTCTAAGCATTATGAGGAGGAGCGTTTGGGGCGGCCACGGAAGCGGAAGCGTAGGTCGAGGCGCGTATCGATGTTGAGGACCCATTTGCTACAGTAGTCTAAGAGCTTGGCAACTAAGAGATGCGATCCAAACTCACTTTTGAGGACCAGCCTTGTCTACCAGAGCTTTCAAATATCAGACTACTTTTTACCCAGAGACATGACAATCTTTGATGAATTCACCAATTTTTGAGATCAATCCTGGGTATTTCGACAACTCGAGGTACTCTTGTCGCGACTCCAGCATCAATTGGATGGTTTTGACCGTGGTCGTCATCATGTTCACTGCATGGTGGCCGTCGGTGGTTGGATTGTGAGCCAGATAATAACGTAACCCGGAATCCAATTCCTCACAGCTGTTGTCTACGGGGGTACTATGCGATGAGAATAGCTGCAATGATGCCAATCACGATTAAACAGTCGATGCCAGTTTATCGAAACCTCAAATATCTCGGCGAAGATCGATGCCTACACAACGCTATCTACTGGATCCATTTCTCCATGCTGGTTTCAAGGAGCTCTTGCACTTCGCTTTCTTCCAGAACATGTTCCGGTCCCGTAATATCTATCGCACTATCCATCGCCACGCAGTTTCCTGCTTTAACACTCTCCAGACTTAAAAGAGTCAGAACGCACCACGAGGCCCAAACATCTCTGGGCAGAGATACAGGGTATTGTCCATCTTTCCCCCAGCGCGCTGCTTCAGACTGACCCAGGCATGCATACCCCGCCCGTCACTCAAAGGCCTCCGCTGGGCAGCAGCCAACACCATGGCATATCTCTCCCTCGCCGCGACCGATGCGCCTACATCGATCAAATATCCATCGACCCTTCTCTTTACCTCAGCATCATCCGCCGCATAAGCATCGACAGGGAAGTGCACTGTTCCTACCGGTCGCTCACCAGTCTTTCCTGAGAAGGCAAAGCAAGAAATCAGAGACTTCCTTCCGTTCGAGCTGTTGTCCCGACCAAATTCATCCCCAGCCATGGCGGCAAAGAAGCGCTGAATCTCAAAGGCGTCGGCGTCAGGACATATGCTGGCATGTTTCTGCGCGACTTCAGCCACGACGGCTCGGGACGTGGCATCGGCTCCGCCATGCGCAATGTACACCTTCACACGGGCCTCCTCAGTGTTGGACGCCAAGTCCAGCGAAAAATAAATCACACGGTCATTGGGACCAAGAAGCCCTTCTATCAACCGCCACCCCGTATCCAAGCCGAGCCGAGAGAAAGCCTCTCGGGCTGTTTGGGTAGCATTTTCTTTTCCCGCGGCACATGGGTCAAGGTAGATCTTCCATTGCGGTCCTTTGCTCGTTGACCAAGCACAGCTGTGCCAGGCTGCCAACTTCATTTCTGTGGGGGAGGATGGGGGCAAAAAGAGATCACGGATCGCATCGAAGCGTTCGAGTGAGACAATGGAAGGATAGCTCTTCCTAATATCTTGGTTGACGCGTAGTGCAGCCTCGACAAGATGTGCCCAGCTGTTCCCAAGAGGTTGGGCTTCGGTCAAGAAGCGCAACTCGGCTTTCCCGGTACCCTGATCGATGGAAACCGAGTATTCGACCGCGGATCCGTCGTTGCTGACGCCGGACGTCCACCGTGTCGTGTCGAGTTGTTTTGGAACCGCCATCTTACCCCATTCACCAGTCACAAGGGCAAGGGCTTGGGTCAACTCCTCCGCGGCGGCAGCGTCTTGTCCAGTTGCGGTGGAGAGATGCCTCAGCTGCCTGCTTGCTTCGCCGAGAAAGCTGTCATTGATAGCTTGATCTACCGCAACTGGCTTCAAGCCTGCTGAGAAGTGGCGAAGTTTCATGTGCTTGCCGCGAGTGATGACAGCATTGGGGACCGTGTGCCTTCGCTCATACAAGTCCCTGATAGCTGCCACAGTGTAGTCGATGTGCTCATCAGAATACACGTGACGTGGTACGGCAAAGCGGACGAGATTGGGAATCTTGGAACGCTCCTCGATCGGCTTGAGATCATACGCCCAACCGAATGGGCCGGCCTCGGCAGCACGGATGCCGTATTTCTTGATCAGCTCAAGCGTGAAGCCAACGGCGGCAAAGTCCTCGAGCTTCCTGTTGCACCCGAAGAAGAATTGGTCCATGTCAAGGTAGACCGCGTGACCGCCAGGGGGAGACAGCACTGCGACGCCATTTGCCTGGAGCTTCTGGGCAAATGATTGGACCTGTGTGATGCGGTGGCAAAGGTAGGCTTGGTCGGTGACTTGATACAGACCAGCCGAGGCTGCCATGAGGTCACGGCCGCTCACTGAAGAGACAGCGTGTTAGTATTACTACCCGGAGACATAATGACAGATGCAACGTACTGCCGCCATAGGAGTCATTCCCATAACATAGGATCTGCCTCTCCTTAAGCAACATCCCAATGCCCTCGTATCTCTGTGCAAACAGACCTTGGTCACGGAAGCACAGCACACCGCCCATGTTCGCAAGCCCGTCCTTCTTCAAGCTGATGGTGAATCCCTCAGCATATGAAAACATCTCCTGAACGATGTCGGCAATGCTTTTGTCTGCATATCCATCTTCATATCTCTGGATGAAGTAGGCATTCTCCGCAAACCGACAAGCGTCCAGGAACAATGGTATCGAATGGAATTTGGCCAGAGAAGCGGCACCGCGAATATTCGCCATCGAAACAGGCTGTGCAGCGGCCCAGTTGTTTGTGATTGTCACCAAGATCATGCTGACCTTCCCGGGGTTCGCTTCCAGGTAGGCCCTGGTGGCGGCCAGGTCCAAATTCCCCTTGAAGTTGTTCTTGACACCAATCAAAGCCGATGGGAACGGATCCGTCAAGCCCGGCTGCGTGAAGGTCTGAAGGTTAAAGCCCGCAACAGCGGCGTTTGCCCCCGTCGTGTCAAAGAACCCGTTGCTGATGATGGCAGCGGGCTTGCCATGCTCAGGATGCGAGCCGTACCCTTCTGCAATCATGGCGCTCATGGTGGAGAAGAGGAGGGTTTCGGCGCAACGCCCCTGCGGCAGGATGAAGAAGTTGGGGTGCTCGAGCTGATGGCGGCCACCATTCACGAAGCCCCCTTTGGAGGATACGAGTAGCTTGGTCTGGTAAAACGCAACATCGGTCTTACCTGCCAGCACCTTATCCATGACGTTGTGTCGATTGGTGCCACGCTCAAAGATATCGCGGAAGGCGTCCAGCAGGCAGTAATAACCCCAGTTACGACCGTAGCTTTCGTCCCCTCTCACCACTTCATCATCAGGTCAGTCACAGTGGCTTTGCCAGCTGTATTCGGAATGGGAGGATTCGCTTACAAGCTGCCCATTGGACATCAGTCATAGCCGAGGTGCCAGAGTCTGACAGAAAGTCACAAGTAAGGAGCCCAGCGGGGAAGGCAAAAACATTGTACTCAACATCCTCCAGAATCTTCTCACGTTCCTCTGCTGAGGCTGAGGGGAGAGATCTGACAACAAGGGCGGCATGTGCCGGTGGACGCGGGACAGAAGTCGCCATGGTGGCAGCAGCTGGAAAGGCCTTGACGGAACTGAAACGGCTACGTTGGACAACAGACATACGACCACCTTTTAAGTCTGTTTTGACTGTGTCTGGATTGTCTTCTCACTACTGCTATGCAAAGAGCCGTCATCTTCGGACTTTGCCCATCTCCAGTATACATCTGCTGCCGTACAACGGGGCCATTTCGTGCGAGCCGAGACGGTGGGATGTAATATTGCTGACCGGCATCATCCTCAATTTCATCATAGCCTCAAAAGTCGGAGACTGCTCGGGAAGGCAAGAGTAGGAGATAAAGCTAAAGCGGGACTAGAACCCGACGGGATACGAACCAGGACGGACTGATATTGCAAGCTGTATCTCCCAGCAAATACCGTGCTTGGTTCTTGACATTCTACAGACGATAGGTTCTTGGGCCTGCATCTGTTGTGTTCCACAGTACTTCCCTATCAGGGATGTTTCCGACTGCTTGTGCTACGGGTATAAGCTGTTTTAGGTGTAGGCTGTACATCACAAGCCCGAAGAGATGCAGCTTTCTTACTCTCCTCGCACTTGTCACGCACCTCGGACGAACCTGAACACCGCGATCTTACCGACCAAGGGTGAATTTTCTAGCTTCAATTTCGTGATGGATGTGTTGACCGCTTCTCTGTTGTGGTTAGGTTGTAACGCAATTGACACATCTGCGTTGGAGTTGAACTCAAGAGACAATGCTGGGTTCCGCGTTGACTTATTGTCTAAGGTGCTTATCACGACTACTTACCCAAGGCTTGTATTTATGTCAACTTCTGTTATCTCCCAATAGTACATCATCCGAGCTCTACATATCATTTGGCCAGACTCGATCTGAGCTTCAATGTCATCTATCCGCTCGAAGACCAACCAGATAGCTCGAACGACCAATCCCCGAAAGACTGCCCGTTCTTTTTCACCCAATAACTGATCCAGGAGGATGCATAGAGACTTGTCCTATATTTTGCCAGTCATTTGGCCCGCCGCGGCTCTAGCGACCGGAGAGCCTGATGTTTTCCATACCTAAGGATGGGATGAACCAGAGGTCTCCCGATTGCATGGTTACAGTGCTTGTTGTTTATTCCCGCGTAATGCTTTCACGGTGACGCTATGGTGGTTGAACGGGATCTGACGCTGTAGATCAATGGGATAGCTCGGTCCGCTCAGATTGAGTGTGAAAAGTTTGAATTTACTGTGTACAATGCAGGTTGGTGCTGACATGGCTGCAATGTCATCAACCAGGCCAGTCGAGGTTGACGGAACATTTTTTATCCAACTATTCACCACTTGTTGGAGGTTGGGAACTTGTTGGCTGAGAGCCTGATGGATTCATGTCAAGAAAACGAATTACCAACGACCTGCTGCATAATCACGTTGCTCGGTCAGGCACCAAAGTGATATGGGATGGTAGTTTCCCCCCCTCCCCCTTGAAATACCTCCCAGATCAACCGCCACCGCCACCGTTCCACCTGCTAGACGACATCAAATGTCTTCCCTACATGTTTGGACAACGGCCACCGCCGTCATCGTGTCTCTTCTTCTCCTCACCAGGGCAATCACCTCCAAAAAAACGTCCAAATTCTCCTCCCTCCCATTACCACCCGGCCCACCTCCCCTTCCCATCATTGGCAACCTCCACCAAGCACCCAAAACCCACCCATGGTTCCAATTCCACACCTGGGCCAAAACCTACGGCCCCGTCCTCCACCTCAACATGGCCGGCCAGCACGTCATCGTCCTCAGCACTAACAAAGCAGCCCACGACCTCCTCGCCAGACAAGGTGCCACCTTCTCGAACAGACCTCACTTTGTCGTCGCGCACGAGCTGGCCCTCCAGGGAATGCACATGCTCCTCCGACCATACGACCAACGCTTCAAACTCCACCAAAAGCTCGAGAGCCCCGTGCTGGGCGAACGAGCGGCAAAGGCCTACGTCAAGATCCAAGACTTGGAGTCGAAACAGCTCCTCGTTGACCTTTTACGTGGGGGTGGGAAACCAATCAACCCCCACGACGAAATAGAGCGCATGACCGCCAGCGTGATCTACACCCTCTTTTACGGGCAGAGGGTCCGCGAGGTGAATGATGCCATCCTGCTTCAGGCTCACGCTGTAAACCACGAGTTCGACCAGCTGGCGCAGGTGGGAAAGTATCTGGTTGATTCGTTCCCTGTGCTGAACCGGCTGCCGGGGTTTTTGGCTCCTTGGAAGGCGGAGGCGGCGGAGCACTGGGGGAAACAACGGGCCATTCACGTGGGGAATTTGGAGAGAGGGTTGTATGGGAGGAGCTGGAATGTTGCGCGGCAGATGAAGAGGGCGGTTAATGGGATGGGGAAGGTTGTTATGTCTGTGGATGAGTTAGCGTTGGATATTGGGATTATGGCTGATGCTGCGCTTGATGCGAGCACGGAGACGATCATGTGGTTTGTTTTGGCTTGTGTTACTGAGGGCCATAGGGGGTGGGTTGACAAGGCACAGGGGGACTTGGATCGGGTTGTTGGACGGGGGCGGTTGCCCAGCTTTGATGACCGGGCTGGGTTGCCGTATGTTACTGCTGCTGTGAACGAGTTGATGCGGTGGCGGCCAGCGGGCGCGGCGGGGGTGCCGCATTTTACCAAGGTGGAGAGCAGCTATGAGGGTTGGCGGATTCCTGCCAACTCGGTGGTGATTCCGAATCATTGGGCGATTACACGGGAGGAGGCTGTGTTTGGCCCGGATGTGGAAGCGTTTGTGCCGGAGCGGTGGTTGGGAGAGGAGCTTCCCATCGTTGGGTTTGGGTATGGACGCCGGATATGCCCCGGCCGGCATGTTGCGCGGAATGGCTTGTGGATAGCGGTGGCACGGCTGTTGTGGGCTTTTGATATCATGCCTGAGTTGAATGAGTTGGGTGCGCCGGTGGACGTGGATACAAAAGGCACTGATGGACTGGTTACGAAAGCATTGCCTTTCAAGGCTCGGTTTGTTCCCAGGGGGAATTGGGTGAGGGATGTTGTGTCGAGGGAATGTGACACCTGGGGCGTGGACCATCATGACGTCCTCGATCAGATTGGACGTGAAGTCTTTAATTAAGTTGTGTTTTAAGGTCAAACTGTGATGAAAGATTTTCAGGTACTAAATAATCCAGAGGTAAAGTGCGCGTAGTTATAGGCGCCAGCATACAGATATTCCCCAACTCCCGGCGTCATGTTGATGTTACCTAAGGCCGAAGAAGTTACACTTTTATCATGCCCTTCAACTAACCGCAACATGAAAGTACGTAGGTATCCATCCTAACACGTCTCCAGGTTTATGCCATGAATGCTCTGACGAGGACAGAGCCCTCACGTAGTGGTGGTAAGGTATGCCGTACAACTCGGTATTGGGAATGTGTGGCCAGAAAAGGGTTCAGATTACTAGGTAGTTGCAGGTACTTTATTGAGTAAGCTCAGACTAGAGACAATGCAAGCTGGACTGACACCTGATAATCTTGGGGTAACGGACAGAAGAATCTCAGACTATAAAGTGAAGAAGCTTGGACTGAGACCAAGGGTTAACTCGACAATCCGTTGATCCATTTACGGTAGATTGGTTTTCAATGTGAGGCTTCTGCCAAGTATTTCCCTATAAAAGGTCCCGGATTATTTGTGTTTTCGAGACCGCTAACACTGCCGCGCATCACGGTGTGAGTGCGTCAAAGTTGGCCGAGAGGGGTTTTAGGCCCATGGACTTGGAGGATAGGTACATCAGGTACCTTATATATCATCAAAGAATATCTCATGGCCGAATGCTGCAATGTCGTTAGAGGGCGGTTCAAGGGAGACTCGCTTGACAGTCCTGGTATCAAATTTCCTTCTCTGATGCCACCCTATAAAGGCATATATCTCCGTGGTGCGTAGCACCGGTTACGAGCTAACTTACCTAGTCACCTACCTTATCTTGTTTACCTATTATTTCCTGGCGTTGTAGAAGAAGCAATAACGACAATCAAAAATCACCCTCAGAGTCAGGATTAACCTATATATACACTGTACAGGGGGGAGCGTTGGAAAGACGTTGACGGCGTTGAACTACATCCATGAAAACCGACACAACCACGGCATTATAAGGTAGTTGGCATGTTGTTGGGTGCGGTGTGCCAAGAGAGGCAAAATCCGAGTCGTATTGCCAAGCATCAGCATTGCCTAAACAAAGTTACTCGTAATTCCAGCCAACGACACCTCAAGACCCACTCCCAATGGCAGCAACGTGAAGATCAACCACCAATCGCCGGTTTCCAAGCCTTACTAGCTAGCGGGTAGCCTTGGTGAGATGCGAGGCAGTGCGAAACCTGAACATCACGGGCTTTAAAGACTGACAGGATGCACTCCAAACACGTCAGTCATTCTTCATTCTCTCCAAACGCCCATCACTGACAATCATGCGTCAAGAAATCCTTCTGTATCTTCTCGCGGGCTTAACCGCCCGCGCAGAGTTGTTCCATCGCCAGCAACAACCTCCCGATGAAACCCCCAGCCCCATCCCCCGCCCAACAGGCACCAGCAACTCCTCCTCCCCTAACTTGACCCCCTACAAGATCGACTACTTCCACCTAGGCATGGAATACGCCGCGCTCGACCTCTGCGGCCCAGACCCCTACGCTATCAAAGACGCCGGAAGGATCAACCCCAGTTACTGTCTCGTTGACCGATACTGGGCTTTCATGCCCGACCTCACTGAGCTCAACTCAACAGAGACATTTGACTACGTCAACAGTAATTGGACCTCCAGCTCCGTCCAGTTCAGCCTGCGCGCGCTGTACACTGGTATTTTTGCCCGTGGGATTCTACCGGAAGCACTCCGCGACTGGGCAAGCCAGGACCCGCTGGCTCTTCTGGGGATGGGGAATCTCTCCGACGATGACAAACGCGCCATTGGAGAGCTGGTGGCTCGAGAGAGGGCGAACGGAACAAAGACGATTTCTCCTCCAGAGGATATGAGATCCTCCCGAGCAGCGGAGGTGACGGCGCAGATGCTGGCACTGGAGAGCTGGGACCGGCATCGGCGTTCGGCATTGTCGAGTGTCACCCCAGCGCCGACGGCAGCGTTTGCCCTCGGGGCGGAGGACAAGAAGGAGGTGTTTTTGGTTTTGTCGTCGGCGTTGCCGCAGGTGTTTGGAAAGTTGGGCGGGCCGAGGAATGAGACGGAGAAGGGGAGGGATCCGAAATCGATGGGGATTACTGAGACTTATTTGAAGTCGCCGTTTGTTCCAGGGGGGCCGAACGCGAGGGTGTTGTGGTATACTGCTTTGACACCAGAGGAGTTGTCTGGTGCTGTGGGACTGCGCGCGTTTGCCAGTTGGGGGCTTTGGATGGGGATTTGGGGGTTGATGGGATTCGTGGCTGTGTTGTGAGCTGAGTTGACGTATTTGTGATTAAGTGTATGTCGAAAACAATTATAGACACTTGACGTTTTGATTGGCGGCAGCTTTGTTTCTGCGGACTATATGGAGCCCCGCGTCTGCTCGATTCT
Source organism: Podospora pseudoanserina (assembly GCF_035222485.1). Lineage (NCBI taxonomy): Eukaryota > Fungi > Ascomycota > Sordariomycetes > Sordariales > Podosporaceae > Podospora > Podospora pseudoanserina. The sequence goes on from NC_085923.1 coordinate 347,805, forward strand.
TTGCCGCTGAGCGATATTAGCCAGGTTTTTGCCTTTCTCGGATCCGACATCAAGTAGCGTATATGGGATCATTGGCAGGACATGGGTTTCCGCCAGCAAATGTCTGGCCTGAGCGGTGTCTAGAAGGGTCCCTGATGTAATGACCTCGTTGTACCCTTGTTGGCCACCGTCAAAGGATCTCATGCTCCATGCTGCTCAAGCAGAGGTGCAGTTCGGTTCCGCGATGTGTGCATTTGACCGGGAAACTACCTCTAGACCAGACCATTGATAGGTATATAATGATGCTTCCTCCTCTTCGTTGACAGACTTCCATTCACAATCATCGCAGACACACTCCCACCTGCAGTAACATTACCTACCAACCAAAACACCACACATCACTTCCACAGCCACAGAATGAAGTTCACCACCATGGTCATGGCCGCCCCTCGCGCGCCCCCTCCCTCCGGCGGCTTCCATCCCGAGTCTGTCTCCAGCACCGGCATCCCCCTGGCCAAGCGCTTCAACCACACCCCCAACCCGTCCAAGTCCAACCTCTGCAGAGAGGCCAACCCCCAATACCACACCAGCGAACCTTCCCCCAAGGCCTCGGACTGCTGGGAGATCCCCACCGAGTCCTCCCCCACCAACATTCCCGGTTACTGGACCCTCAATTCTACCGAGGCCGGCTCCGGTTAGCGGTACAGCCTCGGCACCTTTGGTACCTGCGAGTTCAAGGTTCGCGGCAAGGAGAGGAAGCAGCTAGATTCTGGGACGTACGATGTCAAGTTTTATATCGATGCCCACACCAGACAGGGGTATGATGAGGAGGGGCGGATTGAGGTTGCGAGCCCGGTTACGTGTGACGGGGTTGTGGATGCTGAGTGGGCTGTTGCTCATGTTTGAGGAAGGGCGGAAGAGGATATAAGGGCAACTGAGAGAGGTCCTGCTGGGAATTTAACATTCATGGCTTTTTGGGAGCAAGAGCAAGAACTGGAAGATAGAGAGATAGAATTGGCTGGATCAAAGGAGATGCGAAACAATGGAAAGATTTGGCATGAAACGAATGTTTGAACTGCTTTGATCGGCAAAGCCATTTTGTGATAGCTGTGATCCTGTCATCTGAAAAGTCAGTGGCACTGTCAGCCCAAGCCGTTCTTTCCATGTTGGGTGCCAAGGCCAGCTGAGATGGAAGGTACCACACCTCAACAGCAGAGAGAGTCGCTCTTTCCCTCCTGCTGCTTAGCAACACCAAACACATGGTCTTGATCCTGTGATATGATGTCGTCATCAAAGCTGCAGTATGAAGACCTCGATCAGCAGGACCACTCCATCCGTCTTTTGCGCCTCCTCCCAGGACGATGGCTCGACAACATCTACTGCGAACTGCAAACCGTCTCGCTCGACGACAACCCCGCATACCACGCTCTTTCCTACGTCTGGGGTAACCCTCAAGACACAGGCCTCATCACCGTGGATGGTTCACCATTCCAAGCCACCAAGAACCTGATTACTGCCCTGCGGCGGCTGAGATCCACTATCGACACCAAGGTGTTCTGGGTGGATGCCGTGTGCATCAACCAGCTAGACACGAACGAGAAAACAAGTCAGCTAGGGCTGATGGCTAGAATATACAAGAGTGCAGCAGACGTACAGGTTTTCTTGGGCGAGAGTGGTGTTCTCGACCTCATACCGCACGAGCAACAGGCGCTGTGGGATGATCCGCCGCGGACGCACTGGGTTCGGGATGCCACTATGTTAATTCACACAGAGCATCCGCCGCATGAAGACGGGGTGGGTTTCTACCACCAGCCTTTTTTTGCTTAGAGCCATGTGCTAAAAGTTTTAGGAAACCTTAGTTGGACTCTCGAGGTGTCATAATCGACTGGGGAACATACCTCCGTTTGCCAAGCTCACCGGAACAACCTGGCTATAAACCCGCCTCGAGAGAGGTCCCTATGTGGGCTATAGTTCGTACATACCTGCAGTATATTACTGCTAGCTCGCACTCTACTAACACATCGGGGATAGTTGGATCCATCAAATGGCCTGAATGCCGCAGATCAGCACAGGGTCGACCAGTTCTTCGCGAGACAGCAGGATCCCATGCATGGCCGCGATGAAGAGCTGCCACCGCTCGAAAGGTTACGACATAACCAGTCTGGTGCCTTTGCCATGATGAAGATGCTCTCAAATGGGAGATGTCTGAAGGTGTGTTGCCAGGGCCCTCTGGACTCATCAGCCTGGCAAGGCGCTCTCAATGTAATTGCCCATCTCGTCAGCCTACCGTGGTGGTCACGAGCTTGGGTCTTGCAAGAAGCCATCTTACCCCAACGGGATGTTCTCGCCATCTACGGCGAGATCGTCGTTCCCATGGGTCTTATTGAAGATTCCGGAGCCGTTCTTCCACGCCACTATGCACGCGGTGATTGCTGCAAGCGCTTTTGGAACTCACTGCCTCAGGCCCAGAAAGCAACCCTCGAAAAGTTTGCCAACACCATGGGCCAGCTAGAGGGCATCAGACAGACATTGAACATGCTGAAGATGAAGCAAATTGAAATGCTCAAATATCTGATAGACAAGACGCGTTTTAAAGAGGCTACCGACCCGCGCGACAAGATTTACGGCCTGTTGGGCCTTCTCAGCAACTGCGATGAACCCATCGACTTGATTCCCGATTACCACCTCTCCGCAAACGACCTCTACACCAAGGTGGCAATGCAAATGATCAGCTACACCAGAAGCCTCTCCATTCTCCACCACCATGAGTTTCGCTCCTCCCCTTTGTGTTCAGAGTTACCATCATGGGTGCCATGCTGGGGCCCAACCTACGGCTCCCTCACCCCCTTTCAAATCGGAGAACGCACTGCCAACTTCTTGGCTTGCCCCCCTGGGCCAGGCAGGATCCCTCATCTTGCCATCGACACTCCTTGCCCCAATGCTTTGGTTGTGCAAGGGAGATTCATCTCGAAAGTCTCTGCCGTCACGACTCCCGCTTCCAAAGAAACGACAAGTTTATTCATAGACTTGCTGACCTTCCTCCAGACTTTCTTCGACATTGACCCGTTCTCTCTCCACCTAATAACCCAAGAACCAGAAGAGGATGCTCTAGCCCGCACGCTTCTGTCGGACCAAGTCTTTGAGGTACGATATGAGTTGAAGGCTGGACAAGTAGTGTTCAGCAGAGCCTACGCTGGGGATATCCAGATGTTTCGTCTCGCTCGTCAGATCTTGATGGCGCAGAAGATGGGACAGACTTTGGTGCTCATCTTGCCAAACGGCACGGTCATGGATGACGAGGCAAAGGCACATGTGGTGATGCATGCCGAGGAGAACTTCTGGTGTGCCAATGAGGGGAGGGTGTTTTTCCGAACAGAAGAGGGCCATTTTGGGTCTGGGCCGAGGGAAACAAATGTGGGGGATGAGGTTTGGGTTGTGTTGGGGAGTTTGGTGCCTCTGGTTTTGAGAAGGGCAACAGAGGGGGAGGAGGGTAGAAGGCTGGTGGGCTATGCATATGTTCATGGGATTATGGACGGGGAGGCTGCGCCTGGGGTGAATGGGGAGGGGAAGAGGGAGGTATATTTGGTGTAGCTCCACGCAGAGCTTGCTATCGCTTGACTTGGGGCCCGTTCCCAAGATCCTGACCAGCCATGTCCATGTGCCTGTGATGACTCCCCCGGACGCCGGGCAGAGGGGCGGTGGGTATCCATGATATGAGATTCCTGCAACAATACTCGCTGGTGACTGACAAGAAACAAAACCAGTAAACGCCGTCGTCCACCCATCCTTTTATGTACATCATATTACGTTGCCCAAGCCACCGTGGCCGTATCGTTGTCGATTTGGCCGAGTATTTCCCTCTACCGTGCATAATTCCCAGTCGCTTATCGTACAACTTGTTCGTGTCGTCCGGTTTTTCAAGTTTCGTCGTTCAAGATCAGAGATCGGGGTTTAAGCGGGACTAATGTTCAGAGTCAGCGACAGTTACCAAGAGAGAGAAGTGTTGGAATGATACTGACACAAGGAAGGCCTCGCCAAAGCCAGTGCTCAAAAGAGCAACAGCAAGACCAAAGATGGTGATGCTGCGGGTGATCTCGGCATTCTCAGAGTAGAAGAGAGCGTTGGTGGCAATGGTAAATGGGTTCATGGAGCCCTTCTTCGCGCGGCGGGGCACGGGGCCCTGGCCACCCATACCGATGTATTGACGGTTCATTTTGGCGGTGGTGATGTGTGGTTGTTGTTGAGAGAGTGACGGGCGCTGGGGGGAGTGCTGGTGGAATTGCCGTGTCCGGGGATGTGGAATCGAAATTTTGGCAGTGACGCAGGTGGTCCAAGAATTCGACACCAGCCACAGTCAATTGATGACCCCACCACTCAGTGTAGTGCGGGTGCACCAGCCACAGATACCCCGGAACATTGAGGCTGAGGCCAAGCCAAGCTCGTGACCCCCGCAGCTGACAGGGCTCCACCTGAGCTTCAGGCCCCTCACCTCACCCCACCAAGTCTCCTGACGACGACTCTGTCATTGTCCGCCACTATAAAGAATTGCGACGACGACCATACCAACCAATGCCACTACTACCTTCCTCACCATAAACACATTGACCAATCACGCTTTCCCAGCATTGAACACGAGTTACACAACAAACACTCCAATCTTCACAATCTTCACACACATACACACACAATCTGAGGATGTCTAACATCGACCAAACCGGGGGCGGCTTTCTCCCACCATCACCAGCTCCAACAGCGACCTCGACTGCCACCGCCAACACATTCAGCGGCAACGCCTCGCCATTACCACACCCTCGAGGCCACGCACTCAAAGCAGGCTCTGCCAAGGAGGACAAGATCCGTAACTACATCTCAGATCGCCTCGCCCACATCAACCGCCGTCTGGTCACCAAACCAGAAGAAGAGACCGACAACAACATCAAACCATACACCTCACTGGCTGACCTGTGTCAAACTGACCTCGATCCACTCATCAATATCATATGGCTATCCGGGACACGTACGTTGCATCACTCTCTGTCTTGCGTGGACCATTGCTGACTTTGACATAGCGGCCCTGCAAATACCATACCTGCTCAACATTGCTTCCGACTTCAATGACTGGCTGCAAACACCCACGTCCTTTTCAGTCGCACACAAGGCATCTTCACCAACCATATTCGGCACTTTGTCCAAACTGGACCATTGCTTTGCCAGTCTGCTTTGTGGCCGCGATTTCGTCACTTCTGAACCCCTTCCTGGCTTCTTCAACTCTGCATCGACGACCGGGGGCTCCGGAATGTCCAAGACAGATATGGTGAGACTCAAGAGCACGGTTCAGCAGACGAGAGTTGTTATCGTTGACGTCCTGGACAATGATGATGACGGGGAAACTAGCAGGGTGGAGGAACTTGATGATCAAGATGGAGAAGAGGGGGATGAGTATGATGGCGATGAGTGGGACGACCGTGAGAAAGAGCGCATGTTCATGGATGTGGCACGCGTTTATGAGAATACGCTGGTCAAACTGGGAGAGTTGCTTTTGGAGTAACTGTTTCGTTCAGCGCTCTAGCTCGCATACATTGCTAACTACCGACCCCTCTCCCAGAGGCAACCCACCACTCCGCCACTCCTCCTACCCCCAGCACAATCACCGCCGAGCCCCCTGGCTTAAGCATGTGCTATCCTAGTATGCCTCAATCTCAGCCAACTCACCCGCATCTCGGGGGATCTGGCACCTCCCAGTTCCGCACCGCGGCGGCTGGATTCGGCAAGTCTTGGTCGACTCGACGCAGATGGCATCAAGTCTCGTGCACGGCTCGAACCCGCCAATACAAACCTCGTTCACACACTTCTCGACGCCGTTGCAGTATCTGCCATCGTCACACTGGGCGTCGGACGAACAGAAATTGGCAGGCTTGTCGGGAAGCCAGAGATCGGGACTCCTCTCGCCCAAGATGGCAACCAACTCAACAATATCCTTCTTCAAGGTGAACGACCTCTCCCCATTGGCGTTCAGTCCGAGTGCCTGCGAGACCTTGGCCCTGAGAGCCTTCTCAAGCTCACCGCTGTAGGCGGTGTTAAGTGCTTGGGTCTTTTCCTCGATCACACTTTTGGCGAGCATCTCGACAAGGTTATCTAGAAGATCAAACGGAGTGGCGAGCAGCGTGCCGGCAGTAATATCGATAACCGACCGGAGGATGTCATTCCAAACTGCCTTGAGGGAGTCACCCTTGAAGAGGTGGGTTACTGCCTTGAGGATACTGGATGTGCTACCCAGGATGGCCGTGACAAGACCGTTAAGGAAGGACACCCCGCTGATGTTGAACTTGATGTTCGTGTCGCTGAGTTGGGCAGCAACCTTGGTGATGGGACGGATGGTGAGGATGTAGTTGCCTGCCGCATCGCGTTTGAGGGGGGCAGGTGCGAAGGTGAAGAGGATGGCAAGTTGAGCACGGGTGGCCAGAGAGCCAGCTGCGTTGAACGAGTCGGAACCAGCGCCGATGCACTTACCCAGGACCCGAGTCCCGAACTTTTGCTTGATATCGGCGCGCGCCCAAAGCTCGATGGGGAGGTCGGCGACGAAGATGCCGGGGTTGGATAGGGAGATGGGGTTGCCCGAGAACTTGATGCCGGCCTCGGCGAGGAGCTTGGCATTGGCTTGGGTGCCAGTGATCTCGGCCGTGACCGTGCAGGAATGGCCAGTGTCAATTTTGACGTTGGTGGGGTCGTTGTATTGGAAGAGAAGACCGCTTCGGTCAATCTTGATGTTGTTTGCAGCGAGCGCATCGTTCACCTTGGCGGCGACGACGCGGCAGAGTAGTTGAACAGTGGCATCGCCTTGTGAACACTCCAAGAAACCGATGAGGGGGTTGAGGAGGTCAGAAAGACGGACCGTGCCGCGGGGCTTGAGGGCGCGGAACTGATAGGGCTCGAGGGAGGTTTCTGTGCCGGTGGTAGCACGGGGCGCAGTGATTGCTGTGGCGGTTGTCAGCCCCAGAAGGGGAAGCAATGGAAGAAATCTCATTTTCAAGCTTCTACTTGAGCTGAGGATCTTGATGGGGCGGCGTTGTGTGTCCAAGAAAGGCAGTAGAAGAGAAGATCATGGTGGCATTTTATACCTGCCAGTGAGGTACATTGTGGACTGAGGCATTCATGACAGAGAAGTTCGCCGAACAACTCTTGTGTATGGTGCGATGCCATCGCGATGTCCGATGCTTCGCTTCATCATGGTATTGAACGTGTTGGTTTCCCACTCAGCTCAATCTCCCAAGGCCGATTTATAGTGCCATGTCTCGGCTGATATATTGCAATGGTATTGACTAGACAGCCGAGTGTAGCGCTGAACATGTGTGCACTTTAGAGCCCCGAACCGTTACCAGTTGCACAGCAGCTAGCCAATGGAAGGCTTTTCCAGCCGAGACCCCGCATAAAGTCAACATACAGAAAGGGGATGCAGTTCGATCTTTTGTCTTGCTTTGGAACACAATGGCAGCGAGGTGGAATTCGCCGAATATTGGTTTGGCACCCCAGAAATAAAAGACGGTACGGCTGGATCTTGGGTGTCATTTTTACGTTTATAACCAGAGACTGGGTTTTGCTTTGTCAGCAGTGACCAAGGGTACCCCTAGAAGTAGGTCGTCACATATGTTAAGTCGTTTGAGAGGTCCGACTGAGTGATCATGACTTGAAACTGCAAGACTTATCACGAGGCTCTCTCCAATGACAAACAATTCCGGAACCAAATAGGTGCTGTTCGGCCTCAATACTCTCACCCGGGATCCGACCAAACTTTTGAGTGACTTAACACGATTGACCCCTGCATTTTCAGGCACACCAGGCACCAATCGCTGTGCCCCAATGCCTGCCTAGAGCAAAAGGGGCGGTTGCTAACAATATGCCACTACAGTTCAGCCGGAAGTTGTTAGTGCGAATCATGCCAAAATCAACACCGCTTACACAAGATCCACGCCGACGGAGAGGTGGAAATCCATCAAGTAGGTATTTAATACCGTAACATGACGCTATAGATCAAGCAACGGCTTTGTGACAAGACATACATTTCAGAATGTTGGCACTGGAAAACTTCAAAACCGACACAATCGAGAATGTATTTCAGCGATGCATTCTCATCACTGGAACAACAGCTGCAGCTATCGATCACATCCTGCTCAAAGCCGAGTCTCGAAGGGGCAGGCCTGACCAGCCGGCACAGCCATGGCCAGTTTCCAACGGCCACTTCAAGGCTTTAGCCCTCCTCACCCCTGGCCTCAATACTATCAGCGTCATCTCCGGAAACGACGGTGATGACAAGATCGAACTCCGCATACGGTACCTCCCCTTGACCAAGACGCCACCGCTGCACCTGGCTATCCTGATAGCCAAAGACTCGCCTTTGTCCATCGACTGTCCTCCTGTCAAATTTGGCGCCTTGAGCAGCACCCACTCCAGCCTCGATGCCGCCATCGCCAAGTTCCGCGTCACAGCCCTGATGTGGCAGGCGCTAGTTCCAGAAGAGATGCAAAAGGCAGATCCCGGCCGCCGCTCGTTTTGCTTGGAGGAGGAGAGGGGGGTGGATACGCTCACCCGAGATCAGGTCCAAAACTCTTTCACCTCACCCAAAGAGGCGATGGGCTTGGTCCCGCGTGTGCACCTTGTCCGTGCTAGCAGGACAGTGGCGGAAATTCGTGCCATGGATGGGCCACAACTGGAAGACGCGTTTGTCGAAGCCCTCAAGATCTGCGGCGGACCGTTCGTTGCCAGAAACAAACCTGTTGTTGCCGGCCTCATTCTAGATTCCCACTTTGACACGAAGCGGAAACGGGTCCTGGGGCATGCAGCAAGAGGGAGATACGACCCGGATGGTCTGTCGCTTGCCATGTTCGGAAGTCACCTCACGTACGCTTGGCCCAGGTTCATGGATGAGATCCCCGATTGCTTGCTGGATACCAAACCATCTGGCGATTCAGTAGACGGCCGGTCTTGCTCCCCCTTGTGGCAAACCTGCGCCGTGGGCCAGCGAGACTTTTTCTATCAGGCCCTGTCGGCATTTGGCGCCAAGACTGAACATTCCAGGCGGGTGGATGATATCGCTGAGTGGCCCATGGCCTTCCTCGGGTCTTGTCATGGCCAAAAGCATGCCGGATGTCAACGTCTGTCGGATCGCGCCTGGGATGTTTCCGTCTACGGTCACCTCCGCGATCTGCTCTTCCTTCGCGCCTCCCGACCTCACTTCCGCGTCCCGGGCGATAAAGGCACCCTCTTTTGCCTCGACCCGCCTGTCATTGAGATATCTGGCACGTTTGAGAAAGCTGTTGTCACGATTTCGTCCACCACGGGGATCAAGCACTTCAGCACGGAGCAAGGGCCATGGCCTTCGGCCTCGTTTGTAAAGTGTAGCCCTGGCCTGTGGAAAGCGGTGCTTGACAAGGAGTTTATTGCGAGAAGCGTGCACAAGACATGGGGCATAAAGGTTCTGGCGGGGAATGGGCTGGAGACAGAGGTGCAGAATATTTGGGCATATTTACACCCCGTCACGTTTTTCACCCTCCCGGGGCGGAGGGGCATTACCATTGAGAAGAAGAGTGTTGGTCCGCGGGGTGGTGCTCCTGTTTCGGGATCAACAGGCTGGACGGCGATGTTGAAGAAGAAAGACTCGGATGGGAAGGTGGTGAGGGCTACAAAGTTGGCGCTGCATGTTGGTGATGCGCTTGACGGTGCCATGTTGTATTATTCTGACGGGACGTTCGTGACATGTGGGCAACCAGGGAAAATACCCGGTGGTCACCAAAGAAGGTGTATTGGTCTCAGAAAGGGGGTGGAGATCAAATGTGTAGCTGTGACAAGAATGGAGACGACCAGGTGGCCTTTGATTGGGCTGAGGGTGTGGATGGGTGATGGGAGGGGGATGGGTGCGCTGAACGCACGGCTTCATGGAGGGAAGAATACCGAATTTCTTGTCCCGGGGAAGGGGAGGAGGATTGTTGGTTTTTTTGGACGGCATGGAGGGGTGGGGGGGTTGTGTAGTGAGTTTGGGATTATCACTGCGCCGGAGGGGGTGAGGTTGCCGGAGGAGGTGTATGATGAAACGAAGTGGGAGGTGGTAGATGGGGAGGAACAGATGGGAGACGATAGGAAGAGGGAGGCTGAAAAGGAGGGCGAGGATGGAGGTCGTCGGGCAAAGAGAAGAAAGGCCGAGGTGAGTGAATCATGTTTTGAGATAGGCGTGAGTTGAATGATAACCTTTTTATGATGACAGGACTCGATGGTACTTGAAAGTAACACCATGAAGCTGGATAACGGCCGGGATTCAAGCAGTGACGAGGAAGGAGAGAATGACGTTGCGGATGATGCCGACTTTGGGTATGATGATTTCTGGAGGTCCAATGCGTTCAAGGAGTTATATGAGGGCAAGGGATATGTAAGTACTAGTTGCAACATGTAATTCTAACTCCATGTAAAGCCGGTTAGCAGGATAAGGGAGGGGGATACGGTTTGATGAGGTCTTTGCAGGATTTGGATCGGGCTACGTCGGGGATGGGGGCGTTGGGGGGTGGACTAATGGGACTGTTGCTGCTGGCGGGGAGGAGTTGAGTGATGGCTTTTGTGCTGGTGGTGGTCTGAGTTTGCTTCAAGAAGATACCAGGAAACCTAACTACCTAATCCAATACCGCATCCACATTCCTTGAGCCCTGTCCCGAAATTTCACAGCATTCCGTAGAGTCAGCAGTATTGCACTGTCCACCATCATCACGGCACCAGCAGCTGTCTACCCTGTGGGCGCTGAGCCGGCGAGGTCAGGTAAGACCCAACCAAGCGTAAACAGCACCGGTGAAGATAAAAGCGAGAAAATAGGCAGGACAGTAAAGAGAAGTGTCCCCCGCAAGCCGTTGTGGCGGACATCGGGATCTCCGAATTATGAACCCTAAAGAAACCCACACGCACACATGAAAGGTGACTGTGACCCCGAAGACAGTCCAGGCAATCCTTTCATCTAGCCCCAGTGAGCCCCGGGTCCAGATAATCGGAATTGATACCACTGGCAGGGTGGCAAAAAGTACGAGTGCTGCGCCGCGCTTGCCTTCTTTCTTATAGCGTATGCCGTCCTGTTTATAACGCATATCATCAATCCATTGGAGTAGAAAGAGTCCGGGGCAGTAAAGTGGCTTTAAGATAGCTGTGATGAAGGCAGTTTTATGGGCGTTAGCCTCGTTACCTCGATACTGCGGGTAGAGTGCTATAACACAACTGATCCACTTCTCTTTGATGTAAATCCACAGCCGACTGCTAAACAACTAGCGAATAGTGTATCCCACAAGCATCATACTAAGAGCTGTTATGGCCCAACTACATAGAGGGACCCCTCCTTGGAACTCCTTTGAAGAGTAACATAATGATCAGCCTGGTATCACTCTTAAGTTTGAGAAAAGAGGTTGGAAGGCTACATACCAACATTTCCATCCCAAAAGCTGAAGTTGAAAAGCTCAAAGGAATAAAGAGAAAGGCAAGTTCCGTAAGTCTCCACATTGCTTTTGCTTCGTGAAGCTGGAGTTGTCTTTCTGTGAGAGCGATTCGGGATTCAAATGTCGCTTGGGTTTTCACCATTTGTGTTCTGAACTCGTTGGCAATTTGAAACATTTGGCTGAGCTTTCTCGAGGAGGTAGATGATATTTTGAAGTTATCAGTCAGGTTGACCGAGAGCCCTCTGTAGAACTTGAACAGCCCATGTGGCGCAGTTGATGCTTGGCATAAGGGTACTGTGACCGATCTCCGCTAAAGTGTATCGAGGCTCGAAAATGCCATTTCGAGTGTACGCAGAGTGTGGCGTAGAATAGGATCAATCTCGCGCAAGTTTTCTAAGAAGTGTTCCCAATTTCTGGACCGCAGGTTCTCCTCCACGCTCGCTGGGTTGCTCATTCCCTGTCTAATATTTTCTATTAGTATGTGGCTTCTTGATGCAAGCACAATTAAGTCTTGTTGGAACAGCTCAAGTATCGACCAAATGACGAGCTGTGGCGGAAAGCCAGCAGACGTGGCATCCTCATGATGTCGGCATATGGAATCCACATCTCGTCAAGGGACCATTTGTTTTGTGAATTACTGGATGCGATGCCGCTGTCAGTGGGTCGTCTTGTGCTGACAAGTCTTTGTTCAAACACCTGTTCTGTATCCTGGCCTAGCAGTTTCCGCCAGGTGCGAGTCAAAGTGTACGCATCGATGAGGATAATGACTGTTGGGTAGCAATAAGCAACTGAGACATCAAATGGCTAGCTTCTGCTTTTCTTACCCGTCACTGTGGAACTATCCAGATCGGACCTGGATTCATGAAAATATATCGATATGCACTGGTCAAGACCAGCAAGACCCCTGCCCTCGGACTCGGATGATGTTTCAGAACAGAATAAAGACCTTAACAACGAAGCGGCCCCGAGGCATCGCACTGGATGTTTTGCAGATGGGTACCCTGAAGGGTTTGTGGCGTATCTTCCTTCTTCATCGATAGCTCACGTCTATCAATCTTTCGCGGCCCCCATAAATGAGACCATGGTAGACTGACCATGTCAAACAAAATTGGATGACACCATCGAACAGTGAAGAAGGGTTCTGGTCGCTGCGATGTCCTTCAGAGCCACGTGTCGCTATCCTGTGACGCGCAATGCTGTGCCCAAAACTCAGGATCAATGTTGTAGACTGACCCCACATCTCAACCACATCGAGCGACATCTGCTCGACCAACACAACTCTGTCGGTCATGCCCGTGATATCCTGCAAATAGTTCTTCAGCTCAGCCTCTCCGGACAGTATTTGGTCCGTGGACTCCAACTCCCAAGTTGTGAACATCCTGCATGGACCTCGTCGCGGGCTTTCTTCGAACTCCGTCAGGTTGAATTGTTTAAGTTTAATAGAAGCTGGCTGATTGAATTTTGTTTGTGCCTTCCAACTGACTACCTCAACACGTGAATAAGGATTGTCTAATCTGTGGACCATCTGGGAAGCAAGGTGCATTTGAAGGGGTTTGAGTTGCGGCGCTTTGTTAAGTGCAAGAATGTGGTCAATATAGGATGTTTGGGCTGGGCTAGTATCAGAGCACTGCTGATGAGCTTCCTGGTTATCAGTATGCTCAGGGCACACCTCGGTGCCATTATCGGTCAGATGTGGGTCAGACATCGCATGTGCTAAGCTTTTTGATAAGGTACGGAAACTAGCAGGTTTCGTTGCGATAAACTCTGCGGAAGGTCCGGAACCTGATGCGATTCGGGAAAGAAGAGGAAAGGTAGGTACGAGATGGTTGGAGAGATAAAGTTTCTATTAGGTAGGGGAAGACGCCCTCTGAAGAGTTTTCAGCTCTGGACACAGCGACTGCGATGGGTGCTTACACAACCAAAGATCACCACTTAGGCCACGGGCTGTACACAAGCTCTGTTGCCGTATATCTAATAGTTCATGCGTCGCACTTTTCGGGGAGGAATTGGCTAGGTGAACCGAGGAATCAATGGCAGGTGCCTTTCAAAACTGAGATGCATGTGACGATATGAAATCTACTTCCCTTGCTGTGTCCCGACGCATAGCTGCGCACGCAGATCTCAGATTGTAGAGACCGTAGAGTACCTAGCTTATGTGGAACGGTTCACAAGACCTTGGAAGCCGGCCAGGCAATCTGGGCTTGGGTTTGAAACGTGGAAGTCCACTCCAAATGAACTGAAATTGCCTAAATCATGCTTTATTCAGTTTATCTTTTCAGGGACTAAGTGGCATGTCATGCCCGTTCGGCCAGACTCGCTAGAAGGAACTCACGCTATCGATGCTTCAATTTTGTAAGCAGATTGCAGGTGTACAGAGTGAAAGTGCAACGATAAGACGCCAGAGTCCCGCTGTCTTGATGACTTGACCAAGATATCAACAATTGAATACGAGTTAATTTGGAGCAAAAATAATTTCATCCAATGCCCTAGTGACATCCACTGAAGCTGATTACATGTAAGTGTCTAGTGAATGGAGGGGGGCGACGTAATCATCTCAGGTACGTTGGTGTGTTTGATACTTTACCAGAAGACATAGGGTGATGTAAACTAAAAATACTTCTTCGCGGTGGCTTAGCACCACGTAGGTAGGATATGGCTCATTTTCAGCCGGTTGAGGATTCGGATATATACCCATGTATGCATTCTTACAGCCATCGCAACTTTCGCGAGTGTTTGGACACGGTATTCCAGCGGGCTAGAGAACAAGGATGTACCCAGCGCTCAGACTACGGAAGGGCAGGCTCGGTGATAACGTTGGCTTTGCTTCGGCAGCAACTAACAGTGCCACGGAATCAGGGTAAATATATTCACCGAGGACTGCCCTTAGTTGTCAAGCAGTTGACTTACGAGAGGGATTCAGGTCTATGGCAATTTGATTTGTGCGGTATATACCACTAGCGAGCTTACTGTTGATGATCACGCCGGCTAAGAAGCGGGGACAAGACCAAAGGAGAGGGGTGAATATCGCTGGAAGCATCACTCAAAGTCTTGGGTGATGGGACGGAAGGAAAACTGAAGGCAGACAGAAGATCTATAAAGTCCACAGCACCTGCCCATGTGCAACACTCTCTTTCCTCTTCATCACACTCTCTGACACATCAACATCGAAGACACTAATTAACTTAACTACAAAGAGCTCTCTTCACAAACAGCCTGTCTTCATCACGCTCGCCAAATTCATCCTCCTCGCCCTCTTCAGCGCCATCGCTGTCAACAGCTTCGTCGTCCCCGAAGGCACGGCCGACAGCCTCTACTACAAAACCTACGACGAAGCCGACAACAAGGTGCTCATCCCCATTATCGATGCCTCTAGAGGCAACATTGCCCGCGATCTCGCCAATCTGAGCGACAGCTCCACCGCCCCCCGCTCTGAGCTTGAAGTCGCCCCGGCCAAGTCCGTCAAGCGCCAGAGGTCTGGCTGTGGCACCCGCTACAACCTCGCCCATGGCGACTGCGACCTCGCGTACGAGAGACTCAAGGATACCTGCGGCAATGGTATTGTTATCGGTAGGAACAGTGCTATTTCTGCCGTTGCAGGCAGTGTCGTTTCGTAAATGTGTACTTATAGCAACCGTGATGGTGTTTGATGAGTGATAATGACCTCGAGCGCTCATAATTGAGAAATCCTGACGAGGAATCTTGGCAACCGCGACGATATCGTCGTCGGTGCTGACGAGGTGACCAAGTTTTTGCGGCTGGTATGTCAGTGGGTATTGGCGGAAGAGGAATACCAACCTTGTGTATGGCCGCCAGCCGAGCGGTACCTGCTTTTGCCATTGCTAAGCATGGATGGACTTTGGCGAGTTGTCGAGTTGGCGAGGGGAGGACATCGGGAAGAGAGATGGGTAGACTGGGAAATTGGGAGCAAAGAATGAGACTGTGAAGGAGCCCTCCATGTACAAGGGTATTGCCAGCCACACGGGGCGTTGTTAGAGAATGATGGTATGGATGTTGAGTTCAAGTCGAGCAACTTCCAACCAGGGCGGTCGCGGTCGCGGGCTATTAGGTGTTACATAACTTAGTAATAGACCCTCATAGCATCACAAAGCAGCATGTGTCTGCATACCTCAAGTACAGCAAGCCTTCTCTAGGTTCACTTCGGCCAGCCCGCTGTGTGCAAAGCCTGAGACATATCGCCTCGGGACCTGAACCCTAAACCCCTAAACCCCTGAACCCTTGATTATGCAGGTACCAAAACCATAACCATTAGGTCCTACATTTTTGAAACCCACTGATGGCCCTTTCGTTCGCCACCTACTTTCCATCAGCCTTTCGAAGGCTTTTAGTCGTTTTTAAAATTAGAGTGGGACTCAGCTTGCCGCCAGGGCGTTTGATGAGGTTGAACGCAACCGCCTTGTATGACTTTCATCGAGCTATAAGTCAGGCTCCGAACATTTTCGGCCAGGCCTTATGGCGAGTGACCTGCTTTGCCAGTAGCTGTTTACAAGCACGCGCGCTTACTGAAGGTGGCGTTGCGTGCTGACAGACTTGCAGTTTTCTCTCCCAAAGCAGGCTACCAATCAGGTCAGATCTGTATTGTGGCTGCTGCAAACTTTCAACTGCAATGTTGTGCCATAATGCAATAGGCATCTTAAATGACCGTGAGGCTAGGGTGGCATGTCTCTGTTATTGGTTGTATCAGAGCGCTAGTCAGTCGCAGATATTGGAGTTGGGCCTTGGGGGCGACCATGGTGTCTAAGTCGGCGATCAGGAAAGAACCAGGACAGGCGCTGACATCTTGCGGCCAGTGTAGATGGTAGCATGAAGAATTACCATGGACAGGTATAAAGGGACGGCCCCGAATCACCTACCTACCTAGTAAGTCTCTTCTCAAACTCAGCCATCACACTCAGCAGTTTTCTCTCAACTCTACCAATAACCTCAACACTCCAACCGAAAAACACGAATATCACAATCTTCAAAGTCAACCCAGCAAAATGATTGCAATCAAGTCCATCCTTGCCCTCCTTGCCCTCGGCACTGCCTCTGTTCTTGCAGCTCCTGCTGCAAGCATCAAGTCCTCGCCTCGTCAGGGTAACGAGGTTTCCGTCTTTGCCTGTACCGAAGCACGCTTCACCGGGGAGTGTCGCATGCTCCCGACACCGGCCGAACAATGCTGTAAGTTTGGCTCACCAAGTGAATATCAATTTTTATGAAGCTGACAGGGCCAAGTCAACATTGATCCGGCCTGGAATGACGTTATCAGCTCCATCCAGAATCTTGAGAGAGACAGGTTCAAGTGCAAGTGGTTTGAGTAAGTGGCTCTTGACAACCTAGAAGGGAATGTTTGCGTGTACTGACAAGTGAATCGAACAGGCACCAGAACTGCGAAGGAAAGGAGTACAAGAACCAGGATGATGCCGATCTGACGGATGGGAACGGCTTTTTCGATGATCGCATTACTTCTTGGTTTTGCGAGAGGAAGTGATGCCCGAGAGGAGAGATATCATGACTGATGGCTGGCCATCATGTTCTAGGTCGAATGTCGACAATAGGGGAGTTTCATGTTTGGGTTTGTTATTATTGTGTAACATTAGTACCTAGATACCTACACAAGCTCGTTAAATGTTTCTTTGTCTTGTAACCCGAACTTGTCTGCATGAAATAGGACTTCAAAACATACAAGTCATCTATCCCGAAGTTAAGATTCTCTTGACCGGCTGGCTTCCGTTTGGGGGTAGGTAGCTCTCTGCCGGCTTCATTGTGCTAATCGAAGGGCGGGGTCTCAGAAGGGTCCAACTCTTGGGACTACCTAGGTACCTACTCCCGTTACCTGTAATGGAGGTTCACGACACCAACCTAGTTGGTAACTTGTCACTTTGAAACCGGTGCTCCATCAGCTTAAAGATTTTTCATGCAACTTGAGTTTCCATGCACCAGCCCTGCGATAGAAAAAGGTCGGGAGCCTTTGCCATGTCGGCTACGGGCTGTTGACGACCGCTATTGCCGACAGCCGGACCGCACCACGTCCCTTTGCACCTCTTGTTTGCATCGGGGTTAACCAGCGATGTTGTGGCTCTTCGACTGGGTCGTCGGCTACGCAACCCCCTACCTCGTCAACTACGGCCCAGGCCAATAGGTCAACTTCCTGAGCAAGACTTTTTCGTTTGGTTAGCCGCCTGTTTTCTGTGTATCGCATTTGTTTACTTCTCTGTCTACGAGACAGAAGGTCTGTCATCGGAAGAGGTGGACGAGACGTACAGTCAGACTTCTCCAAACGTTATTGCTTGGTGAAGCAAAGGGTCAGGACCATCGAGGAGCAGGGGTGATGCGCTTTCCGGTTAGTCCGGGGGAAAGGTCGACTCTCAATAGTGGGGTGGGTCTCAGTGAGCAGAGTGTGGTGGCTCCGGCTGTGACCCGAGCTGCAAATTCGGATGAACGAGGAAGGGGGGCAGTGCTTGTGCAGAGATTGATTCCTTGGTCAGTGCCAATGCTGGGGCCTGGGCAGATTAACACGAGAGACGCTGGAGAGACCGGGGAGGGCTGGAAGAATGGTGTTTATTGAAGAGTCTCACCATGAGTAAGGCGGATCTGGTGAAAGGGCAGGGGGCTCACGGATGATGCTACGATAATGTCACATGTGAATATATTGTAAAATTACCTCGCATAGAGCAAACGGCGTTGGATATGGCAAGTTTAAAGCCTTTGTTGATTTTCGGAGAAAACGATGATCTTTCAGGGATATGAATAGGGGTACCCTAACCCTTGGCAGTCCGCTCTATCTAATGCTTTTAGGCCAAGAAACGTGTGGTTGCAGCCATCAGCCTCCAACTTTTTGATTGCATGGGAATCTTCGACAGGATACTATATACCCAAAATATTGATTAAGGGGCGTATTAATCACGCAATACGGGAACCGGTAGGTCGGGTCTGCTCGATCCGCGCTTGTCTATCTCCATGAGCCGCTCCCACCACACTAAAAGATGGTGCAGATGTCTTGGATGGTATCAGTGCATCAAAGTATCAGATTATGCTGTTTCGTCCATGACCATCGCATACCCTTCCCATTGTCTTTTAACCTTATCTAGCTGAAGTCAGACCTGCGCCCCTGATGGCAAGAGATGAGGTAGAACACGAGAATCCATTCGAGAAAATTCTCAGCGCTCAGGCTTCGGGTCAATGCGATTCGAGAGACAAAATCTCCGATTCGTGCTGTTAGACGGATGTCAGGTGCTATCTTGCCGAACAGCACCGGCGGCCCAGGTAATAACAAGGCCGATCAGCACACCCGAATCTGATTTCTCCAAGAGCACAAGCCCGGGACAAGATGCCCAACGGGGCGCTTCCCCGCATTCCAGCTTGGGGAAGTTCGGTCGACTATGATCCGGGGTTACATTCTGAGTTTCTTTCGGCTGCGCAGCCCTGGGCCGCTCTTGGCAAGACGCTGTATCGATCGGCTACAACCCTGGCCCACTCTATGGTTTTTGCTGCAAGGCACGACCGTTTGCTCTCAGGCACGAATAGAGTTGCCGGCTTGGACTGTCGACCAGGCCAAGTTCGCGGCCGGAAGCCCGGGGCCGTCGCTCCGGTTATTTTCTTGTCCCGTGTCGCCCCCGGCTCGGTTCGAAATGGCGGCGGCAATTCTTTATGGGACATCTCCACAATGCGGAGGAGGACCAGAAGGTGATCATGACGGTGAGGTCAGAAGGGGACATGGATGGAGCCTACCCTCCGAGCCGAAGGCAAAGTGACAGTAGCACCAAGCATTAGCAGCAACCACCAGAGAAATGCATACTTAACCGACGCGATCCCTCTCTTCGGTTTCCTTCCCCTCTCCTTTCTCGTCACGGTTCCTCACTACTCCAGTGTCATCACCAACCGCCACCATGTCCTCCCTCGCCACTCTTCTCACGGCCGGCCTCACCCTCAGCGGGTTGGCTGTTGCCCAAAAGCCCGGTCCCACCAAGGAGGTGCACCCCAAGATCACCACCTACCGCTGCAGCAAGAAGCACGGTTGCAAGCCCCAGACCAACTACATCGTCCTCGACTCGCTTGCTCACCCCGTCTACCAGGCTGCTGCTCCTCAGTATGGCTGCGGTGACTGGGGCCAGAAGCCCAACGCCACCGCCTGCCCTACTAAGGAGGCCTGCGCGAAAAACTGCATCATGGACGGTGTCTCCGACTACTCGGCCTACGGTGTCACGACCAATGAGACGGCCCTGACTCTCGAGCACATTCTCCCCAACGGAAAGTTTGTCAGCCCAAGAGTCTACCTTTTGGACAAGACCAAGCAGAAGTATGAGATGCTCAAGCTCACCGGCAACGAGTTCACCTTCGACGTCGACGCCACCCGCCTTCCTTGCGGCATGAACTCTGCTCTGTACCTGAGCGAGATGCCCGCCGATGGCAACAAGAGCAAGCTCAACAAGGGCGGTGCTTACTACGGCACTGGTTACTGCGATGCTCAGTGCTTTACCACCCCCTTCATTGGTGGTGAGGTATGTTGATTTCCATGTTATTCGGTTTTCATCCTAGCGAGGTTTACTAACGCGATTGCGGCGAAATAGGGCAACATCGAAGGCAAGGGCTCCTGCTGCAACGAGATGGACATTTGGGAGGCCAACTCCCGCGCCACCCACGTCGCGCCCCACACGTGCAACAAGCCCGGCCTCTACCTCTGCGAAGGCGAGGAGTGCGGCGGCACCAAGGCCGGTGTCTGCGACAAGCCCGGCTGCGGGTGGAATCCCTACCGCGTCAACGTGACTGACTACTACGGCAACTCGGACGAGTTCAAGGTCGACACCCGCCGCCCTTTCACCGTCATCACCCAGTTCCCCGCCGACAAGAACGGCAAGCTCACCTCCATCAAGAGGTTCTATCAGCAAGATGGCAAGACCATTGAGACGTACTCGGTTGACGTCGATGGTCTCCCCAAGGTTGACGGTTTGAACGACGAGTTCTGCGCCGCTACTGGTGCCGAGAGGTTCCTCGAGCTGGGCGCCCACAAGGGCATGGGCGAGGCGATGACGAGGGGTATGGTTCTTGCTATGAGCATCTGGTGGGACGAGGGCGGCTTCATGAACTGGCTCGACAGCGGCGAGGCTGGGCCGTGCGCACCTACTGATGGTGACCCGAAGAATATTGTCAAGGTTGAGCCCTTCCCCGTTGTCACTTATGACAACATGAGGTGGGGTGAGATTGGCTCTACATTCAAGGTTGAGAAGGAGGGCAAGGGCAAGGGCAAGGGCAAGCACAGACGCTCGATTCAGTAGGCGATGTCCAGTGTCGAGGGGGGAGAGATAGATAGGAAGACAAAAGCATAGCCCGCGGAGGGGGAAGTACATAATGTAGTACCATGTTCAGATATGTATTCTTTATGGATTATTAGACCATCAACACATCGCTGTTGAGATATTTGCCATTTGTATATGGCTGTGCATTGCATTCGGTGACGCTGAGTGTGTGGAAAATTGATATCTCGACTTGTGATCAATATGTGGAAGAATAGTAGCATTGCGCTGATGGTATGACCGTAGACTTGCCCCTTTCAATTTCGAACAGGAGAACTTGCGCACCAGGGTTAGTTTCCAGGAGACACTATATGATATTCCAGAGGCTAACTATCTAGCGCTAAGTCAGTGACCGCTTACCCCTACAGTGCGAATCTTCTGGTCTTCGGTAACCA
Source organism: Podospora pseudoanserina (assembly GCF_035222485.1). Lineage (NCBI taxonomy): Eukaryota > Fungi > Ascomycota > Sordariomycetes > Sordariales > Podosporaceae > Podospora > Podospora pseudoanserina. The sequence continues at coordinate 368,928 of NC_085923.1, forward strand.
CCAGGTGCATGATACTTACCTGCAATGGGTGCATTTGCTACGAGACTGGGGATTTACGCCTGCTCGTTCAGCCTTGTGTTAGCACTCATGGCAGGCCTTATGAACAACACGTCGTGGCGAGCGAGGAGTTTAGTCGAGTATCACGACTCACTGGAAGCATGGTTCCAGGTTGTCAGCGTCACAACAGGACCATGACTACCGTTGGCGATAGCTTCATCACGAGGATGGTGAGCAACAGATTACGTGAGCTCAATGGCGATGGAACGTGGCTACGGTCGAGTGATATGGTTCCACTGCCAGTCAAGAAGCCCTCGTCTCTGGATCAGAGCGAGCAGTGTGTATATAAGGACACATCATCGCTTTTAAACATTACTCTCTCATCACCAACTCATTCATCATCACCACCACTAGCCAAACAACCTAACCCAACACCACCAAGATGCCTTTCACCTGGTACCGAGGCCCAGTCTCCAACTTCCTCCCCATGGGCCAGTAGAAGCCTTTTGAAGAAATCTTCAATCTCAACAAGCCCGAAATGTTCCAAACCGGCAACACCGTCGAGGATATTGGCCCTATCTGGAACGCCGTCCTCGAGTGCGCCAAGATCAGCGTCAACGAGCGCGTCATCTTCTGCATCATCATGCAAGAGTCCAGCGGCGACGTCGGTGTCCGAATCACGTGGAACATGGACGAAGTGGCGACTGCCGGGCTGATGCAGGCTTTTGGCAGTCCTGGGTATCCCGGGCAGCATGGTCTTACGCAGGTATGTGGAGACTTTCGACGAAAGAGGAAGAATCTATCTACACTGACAAGTTGGTGGTAGGATCCATTACTGGCATGGTCCGCCATAGAACGGAGCACTACAAGCGAAATTGGAGGGAGTTTGGAAACCAGTGGAGTACGGATACTATTTACAAGGCTTTGAAGTGCTTATAATTCGGGGAAGGTGAACCAGGGGAATTTGAGTGATGGGTTGGGGGCTACCGCGGCGTATGTAAGTGATATGGCGAACCGTCTTTGTGGTCGTCTATCTTGAGTGCCGCCTGGGGAACAAGGACACGGGGGCGGAGGACCTCAAGTTGGTTTGGTTTGGATTCGTAATTAAATTTACACATTTCCGGGCGGAAGAGTATAGTTCGATTTGTTTTCCGCGGTTTTTATTTCCATCAACCTCCTTCTCTAATCTGTTCGACACTGGAACATCATGCTGTGAAACGAGAGGTTCTTGTTTGGTGGGATATGTGGTGAGTGAAAATTTGCCCAATCCAACTGCAGAAGGAAGGCGGAATTAGGTGGACATTCCAAATGATGGAAACTGGCGGCGTACTATGATCAATGGATGTGTCAAATCCATCTGAATATACCTTATGACTTTGCTCCCAGAAGTCGAAAGCCCTGTTTGTCGGAGACTTCTCAAGGCCCACTCAGACTTGCTTTGATGGCGTTGGAAATGTTGCAACTCCCGTTGTCTAAAAGTCAGAAAGTAGACATTGGTCAAACCACATATTGTTACGCACACTTTCCTCTATTTTCTCCTCACCTCATCTGTGCTCCTTTTTTCATTAGTGCCCCAAGGCCAGCTGATTACCACGCCGCTACATGATTAATATGTGCACATCAGCCATGCTCGCCGGCTTCATATCGGCAGTCCAAGTGCGATCCAGCCTGCCAGCTCCCTTGGAAATGGGCCGACTTGTTCCACCTCGGCGATTCGGTATTGGTATTCTTTGTCAACCTTCCGCCGCTCTCCCACCACTATCGAAAGGGGCTGATAAGCGACTGGAAGTTAGAAACGGCGGACCACTACCGGGTGTGCGGAGCCGCTGTATGCTTCCTGGAATCCAGCGACGAAAGACCAAGCGCCGACAGAGAAGTTTCAAATATGCTTCAGAGGATGGGAGATCATCTTTCGGGTTCGTACGAGAGAGAAATAACGCTCTATCTTGTTCAGCACCCCAGGATGGAGGTTGACAAACGGCCCGAGGAGCGTGCGAAAGAAGCCTCCATCAAATACTACCGTTGGCTGGCGAGAGGACGCAAAGATGCGGAGACACCGTGGATGTTCAAGATTGCCGCAAAGAGTGTGCTCTTACCCAAGACACTTGGTAGACTGCCCGTGGATACGAGGAACTGTTGGCATGGACTGGAGGCAGACGATAAGACAATATTAAGTTCTTAAAGTTTGGTGGTGTTGGACTTGAACACTGATCAGGTATCGTATGCAGGGTTGCTCAAGATGGATCATGAAAACCCGGAAGTCAAGAGGTTTTACCGGGCCTTTTCCATGTATGAAGAGGCATTTGAGGTGTTCCTGGTGAATGTATACGGGGCGCGCATATGCAAAAGGCATACGTCGACGACACTCTAGCCTTCGCCGAGGTGTCCGAGGTCAACGGAGTACTGTTGGTTGGTCTCACGAGCAAACAACCGCTCATTTGCGGCATGCTGAGAAGAGCGACCAGACGAGCGATGCTGATGCACATGCGCTGCGAGATGCCTGCAAGCGAGGGTTGGCCTTTGTGAAAGTTATTCCTCGAGCGCGAGTTATCCCTTTACCAACCACTTCATGATTGGAAAGCTAACCTTTAATGGTGTTTTAGCCGTTTACAAGAAGATCAAATTCCTGCGAACAACCACACGAAACGTGGCAAGACCGATCCTCTGCCGCCATCCTGAAGAAGAAACGCTCAACACCAATGCCATGCACTGTGATGTTGGTGGAGCTCAAGTGCGGGTTGAAGTACATCCTTGACCCAACAGGAGCTCAGTATGGGTGGACCGAGACTATACTTCCATATGAAACCTTCAAGCAATACCGCATAACGAAACATACCCATCATTCAGGCCCCTCTGATGATCGCTCCGTATATTGGAACGAACGGCTCCATGACATCACGACGCAAACCTCATCGGAATTTCAGCAACAATATGGTCAAGACATCCCGACGATTCTTGGGCCCCCAGACCATTAGAAGTTTCTGGAAAAACACGCTTTGTTCCTGGAGGAGATGGAACGCATCATGAAGACACCGCCAACGCCATGAACCTTCTGTGAGGCTGATCATGAACCCAAAGTAGGTTCTAGACTGTGGGGATATGGGGGCTAGTGAAGTGATCACGCTTTCCTCTCCCCATGTTTCACGGTGTCGAGCCTTCATGTAAAATGTTCATTCAAAACCTTCACGACTTGACGAAAATCAAAAAGAAATACCTGGGACGAAAGATACACGGTAATCAGATCCCGCGTAATCCGCAAGGGGTGGTTGCCCAGGTGAGTTTTGGGCTCAGGGGCCCAAAGACTTGGTCCGTCTAGAAACAAGAGATTTGCAATACAAGTTCTATCATAAATTCAGTCGAACAATGGGAAACCATAATTTAAATATTTTTTTTGGAGTTGATATATGTGGCAGGCGGTCTCTTTCTCATCTTATCGGACGCTTGGACGACAAACAAGCTGCCAAGGGTACCAGACCGGGCTATAAGGGGGAACGATCATGTTCTTACTCGGAGAAATCACTGTGTACCGTAGCTTCTCTAGCGTAGAAAAAAGGAACTTTCTTCACGTCGCATTATCGGGCGTATGCGATGCCACGCTTCCGGAGTGGCGCATCTTGACCCCAGTACTTCTCGCTTGCTCCCAGTGGGAGCAGCGGTTCAGTGAATCCTTCAGACTTTGCCCCACCTACAAACACACTTCAAGGCGTCGACCTCGCGACGAAGTTTCGCATACGACGTATCCAATAGATGGCTCCCGTTGAGGAAGACAAGCTTTGCAATACGAGAGGGACATCGCATATGACGGGAGTCCGAAGTTGCCAAGTCGATACCTTTAAGTTAGCAGTATGATGGTGGTTGTCGGTTATGAATGTTTCTGTGCGAGTACGGCGCAGATGGCTTGACTGAATCTTAGAGGGAAACATGCTGTCTGTCACTACGCTGCTTCGGTCACCGAAAGTAAATACAAACTACCACCACATTACTAAACTTTCCCACATTCTCAAGACACGGCCTCAGGGGAGTAGGCGAAGTGTTGAAACACCCTCTCGACGATGGTTGGCTGTATCGTATCGCCGGGGCTCCAGACCGCCTCTAGGTATTCTGGCGCTCGATGGTGATGCAGCTGGATAGTGCCGTTGACAATCTCTTCCCACATTTCCTGCCGGCATGAAGCGTTCGTTGATGCATCCGTCTCACTCCTCGTTCATGAGTAGCCACCTATTATCACTGCTCTTCTGACATTCGAGATCTCTCGAATTTTAACATTTAACCGATTTCAATTTAGATTCAACTGCCATTCGTGTGGAAAAGATTACTGTCTTCACCGGGATCCTCATCGCACCACTTCCAGCTATCAAGCACTCACGTCCTATTGCCAGCGGGTAGGTAAATACGTGACGACTGCACTGCGTCCGATGGCTTAAAGCAACGTACCTACCTTAGATGCTTTAAGGTTATCCCACGCCAACATCCCATTAGAGCTGGTTCAGTCACGTCCGGCGAGTTAGACCACAGACCCATGGTAAAGGATTCGGTGATCCTGCAACTGCGACCCTGTGAATAGCGCCCTTCATGGTCTCGACAATTCTATTTGTCCACGTAGGGTTTACACCTGGTCGCAATCAACATGCTACCTGACTACTTTTGCGACCGAGATGGCCTGGCATTTTCCTTGCAAAGCGGTTCGCGGCTGTCCAAGCCGAGCAACAGGCCGTATTGCTGGATTGAGGTTCTGAACTATCAAAATTTGTTGTTAGCTATATTTGCCAGGTTTTTGCGAGATCCTATCTAGACAACTGCTGTCTGACTAGTAGTGCGCCAGGAAGGGGGCTTTGCAGATAGATGCCCGTTTGTTCAGAAGTATTAGCTGGATTGTACGATGTCTGCACACACCCTCTGGACGGTCAGCCCCTCTCGCCAAGGCACTCAGGACTATCTGGCCGCCACTCCGGACAAGACCTGTGGCGGCAAGGGTGGCTACGGTGCCAGGTCTCCACCGGACCAGGGAGTCAAGGACTGATGACCTAGCGGCAGAAAGTAACCATGATTCCATCAACAGCTTTTGCCGTTCGAAGGATCCTAGAGCCTAGATAGACTGATCTTGGACATGCGAGATCATGCCACAGCACCATCATTGAACGGTGGCCGGGGTTATCGTCGGTCAGACATGCGTGATTCTGGGATATAAAAGAGTTGAGTCTCGACGTCTTTCCTCCTTACTTTTGAGCAGCAGCCGCAGCAGCATCTTACCTCGCTCACCTCGACACTCCGCCACCTACCACTCTCACATTCAGCCTTCTGTGCTCCGCAAGTGAGTATTCCTGACTTGTATCGGCCTCAAACCCGCTCTGACTGATCACCGCAACCCCCTTTCTAGTCAAAATGAAGTTCACCCTCGCAGCCGCAGCTTTTGCATTCCTAGCCAGCGCCGCCGACGCCGCCACCGCCAAGATCACCACCAGCTGGATCGTCAACGCCGGCCTTCTTCCCGTCACGACGTGTTATTATCATGGCGAGGACGGCAAGACCTACTTCATGGGCGACTTCAGCGATGGCTGCCGCGGCACCAAGCACGACTGGGTTCGCCAGATCTGCGTAGACTCATCAAAGGCCAGGGCGCACATCACCTTTTCCGGCGGCACCAGGAGGTGCTTCAAGCGGACTTGGAGGAGCTCAGAGTGCGTCGGAACGGGACCTGAGTCCTGCTACAAGGGCATCTGCCCCACGTGCTCCAGGGCCGAATACACCCCGACTTCGTGCACCTGGTGAGAGCTGAAGGCAGTCGAACCGGTTTGCCATCCAGGAGAAGCTCGGTTGTCTTGGTTGGTTGGGACTTCTCAGGCAGCCTGCCATGTATCCGGTATTCAATTGAGGCTTTTGTTTTGAAGTTTTTATTTCCATTCATTCTTTCATGAGGAACTCCTTTAGTGGTAACAGGTGACTTGGAAAATATGGGGGTTCAACAAGATTCCATACCTCAATTCATAATGATCTTCATTGGCCTCTTGCGTTCTTGATGCTTTTGTGAATGATTCTCGTCATTCCCCCTTGCCTTATGCCGCATCAACGGGCTTGCTGGATGAATTGTTTATATGCACTCCCTAGCACGGTGATGCCGCTCTAACGATGAATATACCTGTAGGCTGAACGCGATAACATAAGCGAGCAAGATAAGGCTTTGATTTTCTGTATTTTCAACCTCTCGATCCTTTGTCCATGGAACGGCGTCTGTTTATCATCAAATTTAGCATACCAACTAAACATGACCTACCGTGACATACCATGCGACTTCCCCCTCGACGAGCTCAGCTCTGACTCCGAACTCGGTAATCTTGGAGATCCCTTGACCAGGCGAAAATTACATCCCGCCGATGAAAACGTCGGCCCTGAGCATGCAAAACATTTGAGGGCACTGTGGGATCCTCAGCCGCTGGACAACCTGCCAAAGAAGGACCTGAATAGGATTGATGCGGAGAAAACTTTCACGAGGTCCCAACTGGAGATTGCCGTCAAGTTTATTGAAGTGAATCACAGAGTCAAGGGTGAGTAACCTGACCTAGTCCTTCAAATAGCGAATAAGCAATCTCCGTGGAATGAGATGATAACTGACTTTTGCAAATTTTTTAGACCTTCCACCAGCCATTAAAGCTCTTGTTCAGTCACGTCAGAAGTCAGCAAAGGCCACAGCCGACGAGTTGAAAAACCGCATCGAGCATGTCTATTGCGAGCGCTACACTGGTCCGGGCAGTCAATTCAACCCAGCCAGCGATGTTGCAGTTCCTGGATCCAATCAGAAAAATGCTGGATCTAAACGATCCCCACGCCGCAAAAGAAGCCTATAACTGCGTTGTCTTCCTAAGAAGCCGATGGTATGATCGGAATTCCGACCACCAGTACGAATCCGGTTACTAAAGTGACGACTTTTACGACGATGAAGACGATTTCGATTCTGAAAGCGAAACTGACGAGGGTGAAGCGAATAGTCCCTAGGTTGCCCGCCTAAAGGATATTGCCGACAATAATGAGTACATCCGTGCAAATTTCCCGATCAAGGAGCATGATGATCTGCTTGACAAGCTTTTTGTGGATGTGATCAAGAAGAGAACGGAGGATGGGAAGCGGTGGAGTTGGGGGGATAAGTTGTGTGATTTGAATAACGAAGCGGAGGATCTCCTTTCAGAAATTGATGTTAAGCACTGGTTTCCAAAATTACGAGAGTTGTTGCAAAAGATTGAGGAAGCGAACCCAAAGAAGGAGATGGCAGTATATGAGCCGTCAAAGAGGAAGAAACGGGCATATTAGGAAGACCGAGGCGAACGTCGTCCAAAGCACCACGCAGATTGGGTATCAGGAATCGGTGCTTATAGTAACTTGAACCTCTAGATCAATGCACAGGAGATGGTTTGAGCATTTCAATCTATTTTTATTTCGAATTGACCCCCTTTGTGGGGGCTTCATCAAGGCTTTGAAGGCTTTCTAGTTCTAGTTTCCTTTAATAACCTTTTCTTAGATACGGCATGGGGCTGACACAATGTCAAGGCTTAAAAGGCGTACAGAAAACTGCTCGGTTTTTATTTCTTTCTTAGCTTACAATTTGGTTCTCAGCGTCAAGTAACCTTATACTCCGCCTCGACCGGGGAAACTGAGCCACCCACTGTGCCCACTACTGCGCGAAAAACAACCATTCAGGCGAGTCGTCACCACATTGTTTTCACCGTCAGCCCTCTTTGAGTTTTATCATCTAAATCGGCGATTCCTACCACCTAATCCAACCTCTCAGTGATCAGCAACACCAAATCAGAGAAGATTTCTCTACAGGAAATGGACCAAGAGTAGTTGCCCAGGTGGTCTTGGGCTCAGGAGCCCAAACACGTCAGTGTAGGAACAACAAACACGCAATACAAGTTATATCCTAAGCTCAGTAGAACAATGGGAAACTATGATTTAAATATAATTTTAGTATACATAGATAAATAAAGATTAATACCGCACCCGGACATTATTATCCCCTTCTTGATAAAGTATTGGATAGGTAACCCAGGGGAGATTTATGCGATGTACACAGCAGCTCTTATCCAACAATATATTTCCGGCTCCACTAAAGTAAGGTAGCCGCTACCTACTTGCATCTCTACATTCTCAAAGTCAACCTATATGCTAGAAAGAAAGAACGGTGATATGCAGACCACCAAGAGATCAGGAAAACATATTCCTCAAAAGAATGAACGGCTCATAACCGAAACTCCCGTTGTTCCACTCCTTAAATCACCTCTGTCATCTTCTGTGCTTAGTGTCTACTGCTGCTCAGCCACCTCCACAGCCCCAGAGCCGCCAGCTGCTGTGCGGAACTGTCTGGTGTTGCAACGCCAGGAGCTGATGCGGTCGCTGAAGAAGCCGTTGCCATCGTGAAGATTGGCATCCTCCTGGTTACCGTAAGAGCGGCCTCCGCAGTTGGAGTGTCTTGGAAGGGAAATGTTAGCATTACTACAAAGATACAAGTAAAAGAACGGTGATGGTAATACTTACTCATACCAGACACAGTGGAAGCGGTTCTTGTCAAGGTTGCGGATGGAGCTGATGCGGTCATTGTAGCTGCCGGGGACATTGACTGGGTGATAGTTGGGTTAGGTTTCTAGCTTTTCGGGTTGAATCAGGCTGGTGATGTATCTTACAGCATGAACCGGGGTTGGATCTAAAGGTTTGGCATGGGTTGCCCCAGCGAGCGTTCTGGCAGGCAAACAAAAAGGCCGTGTTCTGACGAGCCGTGATGCTGCTGTCAGATGAGGTATCCACTGCAGGGGCAGCGGTGGCTGAGAGGACGCCCATGGCGATGAGGATGGTGGTCTTCAGGTTGAACATTTTGAAAGTGCGGAATGGTGGTATTGTATGTGCTAGGGTACTGGAGCGTCGTTCTTGATGCTGTGTGTGTTCGATGATGATGATGATGATGGAAAATTGAATGACGAGGAAACGCTGCCACATTTATACTTCCTTTCAGCTCTGATCTAGCTACTTCGAATTCTTCAAGAACCGCACAATACTTGCACCTCACAGATGAATGACAAATCTCAGTATCATCACGAATCAAACCATCATCGTTGGCGATGGTGCGTGGTAAAGTCTGCGCCTTGGATCATCATTCTCGGCTTCCCAGATAGGATAACCGAAACCTTTTGGTAGGAACACTCTTAGACATAAGCACATGGTTGATTCACTTGCAGTTATTCAGCCATACAGCCTACGTTTTCGAATGAACAACAGACAGAGTTGAAGACAGACTTCAAGAAGGTTGATACTGGGACATGGGGAAACAAGCCCATGACGCATCCATGTATCTTGGTGTTGGTTACTAAACTTTGCATTATAGACCTCACACGAAACCGGAAAGACCACCACACGTTTGAGCCATCTTTTACATGTCTTGGTACAGAATATTATGTGTATTGTAGGTAGATAGACAGACGGAGGTTTCCATCTGTTTGGTCGGTCTTACTCAAAGTGATCAAAGAGACCGATGTCTTGGTTTGTCACCCTTCATCCGTGGCGTAGCTGACAGATTCTCCAATACTTTTGTCCTACAAACTAGAACCTTCCTACTTGTGTCTAGGTCTTATGTGCTGTCTCACAGCCTTGTGGCTCTGTGAGCTGGCGTCTGACAATGCGGCCCCCAATGATCTACAAATCACTGCATTTTGGCCCTTGGCATCCGGATCAACCACATCATGTCATCAAAACAATTGTTGATCTATAGTAAGGGACCTTAGCTGTAATTAAGGGACTGGAATGTTTCTCTGTCAGCATGTCAAAATGAGCTCCTGGTGGAATGAAGATGTCGGGAACTTGTGGTTGTCGATCATGCACAAAGTCCTAGCAGAACGTGACATTGAGTGCTCACAAATCATCGCTTGGCTCCAATACCGCTTAGGATGTCTATTCTTCTCATGGATAGATGCGACTATCTCACAGTTATGCCAAGCACGAGAAGCAAAATCGCAGGTAAAAGTTGTCTTTACTGTCTGCCTCACCAAGCGAGGACTGGCTGACCTCTGCTAGCTATGTATGTTTTCTATCTACTAGACCAGATGTCCCCATACCACAGAAGTAAAGAACCCGCGCAGAGGTAAAATGAAGTGAAAAGAATGACCATCAAAAAGGCGTACTGTGAACCGCCAGATCTCACAAGAAAAAAACATCTCCGAAATTCTGAACCATGAGTTGAATGTGATCGGTTGCTGATCACCAACACAGCTAGCTGAGTGCAAACCACGTTAGGCCTCGACCTCAGTGGCGTTCTCGGCCTCAGCAGTGCGGAACTGCTTGCGGTTGCAGCGCCAGGAGCTGATGCGGTCGTTCCAGAAACCGTTGCCGTCGTTAAGCTTGGCATCCTCCTGGTTGCTGTAGCTAGCGCCCTGGCAGTCGTAATGCCTGAGATCATGTCAGTTGCCTAGAATAGTTAATGGGTTCTGGGGATCGAGATGAACTTACTCGTACCACACGCACTGGAAGCGACCCTTGTCCTGGTTGCGGATGGCGCTGATGGAGTTGTCCCAGTCGCCGGGGATACCAACTAGAGAGATAATCTATGAGTATCACATAACTGGGGGGCATATGAGTCGTCGAAAATGGGAAAGGAGCTTACTGCACTGGCCTGCAAGACCTTCGAGGAGGCGGCACGGCTGGCCCCAGTTGGTGTTCTGGCAAGCCCAGACATAGGCAGTGTCGTCGAGAGCGACAACGGTGTCGCTGTCGACAGCTGCGGGAGCAGCAGAGACAGAGATGCCGCCGAGGGCGAGAAGAGTGACGAGGGCCTTGATGCTGAACATGTTGACAAGAGTGGTAAGGACAAGTGATAGTTGTCTGGAGGCGGTTTTCTTGAGTTGATGGAAGAGGTTTCCTGTCTTGCTGATATCTGAAACTGGTGAAGAACTTGAATCTTGTTACGGGGCTAGATGGCCGCTTCTTATACTTTTCCCGCTCCCTCCTTCGTCTTTCAACAACTCGCCAAGGATAGTATTCTCCTCTCCAACTTCCAACCGCATCCAATCATGCCATCTGCTCACCACGCCCCGTCAACCTTCACCGAATGGTTACCTTACATGTTTCACTACGTGCTTGTGATTCGTTGAACGTGTTGGGTGCTCCGTGAGTAGCAACATGCAATCCAACCTCCCGCCTTAGTCATGAGACTTTGTTTACAAGAAAATTCTCTTCATCCAGGCAGTCACCACCAGACACTCGTATCGTGAATCATGAAACCATTTTGGGCTAGCCTATAATATCAACCTGCTTCACTTCAATCTCTATGCTGGCTACTCGTAGGTACGAACCCGATGTGCTTGGCATTCTAAACCCTTCCCGCTTTGCGGCTCGGTCCTCAACGCGTGTGACATGCCTACACCACCTGCAGTTCACCATCTGCAGTTGGCGATCATGGGTTACATCCCGACAGTTTCCGGGGATTTTTCGCTGCTTATAAACATGACATTGAACTAAAAGCATTGCATGATCTACCTAACTCAACACAACCAACAGCCACGTTGGTAAGCTCAGGCAAATTGTCTGCCGGCCACACCACTGCATGGAATGGGAATAAAACGGATAAGATAAAGTTTCCGGCAGCATCTTGAGTCTGTTTTGGGAAATTCGTCTATGTCTATGAAGTGTAAAGAGGGAAGGTGACAATCAGGATGCAGGGTAACCGGCTGAATTGCCTCACCATTGGTGTTGAGCTGGCATGGCAAGTTTCCAGCGGCTCAGCTGACAGGGTAAAGACACCCACCAATCCAATTTACCTACAGAAATAAATTTGAACAAGAAAGATCACTGCATGTCGGGTACTTTCACCTTAAGACATCGTCATGGAAGCTGATCGACGCTGTTTATTACCCAACACGTGTAGAGATATATAGCACCCGGGTTATTCTGGGTAGGATGTTCCTTGGTTCCAAAACACGCGTGTAGCATAGCCTCAACCAACTTGACATCCGTTGGCTGCTACTCCCCTTGCTGTCCAGGACACATGCCATGGATGAACCCCTGAGACATTACCTTCCTGAACAAGATGAGGCTAGAGGCGGTCTGCATCTCATCAGTAATGAAGCCCCGCGGTGACAATAGGATCGCAGCATCCAATTTTAGTATCACGATATGACCTGTTGTTAAACAGAGGCTGACACGGAAAAAGGCTTAGCTGGTTTACATCCTGAACGTAGTGATGTAGGAAGACGATAGGAAGTTAACCTACATGTTCTTGTGCGCGTATCGTTGTTCATAACAATACATACCCAATGTTGCGGACTCTCCATCACCGATACACGGAGACTGCCTGGCACCTACCCCACCCCTTCAATAAAGCCGTTTGCAGGTACTCACTGCCTGTTTCCTTTCTCGTTAAACCTTGTGCCGTAGGATTTATCGTGGAGTGATTGGGCAAGGGTTTACAGTGAAGGGCCACTTTTGGACTTGTTGGTCACATCATGCGTGCCGGAAGCTCCTTGAGACGTTGCTCACTTAGCGACCATATCGTCTTCGTTGCGGTCAAAGACCAGGGTCAAGAGTGACTTGCCAGTCTAGATTGAAGTTTATTACATGGCGTAGGGGTCAAGGAAGGCCCGATCGGGCTCCATTGTCCCGAATACCGATGCCAATGATTGCTTTGGCTTCCTCAAATACATGTGGTAAGAAGTGAAAGCCTCGCAGGCCTGTTTCTTTTCAAGTTCCTTTGGAGCCTTCTCCTCCTACGTTTGGGATCTGTCCTCTCACCAACACTCGCCTGATGTCGCGGGAGGGCAGACCAGTGTAATATATCCGTCTTCTCATTAATTGCTACAGTCTTGTGGGATGCCTGTAGCTAATATTGTTCGCACTAATGGTATATACCTATGTGAGCGAACGGGTTGATGTGTCCATACTTGATTCCATATTTGTGTTAAAGTGGTGTGAAAACAATGGGGGTAGATGGGAAGATGATACTGAACACCAATGGTCGAGCCCTTGATCAATATGTACCTATCTACCTAGGAACAACCTTATTCTTGTCACTTCCGGTTGCCACTTACGAAACCAAAGGTTTGGCTGTCGGACCACACCTTTTGTCAAGCATCCCACAGCTCGATCCTCCGGCAGGGGCGCTGTTCCTGTTGGCTCGGTGAGAGTGCCAGTTAATTTCCTACTTCACAAGCGGACGATACGGGTGATAGGTTCTTCCACTGGCATCACCGGATCTGATTTCCTGTGTTCTGGAACCGATTGGAAACAGATGGCATGGAGGTTTGTTTGAAGAAATGCTGCTGGAAGCCATAATATTGGATGCAGACAAGAGTGGTGTAACACCACGAACTCAGGCGACTGAGAGAGATGCCCAGTCCTGCGCCGATTATAGGTCGCGATCATCACAATCAACAGGAAAGTGAGGCTACCTGCAAATTATAGGCCTGTCCAATTGATAACCAAAAGCCAGTTCGCCATGCAGCTACGACTTTTAAGAGAAATTCTAGGGGGTCCATTACAGTTTTTACTAGTGGGCATTACCGCCAACAGGGTTAGGGTTATATATAGTCCCTCACTTGCCTTGTATATTATCAACCACATTAACGCTCACACCCTTGTAATTGAGCCCTTTACGGAAGGCCTGGCAATTGAAGGCCTGGCAATTGAAGCCCTGGCAGTTGAAGCCCTGGCAATTGAAGCTCTCTGTGAGATATTGTGAAGTTAGAGGCCTGCATCGGCGCGTGGGCATCGGGCATCAACACCACGGCAGTACATTAACCACAATACTTCCAAATATAAATATACACTGTAATTTGTATGGTAAAAAGAACAGTGTAATATTGGCGATAATGGAAATAAACGGGTGTAATGGGAAAGGTGCGTTGTAGCAGAGGGGATAATTTGTCCCTAGAAAAAGGGCAATGCCCCGCCTTGAATTTCTCACTTTTAAAGTCTCTTGCTCCCGCCATTACTTACAATCCGACTTCTCCTGGTGCTGGCCCAGTCTCAAACTACACCCGATGTGTCTTGGGTTACCATGACTGGCGTTTCTGCTCTGCTGGGGTCAAACCCCAAAAACTATAGCTTTATTTTAGATGATCCGGGAGACGTAGAAAGAATGACCGAAGTTGTCACCGATCTTGCAACAGACCGAAGTTTAACCCAGCATTTGAATGCCAAGTTTGGCGACGCTCTCTGCACCGCTATCATCAATCAAGTCCTCAAATCAAGCCTCGCACGATTCGCAACCCTCCTGACCGAGAAAGGAATTTATCTCATCTACAAATGCTCGCCCGTCTTCCAAAAGCTCATCCACGGCATCGCCAAAGCTTCGTTAAACAAACCAATTTTCGGTGCCACAGCGGTCAAACATGTGTCGAGAATCTTCCGGAGCCATGCTATCGCGAATGCTGGCGTGTGGACAGTGATGAGTGGTTGGCGTCTGTTCAAGTATTGAGGGAGATGGAACACCTGGGAAGAGACGACGAAAACGATCTTTAAGGACGGCAGGGCCCATGGAGGCGATACGTTTGGGTGGATACTCGGATCTGTCGTTATGTGTGCATTTGGAATTTCTGCCTTTCCGGCTGCCGTGAGAGCGTTCGTCTTCGCATTTGGAGGCCGCGAGATTGATAAGATGCTTAGCGATATGATCATTGGAGACGATTCGAGTGATGGGGATGATGGGGAGAAAGCGGGGGATGGTGGAGAGAAAGGGAGCTAATGATGTTGAACATGGCGAGGATCGGGGAAGGAGATGTTGACAGTCACTGTGTTAATTCTTGAAGCATATCATTTACCTACCAAAATCGCAGAAATCGAGTTTGGATCCTCCCTCAAGATATGGCTATGTCTCCAAGGGCTAAGTTATCTCAGGCTCATGGAAGGGAAAAGAAACTGGGCTGGCCTTTTGCGCATCTAGAGAAACCCTCTATGAGCCTGAGTTAATCATGGAGGTCAATAAAAGCAAAGTCAGCTGCATGGAACGAATTACTTCCACTGACCAGGTGAAGTGCCACATCGCTTCCAGAGTTAGAGTATGTAAATCGCAACACATGTCAGCTCGGTGTATACGAAGTGAGAAGTTGATGACTCAACAACAGCCACATACACCCTCTTTCAGACAATAATCATACTATCAAGAGGGATGAGAGGGGCAATATTGATGACGGCGATGTTGGTTCTCGAAGTTCCACGGACTGTCCATGTCCGCAAACTCTTAGAGGGCTTCTGTTGATCAGGTATAAGAAGACCAGTCTTTGCTCGAGAACTGCATCTATTACCAGGCTCTTTACCAGTCAGACAATCATCACCTCTTCAGACCGTCCAAAAGCCCCATCTTTCACGATGAAGACCACCGCTCTCATCACCCTCGTTGCCGCCTTCGCTGGCGTCACCACCGCGGCTCCTTCTCCTGCATCGGCCCCGGCTCCGGCTCCGGCTGTTGATCACCTGGCCTTCAACGTGCCTGCACCGGCGAAGAATGCAACCAGTCTCGGTGCCAGAGAGCTGTAGGTAACCCCTTCTTTTCCTCACCGGTCTTTGCTAACACACATCAGCCACAAACACTGGGACTTCAACGTCTACGTGACTGAGCACGACAACTGGAACGGCCGCAACGAGGTCCTCTGGTGGAACAGGGGTGCCTGCTGTGAGTATTTCCATTCTTCCCATTCTACCTTGCTCTAGTGTTGTCTGGTGCTAAACATCAACCCACAAAGTCACCCTCCGCAATGGCTGGGACAATATCATCACCTCTTTTGGTCCCCAGGAGGGGATTACCTGCACCATTTATGAGTAAGTCCTGCCCGACTGGGTTACCTACATGGGATGGATCACTGACGAGATGTGACAATACAGCCAGAACAACTGCCGCGGTAGCCAGTACTGGCCCATCCGCTACCCTGGTATCACCAACTTGAAGAACATTGGCAATCCTAACTGGAATGATCGGATTTCTTCTTGGAAGTGTGATTAGACTCCTGTTGCGGGGAGGAGAGGTAGGAAATGGTGGTGGTGGGAATATTGACAGGTTGAATGGATTCCTTTTTGTATCTACGTGTCATGTGCACACACGACATTCGTTCACGGCCTATCTTTCATTTCACATCTTGGGTGTGGCCACGAGCGATTGGTTATGAATCATGGGCTTGTGACCGCCCCTACTTGAGCTTTAGAGAACTCAATAGCAGTGTGCTGGTAGCCACAGACTAGCTTATCTAGACATATCTTCAAATAAAACTCACGCCTTCCTTTTCAGCACCTCTGCAATCGCCTTCTTAGTCTCAGGATACCACGGAACGCTGGCCCACTCCTCTGCGTCATGTTCTTTCTTCTCCAACGTATCTAACTCCTTCCGCCAAAAAGCAGTATCTGTCTTCCCCTCTTCGTAGTATTTCAGAACGAACGAGGCAAGAAGTTTGTTTGGCTCATCGTCCGGCGCCCTGTCGCCATAGCCACAGATTTCGGTTGTCCATGAGAAGTCTCGACACATTGCCAAAAGGTTGTACGCTACCCCAATGCAGTGTTCATCGCCATACTCTGAGATCTCTTTGATCGCAGGGATGAATTCAGCCATGGCCCAACTGAGGTCATCGGAAGTGACGCTCTTCTTCGCAAAGTCTAGCCGGTCATAGACCTTCCGGTGCGTGTCCCTCATCTTGGCCATCAGAGCGTTCCCTAGGCGGACGGAACCCATGCGCAGTCTGAGGAGTTCGTTGAGCGAGCCGGTGGTCTCTGTGAGAGAAGGTGGTTAGTTTGTCATGTGTATAGAGCGCTGAGGAGATATTAACCATTATGCAAGTTATTCTACTCAATAAAGTCAAGGGACTGCTTCAAGCGCGCTTTGAGCAGGCCAATTTCTTCCCGGGCTTGCTTGATGGTTTGTTTTGTTGGCTCGTCGTCTTCCAGGAGGACCTTCACGCGTTTTGCGGCGGAGCCTTCTGGGATTGCATCGCTTTGCAAAGCTGTGCTGGATCGCTTTCGAGTGGCTGGCATTCTGAATGTTGGTTGGTGCTGAACTCTAAAATGTTGGCGTGTGGATGAAAAGTCTGAGAAATGGGACACTTGTAACAAATCAAAAATTAACTACTCCTCCCCATAACCCAGTTTTCACGTGACGTCCTTCCCGGGTTCCAAGGGTTTAGTCGTGCAAGGATACAGGAAACGGAAATTCATGCACTGTTACAGTTCACTCTTTTGCACAAGATGTCATCACCCCAGGAAGGTTGTGGATACTGTCCAGATGCATTAACAGTGAGCTCGATGAGAAGTTGATTGAAGGCGCTATGAAAGCTAACCACTAATGCACAACTGCCCTGCTTCCCCGCCTCATCCCGTTGGCTTTCCAACCTCTGTAGCCCCTTATGAAGCCTCTTTCTTCTCATTCTCCTTTTGTCTCTTGATAATCCCCCCTTACCAACCTTTGGGATCCTGGTATTTCGTAAAACCCTGATCCTCCAGACAATTGATTGCGAATGTCTCATGCTTGTCGCAAAGCCCGAACAATTTGGCTCGATTAAACCGCACGGGGCTTAATATCAGTAAATGAGACAGCATGGTTGAGAATTCGCACGCGTCAGAGGCAAATCTGCCGGCAATGGGTGAGTGAGAGTAAAAGAAATCAATCATGGCGTATAAATAAATACCTGGCATTTTGTTGCAAGCGGCAAGCTTGCAAAACTTCCTCAGTGAATACTTGGGAAGGGACACGATGTTGTATCGGTGGCCCAAAAAAAGCATTTGCAAATTGAACCACAGCTCGAATAGCAACTTGGCGTCTGGCATTGTGTCGTCCAGAATCTCCCAGAATTCAGGATCGGCGTTTTCTTCGACGCTCTTAGTCAGGTACTCCAGGCTTGTGCTCATAGGACCATATAACCCCTGCGCGGATATAGTGACAGGATCGCTGACATAGTAGCCGACGTAAAGAAATGATCGCAAAGGTAGCAACATCCATGGCTCATCTAGTGGGTCATCAAGATTGATCAAGTTTGAGCATTCAGGAAGGATCTGATCCGAAAAGCCATCAGACTGTGGAAAGACAATCGCTCTATGGGCCCGAATACCGAATTTTCCTCCACATCGGATTGTGAGATCACAAAAAATCACTATATCTGGGATCCCAAGTTCGAGTTGAAGATGGCTCGTCGTTTTCTGTAAGTTCCCATGCAGGGTAAGATCTCAACAGATATTTAAAGCAACTGTGCAGAACGGAATCTCTTTTGTCGTCTTCCTGAAAAAGCTTTCTCAACCATACCGAGCAACGCCCAGGAGAATGTTCCCCTTGCTCACGACCACCTGACATCATATCAATCGTCACGAAACTTTGACTGCAATGACCAGTTCTCTTTTCTTGGATAGTCAACATGTCATATCACAACAGGAAGTGGCCCATGTCTTATAGGAGGACGTTTTGCCATCCGTGACTCATGTATGTGTTATGAACATATGATGACTGCAACAAGCTCCCTGCTATGAGTCATGGATGTTTATGTTCTGAGATGAAGGCAAAGCCGGTGCTGGTCAAGAAAGGTGTTTGCTGCGCAGTTGCGACAAGTTCAAGCCCATGGACATTTCTAGATGTCTTGATTGAAGGAGCAGCACACAGTGTATTTCTGTCCAAGCAGTCATTGAGGAGACCAACTTTGCGAGCATATTTGAACTAAAGTACATAGGTACTGACTGTACTGTTCTTCTTCAACCCTATGCCTCAACCTTGACGTTGGCATCTTCTGGCTCAGTAGAGGGTTCTAAAGCCTCCGATATAGCTTTCATCGTCTCCGGATACCAAGGCTTAATTCCATGCTTCGCGGTATCATCGACTTGCTTTGGCAGGTCTTTCTGCTCACCAACCCACCATTTCTTGCTCCCGGTCTTCTCGCTGTATTTCCATTTCCGAACAAGAGAGCCAAGGAACTCGTCAGCCGAGTTATCTGGCGCCCGTTCACCTTGTCCTGGGACTTTAGAAGTCCATGAAAGGGTTTTGCGCGAACACAAAAGCTTATAAGCAATATAAATGCTGTCTTTGTCCCCGATAAGGGAAATCTCCCGGATTGGCTCGATGAACCTGAACATTGCCCAGCTCAGGTTGTCGCTATTCGGGCCCGTCCCGTTCTGTATGCTCGTGTCCAACCTTCTCAAAACCGCGTTGTGGACTTCCCCCATTTTGACTTTTAAGTCCTGACCGAGTTTCAGAGAACCGAGGCGCACTGCCACTAGCCTCCTTAAACGCCCGGATGTTTCTGTTGTCCTGAGCCGTCAGTTAAGCGCTCTTGATATTTCAAGCATCCATCACATACCATCAAACAGATTTTTACACTCAATGAGCTCAAGAGCATCATTGAGATGAGACTGCAAGAGAGCGTTTGCTTCCTGAGCCTCCGCGAGAGTTTGTGTTGTTGTCGGCTCCTCCTCTGTATTCGCCAACAGGGTTTTGAGTCGCTTAGCGGTCTTGTTGGGGGTGGCTGGCTCCTCCTGATCAGCATCGTTTCGCACAGGTGCGCTGGATCGCTTTCGTTTGGGTGGCATTATGAAGGCTGGCTTGAATAGCTTGGTGGTATAGACGGAGCGGAACGAAATGTTGAAGTGGCGACGCGTCTTGAGTGGCGATAAACGGATATGGCGCTAATTTAAACCTGGACCTCATGGCTGGTATCCTTGCTTCTCTTGGGGTTCGAGAACATCTTCAGGGGTTCAAAGGCGTCCATGCTTTACCACATCAGCGATCATGATAGTAATTGCTGTATTTGAAGTTCTCTACCGGGCCAGGTAGCCGACTTTTCGAGTCTTCCTGGCCAAAAGTGTTTTGGCACGTTGTTACCCTCGGCTATTGTGACAAAACGCGACAGAACCAGTTAATGGTCCCCCTCGTCCGTACTCCCATCCTTCAGAGGTCCTGCTCCGACTTGATCAGGTAGACAAAATAGCGTTACCTGGCATTTTGTTAATTTGGAAGATTTGGAACAAGAGCTACATCGCGTCGTGGTGGAGATGCGTGCATGTCGGCCCGCCACGCTATGACATCGTCACCCACAAGTCCTTCGCATCGCTATAGCAACCGCGTCATTCAGGGGCTTCAGGGTTTGTCTAGCTACCCCTGAGCGGGAAGCCAGATCACATGATTTCACCAGCGAAATCAGCACAGTGTCCAGCTCAAGGTCAATAGTCTCATGTGAGCATATGAATAAGACCTCAGCAATGATTTATAATTCTACTCGGGTAGCTACTTGCAATCGCTCCTACTTCCACCCATTCCCACAAATACCTGCTGAATATTTCAACTTTCCAGCGCAACGACATTCCATGCTATTTCCTTCTGGTAGCTCCTAGAATAATCATTGCTTGGTGCTCTAAGAGATCCCTCGCGAACATCGGATACATTGAAACAAGCTTGTGTGTATGCGTTTCGCCCAACACAGCTCTTGGTGTCATGAAATGACATAATGTCTTACGCATCTTGCTACCCTCTTCCCTCCAGTCTGTGGACTTCACTGGCAGATTCCGATAGAAGAATTCGACCATGGCCCCAAAGTACATCTTTTCACACTCTGGCTGTGCGGCCAATTCAAAGAAGGCACTTTGAGTATCCTGGCACAGAGAGGCGATTTGATACCTGTGACCAAGGAGATTCATCTGTAGGTGAAACCACAACTCAGACTTGACCTTCAAAGTATCTTCCAAATCGTTGACATTCTTTGCAGCCGTTTTCCAGAGAGCGTGATCGATTCTCGTTTCAATATGCTGGGTCAGCGTGGTAAAAATCACCTCGTAGCATGGCGTAGGCTGCCCATCAAATATATGACGGAGCAATCCTTGATATGTTCTACGGTAAAGCACCGCTACCATGGGTAACAACATCCAGGGCATATCGAGATTATGATTAAGCAGGATCATGTCGGAAACTCCCGAAGACTTCATCAGAGCAGTAGAGGTCAGTGACTGTGGAAACACAATCGCTCTATGAGCGAGCATGAACTTTGTCTCGCCGCAGGAGATCTTGAGATCAGGCAAATGTGCATAACCCAGATCATCCCTGTGTGAGGAAATGGGTGAGTACGGGTGGTGAAAGCGTTCCCTCAACTCAGGAAGCAGGCGCCCAAGAGCGATTTGAAGTGACCCATCTTCTGGCATTATCTTTGGGCGCTTGGATGTGAGATCATCTGTGCAATGTCCTACGGAGTATACACCATCGGCGCAGCCTCCTGCCATCGTGAAAGTCTCAGGCACCAGATAGTTTGTAAACTGCTGGATGGGGAAGATTTTAGTCGTCACACTGTTCTTGGATCTGACTGCACACTGATCAGGCGAGGTATAGTTCTATGTCTCTCATATATAAGAACAGGGTAGGATAGCTCAGTAATTGGATGTGTCATCGGGCTGTGGGTATTTGGGGTTCAATCATGTTTGGCAAAGATGACACCAGACAATACGCAGCACACACCCATGCAGCAAATATATATTGCTTGCCGCGCCACTGATCAACCATCACACACTGAACATAACTTGTGAAACATGTCCCAACATGAAGGCTGAAGACTTGAGACAGTGGGAATGCATCTAGGTGGACATAAGTCAAGTCTCCCAATAAACGTTATGGTTATCAAGCCTCCAGCTACCTACCTTTCATAGCAGAGATACGAGGTGTATGTGTGTGAATAGAAATGGCCTGACATTCCCGGTCCCTGACGACATTGGCACATTAGCACATTAGTACATTAGTACATTAGTACATTAGTACCTTAGTACATTAGCACATTAGCATATTGGCACATTAGTATGAAGGCGTAAGATTGAAATATCAATCTACCAGGTTCCTCTCAGTGATTACCTCATACTTAAACAGTCACAGTACGATGAAAAGGCGCAACGGCAATAAAAGACAAGGAGACCCATTTGTAACACAACCGTGACAGGTGCACTCGTACGCGTGACCACGTTTCTGTTGGCGAGGAGAGGACAGCGTTCAAAGACCGTCCTCCAGCTGTAACACAGACCACAGCTTTTCAAGAATCCATTTTCTTGCTCCTTCACAATGGAAGGAAGAGTCTTTCTCAAACACTGAGTTCCATTCCTTCGGAGAATGGTCCCACGGAATCGCTGCCGGCCCTCTTTCTTTCCTGCGGGTGCGACCTCGGGAATATTTCGTTTCTTCCCTGTCCATGGCAGAGCAGACTCAGATCAACCCCGACCAATTCAGACAGTCACTGCACGGACTTTAATCACCACATACAGAGCTGTTATTCCCATGCACCGCTATCCGTCAAGGCTTCATAGGTATCCAGTCTTCCCGAGCACCACAGCCTAACAATGTCATGGCTGGTCCCCGACCAGTTTCGGATGTCATTATAGTTAACTGTATCCAGCTACAACTTTGACCAATTGACTCCCTGCCACCATGGCTGACCCATGCTAGTACTCCGTAGTCTGGGGTTTACTAGCTTCCTGTGCCGCCAACAAGCACGCAAAACGCTTGTCGAGCATTTACCCGGTTGTTTAGCCCTGCGTCGATCTACTATATCTCGATTGTTTAGGAGATAGTAGCGAGACATCGAGCAAGCATCGTGATCCTTGTCTAACAAAAGTCGAGCCAACATCACAATGCGGTCTAGAAAAAGTCAAACCAACATCACGATATGATCCACAATAACGTCGAACCAACACCGAAATGCTGCTAATGAGACATTGAACCAACAGCACGATGCGAATATCATTACCCTGAAGACTGGGGAGCTTGGTGTTGCGGGAGTCTCTCGAGGCAACAGCAGGTTCAAGGAGAAAAGTATAAAACGACCTCGATATTCTCACTCAGTCCCTCATCACACATCTCACCCCAAACACTCTCGCATCCATCCAGCCTTACATTACTCTCTCGAACCAACTTCCTATCCTGCAACATTTTCACCATGAAGAACATCATCTTTGCCGGGCTCATCCTCTCCATGCCCCTGGCTGTAGTAGCAGGTACGTCCACACAACATCCTCAGCCTTGAGGTTAGACCTAGAGCTCGACTGACCCGACGATAGAGCGATTCTGCGTCAAGATGCCATCCTTTCCCGGCATGGGCACAGTCCCCAAGGAGCTCTGCTTCGAGAGAGAGGAGCTCTTCAAGGTTTGCCCCTACGACAACTGTGTCGACAGGTGCGTCGGCGGTGGCATGGCCGCCCCGTGCAACCCGATGGACCTCTGTGACCCTGGTTTGGTGTGCGCTTTGGGTGAGTTCCTCTTCGATTTTTGTCATTTGATGGGTGATTGGATGCTAATGGGAATAGGCTGTGCTGTTGCTTGCAGATAAGTGGCAACGCCACCTTGCTTTCAGGAGGCGGAATGTCAAGGAGATTGCTGTTATGTGTCTGAGCAAAGGCGGTGATGTTGTGATGTGGATGAGACACATGGATCGCGTTGATTGCGGTGAATGCCTACACAGGATGCCATATCTAGGTAGATGGTGGGAATTTGGGAATCGTGGTATATTGAACAGCGAAATTGTTGATAGATTGCATGTCTAAGAAGATACCTAGGTACTTCATAGACGAGCTTGACACTTTAGGTACCCTATGTCCCAGTATTGAGAGATCACAAACCAGGTTTCCATACCCCCAAATTTGTCCCCACGACAATTATTTCACGGATTTGGTTTCGGCTGCTCGGTCTTGACTGTTGTCTGGCTTGTCTGTAACAGCTGGTCCCGCATCTCCTTGTCGTTCTTCTTAATCGTGTCACCGTCCATCAACAGGATATCATCATTCTCATCTGTTCCATCAGAAGCTGTAAGGAGGCCATTAGTTCTATGACCATCACACTTTATAGTCGGAGTCAACTCACCAAGCAAGTCCATGGTAAAAGTTGCAATAGCAACTGAATGGTAATTTCCCTTCACTTTGATCCTCCGGGACTGCGTGTCTGCCTCTATCGCCTCGTCTGTCATGAGCAATGTGGACTTATCAAAGATGTTAGTCCCGTCGACAGGTTTTGCAAGCAAGAGCCTGTCGTTGGTCGCCTCGGGGTAATCGCGACGTCGGTACCCACGCTCATCATCCACAAAGTCTCGGTATCCTCTGTTGTTGTTGATAAAGTCAAAGGTCAGGCAGAAAGTGTCATTGTCGCCCAAAGGCTCGGTTGAGGGAAGGGCAGAAAGCGACTTTCCCGCGATTGGAGCCTTGCGGATTGTCCAAATCGGCTCATGGCCGGATGTCGAGATGCAGGGCACGAAGAAGTTGGCCGAAGTTCGGATGACTGCCAGGTAGCGCCTAACGCTAAGGTCGTGACTAGTTCTAATGGTTACTCTGGATCCATCACGTAGCTTTCCGGCTTGGTCAGTACTTGCGTGTCACCCGTGACAAACAGCGACTGGACATCACTCACCAATCCCATGTTCTTGGGCGTGATGACCCAAACACCATCTCGAGCACCCCATGTAGCCCTATCGTAGGAGCTGATCCTTGGTCCCTGGAACCTGAAGAGTTGTTAGTGGGCACTGAAACATGCTCGCAAGAAGGTTTTCTCACAAGGGAGGGTCCACATGATTGCCATTAACAGTGATAGAGATTGGCTTATCAACCTGATGAACGAGATACTCTGGTCTGTTACTCGCGCTCTTTTCTCTGAATCGAAATTGAGCAAGGAGCTGCATTGACCGAGGTATCTCGATATACTCGGTTAGGAGACTGGGGATCGTAATTGCAAACCACTCGGAAGCACTCTCAAACTTGGGTGTCGAGGAAATTGTTTCCACCATGGGTTGCAGATCAGATCTCTGACAGTGTGGTCAGTACATAATTCTACAACACTGGCAAGTCTTGCGATCGAGTTACTTACCTCAATAACCCTCCAGTTCAGGTGGTCCCCAACACTAGGGCACCAGTGTTGAGGACTGTTCAAAATGGTCAACCCATCGGTACTGATGTGGGCGCGGGATGGGTAATCTTACACTGCTGCCAGGATGGTGTTGCCGCCAATAGCCTCGAACACAACTCGGTCATTGACGCCTCTTTTCCCCTGTAGATCACTCTCGTCTTGCCCGTTCGTTTTCTCATGTTTGACTTCTACCCCAGCGTTAATTGGCTATATTAAAAGTGAAACCGTCAGCTACGTCATAATACACGCATCTGGGCTGCTTCGTGGCACTCACCGTAGTGATGGAAAGCCCAATCGCAGTTTTGAACGCTTCTTTAGTCTTTTCCTCTTCGGTAGTCTCCTTCGCTTCGATGACCCTGGTGGATACTAGCATGCCACCTAACGTAACCTCTTGCGCAAAGAACTGGCCTAGGATCACGGTGTCAGGCAAAAACATTGATATTGAGCCGAATGGTTGCCTTACCGAATCGCTTGTAAAAGTGGCGGACGTCCATCGCCTCCTTTCCGGTTTGGATTTTCTTCAGTTCAATGGCCATCTCTTCCGTCGGCTCAAGATCCTCAGGTTTGAGCATCAAGGTGACTCGTGGGATCTCAAAATCTTGTCAGCGGCGGGACAGATCAATAAAGCTCAAAAACAACTTACCATATATTGCCCAATCATCTTGCTCGTGAAAACCTTTTGCTCATCCTTATGGCCCTTCTGAGACTCCGATGACATGCCTCCAGATACCCCGACACCGACTCCACCATAACCCCCAGAAACTGTTGCCTCGGTTGAGGACTTCTCGAAGCTGTTACGCACAAATGAATGTCGTGTTTCATCCTCAACTGTGACAATGTCGATCTTGGTTCCATCGTTCACTCTGTAGGTGGGAATGGCATTTGGCTTGTCGAAGCCTGCTTGCTTGTCATCTGAGGATTTGGATTGATCGGCCGTCGCGGTGAGCGCATTGGTTCCTGCTTCGGGAGATGGTTGTTGTGTCTCATCTTTGCTTGTTGATTTTGCCTTGGTACTAAGTGTGTCCTTGGTTGGACTTGTGGTCGGTGACCTCTTACTGGTCTTCAGCGGTGATACCTATTTGGTCAGTGATACTGCTCCACAATTGTGCCCTCAAGAACAATTCCCTTGTACATACCCCCAATATGTTGAGATTCTTGCGCAAAGTGAAGGCTAGAGAAATGTCAGCATGCGTGGCATAAGCTGCAAGAGCATGAAACGTACCCGGCCTTGCGGCCATCTTGATCTGGTTGGTGTACTCGTCGACATACCATCCATTCATTACATGGCAGTTCTGCATGATCAGACTCCATTCATGTTCGTCAAGCTTGGAAGGCACGCTATTGATTCTTGGTCAGATACAGGACAACTTTCAGTTCGGTTGGTGGGAAATAGTAGACCAAGCTTACCTTAGAGGTTTGGTACCCATGATGTTTTCCTTACCAAAAGCCTCAAGGGTAGCATTGTTGAGGTTCAACTTGGTCCTGTCGATGTAGTCTACCGTGCCGGGAGTGATGAGTTGTCCCAGTACCTGACTGATGTGTTAGAATGAGCTTCAAATAAGTAGGTAAGTTTTGGGCTCAGCTCACATCTTCGGATTTTAACTTTGAGCTGGTATTCTTGACTGCCTCCTTCGCTTTGTCCCCGCCAGTCCAGCGGCTCTCCAGCTCCTTGAACCGAAGACTAATTGATGGAACAGAGTTCTCGAAGGGGCTGGTTTCGTCCTTGAAACTATTCTTAGCCAGTTGGTTCGTGAAGGGAAGGTGCGGGATCAGCACTCACCAAAAGATCGACGTAGCTTGCAAACGTGGTCGTGTCGGGTACCGGTGAGCCATCCAGCAGACAGAACTCATGCTTAGTGGCAAGTTGAGACCTGACAATGAAAAAGCTGGTCAGGTATGCAGCGGACTCTCCAAAGGTGCAAGAGAAGGCACTTACATGGTCCTAATACGACCCCTGAACGTGACCAATGTCATGTCCTTTAGGGCTGTCCAAAGCAAAACGTCTGTCTCGCTCTGGCCAGCCTCATTCTTCACCCGCACTGATCCAACGGGTGAGGGCTTGTCATCCTTCATTTGGGTAAACTTGATGAGGAAATCGCCGGACTGGTAAACCTGTTGGACAGTTTGCTGGTCATGATCCTTCTTTAACCCAAAAAGGACGACAAGCTTTCCATTGAAACTTGCGTCATGCTTCCACACTCGGGAACAGTATGATTCGAATGACAGATTGTAATCCAAAAGCTTCGACTGTAAACCATCCCAGATATCGAACTCCTTTGCGAGTTTAAGTCCGATGATTGCCTTTTTGACCAGATCCATGGTGATGTTCTCCCACTGTAGATCCTTCTCAGCACTGCACCGCTTCCGGAGCTCTTCAATCCCAATGGTACTTTTTTTCTGCGCTGCTCCGGGGCCTGGGGCTTCTTTGCTGGCGGCACTGGCAACCGGCTGGCCGATAACCTGGAATGTGACCATTGTGGACTTGTCCTTGAGAACGGTATCGATTGAAACGGGGGTATTCTTGACCAGTAAGTACACTGCAAACATGGTGTTCTTGGGTGGAGGGGAACCCTGGCATAAGACAAACAATGAGCATCTGCGTCCGGAAGACTGGCAATGATTACTTACAGCGGCCGGCTTCTGTCCAGTGTACTCCAAGTAATCGTCAAAGGTGGAGGTTGTTGCAATTTCGGCGCCATTCTCTTTGCAGAAAACAACATCCTCCAATTGTATGCTATTTCGAGTCAGGACACCGGTTCATGGCGAAAGGACTGCAATACTGTGAGTACATACCCGGGGATGGCCCATTGCTTGGCAAGGGTTGCCAAAGTCATCGAACGTTCAGCTCTGTGTGGTGTCAGCTTGTATACAGGACACTTGGAACTGCGTGTCCTCTTCTTACGCAGCAACGGTGCGCACCACAGCGACAGTGAAGTTCGCTACGGAGCATTGCTTTGGTATGACGACATTCCCATTGTCAATTTGAACGAGACAGGACAGAACTTCGACGTGGAAACTCATTTTAACTCTGTGCTTCTGATTCTTGAGGATGACTTCGATGGTTTTGGATGCTGGGATACGATGGCGGGAGTATGTGGGAAGAGGGTCTGGTGGATGTGGTGAAGGGGATGGACCCAGAAATAGGCAGTGCCATGTTGGGTGATTGACAGAATAGCTCATTTTCTTGACATTGTGTACAAGTTCCATACGCTGGAGTAATTTCAATGTAGGTACCAAAGTAACTACCTAGGTACTTAGGTACCTTGGTATCTATCCAGGTGCCTACCTACCTACCCATGTTCCCATGTGCCTGGAGACGTGGGTCTGGGCTGCAGCATTCTCCGTACCACCACGCATTGTATGCCCCCCCACCACATCTGCATCAATGCTTAGGTACCTAGACTATCGAAAAACTAAAAATGTAGGAGCATGGTCTAGACGTATGCACTATTCAGCTCAATGCACTTCGGATCACGATCCTTTTTCGTACATCTGCGTTTGCCCACGTCAGGTTCTGCAATGGAGCTTTTAAGTTCTGGTTAGAGGATGGGACCTGGTGCCTCTGCTTATCCTCACCACTCCATCTCCCATTGAGACCGCCATTCACAACTTCTTTGAGGATTACCAGTACGACTTGAACCGCCATCATGGGATATCCAGAGAAAATCAAGGCCGCCATCACTGAACTGGAGGAGGCTTATCCGGGCTGCAATGTGGTCGTCTGGTTCCATGATGGAGCTACCACTGCAAAGGTGCTGCCTGGAACACGCTGGATCAAGCAGGAGCGTAAAGAGCTGGTTTCTGAGTCTATCAGCCCCAGAAGCTGGCACTACGAGGCACATGTCATTCTCGAGGGGAGATTTGAGTACAGACATCCAGCCATGAAATCGCAGTCCGAGTATGTTCAACACCACACCAGTTCGTTCCATACATCTCATTCTAAGCTGACTGCCACTCTAGTGCTAAAAACTATATTGGCGCAAGTGAAGGCGCCAGCTTCGACTGGGACAACAGGACCTTCACCT
This sequence comes from Podospora pseudoanserina, assembly GCF_035222485.1. Taxonomy (NCBI): domain Eukaryota; kingdom Fungi; phylum Ascomycota; class Sordariomycetes; order Sordariales; family Podosporaceae; genus Podospora; species Podospora pseudoanserina. The sequence continues at coordinate 397,794 of NC_085923.1, forward strand.
TCACTATCCGGTAAGCACTCTATTCGTGCAAGCGCTCGGAGAAGTATTCTTAGACTGACATATGTCTAGGCCCCAGTTTAAGACCACCAACTGGATGAGCAACCTTCCGGGGGATACGGCTGTCAACACACTGACCCTTCCTGGAAGTCACTGCAGCAGTGCAGTCGAAGAGCTGACAACGGGTGCGGATCTGGACGCCACACCCAACATCAAAGGCAAGAAGGCAACTAATCTGGTTAAGATGAACACTTGCCAGTACGACGATATCGGTACCCAACTCAAGAACGGTGTGCGACTGCTCGACCTTCGAGTAGGCCCAGCTTTCAAGATCAACCAGGGCCCCTACAAGCTCTTCAAGTCCTTTGTCACGGTGCTGGACGAGGTGGAGGTGTTCCTCAAAGCCAACCAGAGTGAAACGGTACTTGTCCGTGTCGACTGGCTATCCAACTCCGTCCATCTCGACACATCTGCCACCAAAGGAAGTTCCCAGTCTTTTGTCACGAGCGAAGCCAGGCCTCCAGCTAGTTTCGCTAACGAGCTGAAAAAGATTGTTCAGGCTCGCGGCTCGACCATCTATAGCAGCACAGCTTGGCCCAGGCTTAGCGATGTGCGTGGCAAAATGGTATTTCTCCGTGGGTTTGAGAGCGAGGATAAGTCTTGGGGGTTGGAATTGCTTGTAGACAAGATGTTGATGGACTTCGTTGTCAGGACCAGCGAAAAGATCCAACAACAACCGGACAACGTCAAGACATTGGAGGTCTTGCGAAAGGAAAAGTATCTGACGGTTTCCCAGTCTTACCTGAACTATGTGATGGGCAACCTCACCTCTGGAGCCGGTATTGTTCGGCCAACCTCGCTTTCCATAAGGGTTGAGAACGATACCCTCGACGATGACGAGAACTGGATCGTACCATCTATCACCGCACCGTGGATGCAAGAACAGGCACTGGGTTTCATAGCTGCCATCAAGGGTGCCGCACCATATCTCTGGGTTTTCAGTGACTTCATCAGGGCCGATCTTGCGGTTGCTATCGCAAAGCTCAACTTCAACTTGGAGCCGTAGCGGCAACCAGCAATCGCCTGAACACAGATACCTTGAGAGACCATGGTACCTTATGGTATTGAGATCCACCTATATTTTCCTTTAGCGCAACACAGTAGAAATAGCCGCACATAGCTTTGAACCAATTTTCAAAATCATGCTTGCACTATCCTCCAGGGGAGTACCTTTCCCCTTGCCCTCGGATACAATCGCTTTGACAGACTCCGTTCCCTTTCTACGTCGTGCATCACGCTCAATGATTTGTTGCCACCAAGCAATGAGAGTAGTGCTGGGACACAGAGCGATTGTCCGACAAAGACCGACCAGTATCGGTCAGGGGTCATGCCCTCCTATTGCACACCGCCAGAAGCTCAAACCAGTTGCATGACCTTAAACCAAAGATCATATCATTTCTCGTGATGTCGTACCCGTCTTTAGCTCCCTAACTCGTTCGCCGTTGGTGGCACTGATGGAGTGGGCGATTCGCCCTTTTCAGCTGTGACCTGACCGCATCATGCAGCTATATTGACTTCAAACAACATATGTCGCATTAGGGCGCATTGAAGATAACAGCTGCAAGAACGCCACCAAACACTAGACAGCTCACTCAGAGAAGAGTTTGGTTGAGTGGCTGGCTGAACTGGTTCCAGACCCTTCTTGTGCCTTGTTCTTGCCTTGCATTGAAACGTGAAGTCCCGGGGTCTGGGCCTGGAACGCATGCGCCCACGCCAAGCAACACTTGTGCTCTGCACCCCGAATTGCTGCAGTGAAACATCACAGCATGACCGCAGGGGGAACTGCCCGGGACTGGAGGTAGTCGTGGTAGTCTATTTGTAGTGCATGATTGGCAGCCGGGGCGAATGTTCCGACGCTGTCTAGATCTACGTCCTGGATGGGTTGTTTTTCAAGCTGAAGGTTGCCCAACTAGTGCTCATGCATGCAGGTAAGTCGGGGTAGGCTTAGCTTCAACGGCGATACCAGCTGACACTAGCTCCGGCTGTAGACTTCCATGATGTTCGCTCTTGATATCTACCCAAACAGAATGAGACAACGCATCCTGCAATTCATCCCTCGGACTTTGTCCCTGGAAGAGCATCGGACACGCTTGCGACCCCAAATGCACCAGAATCCAGACAAGTCTCATACCATTCCTGCAGGTTCAGCTGAAGTCTTTCAAGCCACTATTGGAATCGAGACGTAGCATGGTTTGGAACCATCTTCTGTGGGACCGCTGATGCTTGGAAGTGATATGTCTTCATTGAACATCCAAGATGTCGTTTGGTGTTACGATGTTGATAGGCTCGGCAAGTGGGCAGTTCACCAGTTTGTGGCGACTGTTCGTGACCAAGGTCAACTTCATTATAAGTGAGCCTGTGTTGGTCTCCCACCCTCCCACCCCTTTTCAAAGTCACATCGTCGTACCACAACACCAACCATCTCACATAACCTAACCCGCAATCAGCACCATGCCTTTCCCTCAGCCAGCCAAGGATCACATCGCCTTCAAATGGCCAAATGAGTTCACTCTGGCTCAGATCGACACTATTAGGGTCGCTGTGGCTGCCTGTCGGTCAGCTGGACTCATTGAGCATTGGGGCAACCCCCACAGGGCAACAGTCACGTAAGTTCACCCTGCGTCGTTCCCGTCGGTTATTGTCTCCCTAACCATGTCGAAACAGTTCCACAAAGGTTAGCTTGAGCAACACCGTCAAGGTGGACTACTGGGCCAAAGTGCCAGATGGGTCAGAGACGACGCCACTTGAACAGGAGGTCACACTGGATGGCTTTTGAGCAATGAAAAATGGTGATTAGGAGACCGGTGAACAGCAATGATGTTCGATGCTGTAGTCTTAGTTTAACATATTCTATAATGGACATGGCAGGTTTGACATTAAATGGTCAAGGCGCCTAGGGGGCGCCATGTTGTCTTTCAGGGTGCTTCTTGCGGTGACTTTGTGGCCATGTAACAATTGGCTGGAACCGACATGCTCAAGAAATGCACCTCCCTGGCCTTACCTACGTATGTTGTTGGTTCGATATTCTGCAATGGAGGGGCACCATCTTGCCCAGAAATCGATATATTGAACGACTGGGTTCTTAATGAGTTTTGTCACAATATCAAGGCCTGCATGCCGCAGAGTCCATGCATAACACGCTGGCAAAACCATGCTAATGCTCTGTGCTGCCTGTCTTTGATCTAGACCCAAGGTGCACCTCTTGGTACCCTTCATTTCAGCTTCACACTGACAAGCCATTCGGCGCTCTCCCCATATGGAATGGTTCACATTTACTACTCTATGAGTTTCATGGGTGCATCCATGAGAAAGCTTGACGAGATGGATTTTGCTTGGTACAAATAAACACCAGGGAGTCCGATGTCAGACACATAGCCTACTCACATGAGTATTCCATTCCCTTCAGCAAACCGCATCTGAACCGACATGGATGGGCCCGATACCGATATTGCCTTCAGACTGGCCAAGTTCTGGAGTACGATGCAGGCCCGGGGCAACATAGTGCTCGTCAATGCAACACCATATGCGTGGCGCCTGAAGGCGACCGAGGTGCACCAACATGAAGACATGTTATGGAAATTTGGCGAGAGCGCAAACATTGTTGAGCCGTGTGAGCAAAACCCCTCCAACTCTTTCTTGATGGCTCCTGCTGACAAACGCACCTCTAGATGCAATCAAGATCGTCGAAGTCGAGTGCCGCAACCCAGATGCCCACGCCAAATCCACTTATGAGCTTCAAGGGACCGACGACCTTTTTACCATTGCATCGCAGGGCCACGTGCTTCAGGCTAGCATGGACGGCATTGAAACAAGAAACGCCTCTCGTGGCTCAGAAGTTCCCCTTGGGTTCATTTCTGACCGGCCCTCCTACTTTGTCCTCTCCGGAAAGCATGGCGACTACTACTCCGTGGGTGATGTGTCAAACTGGATGCAGAAATCCCTCGACACAATCGGCTACTACAAGCTCCGCGACATTTGCGTTCCCTCGTCTCACGACGCCGGCATGTCAAAGGCACCGTGGTCAACAACATTCGCAGCTGCGGGCTCCATCATCACCCAAATCCTGTCTGTCGAACAGCAACTCCACAAGGGCGTCCGCTATCTCGATATCCGCCCCATATTCTTTAGAGGGAAATGGGTGTGCGGCCACTACTCCTTCATCCCGGAGAACAAGTGGATCAACATCGGGCCCATGGGTACCTGGCAGGGAGGAAACGGCGAGAATATTCAAGACATCATCGATGGCATCAACCGGTTCACCGCGTCATCAGGCGAGCTCATCGTTCTTCAAATCTCCCACACTTACATGGTCAACGATGTGTTCGGGCAATTCGCCCATGATGACTTCAAAGAACTAGACTATAATCACTGGGACAACCTTTTGAGCATGTTCACCAATACCAGCACTGGCATCAAATCTCTGTGGAGGCCCTCTCCCAACGAGCCTTCTGTCACGGACCTCACTGCGCTCCCGTTGAAAACCTACATTGGCGACGGAAAGTCCGCCGTGGTGCTGGTAGTGGATGATAAGATTGGCGTTCGAAGCTACCCAGGTGTCTTCAACGACAGACAATGGCAGTGGGACTACTCTGCCTGGTGGAAAGAGGAGTCTGGTCGTCTGGATGAGTACAAGGAGTATCTGAGGAGCAGCTCTACCAAGCCGTACTCGTTCTCTGGCTGTCACATGCAGTCGGATGGGGAGGCTGTTTTGACGACATTAGGGCAAAGCAGCCAGTCTGTTCTCTCCCTGGCAACGCCTTCCAAACACCGTCTCTTTGTTGACCTGTTTCCTTTGTGCGCCAAGGAAGGGAAATTTCCAGCCGCCTTGACCATGGATGCGATTGATAGTAGTGACTTGGCGGCTCTCTGCATCGCCTTCAACAATTGTCGTCGAGCGCAGTCGTCGTGATTATGCGTCAAATGCAAAGAGGGTACATGTAAATGGGTGACTGCATAAAAATGGGACCTTTCAGCATTGGGTGATTTAGGTACTCAAGATTCTCTTCAATCGAACGCCAGTATGACTTTGGCCCCTCAGTTTGAGATTTTGTGCTTCGATTTGCCATGCTTATTTGCTTAAATGATTGCTCGATTCGGGTTGGCCAGATGAGTTGTTATTTGGCCCTAAAGATGCAATTGAACCTAGCAGCATTGATCAACGAAACATCAAAATACAAGCGTCGTGGGTACAAGCATGTCACCAGCCATCTGTGTAGCCCTGTCTTCCATATCTGGAACATCTGTCACAAATTGCGCCTGCCCATCCCAATCATCGTAACCACGGCTGGGTGATGAGTCGTGCCTCCGTTGGCGATTTTCTTTTATGTCAGCCACTGTTCGGGATTCACCTGTAGCATCGGAGTTTGAGAGGCTCGTTCATAAATAGAAGGCGGTATCAATTATTTCATCCTGGCTTTGCTCAGAGCAGATACATTTCTCCCTTTCTTCCCCAAAAGCTTAGACCAGCCAGCCCATGTTTATTGAGAGCATGTCGAGGGGACACCCAGATTGATGCTTGACCGCAGCAACAGCAACTGAGATAGACTCCAACCTAATACGTTAGCAATCTTTTACTTGATGCGTGGAAACATAATGCAGTAGCCTACCAGGAAAGCTATTGGGTATCTAGTATAATGGCCAAGGCCATCGCCACTGTCCACCAAGGCCAAGTTGAGGTCCAAGTCATTGATGCTGTAGATAATTGTGGACCCTATGTACCTATCGTTCAACTGGTTAGCTCGAGAACGCGACCTTATCAGAGGGCTAAAGCATAGGTACCTAAGCATTCCAATGCGACCAGTGACACCTCGTGTTTCTCTTGCCAGTGCCTTCAGCCCTCTGCCTCCTCTAGTTCTCCCCCTTGCTCTTGACGGTGGCCACAGTGACCGCGTATTGTCCCCACGGGTCGTAGGTAGTGGTGGTGCTGGACTGGCCGACGCGATCCTCATCGGTTTTGGAGTCGTTGTTCTGCTCGCCACCAGCTTGCTCGTTGTCGCTATCCAAGACCGGCTTGAAACTGACGATCTCTCTATCGGTGGCGTAATGATCCCACGGGTCGAAAGTGGGATCGTTGGTGAAGTGAACAGTGATCTTAAGCCTTGTACGACTCTGGCGAAGGCAGCTTGTCGGCCGGCTGGTGGCGGAGATCAATGTTGAGCACGGCCTCCTTCATCAAATCCTCTTCAGTGAAGGTGCTGTCGCCGCAGTAGAAGCACTCAGACGGCTTGAGATAGTGGTAGGTTGTGCCTCTTCTCTTGGGGCCGCGGCACTCGTCCCAGTTCTTGCGCTGCTTGTTGCAAGGCTTGAGGTCGATCTCCTGCGAGTCGATGGCAGCGCCGCAGTCCTTGCAGGCGTAATGGCAGAGAGTGAAGGTACACATCTTGGCGGTAGAGGTGATTGATTGACGTGTAAGCTGGGTGAAGGCTATGAAGCGAGAGGAAGATGAATGTATGTGCTGAGGTAATGGATAGTTTGTGCCGTGGTTAGAAAACAATCCTGCCGTGTGAACAAAGAAGGAGAGAGTCGAGGGACAACGAGGATGGCTATTTATGGCATTTCTTGGGGCCCCGGCGCGTTCTATTTCTGTGGGTCTTTATTCACCTTTGTTCTCCCCGGTCAAGGGAAATGTATTGCCGCTTTTGGACTTGGGTGGAGTGTATAGTTAGGAGCAGCACCACTGCCTCTTCCACCCTACCCCCCTGTCAATTTCAGCTTGGAAAAAATGTGTTTGATTGCGAAATGTCCAAATTAACCAGCTTAAGTTCGAATACCTAGTTTTGCAAATCAAGGTGAAAGCCTAGTTGAATCGTCATATAAACCAACGTACTGCTTGTCTTAACTACAGTTCCGTTTCATATTTATTATTATTATTATTATTCCTACTCCGTTCTACCCTAAAAAGAGTGTGTCGGTCCTGCTAATGCTATTTACATAGGAAAAAACCGTGCCTGGAGCCGGGTGAAAAATATATATCGGTAACAAATAGGAAACAGTTGTTGAAAAAGCCAGATAGTTGCAAAATAAGGAAAGGTCCCAACAAGGCCTTGAGCACTAGTTGTCCTCGACTTCCGCTCCGGCCGCCGCTTCCACCTCTTCCTCCCCTATCAATATATCCTCCTGCTCAAATTCCAGGTTTCTCGCTAAGCTGTATTCCATTAAGCGGCCGGAATCCATCAGCCAGCCTAGAACCTTTCCTAAAGCCTTCGGTTCCGAGACTCTATACCTTATAGTACGAGGCTAAGATCTCGGTGCGTGCGGATAGTGTTTGTTGGCCAGGTTCTAGGCTTCGGTGGTACTGGGCACCATATAACGAGGTGCTCGACTGTTTCACGGCCTTCTCCGCAAGTACAATGGGGAGTGGCTAGGCCTAGGACTTGCTGCTTAAATAGGAAGTCCCGTAGACCTATTGCTCCTGTACGAGCCTGGACTAGTCGAGAGCTCTGGGATTTGGCTAAATCCTTGTGTCTCTTCAAGGTCTTGTCTGTGAAAAGCATTTCTGGTGGTCCTTCATCCGCTATCCTGGCAGGTCGGCCCTCGACCTGCTTTCTCCAACGGTTTTCCCATGCTTGGTAGAGTGCTGCTTCTGTCGTGGGTACTGGGGTCTCTCCTCGGCTCTTTCCTTGTGTCTCTCCCTGGCTCTCACTTTAGCTCTCACTTTGGCTCTGGTGCTGGCTGATCCACTGGTTGATCATGATGACAGCTCTCTCAATGACCGTGGGTTCCTGCGGGTGGATGGGTCTTCGGCCTGCATCCGTTTTTGGAAGCGTCGGTATATCCTATTGCACGCTTCTTGGACGAGCTGCCCTGGTGGGTGCTTTGATGCATCTGGTCCTTGCCCACTGTGCAAGGACGAGTCTGTAGCCGGGCTTCAAGGTCTGCCAGTGTCTCCTTGAGGTATAAATCCAGTGGTGGCACCCAGGTTTCGGTTTCCAAGTTTCTGATTGGTGTAGCCTTGTATGCTCCGGCCATTATCCTGAGGTTCCTAGTCTGGGCCTTCGCCAGCCTTTTCGCCAGACCCCGTGGTTGACCTCCAGTTGGAGTAGGTGTGTGGTAGTTAGCAGCTCCATAAGCTATGGCGCTTCTGATGCACTTGGTATTAGGATGGCTAATCCTATATCCGGCAGTTCTCTGTGTTAGCTCGTCATAGCAAGTCAAACGATGTCGGCTGGGAAGTTACGAAGATTTTTATGATGTCCTCGCATGAGCCATACTCCGTCATCAAAGGAGAAACTGTCATGTTGATCACCTTTTTGAAGAACTTCCCTGAAAAGCCATGTCGCCCATGTGTGAAGGAATGACTTCATACGTTCCACAGAGTATATCTTTGACCCCCCAACATGGGGCTGAACGTCATAGCACTGGTCTGGCGCTCAGCTTTCTTTCTCCAAGCAGCGTAGTCTAAGAACTATGTCATGACCTCTGTGCTGTCTCCTTGAGATATAATTACCTCGTGATTTGGTTGAAAGAGTATTATTATACGTAAGAACTTTGCTCCGCACGACCGAATAAAGCATTTTGTAGCGCTTAGAGTTACCAGGCCAACTAACTCGATCTAGAGTTGTTCGAGTGGGCCATAACTTTATAACGTGTCTACAAAGTGTTGTGGGGCCACCTGTCTTCAGGACGATACAGGATACTCGAATTGATGAAAGAGGCGGGATCTAGAAGGATCTAGACTATTATAACGGGCTATAAATTAATGGAAACCCCCAGACCCCTCCTGTGTCACGCTATGATAGAAAAAAAGAGAGAGAGATAGAAAGAGAGATCAGCTTAGCTGTCTGTCGTAAACGTCATAATTAAGACGCGCCCCGAAGAACAGCCAATAGTAACCGTTAATGCCGCTACAGCTAAACATTTTGGTAGATATTCCGGAGGCAACCATAGCCAGTTTTCTAAGCCCCTCGTAATCCACCTGTTATCTAAGTCTATTCCATAGCATGGGGGGTTGGCATTATCTGATCCGGATGTAATTAGCGTCGAGTTAAGGGAAGACGCTACCGACTGAACAGAATCGCGATGCCCTTTGAGTGTCTGCGTACATGACCCCGTGGCCGCATCCCAGATCTTGATGGTCTTATCGACTGATCCTGACGCAAGCCACTTCGAATCGGGCGAGATCGCTACCGACGTGACCCAATGGCCATGCCCCGCGAGCGTCTGCGTATATGATCCCGTGGCCGTATCCCAGATCTTGATGGTATTGTCGACTGATCCTGACGCAACCCACTTCGAATCGGGCGAGATCGCTACCGACGTGACTGAATAGCCATGCCCCGCGAGCGTCTGCGTACATGATCCCGTGGCCGTATCCCAGATCTTGATGGTCTTGTCGTCTGATCCTGACGCAACCCACTTCGAATCGGGCGAGATCGCTACCGACGTGACCGAATCGCTATGCCCCGCGAGCGTCTGCCGGCACGCATTCCAATTATCCTCTACAATTGGCCCCGAAGTAATCCACTTCCGTTCTTCCAGCCTAAATAGGCCTCTTGTTATACTTCGGGCGGGGCTGAACACAAGTGCTGAAGCGTATACCTGAAGAGGATAATTCTCAACAACCCATCTCCAGTATAACACGAATCGACGCATGTCAGCGACAAAGCTTGGTAATTGAGACGTAATCGACCTGTACTAATCTCCTGTTAGAACCACTTAATAATATAATACTATTACTGGGTAGAGCCTACCTGAAGAATGCTTTCGAGGTTTGCCATTGAAAGTACCCCCTGCGGCATGCTCTTACAAAGTGAGAGTGCTTCAAGCCAGTGGAGGTAATGCTGTCTCAGAAAGCCATCGACGATACTACCATCTTGGAAAACATCTGGGTGCTTGCTATCGTCGCTCGCCTGCCAGTCACAGAGATGATCAACCCAGTAGATACAAGCATAGCGTGCTGCGGCCAGCGGGTCTGGATCGGGTAGCTTGGCGTCGTCGATGGAAGATCCCGGAGCGCCAAGGCTGTAGATGTCGCGTCGTAATGTTCCGGACATAACGTGTAGCGATCGCAAGAAGACGGCATGGTGTACGTCTTTTATCCCCGAAGAAAAAAACCCATGAGCTGCTTCTCTCAGCAAGAAATCCTTTGCGGATTGGTGGACGAAATAAATGGTGGTTTCTCGAAGGGTCAAAAAAGAGCCGCAGAATCCTACTATCTCTGTTATGAATTCTAGTTCGTCGGAAATGCCCTCCGGTATATCCACGAAGACCGTTAGCTCTTGTATCGTGATAGGCCGGTAAGTAATGGAGAGGACCGCTAGAACTTGTTTGCAGAGATCTGGCTCATCCGAGCGGCGAACCTGATCTATCATTCGTTGGTAGAGAGAATTAAGACCAGGTGGAAACGTATTTAACTTGGTGAGAACCCTTAATCGTGAAACATTCGTAAGTTCTTGACAGACCAAAGCCACCCAGAGGAATGTATCGTTTGCGTTGCGGGTTAAGTGGTGTTGAACAGCGTTCTTTGTTCTGTCGTCGTACCTCTTTAGCCGCGCTAGTTCATCTATCTTATGCTGAATATATGTGCTGACAGCGGAGGAGATAGACTCTTCGTTCAACTCAAGACTGAGCCTTATCTTCTTTTCCGCGGCTTCTAGGCTCTCCTCGATGTTCGGCCAGTTGCGACTAGAGACGACCCACTTGACACAACGAAACGTAGATGACATCCTGACAATAAATTTAAGAAGTCTTGGCAAGTCACCCATGCATTCGTCCAGAGCGTCGATGACCAGGTAGGTTGGCTTCAAGTTCGGGTCTCCTAGCATCCCCCCCAAAATATCCGAGAGGACGAACCACGCATTTGCGTCAGAGAGTGATTGAGCATTGTCCGTGTATTTGCGTATGTGGGAGTTGAGACGTGGCTGCTGGTGGGCAAGAAGGTAGATCAAGCTGCGTAATACGGCAATGGCGTTATTGATGCGCGAGTCGGTAGCTTGGCAGAAGAAATAGGCCAAGTTGCGACCGTGCCCCTCTGCAACAATGGCACCCTCCAGCTCGTTGATGATGCCGCAGAGCAACATAGTCTTGCCCTTGCCGGGATCTCCTTTAATCCAGAGAAGGCGGCTCTCTGACTGGTCATGCCAACCGCGGAAGTCGGGGGTGTCGAAAACCCAGCGGTAAGCGTCATCAAGCAATCCACCCTTTGCCTCCTCGATGCGCTTCTTATCAAGGCGCGGGTCGGTAGAATGCAGACTAGACAGATAGCGATTATGCTTACTAATTTCCTCTCGCAGCCGCTCAAATGCTCTTTCTTCTCCTTCGCCGTATAGAAGCCGCATTTGTACGTTAAAGATACCGAATAGACAGTAAGCCCTGTCTTCTTCGCGCGTCGTGCTGCGGTGTTTAATCCACGATATGCGTACGTCAAAGCTGAAATCGGACAATTTGTCGGCTTGGAGAGCTCGTAGAGGAATGCCAGTTGTGTTCTGAATATGCTGTGCGAGAGAATTCTTATCTCCTAGGCGCTTGCAGTCTTCGGAGAAGAATTCAATAACTTTTGGCGCAATAAGCTCTTGGAGGGTCCACCCACGAGTGAACCATCTGGATTTCCGAAAAGCTAATTCCCAACCGGGGTTGCTGTCGGCGTCCTGTTGGTAGGTTGAGACGTCTGTGAGATAGACATAGCATTTGGCCGCATTGCGGTACCATCGGAACATGGAGTTGAGAGCCTCCTGAAACTCATCGCAGTCGGATTTATTGATGCAGCATGTGTCGATCCAGAAGAATTTCAGTCCATCACGCCCGGCTTGGTCTCCGCAAAACTGGATCTTAGAGTAGCCTCTTTTGTTCTTGCGTGTACCGTCCGTTACATCCTCAAAGCTGACCTCTTCGTCGCCCCATGTGTGCGAAAGTATCGCATACGGTGGGACCTGGTTGTCGGGAATGTCACCCGTCAAACTGACATCGCCGGTATCATTGCGTTCCAGGAGGCGCATTGTCGAAAAACCGCCGAGCTCAGCTCTCGTAGCATAGAGAATAGGTCATGCAAGGTTTTGCGAGGCTTCTTTGGCTGCCTCACGTGTTTAGCGGTGGAAACACGAATATGCCTTAGGCCTTTGCAGTCAAAAAGGAATCTGTTGTCTGCCTGTATGACTATTCGACAGCGGGAAAAGCCGAGCAGGTGCGTGGGAGACGGACGGAACTAGTAGGCTCAACAAATCAGTAGCTGAAACCAGAATAAGCTCTCAGACATAGACAAGAGTTACTTGCCCCGAGTGATTGTTGAGAAACGTAGTGCAAAACTTGGTAGGTTCGATTGTTGCTGTTTCCAAAGGTCGACAACCCCGCACATCGGGCATTTTGCTGACATTGGCGCCCAAGCGGTTGGCGTCAACTGCGCATACTGGAAGCATCGTGATTGGCGTTGCTCTGCTGGCGTGCATGAAGATGTCCCTTTGGTGGCCGTCGTTTTGCCCCATCGTTTCGTTCTCTTACACCTCAGCTTCTTAACCCCCTACCGCCGGTATCCCGAAAGTCGTCCAGATCTTACATAATTATAGCATATCGCCCCGATATCAAAGATCCCAAGACCCGAGATTTGTGGCTAGGCCAGAGGGAGCAAACGACTATATACCTGAGGTGAGGGCCTGGGCTGTGCCGCAGTGATGAGCCAAGTCCAGCACAAACGCGCACGGACATCCAAACGTGATCCAGTCTTTCAGCTGAATCCTTAGCAAAACGCATTCCTTGCGATAGCACACATATGACCTTGATTCGGCTTCGAAGATCGGAGTAGTAAATATCCAGATATACAAAGAGTTATGCTTCATCATCATTCCGCCTGAGAGCCTGAAAATACACGCTCGATGTACCGAAGTACCTATATTTGCTACAGCCCGTTTTATTTTCGATTTTTATTTTCTGTCGGCGCTTACATGCTTCAGGTTCATTGGAGGACTGAGGTGTGAATGTAGAAGATCGGGAGAGAAATCTTCCTCAGTTTTTGGCAGTATGTCTTCCGAAATCTGCATCGGATTTCCCTGGAAATGACAGCCTGGGTGTGCTTTCTTCGGGGATAAATAGGTACGCAAAGACGTGCCTGGCAAAGTGGCTTACAGCGACAGGGAGAAGGTATGATGGAAATTATTGATATTGTAGAGTCACTTATGTAGTAGTCAGTATTTCTCGGTACCTATCTTAGGTAGTAACCACTATCCCTTATTTCTCAATCAACCCCGTAAACTCAAGCCTCTCCTTCGAGCACGGCTGGAGCAGCTCCTTCAAGACCGGGATCCACCACTCCTCATGCGAGTGACAAAGCTTCATGGCAAAGGCATACTCAGCATACTCTGGATAAAAGCCACTCCTTTCCCAGTCGATAATACCAGTTATTTGGCCATCCTTAACCATGATATTCCTCGGTGTCAGATCTCCATGCGTCAGAACAAAATTCCCAGACGAAGCGCGGCGTTCCTTTTCCACAAATCTCTTCCATTTCCACTTAGTGAGTGCATTCCCGTTCACCCGGGCGAGACACCACTCATCGAATTGCTCCTCGCTGTCAAACGGCCCCAGCTTGGTGGTGCCAATCGAGTCGTAGAGGTTCTGGGCTGGTTGCCGATCCAAGCGACCAATGAAGGGTTGTTTGCAGGCGCGCATGCGGGTAAGTTGGGTGCGCAGTTGCTCTTTGATACTCGATTGTTCGCCGGGAGTCAAGTCATGCCAGGCCTGATCAAGGCTAACGCCAGGAACCAGCTCGCTAACCATCACACGGGCGAGAAGTCTGTGGGCGATCACGTCGTAGACGCCACGGACGTTGGGAGCTAGGATACCATTGGTAGCAGCGTATTGCATCATGTCAGCCTCGGAACGATCAAATCCCTTTGGAGGCTTGACTTTAACGGCTAGAGCTACACCGGATGGGGTGGTGGTTTTGATGACGCGGTTGCCGAAAAAGTTGTAGATTTCGTTTCCCTTGACTGCGTCCACGTAGCCCATCGTTTTGAGATTGGGCAGCTCATCTTTGGGGTCGACTGTTGGCTTGGCCATATTTTCGGGTTTATTAGGGAGTTACAATGAGAGAGATAACGTGGAGTATTTGGTGATCGAAGACAATGTATGTTTTGGTTCACTCTTTTATGGTTGTTGGGTTGCATTTATGGAGCAGTCGTTGTCGTTGGCTGTTGGTTTGTTTCACGACATCGCTCCTTCACCCCACATTTTTCTGCTGGGCCACACACTAGGTAGGGTAAGGGTTATGGCGCAGTGCATCGCCAGTCTTCGCCCTAGGCCTCTTCGCCGTAATACTACCTGCCGCTTACTAGCGACGATATGACGGTTGAACGAGAGAGGATATTTATGTTGTGTCTCAAGCACGCCTCCACGTTCCCAACAAAAAAACAGTCAGGGCACAGATCCGATGTTTTGAACAAAGAATTGCTGTCAGCGCGCAGCGCAACAGACCATGTATTGATGTCTATCTAGTAGTCTGTGATTTCAAACCAACAGAGATCTTATGGCACGTGTATCCAACAAACAACCAAAACTCCAAACGCCATCTACCGCCGCTGCTAATTCTCCATGTCAAAGAACAACACCCCAACCAATCAAAGTGCCATTGCTTCTCCTGATACTACTCAGTTGATGGAAAAGCGACTGTTTGAGCGGCCGCTATCCCGTCGGCTCGGGCCGGGAGCCGGAGCCGGCGGAGGCGCAGCCCTGTGCCGCCCCATGGCGGTCGTCATCCTAGTCAGAGGCGTCGGGCGATCATCGCGAATATGACTGATGGCTTCAGCGGTGACATCCTCGGGCCACAGCTGATTCATATAAATGATGCTCTCCAAGCAGAAATGCTGGCAGTTATTGAAGAGCTGATGGTAATCGCCGCTGCGGTTGAAAACCTCTTCTGTGGCGCGCCTGACCTGCTGGTTGTTGACGATGGCGCCATTGATCGGGAATGCAGACCTGGCCCTGGTGTTTGTCAACACGTAGATTTCCTCGTTGACTGCGTAGTTTGTTTTGGCCTTGGTTCCGCTGGATCCACCAGGCAGGATGCTGATGTGGTACAGCCTGCCCTGCGGGCTCCCGTCCTCATCGGGAAGGAAGAGCCCCTGGTGCCCAGTAGTGTTGCTTCCCCACCCGACGCGGTGTAGCTGACGCCGAACTCTCATGTCAAGCTCAACGGAAGAGTTTCCACGTGAACCAGGCCTTGACGGCGCACGGGGTGCGGAGTCTCTAGAAGGAGGACGGGCCCCGTTAGAGTCTCTGGAGGGAGGGCGAGAGGCATTGGAGTCTCTGGAGGGAGGGCGAGCAGCAGAGTCTCTTGAGGGAGGACGGGAACTGCTAGAAGGGGCCACAGAAGAGCCACGGCTGGCGGTACCGTGACTGGAAGCCGGCCGGCCGGAGCTGGTAGAGGGACGGGGTGCCTGAGCCTGAGAGTGGGTGGAAGAGCTGGAAGAGCGACGAGACATAGTTATTGATGTTGGACAAGGGGTTGGAGATAACGATGGGTAAGCGAGAGATAATGATAATGCGGGAGGCTTCGATCAACGATGCTGAATGTATGTTTGGGCTGGAGAAGGTCGGTTTCATTTTGGAGAGAGTAACGAGGTGTATTAATCAAGTTTTTATCCAGTAGATAGATACCTAAGGTAGCTGATCATCTGGACCACGAGACATTACCGAAGTGACCAACAGCCAGGTCTGTAACAAGCCTGACCACATCTCGGCTCATATCACGACGCGTTGACCAACGGACAACCTAGACTGAGCATCACCATTCTCACGGCGTTGGGGATATTGGCCTAGACGGCAAGCCAACACGGTGACATTTGAATCCATACGGTGGAGCCAGCAAGGCCAAACGCTTCTGTAAATAGTGCAACCAACCCCTTCTTCTTGGCTTGACCACTGCGGTGGACGGGGAACCAGACCCTGAACTGTGGAGTTCAAGGATCAGAATGCCCATCTTCACCAATGGCTACCCATCTTATGACATTCTGAGGCCGGATGTGGCGTGGCGGCCCGTCGTATACGTATGAACGCCTTGCGGCGCGGAGACTGTGCCTCTCGGAAGGCCATAAGTTACCAGAATAGGCTCAGGATTTGGTTAGTAGCATCGCTTATCGCCGAACTTTGGGGAATTACGCCTTGAGGTTGCCTATATCCATCAAAGCTGTTGGTCCCAAAGCCGATGTTGGTGTATCTATTCCTCCCCTGGCTCAATACCAAACATTGAACAGCAAGACTGACCGTGAAGATCAACGCCACTGTCCAGAGCTGTACGCCCCAAATTAGGTAGCTTTCCTGCTACGCTGTAGAAGAACATTGGCTTAATTGCTGCCCCTTGCATCATTCATCTATCGCGACAGCTTTCGATCCCGCCACCAGGTCTCCATGCAGTCGTCCCGGCTGTGTGTGTCCAACCGTGGACGGCCCAATTAATCAGTGCACATTAGCCGACTGACAGTGCCGGTGCAACTCAAATTCCAACCACACAACCATCACGACCAAGGTTTCTTAACGAGGTACCCCGCCGGCAAACTGTTGACCTTCCATCAGTGGCAATTCTTGGCAAACTGCTACACCTTGGCAGGTGAGTCGAGGCCAGCCGTAGATCAATGTATATAGCCATAAACAGACGCGTTGGGACCAACGATGGGACTTGGTTTCTCAGGCGCAGTTTCTGTTCAACACCATGCGGCTCTTGATTTGGGCTTGGGCTGCTGCCAGCCTCTCTTTTGGCTGTGTGGCGTTGCTTGAGGAGCGAATTGTTTCGTTTGAGGTCGATGCTGATGCGGCGGCGGCAAGCGCACAACTCGATATCGCCAGTGCTCCGATTCTTGTCTCTGAGGATGATCCGATTGGCGTTCATATTGCGGCCAACAGTCTGGCGAAGGATCTTGAGCAAATCACTGGAATAACCAGGTCTGTCGCCAACGCGACCTTCGCCAGCATCTCGAGCGAAACAAACCGGGGCCCATTCATCATCGCCGGCTCGGTCAATTCGACATTGATCCGCGACCTGTCCTCTCAAGGCGTCATCAACGTGTCGGATATTCGGGGGAAATGGGAGACTTTCAAGACAACCACGGTTCGGCTTTCTGGCAGCAGACCTGCGCTTGTCATTGCGGGAAGCGACAAGAGAGGTGTCATATTCGGGATCCACACGCTCGCAGAGCAATCAGGGCAGTCGCCATACCATTGGTTTGCCGATGTGCCTGCCCAGAAACATTCCCAAATATTTGCCCTCAACAAAACGACAGTTCATGGCGAACCAACCGTCAGATACAGGGGGCTTTTCATCAACGATGAAGAGCCGGCGCTGAACACGTGGTGGGCCCGTCAACACAACGCTACGCGATATCCTCTCGACACGGAATTTTACGCCCGTGTATTTGATCTTTTGCTTCGTCTGAAGGCCAACTACCTCTGGCCAGCAATGTGGAAATCATGGACGCCACCGCCGGGAAATATCTTTTTTATCGATGACCCTGGAAACCAGCAGCTGGCGGATGATTATGGAATCGTTATTTCTACCGCTCATCACGAGCCGATGCAAATGGCAACTAATGAGTGGAACGAGACGGAGAGAGGCCCGTGGGATTGGTCCAAGAACAAGGCCAATGTGACCAAATTCTTTGAGGAGGGTATCGCCCGTGCTGGCAAGAATGAGTCTTACTTCACCATTGGGATGAGGGGTCTGGGAGATGAGGCGGCGAATACCCAGAACGCAATCGAGATGCTCAAGGATGTGTTCAAGGTTCAGCGGGGAATAATCAAGAAGTTTCATGGGTCTGAGACGGCTGTCAACCAGGTGTGGGCGCTGTACAAAGAGGTGGCCTCGTACTATGATGCTGGTTTGGATCCGGATGGTGATATTACGCTATTGTTTCCAGATGACAACCAGGGGAACGTTTACCGTCTTCCAACCGGGAACGAAACCGAGCGGCCTGGTGGGACTGGAGTGTACTTCCACTTTGAGTATGTCGGTTTGCCGAGGTCTTACAAGTGGCATAACACCAACAACCTAGGTAAGGTGTACAAGGAGCTGTTGCACTCTCACTTGAGAGGTGCAAATAGGATTTGGATCATGAATGTGGGCGACATTAAACCAATGGAGTTACCGCTGAACCTGGCTATGGACCTAGCTTGGGATGCGTCGAGCATTTCGTTTGACAGCATCCCGCAATACCTGGTTCAGTATGCCGCCAGGGAGTTTGGCCCTGAACACGCAGAGGAGATTGGCGATATTCTTATGGAGCACTCTCGTTTGGTTGGGATGCGTCGATATGAGCACATTGACCCGGCTACGTTTTCAACCACTGCTTATCACGAAGCCGAACGGGTCCTCTCACGCTGGGACTACTTGGCGAGTCGCGTCAACAATGTCACTGCACTTCTCCCGGCTGAGACTAAACCCGCGTTCTTTCAACTGGTCGGTCAACCGGTCCTCTCAGGGGCAACATTTGTCTCGGTGGCCATCAAGACAGCCTTCAACCTTCGATATGCTCGCGAAAGAAGAAACTCGGCCAACCTCCTTGCTTCCAGCGTTCTGGAGCACTTCGAAACCTCCTTTGACCTCATAGAAGAATGGGACAACATGCTCGACGGAAAGTGGGCGGACATGATGTCCCAAGCGGTCTATGACGCAGTCGAAGAACCCAAAATGTGGGCCAACCCATCAAGAGACATTCTTTCCAACCTCTCCTATGTCCAAATCCGACAAAACATGCAATTCTCTCTCGGCAACCTCGGTCTCTACGCCGAAGGTTCCTCTTCCCCTGCTGAACAAGGCCGCTGGGCCGAGTCAGTCGACGCCAGCATGCCCACAACCAACTTTGCACCTCTACTCCCCCAGCTTGACCCCTTTGCCGCACTACAGGAGAGGATAGTGGAGGTTTTCCACAGAGGCGATCATCGCGTCCCTCTCAACTGGACTCTTGACCCTTGGGAGGAAGACTGGCTGCACATCACCCCTACAGGCGGCACGTTGAACTCGACCCATCCAGACGACAAAATCGTCCTTTCCATCCCCGACTGGTCAAAAGTCCCGGTTGAGTTTAACAAAACAGTTCTCATCGGAGTCCGCTCGACACCGGCACGATACCCCTATTTTGATCAAATCCGGCTTCCGGTCCTGAACTTTGTTCCCCCAAACACGTTTGAGGGATACCCAGAGTCATCAGGGGGTTACATCTCCATCGAGGCCCCTCATTTCTCCCCTAACTTCTCCACCCCAAACACCTCCGACATTCACTTCCTGGCTATCCCCAACCTAGGCACGAGATCAAACACCGGCTCTCTTGCTCTCCGGCCTTTCTTGTCTGCTAGGGGAGATGTTCCCAAGGCGAAAGAAGTGAAGGCTGTATATCCCATCTATTTATTTTCTGACAGCCCCCCGAGCGTGAAACACAATGTTACTGCAACGGTGTATATCAACGCAGGGTTGGACACCGACCCGAGGCTCAAGATGGAGCTCTCGCTCACGTTGGATGATCAGCCGGCGAGGTTTCAGAGGGTGTTGGGGGATTATGTCAAGAATCCGCATGCGGGGGATATACCGCCTGAGTGGTTGCCGCACGTGGCTGATCAGGTGTGGACAAAAAAGGTTAATTTGGGGGAGGTGGGGGAGGGGAGGCACGAGGTTGTTTGGAGGGTGAATTCGCCAGAGGTGTACTTGGAGAAGATTGTGGTTGATGTTAGGGGGGTGGTGCAGGATAGTTATCTGGGGCCGGGGGAGACGAGGTGGGTGGATGCGACGGAGGTTATGAGGGGGGAGAGAAGGGGGAGGGGGAAGGGGTGGAGGGGGAAGGGGAAGTGGGGGTGGAGGAGTAGGATGGGGGTGGGAGGGTTGTGGATGTGAGGGTTGGTTTACCCCTGAGCTCAATTCCTGAGCTTTATCCCTGAGTGCAAGGTCAATATTGAGATGACATGCTTGAAGCAAAACAGACTCTGTGCCCTTCCCAAAATGCACAACCGTGCGCGCTGGTGCCAGTTGCAATTGCTCTTTGTCTCGCAACAGAGTTTTTTGTGTTTTGATTGATATCGCAAGACTTCATTCCAGCTCTGTTATTAACAATTGAGCTGCCCCACCCTTTGTGACTGCGAGCTTCTTTGAGGCCGAGTCTGAATGCAGACGCTTGAACTCGTCTCCCTTTGTGTAGCTAGAGGTCGAGAGGCTCGAACAAAAACACCGGCTCTTTGTTCACTATCAATTCCACGTTAATGTTTTCTTATCTCTAATAAATCCAACCACTGTTTATTCTCAACCCTCAAACATCATGTAAGATACATTCAGTCATCATCGGACAAGTGATATTGAGTTGAGACATCGAAGTGAAAATGCCTGAAGCTCCAGCACATCAATCCGGAAAGTTCGGGCCCGCAGAGTCGACATCGGGATGGCGTGAAAAGAATTCAGACCACATTGATACGACCCCCGAGGATCAGAAGGCGGCGGCCGGAAGGCGTCGTCGACCGACTGGGAAGCGACGCTCCGGAATTCCAGCTGATAGTGACGACCCTGACAGCTCGCCGACCTACAACAGTCGCCAGGGTAGACCAGTACGGTACAGGCCACCTGCGAATCGAAGGCTGTTTTCGAGGCAGACGCCTAACCTCCCTATCGTCGGTGTTGGTATCACTCCCGGGCCCTCGACGGGCCCACCACCTCAGACACCCGAGGAGCAGGCTATTGCCGCTGGCAATAAACGACAAAGGGAAGGGGGCTCGACGCCCCTTGCACCTCATGCCAACAGACGACGTGTGGATGAGGCTGGCAGACAGACATACCATGGCCCTACCTCGCCCCCTCGGGGTGATACGGCTGCACCAGCTACGCCAACGCAATGGATTCATGATGATGATATGGATAAAGAGAGACAGGACTCGGATGAGGAGGAGCGCGCGTCACCTACTGCAGCGCGGGCAGCAAGAAAGATTTTGAGACCTACGGGTACAAGAAATACCGCGGGGATTTTGGACAGGCAGGCCCTTTTGGCAAAGGCTCGGGAAGAACGCGAGAAGGTCGGTCAATTGACTAGCGCGTTTGGAGGCATGTCTGTCAACCGGATGGATTTAGACTGGCAGCCGGAGACCTCTGCCAGACCTGACCCTCCACGTGTGCCTGTCCAGCTCCCGCAGATTGACTGGGATGCTCCCATTGACCAGGAGCCAATGGTGGTTGATGATGCACCCCCACCATCGGCCAAGATGCTGAGGTTGTGGCAGAAGGCGAAGGACAGACTGGGCTTAAAGAACAGCCAAATTGAGAGAAGCCAGCAGGAGGTAGACGACGAGCTGACCTGGACTGGGACGGAGAGGCAACAACTTCAAAGCCAAAGCACGCCGGACCAGAGCACGAGCAGTGGAAGAACCTATCACCCGTACCGTCCGCTCGTGAACCAGGGAATCAACCGGCACTCTCCCCAAGCCAGCAGGAACAGAGCCTCTGCCGGAGGATATGCACCGGCACTCCCCTCTTCCTCTGCCAGCTCTAGCGAGCCAGAACCATCCAGAAACCCTACCCTCCGGCGCATGACCGGCAATGCGAACCTGGCAGCCTCCTACCAATACAAAGCTCCAAGCCCTGACTGGGCCCAACGCCAGCGCCAGTCGTTTGTCATCGAAGAGGACAACGCGTCGGGAGTATCAAACCTCTACTACAACAAACCAGACCTCCACCGAACTGGCCACATTAAAAGAATAAAGTTTGGCGCCGGGCATATCTTTAGCGGCCGGTTCCGGAGACACGGCGGAGAGAATTTCATCATGGCGTTTCCGTATGACATCCGCTTCTTGATCTACAAGGAGCTCTTGACCTGTCATGCCAGGCTGATCAAGCTTGGAGCCGGCGCGCCGTTGATTACAGTAGGCATGAACATCCCGCCGTGTGACAACCAGATCTTGTTTACTTCCAAGACGATCCATCTCGAGACCTTTAGAATTTTCTACGGGATCAACACGTTTGAGATCAAGGTCAACTGGGAGCACTTTCTTGATCCGTTGCATTTCTTGCCGGCAGACTTTGGGCTTGCGGTGAGGAAGATCAACCTTGTGCACGACTTCAAGATCAACTCCAATTTGAGGGAAGTGCTCGCCAGGATGAATGATATACCCTGTTACCACTACCCCAGCGGCCCGTCAACGCGCATTTTGGATTTTAACAGTTGGGCACCTATTCTCCAGAGGTTGGATTACTTGCATGTTGAGTGGAAGGTGGAAACGTGGGTGCGGCACAGGTTGTATGCGGGTGCGGATTTGAACAAGACGAGACTGGCAAAGAAGGATGGGTGGGAGGGGTGGGATGGGATTTGGTTCGCGATGCAGATGTACAAGACGACGCAGAAGGCGGGGAGCCAGAGGACGAGCAGTTACTTTTGTTACTGGGATAGCTGGATGGATCCGAGGTTTGGGATGGATCTGGGATCGTATCATACTTGTGGTGCGAGGTGCAAGTATATGGAGGATTTCTTTGCCAAGTTGTGGGAGACGGATGTTGGGGCGGATTTCGATCGGAACGATTTGGTAAGGGAGGATCCCGACTCGGAGTTTTAAGCGCTGTTGGTTTATTGACGTTGGTAGTAAAATGTCGTAAAATTTAATACAAACCTTCAATTGTACTTTTGTGTTTATCAGGGTCATTGTATATTCTATGTTTGCTTTAGGGGTGAACTCAGGGGGTAAACATAGTGAGACAGACAGGGTTAGGGTTCGGCTGGTCATGTCGACTGCTCGATGTTGATCTTTCTGCCCTCCGCAATCCACATCGTTTTTGACATATCAGACTTCATCAGAGTGAGATAAGAGACTTAGTCAGAGCGTCATTGCCTTATCTCAACATCAAATTGGAAGGTGTTGTTGGGCAGTCGCACGCCATGAGCGGGGGTGCAACAAGCGCGCACGCAATTTTGAGGAGGGCTGACGATTGGGACGCCAGGGAGGGAGGAACGACGCCATTGCCCGACCGGCACCGACGCTCTTCTCCCTGTTGTCTTCCTTCTCCCCCAAATATGCCATCATCTGCCGCAATCATGGAGGGTAGTGGCGTTGCCTCACTCTTCCTTGGTCGATACCATCTTTTCTATTTGTTCTATCTTTGAATGTATGTATGTACACGCCGGCATGATCACCACCAATCGAGCAGCCAAGACGTCACCTATAACCCCCAAACGCCGTCAACGCCCAACACCGACACGGATCGCCATTACGCCTTTTTCTGCATCGATCCCGTTCTATGCGCCCACGAAAAGGCAAACGCGAGCAACGCGAAGCTGCTTGAAGCCGCAAAGGCTATTTTCAGGGCGTCACAGTACAATGCCCTGACGGCCAGCTGTTGGGTGGGTGACAGCTCCCCAATAGCGAACAGCGACTTGCGCAGCCTCTCAACCAGCTGTGCCACCACACCACTTGTCAGTCACCTGCATCTAACCAACGTCGGGAACTCCAAATACGAACCTCTTCACTGGCGTTGTCACCAAGAGCATCAGGAAGGCCCGCCAACAACATGTTCTGGACGATGGCAGCCGTGACAGTCACGCCATAAATGGTCCCCATGGACCGAATCAGATACACCGTAGAGGTGGCAACAGCTTGTTCTGTGAACGGTTAGCAACTTAATCTCCTTCAGCCTTGTTGTATTTCTTACCTCTGTGCTCCCAGAAAGAGATGAAGCTAAACAGAACGCTGGGGTTGGTCAGACCAAGACCGAGATTAGCAGGTATCAAGTAGAAGAACTCCTTCCACCGAGCCCCCGTCGTGCCCATCGACAGCGCAAGAAGATTCCCGATGAGCATCATGGCCGTGCCCAGCCGAACGTTGTACGAGAGCTTAATACCGCGCTGCATCGACCACCCGGCAACAACACCTCCAACTGGGGTCGCGAGTGCCGGGATCATAAGCCGGAGACCGGCCGCCGATGGAGAATCACCACGAACAGCCTGGAAATACAATGGGACCATAAACATGTACTGTTGGGCGAGCGTCAGCAAGTGTGCCAGATATTCGGGGAAGATGAGGACTCACAGCATACGAGGCCATGCCGGAGAATATGTTGGTCAGTTGAACCGCGATCGGCTGCCAACCTTTCAACATGCGAAGTGGGATCATGGGGATGGCCTTGGTGTTGGCTTCGACTTCCACGAACAGGAACAATAGTACGGTACTTCCGACCAGCGAAGAGATTACCGGAAAGCTAGCCCATGGGTACTCGTTGCCGCCAAGCGTCAAGCCCAGAAGCTGGAGGAGCAGTCCACCCACGAGAAACAGCGAGCCCGACAAATCCAGCCTTTTGATCGCCGAGCGAACACGTTGTGTGGTGGAGAGAGGGATTAGTTGAGGAACCATGCAGGCAGGATTCTCCAACACGAAATAACCCACCACGAGGGCGAAGAAAGAGACTGGAACCTGCAGCAGAAAGCACCATCTCCAGCCAATGGCTTGAGTGATCGAGCCTCCGAGCGAAGCGCCCAAGACTGCGCCAAAACCAACGAGGATATTTTGCATGGCCTGGTACATGCCGCGCTGTTTGAAGGGGATCATGTCGGAGTTGATGACAGTTGCTGGAGATAACGTCAGTAACTGTGTCTCAGGGTACACGACCGCTCGAGCGTCTGAGAAAGGGGCACAAGACTCACCCATTGTGATCAGCCCACCGCCGCCAAAGCCTGTCACAGCCCTCATGATATCTAGTGTCAAGATTGTCTGCGCCATGGAACAGCCAAAACACCCAATCATGAAGGTCAGGGTGGAGATGAAGAAGCAGATTCGCCGCCCAAACATATCAGAGAAGCGGCCGTAGAGAGGCTGGAATGCTGTACTGGTGATGAGGTACGAAGTCGTTAGCCAGGCGGCATTGTTGGCTGCACCGAAGTCGGAGCTGATGGCGGCATATGTTGAGGCGGTGATAGTCCCATCGAAGCCAGAGAGAAAGACATTTGCCCATAGAGCTGGTCAAATTGTGGTTAGTTGGGACATTCTTTTTCCTCTTCACCAGCCTTGCGTACCTGTCTCGATCCACCAGAAGCCCGCGGAAGGCCGCCATGAGTCTTCATGGTGGGATTCTGGAAATGTCACATATCCTGGCTTCTGTTGTGTGGTGAGGAGAGATGTTGTCTCATCTGTCTGTTCCATCTCGGGGTCGCCCATGATGGGTAGGTGTTGTTGTTGTTCAGTGTGCATATCTTGTGGGTTAATGGCTCCCAAGTGTGTATTCCGTCTCCTTTAGTCTGGGTCAAAAAACAGCAGGGCCTCAGAGTTTTCACGTATTCACTTACACGCGGTGGCAAAAACTTGGTATTGAGGGGAGGTCAGTCAGGCCAGACCTCTCATCTCATACCTTTTCCAACCCTGGAAGATGCGCTGCTACCCCCCAAATTTGGCATGCCGTAGCGCTGCACCCACCCCTCCCATGTTTCCTGCAGCAGCAAGCGGGCAGCATCAGAGACACTGCTTTTGCGAGCCGATCCGGCACCGGCGAGCATGTCCACGATCTGTTCAAAACTTGTTTCTCTTCGTCCCTCTTTTGAGAGCGTATATCCGCCATTTCTGCGATTTCTTTTTATGCTGGATATCGCCAGACGTATTTCTTTCATTCATCTCATCTTCCCCAACCCATCAAGGTGCTCCTTTCCGGTCTTGCTCCTGCGCTTAGCGGCAGAGACACACCCAAAACAGGTGCGGGGAACGCCGTCGACCTCACCTTATCAGCGAGTGCCGCATGCTACCTGGTACATGCAGAATCTCTTTCCAGACCTCACCCACCATCACTCATTGGTCCAGAAATGGTCCGGAATATCCTGTCATCTCTTCATTGGCGAATTCCAGGCTTGCTGTGCTTCCGGATGGTTCCCCCCTTTTCTGTTTGATTCGTTCAATGAAGGTGTCGCAGGCAGGCTATCGTCATATGTCGATCCTGATGAAACTGCATCTCGATTATACAACTACTGTCGATTGTTTTCTTAATATCCTTCTTGTTTCCTTATCTCGAGACTTGGACGCACGACACTCTTTGTTTGATAACAATGCGCATTGGCTTCCCTTGGCTTGTCGCTTGACCCCGATCCTGAATGCAACGGTCCGGTGCCGATGAGGCCCGGAATGCGGGGGTCAACGGGTCGAGGACCAAACACTTGACAGGCATCCTTGGCTAAATCACGGATAGTTTCCTTTCTGCACTATCAGATGTGATGAAAAACGCTCCATATCGTCCGTCTGGAGAGGGAATCCACCGCGGGAAGAGTGCAGTGAAGATGGAGTCTGTCCTGTATGTTGTGAGAAGATAGTGTACGGTCATGCAAGTGAGAGGACGAAGCTGCACCGGGCGAGATACGCGCCCGGCCGCATTCTGCTTTGAGATTTGGTGTCCAATCATGGCCGGCGGCGTTACCTAAGGACGCTTCCTGTTGGGGGTTAGCTCCTCTCACGTGCCACCCCTGAAGGTTCCCTCATGGCCTCTTCCGCTGCGGGGCGACGTGGGCGGATGGACCCTGATGAACAGCGTTGGTCTGTGTGTAGGGTCTCGGCCTTGGAAGACGTTTGATTGTTTGTGGAGGAGAGAGACTAATACTGCAGGAAATGAGGCTGAGAAAGTTGGTTCCGAGAAGGGGAAGCCGAATAACCAAGCGAGAAGGACATGACGGCACAGATGGTGAGGAGGGTGGGTGAGGAGCTAGATATGATCAGATATTACTTGGGAGAATAAGAGAAAGTAGGGTCTTTGCGCCCAGGTCATTCTTGAGGGTATTCAGTGACTTGGTGGATATACAATCTACAGCTTTCGCCTTCTTTGTCGTATATCCTAGATAACGCATCTCGACAACCCAGTCTATCCTCTTGTTACTAAACCTTGCCATTGAAGCCTTGAAGTTGAGAATCAAATATCAATGTTGATCCCTATAGTTGTTTTGGTGCCCTCTTTGAGGGCACCAAAAAAAACGCCACCCTCGCTCGGGTCTTTGCAAGCCTCCCGTCACTAAGCTTAGTTTTTGTTTTGGTGCTGTGGGCAGGGCCCTGCTGAAGCGTTGTATCTTGCGTGCCCAGGGTTTCCTGGTGTTTTATTTTTATTTTCTACTCTCATTATAGTTGTTTAGACCTTTTACGAACTTGACATACAGGGTACCTGGCTGGTCCTCCAGCATGTCAAAAGACCAAAGAGTCGGTTTTCCTGGTTTTCCTGTGGCCCCTGACCCGTGTAGAAGGAATCCAGAGTCTGTTTTTTGCGTTGTCGACTGTTATTTGGCAGGTTTCTAGGTATGCTATCTTGGTGGGTTGGGACAATGTTCCTGTGTCTTCCTAGCGGAAGACTGTCCTTTGCCTCGGAAGCTTCATTATACTACTTCATATACACGTGTGCCGCTAGTCCCAAGACTCCATAGAGCATTCTAACCGCACCCGTCCAGACTTCTTCTTTTAATGGTGCCGCGTGTAGCTGTCGTAGGCAATACTGCCCCGGGAATTCTCGTTGTAAAGTACCCACTCGACCCTGTAAGATAGATTTCCGAGTTGGTAGTGGAAAGCTTTGCTCGGTTTGATGAAAAGTGTTAGACAGACCCAACCCTGTTTTTTCCTCGTACGCACATCCTTGTCCACCAAGAGCCCGATCCGAGTTTGGTCAAGCGAAGTCAGGAATTTGTTGGTGACAACATACGCTGTTCCCCTTTTGACAGCTTTCTTGAACAACGAGATGCTGTCCCTGTTCTCCTCGGCACTTGCATATGCTGAAATGAGGGATTTGCAGTGCAGCTCCGCTTGTACCGTCAGTTCATATTCGCGTTCCGCAGTTTCACTGCAGCAATGAACCTTATAAGTGCGCCGTAAACCGACCAGTCCCCTAGTTTCCCATCTCTGGTTGCCTACTTCGCGGTCGACATTTCGCATTTGGTTAAGCCAGGCTGGAGCCCATGCAGGATATGTCGCCCTTGGTGGGCCATGTTATAGAACCATTTTCACCGCCTCGTGTCTTCGGGCCTCGTAAATCTTTCTCATCCCGTCATCGATCGATAAGCCGTGCTCCCATTCGAGTCCGATCACCGGAAAGAGAGCACGGGCGTTGTTAATAATGTCGCCGGCCTCCCTTTTTGTACACCCGACAATGATATCTGCAAGTCGCACGGGAATGTTGCCATGTCGCTGTAGATGTAGAAAAGCCTGGGCCAGTGTGAACAACCCATCTCTTGCTTTGAGGCAAATGAATACATCGGTGAACCAAACCAATCCCTTATAAGTTAAAACAATCACATCTCCAGCGAGCTTGATTTCCTGATAGGTCCAGACGCGTGTTAACCATCCTCTTCATTCCAGTTAGTGCTCTTTACTGGGACTAATTTTAATTCTTATATGAAGACAACTTACTGCCGAAGCCAAGGACTACGCCGGGATTTGCGAGATCGTTTGACCACAGTCGCGGAGCTAAAGCATCAACGATGACCACCTGCTTCGCCTGGCGGTAGATATTCGCCATAGCATTGATAAGTCTGGATTTCATCTCGGCCTCCGCGTGGATCCAGCTGATGTCCGGTGCCCGGAATAGCCAAGCTGTCAATCCACAACCACTCGATGTCGGTGTGCCAGCTTGTCAAACAACTGTACCACCAAGCTCCGGTGAAACCCTCCGTTTGTCTCATCTGATCCAAGCCCTCCTGCCCACACATGAGACAACGCTGCATAACCACCTGGAGGCACAATGCGGAGGTCGCCGTCATTGTTAACGCATAGGGCGCCCAGCGTGTCGGCTGACTCTTGGATCTGTTTCCACCTTGGTTTAACAAAGTCTGATGGATTGAAATGGACTCTTCCTCGTCCTATCCTGCTCGGCAAGGATGGAACAACCTCGAAAGACTTTAGTCTGCGAAACCGAATGTCATCCACCGTGGCATCAACGAGCCTCAAAGTCTGGTTCAACTCCTGTACGTTCCAAAATCGCAGTTCATGCTCTGTGAGTTGTCTCGCAACGGAATACTCGAATCCGGCTTGGAGAAGGCACTTCAAACTTCCGGATGATGGGACGCATCGGGTTTGATCAGTTTTGATTTCTGGAATCGAGGGAGTTCGGCATCCCCTAGTTCGTCACTGTAGTCTGATTCATATCCACTCGTCTCAAAAGACTCAGTCGTATAAAAAAACTATCCTTTTCTCGCCGTCAATGGTGATTGCAAATTGGGAGATATGGGTGCCATATATAGATAATCCATTGTACAATTTGAAAGAATAAACGAGCGCGAAGAGCAAAAGTTTCAGAAATAAACCTACCAAAAGGAGGCTCAATGACTTTTGAAGAAAATCAACCGTTCAGTAGATTGATAAAACCAAAGTCGGGCAATTTAACAGATTTTAGGGCGCAGTACGCCACGTCTTAGTGTAGGACGGTGGCCTAGTAAAGTCACTGCCGGCGAAAAGCGAGGCCAAAAGGCAGGGAAATTGATTGACAAAATTGATAATACAGTGTTGTTGTTGATTGTCCAGCGTAAAAGCAAACAGTAAGAAAACCAATCTTAAGAGAAAACCCAAGTGTGAATATGGTGAAAAGGCGGGCTTTTGTTGGCTCCCTACACCTAGCGACCATCGTGACGCTGGAAGGGATTGGGTACGGCGAAGGGACAGGCGCGGGTGGTGGCCTCGACAGTGACCACGTCGGCGCTTAAGTGCAACTTCCATGCTGGTATTCCATGGTCTGAAGCCTGGAATCCTCAGAATATCCAAGTACCTACTTGGCATTGTCGCTTGCTCGGGTAGTCATAAGGCTGTACACAACGTGCAGTCATGAGCAAACGTCAAATGTGGGGCCAACCGAGATGATTGGCTTTCCAGACGTGGAAATGAGGGGATAAAGCTGAAGTTGCTTCTCGGCGCATGCCCTCCGCCACAGTCTTCCTGGAGCTGAAAAGGCAACCACCTTGCTGTCGTCTGCAACCGTTAGGAATTCTCTCAGACTGAATATCCCAGGCGAGATGACGAAAACACTTGTAACTGGACCTCATGGTCCGCCAGATATCAGCTACAACCTCGACTACGACAATTACCTTGCTAGAACCCAGCGTCGATTGCAGACCGAAAAATTACCAAAAGACCTGCCAAGTGGCTTTCCACAGCAAATTCAAAATAATCTTGTCTGGGATGGGAAAGACCTTGCTGAGAAGTACGACTGGAACTACACCTTGACGACCGATGACCTGACCGAGATCGAATCAGCTCTCCGGCATTTCAAAGCTCAGAACCTGGGACTCGGATTCATCAACCAAGACACCTTCCCGCTTCCCAATCTCCACAAGACTCTACGAGACATCTCCAAGGAGATACACATGGGCCACGGGTTCAAAGTGATCCGCGGTGTTCCTGTGGCGAGCCACACTCGAGAAGAAAACATCATCATGTACGCCGGGATCTCCTGTCACATTGCACCTGTCCGTGGTCGACAATCCTTTCTGGATACCGGAGTTGATGTTGCTCTGGCCCACGTGAAAGACATGACCTCAGTGGTAGATGGCATCAAGATCGGAGCTCCAGCCTACACCAATGTTAAACAAGCCTTTCATACAGATATTGGTGACGTTGTTGCATTGCTTTGCCTCGCTGAGGGTGTTGGAGGAGGGGAGAGCTACTTGTCGAGCAGCTGGAAGGTGTACAATGAGCTGGCTGCCACTCGGCCCGATCTTATCCACACGCTGTCAGAATACTGGGCAGCGGATACGTGAGTTTGCGCTCTTCTAACTCCTTGTTTCATGGAGCTAATGTCCTCCAGATTCGGCAAGATAGACATCCCTTACTGGCATGCTCCGTTACTGTACCACGAGCCGGCCAAAGATACCACCCCAGAACGTGTGATTCTCCATTATTCACGACGAACCTTTACCGGCTACTTGGGCCTCCCTCGCTCAGCCAACATCCCACCCCTCACCGAAGCACAAGCCGAGGCTTTGGATGCGCTGCACTTCACAGCGGAGAAGTATGCGCTCTCTCTTGACTTTCGCCAGGGAGACATCCAGTACATCAACAATTTCGGCTTGTTTCACGGCCGTGCAAGCTTTCAGGATTCTAAAGAGAAACAGTAAGTTGATCTTTTGACCGAGTATTCACAATGATGCTAACAAACACAGACGTCATCTGATTCGGATCTGGCTCCGTGATCCAGAGTATGCTTGGGAGATACCTGAACCTCTGAGGAACAAGTGGGATAGAGTGTACAAGGACGTCAAGCCTGAAAATACCGTCTTTCCTCTTGAGCCACCGATTGCGACCGGCAGTGATAATAATCCAGGTAGGAAGGGTCTGGTAGCAAAAGGGTGGCATAGACTTGTCCAAGCAAGTCAGCGCATGTTGGTTCCCTCGTGAGGCCTTTGGCAACAGAGGCATCAACTTTCGGCATCAACTTTCGGCATCAAGCCACAATAGCAGGTCATCAGTCGCTTTAGTATCGGTAGGATCAAGAATGGAAGTGGGCATCACGAAAGATCACATCTTTGGCAAGCATAATGACGAGCGATGGAAGATGAATGCCTAATCTGGCAGGTAGTACCAGCCGCCGACCCGGGGTGCAAAAATCACAGCTGGTTGGGCATCCAATATCAGCACAATTGGCACCGTTCACTGTCCATGACAGAACCCCCCACGAAAGAGCAACCCAAAGCAGACGCTTCAAACCAATACGGTACCATGCGCACGCAAGATGGCGGAAGAGGCGCTGGCAAGCTTTTTAGTCGATGAATATCAGCCACCATAGGTATGCAGGTTGCAACTACAGGCCAGATTCTACAAGATGCTGTTCAGCTCTCTGATATCCCCGTCCTACCATGCTGCATTTTTTCCCACCCCGCTTCCTCCCGTCAGATATAGGGTCCCCAGGTTTTATCCTACCACTGAAATGCGAGCTCACCCGATGGCGTTATCCTCGCCAACAATGAGCGACAGCCATCCAGACAGCTCCGCAAAATTGCAATCGCAATTCTCCTGCCCGTATTGGCAGGCAAAGTCCCGTCGGTTTTGCTCGGCGAAAAAAACTGTCAAGTTCTGGACGGATGATCTGCCGTCCAACCACCATGGCCAGAGAGCCAAGGCCGGGAAAACCGCAACAGAAGCTCGCACTGCAACGGGTACCATCCAAGTCGGGAGATAATACCACGACACAAACAAGGGACCGATAAGGAAAGTCGCACGGAGGAAGTTATCACTGGTCGACGCAACGTTCGAGAACACAAGCTGCAATACAAAGTGATGCCATGAGCCAAGTATCTGACGCTCGCATACACGTGTGAAGAATGCGGAATGTTTCACCAAGCTGCTCGACTGGAACAGTCCACCACTTAAGGTTGCTCCATCCCCATCTAAATGAACTGCAGTACGACGTGGATTGTCTCACGAGCAGACGGGTAGATAAAGTCGTGCTTCCACGGCACGTCATCTCTTCTCGACTCCCCGCTTCTTGACCTTTTGTTGTTGACACTGCAGATTTGGGTCGAAGTTGCAAGCAAACAAGAGTAACAGCGCATTGTCGGGCAGAAGACTATGTCTTTCAACTGGCGTCGACCCTTTCGGTCGCGGGACGACAACGATGAGCCAACGACACAGGATGCGCCGGCACTGACCCGAGTCAACAGCGCCGAGGTGTCAGACGGTAGCCTCAAATACACGCTGGAGAAAGGAGGCAATGACTCCCAGCCGTCATACCAGGAGGCCACAGGAGCCCCAGTGGAGAGTCGCTCGCCGCTGGGGTACTCTGTCGGTCCAATCACCATCATCTTCCTCAATGTCAGCAAGATGATTGGGACTGGTGTTTACTCTACCCGTTAGTAGCCCCTAGCCGCCGGTTTTGGAGAGACACTGACAGCAGACAGCCTCCGCCATTCTTAGAGGGACTGGCTCAGTCGGGCTGAGCATGATCTACTGGACCCTCGGCTTCTTCACCTCCATCTCCACCCTCTCCGTCCTCCTCGAATTCGCCTCCTACTTCCCCAACCGCTCCGGCAGCGAAGTCGTCTACCTCGAGCAAGCCTACCCCCGTCCCCGATGGCTCTTCCCAACAGCCTTCGCCTTCCTCAACGTTGTCCTTTCCTTCAGCAGCGGCAACTCTATCGTCTGCGCGCAATACCTCTTCCGAATAAACGGCCACACCCCCTCCCCTTGGGAACTCAAAGGCGTAGCCATCGCCGCGTACACCGTTGCCTTCCTAGCCGTAGTCTTTCACACCAAAGCCTCCTACGCCTTCTCCAACGGAATCGGCATTGTCAAAACCCTCACCCTCATCTTCATCGCCATCACTGGGCTTGTCGTCCTAGGAGGCAACATCTCCTCCATCCCCGACCCCCACTCCAACTTCCGCAACGCATTTGACGGCCTCCCTCCTACCCCTTACGGCCTAAACAACGCCCTCTACCGCATCATTTTCTCCTACACCGGCTTCGACAACGCCTTCAACGTCGTCAACGAGGTAAAAAATCCCATCAAAACCCTCCGCCGCAACACCTTCATCTCCGTCTTCCTCGTCGCCGTCCTCTACAACCTCGCCAACGTAGCTTACTTCGCCTCCGTCCCCCTCCCCGACCTCCGCGCCGCAAAAGAAATCACCGCCTCGTTATTCTTCACCGCAGTCTTTGGCTCCTCAAACGCAGTTCGCGGACTCAACTTCCTCATCGCCCTCTCCTCCTTCGGCAATCTTGTCACCGTCCTCATCGGCTCCTCCCGCATGATCCGCGAATGCGGTCGCCAGGGCGTGTTGCCGTTTCCTAGATTCTGGGCGACCACACGACCGTTCGGTACACCGATCGGGCCTTACTTTGTGAAGTGGTTCATGACAGTGATCATGATCTTGGCCCCGCCGGCAGGGGACGCGTTCAATTTCGTGGTTGACTTGCAGGTTTACCCTTCTTCGCTGTTTCACATCTTGGTTGGCATAGGACTTTTCATCGTCCGATACAGGAGGAAGAAGCTCGGGTTGGGAAGGGGCGAGTTTAAAGCGTGGACTGTAGTGGTGGTGTTTAATATCCTGGTGTATGCGTATTTGCTTGTGATGCCTTGGTACCCTCCCGAGGGCGGACCATACGCGGGAAATGTGAGCTTTTGGTATGCGACTTATGTTGTTACGGGGACTGGGATGTAAGTTCTCCTCCGTTGCTCTCCTCACTTGATTGACAAACGAAAGGCTGACATGGGCCGGAAAAAGTTTGCTCGGTTGCGGCATCTACTACTACGCCTGGATCTGGCTCCTCCCCAAGTTGAGAGGGTACCGCATCCGGCAGGAGGTTCTGACGCTGGAAGACGGAGCGCAAAGTCACAAGGTGATCAAAGTACCTGTCGAACAACTGGCAGAGTGGGACGCCACTCACGATGCTGTTGGAAGACCGCTCAACAGGACAGACAGCCACTCTGGCGACTCCGAACGGATCGGTGTATCAAGCACAGCAGGAGAAAAGGGCCAAGATGGCAATGTGAGGGATGTAGATCCTGAGAAGTAATTCGTCAGAGCTGTGCGAGCTGCTTGGCGACATGGGGGGGGCAACAGATCTGCTAGGCTAAGAGAATATTGTAGGCTAGAGTGTAGCAATTGAAGAATTTCACTTATTCTCCCAAGCAATACCTCATCTCATCATCTCCCAACTATGAACCGCACGCGGTTTTCCTGCTCCTCTGATGGTTGGCCTTGGTCGATGCCCCAGCCACCTATGCCATGGACCGGTCAGCAGGTGGAAGCGGGTTCTTCCTGGCGGAGATTAATATGACTGTGCTCTACACCAGAGTGGTTGTCTGCAATTCCCACTTCTCAATCCATCCCACATCCCATTGATCTGCACGAACCCACAGCATTCCCACCCGCTCATACACCTCATCTTCCCTGCCAACAACACGACGAAGAGCCAGACACATGAGTCTCGCGTCGTCCTGTTTATATGTCACAGTGCCATCTTTTTTGAACGGGTTCTCTTTAGAGCTTATTCTAACCAGGAGTGCCAGATACTCGTTCTTTTGATCAAAACACGCCGGTTGGATTTCCGTTTCTTCAATGGTAGCTTCCACCCAGTCATACTGTCTCCACACAGACAGAATAGCATCATCTCCCACATCATCCACGTCGTGGATATAAAGCAGCGCAGTGGTAACGTCAAGATTTCTCCTTCGGGAGCACCCGTCGACCGGCTCATCCCAAGAGCCGTCACCTATGCTGGGTTCGTGGTTGGGGCCAGGGAAGTAAGACTTGGGGAAGACTTGCTCACTCCGGTATAATTTCTTCGTACGGCCCCGCAGGACTAGACGAGCGTCCATGATTTCACCAAAAGGATTGGAGGGATTCTTTGGCTCAACGTTGGCTTCGACCAACTCCAGATCATATGGACCTTGCCCGTAGTCCGTCGTGTAGCCGTCCCACTGAATTGTATCGTCTGTTACTGCCCAAGACCATGACGGCGCTCGATAAGGTTGGACGTGGCGGGCAATTTGCGTCTCTTCCTTCCAAAGAAGCCCATTCCTAATGTCACTGCTCCAAAGACCGGCGAGATATCTCGCCCCCAGACTGGCGTGAAGTCTTTGTGTGATGCCGGACAGGGCTGGAAGCTTGTCGCTCCCAAATGTGAGGGTCCTGTTTGAGTATTCTCCCACAAGCGAGTAGTACTCCCGGAAGAGGTCTTCTCTTTTCAATGACTTTGCCGAAAGGTCGGAGGCGTTACTGGCGTCGAGCACCGCAGTTATGTCGTCAAAGACCGAGTGAGCTCTCTTGTCCCCTTCAGGCAGGATGCCAGCCTCAGCCGATTCCTGGCAAGCGCGGCATCTCCAGTATATCTGATGTCTTCCGTAGATAAGGTGGCGGCGCGAGAGTAGAAACTCCTGAAATGTCCAGCCTCTTGAGTTCAGAACGCAGGCCATATCTAGCCTCCTCAAATCCTCGCGGTCATTAGGATGCCTCCATTCCAGTTTCAACTTTCTAGCTTCACCCTGTTCCGACAGCATCGTGAGAGGGACCGAAATCGGTGGTGGCCCCGCGGTTGGGGCTGGGTTGAGAATTCCTGCGGTACTGCGCTCGGCTACAAACGCTGATATTGTAAAGGTAGAGGATCCGTAGATCTGAGCCATCTTTTTCGACTCGACTTCCCAATCCTGTCTGGAATCTTGCATGATGCAGAGTGAGTCAATCCATAGGTACTGTATGCCCAGCTTTCGCGTTATTGTTATTGCGTCTCGGAAGTTTGCCGGGAGGCTGTCGAACGGGAGCGATGTCGTAAACGTATCCAGTGTTTTGGTGGTCAGGACAGGCTCGATTCTCCCGCCCCAGCAGTGGCTCAGCGCTACAAACGGAGCTTGAGACCCGTGCGAATGGACAACTCTGAGTGTTATGAAGTCGTTATCTGGAGTCCCTACATCGACTACTCTTGTCGGAAGAGTTGGGACCTTGTTATCCTGGCAGCATCTGTGACATTGCTGACATTTTTGTAACCACGACCTCGCGATCTCAAAGTTCTCCTGTGAGCCAAGATCGCTGTCGAGCTTGGAAATTCCAATCCGTACATTCTTCAGAGTTATTGGCTGATCCGGGGGTACCACCAACCTCAGTGGCATGACAGGTATCTCGTAGTGAAGCTGTATCACATCGTCATCGCCATAGTCGATATTCATGAAACCGCCAACCTGCACAGCAAGAGTGTCCATAATGGTGATTGATGATGAATTATCACGATATGGATACGTGCTGGTGAGAGCGACCTTGACATCCGACTGCTCCAGGCTTTTCGCTTTCTCGTACATCGACATGGTCTCATCCTGGCTGCTGAGCCCGAAGTATTGGTCTTCTTCGACGGGATTTTGTTTGAAGGCGTGGATGATTAGCTGACAAAGGTCGCAGCCGTTTAGCGCTGACTGTTCAAGGTCGTTGAAACTCTTGTGATGCTTATAATATGCTGAAGACGGGAAGTCATGAAAGTCAACCTCCTGTTTCGTCAGTTCAAACAGGTGTTGGATGGAGAGCTCTGTACAAAGTGGACATCGAGTTGACATGATGAGGATGACGTTGGAAGTGCAAGGTGAATTTCCATGTTGCCCAGCAAAAGATTTCATCAAGTGCTGTTGGTTCGAGCCGGATGAGGGCCAACGGAGACTCACCAGGGCCCGCCCCTCACGTGATTATTACCTGTTGGTCTCACCAACTGGAAGTTTTTTTTAAAGCAGTGTTGAGGCCCTTCGTGACCAACATATCACTGGTGAACTAACATGATGATGGAAGAGCTGCTGCGTAATGAAATGCTCCATCCCACCATGAGGTCGGTGAATTCACGGCTTGTTCCGGCCTAAGATCCCAAAGCCTCCCTCTGCATCCTGGTGCCCCAAATCAGAAAGAGCCAAGCGACTTCTGGGACAGGCCGTTGAGATGCTGGTAAGGGTCATCATTGGTCAGGTACTGGAAATAAGCGATCCAAGACCGCACCAAGCATCCACAAATTTGGTGGCGCCCGCGTTAGCCCACTTCGAGCTGAAAATCCCCAGACTGGTCGAGAACCATTTCGCCGTCGGTAGTCGCATGCGAGGTTTCGGGGCTGCCTCACCGTCGTTTTGGCCACTTTTTTTGTGGTATTTCTGTCGTCCTCTCGCTCGGTTTTGGTGCGGAAGGTCGGTTTGTTTTGTTCACGATCCGTCGATTTTTGGCGTCATTTGGCGGCAAACAGAAATGGACATCATCGACAAAGTGAAGGGCTCCACTGACGAGCAGGAGCCCCACCCCGGGAACCCGTTTATTGCCGGCGACCCATCCTCCGACTCGGACCGCGATGAAGACACTCAGGCCAGAGAAGACGCGGACAACGCCCACGATGTCGAGGAGGAAGAGGAGTCGATACTGCCCAAGTTGGGACTGCCGATTGCGCTCCTGGTCGGCGCCGCCATAATGGGAGGGGGGACCTATGCCGTCGTCGCATATGTTCAGAATCTGGTTGCGAACGCTGCGGTGGACAATGATGAGGCCAAATGGATCCGACTGGCGAGGACTGACGCATATGATGGTTGTTACTTGGGTTGCACCAGTTGTGATGACCTCAACTTTGCGTACAACGCATGCCAGCTCACCACCCGTGTTGATGTCAAGGGCGTTATCTGCGATGCGAACAAGATGTGGAATTGGGCTGTCGAGGACCGGTACCCAAAGGAGTGTCTGAAGGCTGTCAGCAAGGTCATCATGGGTGATGCGCTCGAGGACCTGAAGAATCACTATCGCAAGCGGTACGCCATCATCACCGTTGCCATTGTAGGCGGGTTAGCTGTCGGCTTTCTGGTCTACTTTCTCTGGCGCAAGTTCGCCAAGCCAAAAGAGACTCCCAAACCCTGGTCGACGTATGACCAAACCTCAGCTCCGTTTTCCATCAAGCGGCCAGCAACATGGAAGCTGCCCAAGAAAGAGAAACCCGACAAGACAAAGACGGAGCACACCGACAAGATCACGACCACCACCACCCCAACTACATGTGAGCCAACAAACCTGGCCCCCCACGGAGCAGTCGCAGCAGTCCCCATCGTCTCCCACTCCCGCTCCTCCTCTCGTTCATCCTGCTCCTCAAGAGCCTCATCCACCCACAGCGCCCAACGCATCCCTACCCCTCCCACCTTCGACCTCCCCCGCCGCAGTCCCTCCCGGGCCTCCTCCCGCTCCTCATCCTCCGGACCCCGCCTCTCAACCCTCATCGGCGCAGCCCTCACCATCACCACCTCAGGCGCCTCCGCCTCCATCTGCATCCGCGACCAACCCTGGACCCAACACTTCATCACCTCCTCCCCCTCCCCCACTCAAAAAACCATCACCGGCACCATCCACGGCTGGTTCTCCGAGTGCTACCAAATCCAAAAATGCAAGCAAAAGTGCCGGTGGTCCTGCTCAGGCAGCTCATGCGGAAATAAATGCAGCAAGGAGTGCCACATAGAGGACAGGACGAAAAAGGAGCCAAAGGTGTTTGTCGATGCTGTCATGCCGATGGTGGCAAAGTGCGGGTTTAAGATGGTGGATACGCTGAGCGGGAGTGAGACGCCGACGGTGAGGGTGGCGAATGGTGGGATTGAGAGGGGGTTGTATGTGAGGATTAGTGTTAGTGGGTATAATGTCACGGATGCGAGGAGGACGGATAGGAGCGTGGAGTGTTTGCATGCTTTGGGGGGTGTTTAGGGAGTGTGATGGTTTGGTTTGGGTTGTTTACTTGGAGTCAGGGGGTGTTCAACGGGGTTTTGACGGCATATAATGGGCGGAGAAATACGCGTGCTATAATGATACCAGAATGTTTTAACTCTTTTTTTTGTCTTGATCAAGCCTCGACTGCAAGGAAACGAGAGAAACGCCGGACATGATGGGAGACTGAAACAAAAAAGGAACAGAAACGAAATGCTTGCTGTTGGCAAAAATGTAAAAGATACGTGTCCCCTCGACCGGAATCGAGCCGGTGACCTTTCGGTATCAATAAATTCCTTTACAGCCGAACGTGATAGCCAACTACACCACAAGGGGATTTGAATTTGTTGTAGGGAAAGGGCGGGTTCTGCACTTGTGTGCCAGTGGAGATATGCGGGAATTATGCGTCATTCGCCGGTGGCTTTCGGGCCGAAAACCGCGAGGGGTGAGCTGGTCTGTGCTTTGCGCCACCACAATTCTTTGTCTTTTAACATCTTCAAAGATGACCACATTTGGGTAAAAAGGAGTGAAAGGGAATGGCTAGGAGTTGGAGAGATCTGATGTCTGGATGACGTGGTTCCGATAACTCGGTTCCTGCAGAAGCGTCTCTTGGCAACTGAAGAATCTTCACACAAACCGCCTTCCAATGTTTTGTGGGCAGACACAGCTCTGGCGAAAACAATGATCGGACGAACCCCACCAACCACTGCCAACCTCAACGTTTCATCGACATTTTCCGCAGGCTGATCTTCTATAAACAACATCTCGTCCAATGAACTGTCCCAAGTGAGGCGTTCTTGGGCGGGTTGCTGACGACAACCCCGCCCAATATATTCCCCGAATCCCACAGTCCGTCCCAGATTTTCACCACCACGTTGCCTTGGCCGCTCCCGAAGGCCGAGACAACTTACATCCGGTATCGATAGCAATGGCAACTTTGAAACGCAGTGGCTTACTGCACGCTGCACCTACCCGGCACTTCCTCCACAAAAATCAGGTACAGCATTGAGCTTGTCAGGCACCTTTCCGCTGGCAGAACCGGGTGGTTCGGGAGATGGGCTGGGATCATCCTCTTTGCCCGGGTTACACTGCCCTCGACCTCTTCTGCATGTAGGCACCCAACCACCAATGGCGGCTGTCAATGCACGGCTTTTGCTTGCTGATTTGGCGGCGGCAGATGGTCCATGACGATGGCGAGCTGCATATCAGTGGGTGTCCTTTGTGGGTTCCCAACCTGCACAAGTGGAAGCTGACGGATCCGGTGTTGTTGCCATTCGCCCCAGCAGGACCTGTCGATCCATTGTGTATCCTGGCCTAAACCCCTGATGCTGTAGATCAAAAAGTATGCATGCTTATTCATGACCAATGTGTAAAAGGTGGTCAAGCTGCACCTTTGATAGTTCCCGAGCTCCCACATCACCACCACCGCCTTCTTTCTCCAGTCCCTCTCTTTTCCCTCGCTATCGTCTCTCCTTCTATTCTCAACACATAATGAAACCCCCAACTATCACCACTACCCTCCTCTCCCTCCTCCCCTTCACCCTCTCCCACCCTCCACCCCCCACCCCTCATCCCTCCCAAAGTCGACCTAGGCCCCTACAACCCCTCCCACCCGCCGCTCCTCCCCCACCACGGCTCAGGCCTCTTCCCCAGCTCCTCTCCCACCCCTCCCCCCCCCTCGGCACATTCGGCCAACGATACTGGTACTCAACAGAATGGTACTCCGGCCCAGGCGCCCCAATCATCCTCTTCAACCCCGGCGAACAAGACGCCTCCAACTTTGACGAAGCCTACCTCTCCAACCAGCGGTTGCCAGGCCGCATAGCACAAGCCGTCGGGGGTGCCGTCGTGGTGGTGGAACATCGCTATTACGGGGAGTCATCCCCCTTTGAAGAGCTAACAGAGGAGAACTTGCGGCATTTGACGCTGGAGAATGCGCTGAGGGATATGCAGTATTTTGCGAGGGAGTGGGATGTCCTGAAAGAGGCCGGGAATGGGACGGGGAAAGGGGGGCCGGCGTGGATTTATACTGGGGGGAGTTATGCGGGGAGTTTGGCGACTTGGCTGAGTAGATTGGAGGAGAAAGAAGGGGAGGAGGGGAAGGAGAGGGCGTTTTTTGCTTATTATGGGAGTAGTGCTGTTGTGGAGGCTATTGGGGATTTTTGGCAGTATTTTGTTCCGGTTTTGGAGGCTATGCCGAAGAATTGTACGAGGGATGTGGAGAGGGTGGTGGTGTTTGCGGATGGGGTTTTGGGGGGTGGGACGGAGGGGGAGAAGGAGGGACTGAAGGAAAAGTTTGGGTTGGGGGGGTTGGAGGATGAGGATTTTGCTGCGTGAGTTTCTTGTTGCTATCTGGGTTGGATGGATGGATGGTGTGCTAACAGAAGACAGGGAGTTGACTTGGGGTTTGGCGTCGTTGCAGACGACGCAGTTTTACTCGGAGAAAAATATAGGGTACTCGCCGTTTTATCGGTTTTGCGATTATGTCGAGGGGATGTATCCAGTGGACCCCAATGCAACCGTTCCTGGAGAGGACGGGGTTGGGCTTGAGAAGGCGTTGGAGGGGTATGCGAGGTACATCAAGGAGGATGTCGTTCCTGGTTGTGTGTCTCCCATTTCTTCTAGACGTCGCATTGAAGCTAACAATATCTCTAGTCTGTGCCAAGTCCGGCTACCCTGAATGGCAAGATGAAAACAGCACCCTCTGCCTCCAAAACATGAACGCTTCCTCTCTGGCCTTCACCGACTTGTCAGTAAAGAACTGGGGAAACAGACAATGGTGGTGGCTTCTCTGCAACGAACCCTTTGAGTGGTGGCAAAGCGCACCGCCACTGTCATCGTCCTACCCAAGAGTCATCTCCGAGTACGTGACAGCAGAGTACTGGGCTTCCCTGTGCCCGCGATTCTTTCCAAACACGACCTATACCTTGGCGGAAGGCAAGACAGCGGGCGATGTCAACGTCAGAACAGGTGGCTGGGACTTGACGTCGAACGTGACGAGAACGATGAATACAAATGGGCAGTATGATCCATGGAGGGATGCGACGCTGAGCAGCACGTTCCGACCTGGTGGTCTAGTGACCGAAATGGAAAAGGATGGGCTGCAGGTGAGGTTGGTGAAAGGGGGGACTCACTGCAGCGACTTGGTTGGGCTGAACTGGGAAGCGAACGCCGAGCTGGATGGGTTAGTGGATGGGGTTGTTGACCAGCTGGCATGGTGGATAGGGCAATATCACAGTGATGCCTACGACAGAATCAGAAACACGACGCGGAAATAAGAAGGTGGTACTCAACAGTGATGAAGTTATGAAGTTGATGACGAGCGTTTGTTCAAAGACATGGAAGTTTGCAAAGCCATATTTTTCAAAAAGATCACAAAAATGAATCAGATCATAGGACTCTCCCACCGGGAATTCAACCCGGGTCTCGAGCGTTGTTGGGTGACAAGCTCACATACTGACCACTATACTATGGAAGACTGAGCAGATGTTGGCACCTGCTATAGGCTGTTGCTGCAGTCTTGCACGCAACAAGCTATGATAATGTTTGTGTCGACTTCGCTGTGTTTCGTTTAGTAAACCCCCTGGTCCTAGACTGTAAGCTATCGTTCCGAGTCACGACGCTCTAGAACCTCCACCATTTCAGCGTACGATCCTCGAGACTGTCGACCAGAGGCCCAATAGGACAAGACTCGAGAAAGCTCTTATACTTGTGCGCCGTGTTGATCCACTCGTGTCTATTGATTTTATCCCTGGCGTCAAAGACGCGGTACCTCTTTCCTGGTTGGCGGCAGACGAATAGATTGTGCATTGCCCAACCGTTTCGACCGTGAGCGAAATCCCCGAATGCCACAACTTCCAGAGAAGAGATGCCCCGTGGTCCGAATATCCAATCTAGATGCCTAGCGAAAGAAGGCAAGACCATTTTTTCAAGTTCGTCAGGGGGCACGACAGCCAAGTATTTGTCAAACCTAAACGTGGAACGAATCCTAGAACTGGAACCGATACCTGATGTCTTTTGGGGATATTCAAGTGCCCGTGATCCTCTGGCTTTGAGGTGGGACCCAGTTTGCCTAAAATGCAAGATTTTGAGAGTGGACTTCAAGGCGAAAGGCCCCAGTATCTCTTTCTGGATAGATGATGAAAAAATGTTAGATCAGAGGTGATCAACGACAGGAATTACTAGCAGGCTACTCACTAATGACTCAAAATGCTCGTTTGTATCATACGGAAAGCCGAGACACTCAAGATCAAGCAGTGACATGGGATGGAAAGTAGGAGAGATCTTCCACCTGTCTCTCTCTGACTCTGGGATGTCAAAATGACAGCCATCATGAACAGGGTCGGCCCTTCTTGAGCGATAACCTGGCCCTGGGCGATCTCCGCGTTGGTGCACGACCAGTTTTTTCAAGGTGGCATGATGGTGGGCAATAGCATCCCATAAAGGAATCATTGTTGATGGATCAGGCCTAGTTGGGGATGGAAGACTGCACGGTATGACGGCCTTGGTGAACCCGAGAAACAGCTCTTTCAATCCTCGGAAAGATGACAGAAACAGGATGATTTCTTCTTCTTGGTTTTCTTCATCGTCCTCGTGTGATTGAATCTCGAACTGCTCAAGACACAATGGAGTTGTTGTGGCCACGGATCGTTCTAGAAGTCGTTCCCACAAGTGGCAATTGCGTATCGTAAGAGTCTTTACCGTCGTGATATCAATGGCCTCTTTCATCTGTCCGCCAAGGGAGACATTGTTTAGTGATAGGACCGTTAACACTGGGAACAGAGGCCGTGTCTCTGGAAGGACCCGACTGAAAGGTGTCAAAGTGGTATCAAGCCAATCCCACGGCGTGTCAAGGTTGCCATGATCAGGGTCGACATCCATGTCATCCTCCGTGACACAGGGGTATGCCAATGTGACGTCCAGCTCGGTGAGATGCTCTCGGTTCCTCTTCAAACACTCTCCCAATGAGCCAAGCAAGACATTGGGGGGCTGATGCCAGCTGATGTGGGTCAGATGACGAAAAGCTATTGGGATTTCTTTGTGTGAATCCAAGCACCCCCCATCTGTGATGAGCCGGAGATACCTCAGTTGGGGTTGCCTAGCATGTAGGGTATCCAGAACACTGCTGGAGATACATGTAGCAAGGTCCCAACTGAAGCCATCTAATTGACCGGTAGGGATGCGCTCAAGGACAGAGTCCGCCATTTGACAAAGACGAGAAAGATCATCAACTGGCAGTTGGTCTCTTTCGACAAGAGCTCCGTCAACCACCCCCTTTTCTTGTCCAATCGAATCTGCTCCGTCATGAGGTTGGACGTGCAAGCAAGGCACATTGGGTATCTTTTCGGGTTCCACTTCATTTGCTTTCTCTCCAACTTCTTCTTCAGGTTTTGTGTCCACATGCAAAGCTTGCCACGCTGACCATCGCAAATCCCGACTAAAGGTGAGGTGTTTGGCGTTGCGCAACGCGGGAGTGGCACTTTGGAGAGCCGATGCGCACTGAGCAACGCGGTCGATGTCCAAGATGCATCGCTTACGCTTAACACGAGGTATATCGATGCGGATCGATTTCCAGAGTTTCGGTGCACATACTGAGTGGAACAGCTTAGACACACTGGACAACGATTTGACGTCTTCCAATAAGAGGCATCTAATTATGTCATGCAGAAGTTCCACGGGGAGGTGGCCGAGCATGATGATTTCAGATGCGATGGCGGCGATATGAGGAGAAGTGAGAAGTACCTCAGGTAGGGAAGCAAACCATGAGCGGGGAGAAATGGCTCTTATAGGCTTGTCGACGTTGTTGGTCCCACTGATTATGATATCGAATCCCCTTAACCAATCAAGTTTGAAGTGGCCGACCTCAAGGCAACTCGTGC
The DNA here is from genome assembly GCF_035222485.1 of Podospora pseudoanserina. NCBI lineage: Eukaryota > Fungi > Ascomycota > Sordariomycetes > Sordariales > Podosporaceae > Podospora > Podospora pseudoanserina. Next base: position 442,785 of record NC_085923.1, read on the forward strand.
CTCGATCACCAACACGCCCCACATATCGCGAGACTTGAAGTTGGAACTGGGAATTGACCTTCAGAAGATCTTCGGCGTGTCTTTTGTCCATCTTACAAACGGACATAAGCAGTGCAATGGATACTCTTAAAAGTATAAGCCAATGATGATGCTCGATGTTTGTCTCATGCATGTACCCGTAGAAACGTGAGTCACTGAAGTCCGTTTGCACAGCCTGGCAAGTATTCATTATCATTTACCCCGTACAAGCTGTAGAGTCAAGAAAGTTTCCACACTGCATCGGCCTACTATTAATCCCCCAAATTTCTCGAGACCTACCACAGCACAAACACAGTATGTCCAAACTCTCTGAGCCAACCCCAGTTCAAGCCTGGGACAGCATTGCATCTTTTTGGGATGAAGCCATCACCCCTGGAGGCAACAAATACTTCCACCGTCTCCAGGCTCCCTGCCTCCACCGCTTTCTTGCTAAGCATCTTCACCGTGATGCGAGATGCTTAGACTTAGCGACTGGCAATGGAGTGGTTGCCCGCTGGATGCTTGATCGAGGAGCGGGCTGGGTCCTGGCAACAGATGCCAGCGGCGAAATGCTGGAAATCACTAAGCGCAACTTTGCCTCCGGAGGGTGTGATCCCAAGAGGTTTACATGCCACAGAACCGACGTTACTTCAGAGCAGGACATGAGAGCCCTCGAAGAATTTCATTGGCACGGAAGACTCTTTGATGTCATTGTCATAAACATGGCTCTCATGGATATCGAAAGACTGGATGTTCTTGCAGCTGCCCTGCCCCGACTTCTTAATCCTGGTGGAGTGTATGTAATGCATTCGTGCTGGACCTTCCGTTCTTCTTGAACTAATGCCTCTCCATAGATTCGTCGCCACTGTTCTTCATCCCGTCTTTTTCACCTCCAACGCAACCAAGTCGATCTCCATCTCATTCGACCCCGCCACCGGTGAGCAAGTGACGACGCGGTCAAAAGTCATCACAGAGTATCTCGATGTTGCACCGGCAAAAGGAATTGCTTGCCCGAATCAGCCAGTCAAACAGACGTACTACCATCGCCCCATTCATGAGCTTCTGTCTATCTTTCTCAAGGATGGGAAGCTTGTCATGGATGCAATCGAAGAGCCAGCTTTTACCGAGGATGATCTTGATGAGAGGAGAGTAGAGTCGAGCACAAACTTTACGCAGCTTCCAGCTCTACTGGCTTTTAGACTGAAGCATCGAGTTGACAAGTTTGAGTAGGGGGACTGATCTAGCGGTGATTAGCCGGACGCAAAGCAAAATATACGGGGACGATAACACATTGTTGGAGGGTCAATTGTGAACATGGTTATTTCAAGTGACCCTCAAAAAACAATTTCATACACTCTCTAGGCTTTCAGGGGTTGCAGAACCATTAACCTGGGATGTAATGGAAGTTGGATGTCTCGTAGACGAACTTACGCTGATATAACCCTAACCCGGTGGATAGCCCCCATACCCTGAGACGACTGACCCAACAAGAATTTTCCGCAGACCAAACGACACACTCATTCTGAACAGGTAATATGTCTTTGTGGAGGAAACAATTCATAGCAGATTGGTTTTGACCTGACCCAAACACTTCAAGTTCCCTTTCCACCAGAAACTGCATCCCAGAGTCTGCAAAAGCTTTTGTGGCTCTCCCAAGTTCACATGCCAAGCCACCCACCCACAGACACTTGTCCTTGCAGCCAAGCCCCACTTTGACTCGTCACTGGTGATCCTCTTCTGGATGGTGGTGGTGAAGCCTGACTCGCGCCAGCCCAACCAACGCCCAACGTCCCCACAAAGCTGCGCCTCTTTGACACATCAAAGCAAATTCCTCACTTAGTCTTCATCAAAGCAGTCCGGTATAGTGTAACGGTTAACATATCGCGTTTTCACCGCGAAGCTCGGGGTTCGATTCCCCGTACCGGAGTCGATTACGTTCCAACCATCTGATGATGGTGCCAGCATTTTTGCTCGATCCAGGGTATTGCTCCGAGTCTGGAGAGGTGTTTTGTTGGCTGTCAGGGCAACGGGCTGATTTTTGACATTGTCTGGCCATTTTTCTTTAGTGTGGAGACTTGGGCAGAACAGACGAGACTGTCTGGATCTGGCTCCGAGACAGAATTTCAGAATATTCAGAGCAGGTACTTACTTTATGCTATGACTTCCCTTGGATATTTCTGCAGCGCTCTACAAGAGCAGCCTTTTGAACACATACTTCAGAGACTCTGCCAGGGATAGAATACCTATCTAGGATATCCTTGGGCGAGGTTCAAGAAGCGTTTGTTGATAGGTTTCAGACCTTTTCGTGTCCCACTCACACTGGAAAGGAACAAGACTCGCTTTCGGTTAGCAAACAGCCTGAGTCTACAAAGGCTTCCTCATGTCAAGACAGCACGGAGATACGCGTATTTCGGACGGAAGGATATCATAAAGACGGATTTGTCGTCAGAACGCCGAGGTCGGAGAGCCTGGCTCATTGCCTACATCGCGAACAGCCTCTCGAATTCATCGTAATCCCAAGGGGCAGTTTCCGGTCATCTTGAACATTCTTCGACTAACAGATACCGCAAGACCCGAGCATACGGTGAAGAAGCACTGGAGCTTCTACCTTGGTCAAGCATTTCCATTCTCAAACGACCAAAGCTAACGAGACCATACCCCGTCATTGTAGTGTTTCTACATCAGTTCCCATGCCCAGCGCCTCTTCAAAGCATCTCGGTGTAAAGCTAACCCTCGGTCTCAACATCACCGGTCTTAGTTGCCGCATTCGCTCCCCTACAACGGTGCATATAAGGACTCATCACTGTGGGTCCGGACGACAGGAAGTGTGATTCAGAGGCTCTGGACGCATAGAAGCACTCAACAGTGCAGAAAGCCCCTCTTCAAGTACCGTGAGATGGAACAGCCACGTGCTGCGCTCCAACTGTCAAGCTCTCCCACTGTAACAGTATTATTGCTGGACTGTCTCATCATCTGGTGAGATCTTGGTTGTTGTCTTGAGTCCCAAACTTGGTTTTCACTGGAACAGACATTCCAAAGGCGCAAATGCAGAATCCTACGATGGCACCTGCTCGCAGCTCAAGGCTGAGGCAGATGCAACAGCTTTGCGCTGATACTGAGGAATACGATGTCACCATCATACTCCACGTGGAAAATGTCCGATGAACTCTCCGTCGGCCCACGAAGCGAAACCATATCAATATAACGTCAGTGGAGCTCTCACCAACAGCGGACACCCTCTCCGCTCTGGGATGGGAATACCTTCTCCTCTTCCGCCGGTTTTCGAAGACCGAAACGTCGAAATCCGTGCCCTCTGCACCGCCTTGACCCACTTCAACCTGCTCGATATCCCGTCTTTAGACCCGAGGCACGGGGTAAATTAACCGTAGATGAAACCAAGCACTTCCGTCTCCGCACGGGCAATCTATCATTCCCGGGTATACCAAACATCATCCCAATCAGAGCGCAGGTGCAAGACAGGGGCCACCTGACGACCCAAGTGTAAAAAAGTCTCAGCCTCTTGTTGCGCGGGTTAGCAAGCGCCCCAATCTTTCCCTGACGCTTGTCGTCAGTCCTGGTCCTTGCTCAGAGGGCCTCAGATGTATAAAACCTTCCCTTCATCCATACGAGAGATAGATGACAGACGTATATCGATCAGCTGCTGTGGTTGGCGTTCATGGCAATAACGTTGCGTCCGGGGGATTGGAATGCACCACTACGCTTGTACCCCACGACGAACTACCGGTTATTGGGGCGTTCCAGAAACCAGAACCATAATGAACCGTTTTAAGCGGATTCCCCGGGCTGATGAAGACTTGCGCAGGAGAACCTTCCACGCAGATTGACAGGTCTCTTCGGTTGCATCGAGCCACGCAAGACTCTGGGCACGAGCTTTGGGAGGGTGATAAGAAGGCTGATCTCCTGGCTTTGTTAGCACCGATTCATTACGATCATCTACTCAAACAGACACTGCAGAGCTTCAAGATGCAACTCTACAACCTCCTCACCATTGCCCTCGCCGGGTTGGCTGCTGCCTCCCCTGTTGAGCTGGTCGAGCGTCAGCAAAAGCTTCGCATCAGTGCGTGGACCCCCCTTTTACCCCTATTTTCCCCCTCCCTTTTTGACTAACAAAAACAGTGCCTCTTGGTGACTCCATCACCGAAATCGCCTGCTGGCGCGCCTTCGTCTGGGATCAGATCGCTGCGGCCGGCTTCGCCAACCAGGTCCAATACGTTGGTTCTCAGAATTCCAACCCCCAGGGCTGCCGTCCTACGACCACGAACTGGGATCAGCGCCACGAGGGTCATTCCGGCTGGCTCGCGATTGATATCGCCAACAATTACCTCGCCAACTGGCTCCGGAGCACACCGGCCGATATCGTCCAGTTCATGCTTGGCACCAACGATGTGTTTAGGGGGAGAAGCACCAATGATATCATTGCTGCCTACACCAAGATGGTTCAGATCATGAGGGCGGCGAACCCCAAGATGAAGATCATTGTATGTTTGACGCTGAATTTTTGAGAAAAGGGAAAACTAACAGCATAGGTCGATCTTGTCATCCCCCTCGGCGTTGGCTCCAACTCGGGTATCCAGGCCCTCAACGCCCGCATCCCCGCCTGGGCTGCTGGCCTCAACACCACCGAGAGCCCCATCGTCATTGCTGACTGCAACACCGGCTACAAGACTTCCGACCTGCGTGACGGTGTCCACCCTAGCATTGCTGGTGATCAGTTCCTCGCCACCAAGATTGGACCGCCTCTTCTCAACTATATCAGAGAGTCGTTGGCTGGTAACTAGGCCACTCGCGGTGAACAAAGGGACGATGAGTACATAGGACTGATAGGCACGTAAATACCAGCAACAATGAAGGATCCACCTTGAGGCTGTTTAAGCCACGGAAGTCTCGCGCTGTAGTATCGATGTCAAGAACTGACTGCCTCGCTTTTGGTTGAGTAATGAACCCTGACACACCCCATCAAACCTCCTGTCTTGGTCCCACCGGTTGGCTTCCTACCAATCCAAAAAATACGCAATCCCATCCAACAACGCACTCCCCCCCACAGCAGCATGATCCATCCCCGCATACTCCTTCACCGCCACATCCCTCATCCTCCCGCTCCCCACAAGCCGATCAAACAGCTCATGACTATACCTCCCCGGCCCAAACCTCTGCAAGAGATTCTTCCTCGCCTGAAACTGGGACTCCGTCTGCGTCCTCCTCCTCAGCGGGTAATCCTCCAACTCGCCATATCCGATAAAGACCGCTGGCTTGGTCTGGTTCTGCCCAAACTCGATGTCACCAGGGATGTCCATCCCGTCTCCCAACCTCCGCGTGACATTCATTAGGACCGTCTGGTTCATCAACGTGAGTGATGGACTGGCGGCGATAAATGTATCGAATAAGTCGGGTTTCGTGATCAAGGCGTAGGTAACGAAGAGACCCCCGCTTGAATGGCCGTATATAGCGTCCCGAGTGAAGTTGACGTTGGGGAAGATGGTGTCCTGCACCCAGGGGCGGAGGGTGAGGTTGATGAAGTCGATGAAGGTGTCTGCACCCCAGGGAACGGGGTCGCCGGGGATGGGGGCGCCGAAGTCGATGCTGCGTTGGGTGAGGGCGTAGACGTTGTCTGTGAGTGGGTAACCAATACCGACGACCAAAGCATCGGGTTGGGAGGGGTCGACGGGTTTGCGGCGTTTGAGGTGGTCGGCTGCTGTTGAGGCTAGGGCGTTGCCGTCTGTGACGTAGACTGTCAAGGCGGTTTTGTTGGTTATTTCTGCTGTGGGGAGAGAGGAAGGGCCCCATTCGAAGGGGTAGGAGAGGGAGATTTGGTAGGTTACGTTGGAGGAGGGAGAGGAGGTGGCGTTGTAGAAGAGGGTGTTGGGGAGGAAGGCTGGGGGGAGGGGCGGGAAGGGGGTGAATGTCCAAGGGGCAGTGGCCATTGTGGTGTGTTTGATGTCTAGTTTGTCTCTAAGTGAATTTAACAGTTGGATTGGATGGCGAATTGATAGATAGCCTGCTCACGATGTGTTCAGGGTTTGAGGCAAGCATTATGGAATGAAGAAGTGAGACCCAATTCCTGTGTGCATGGCGGGGTGCTCGGACTCAGTTCAATATCCCCGCGGTACGTCCCAACTTGTAATAGTCTCGGCAAATATCAGTCCGAGTAGCGCGCCATCAACAACAGGTCACAAGTTCAGCTCGAGGGAATTAATTGTAGGTATGATGGGTTAGGTGTACGACACAAGACACGGCCAGTATCCCGAACAGCAGTTTAACAGTTCGCTGACACGAACTTGAGTTATGGAGCTGGCTACCTTACCTTAGTCAATTATATAGCTCTTGTGCTACCTAGTAACTTGTAGCTCGATGCTACCCCCTCACTTTAGCGCCTTCATGCTATTTACCACGTGACATTTATGGAAGTTTCAGCTTCATCTTGTTGGTTCGAATTCCCTCCTGGAGGTGGTCCTATTCCTGAATCTTAATCCATTCTCCCTTTAGGCATGCTCCCACGGTCACCCACCTGCTCGAACAAAGACGAAAATACGATGCTTCGAGACTGAGACACCCTAACATTAGTTTTGTCCTGCAACAATAATGAGGCTCATTGACACTACAACGTTGAAGTTGCGCGAGTTCACGGCGTACACCACTTCCGACTATCCAAAGTATGCAGTGCTCTCTCATACATGGGGTGACGAAGAGGTCACCTTCCAGGACATGATGACGGAACCTCTACCTTCCGAAAAGAGAGGATTTGCAAAGATCAAAGCGACTTGTGAGCTTGCCCGGATTGACGGTCTGAACTTTGCCTGGGTCGATACCTGCTGCATCGATAAGTCTAGCAGTGCCGAGCTTACCGAAGCGATAAACTCCATGTATGCCTGGTATCGGGCTTCAGAAACGTGCTACGCATTCTTGGAAGATTTGGAGTCAACGACCGAAATCAGCGCAAGTTCAGACTTTGCAAAATGCCGCTGGTTTACGCGCGGTTGGACTCTTCAAGAGCTCATCGCCCCAACAGAGCTCAAGTTTTACGATAAGAATTGGGTCTATCGGGGGTCCAAGCACGATCTTGCAGTCACACTCAAAGGGATTACACGCATACCAATAGCAATTTTAAAGCGTGAGCAGGAGCTCACCACAAAGTCTGTGGCACAGCGGATGTCATGGGCGGCCTTCAGGGAGACAACGCGCATAGAAGATGAGGCGTACTGTCTACTTGGCATATTCGGCATTCACATGCCTCTCATTTATGGAGAGGGCTTCCAGGCTTTCCAAAGGCTCCAGCAGGAAATTGTCAAATCTATTGGTGATATGACCATTTTGGCATGGGGCTCTGTCCAGGGCGGCCAAGGCTCTTCAGAGGGCCTCCAGGGTCTTTTTGCACCCTCCCCAGATGCGTTTTGGATCCCGGGTGTCATCAATTGCCTCCCAAGTCTTCCCGATATAACCATAACGACAAGAGGTCTCAGAGTGTCCCGAAACACTTGGATGCCCCTCTGGATTCATGGTACAACCTACTATTTGATTGTGGGTGCTTTCAGTCCCTGGACTGAACGTGTCAGCATCATGCAGTCTTCATCGGTCTCAGCTCTTCGACTGTCAAAGATAGGGCCGGGAATCTTTCTGAGAACAGGGCTGGATACCGAGGTCCCTGTAGACGCTCTATATGCTCAGCATCATCAGTCCGAGTACTATCTTCTTACAGATATTCCCAGTCAGATAAACGACATTTACGTTGGATACCGGAAGCATTCACTCCACGTCGAAGTCAACAAGACGTTCCACGTGGAAGATGCAGTTCCGCATTCGCTGTGGGATGACGCAGACAAGATCTTTCTCCGAGAAAGCGCCTGGCAACCACATGCCCGCATTCATTACAATGTGGTTCTTGGTGTGAGATTCAAAGGGATCGGCGACTTCAGTGCCATTGAAGTAGTTGTACTCCTTGACTTATCCTCACATCTACCGAGCCTTATTATCTTCCAAGCCTCGCAGGCACCCAGGCTCGTTTCAAAGCTCTTCGGTCCAATGTCGAAAGAGCATTCGATGATGCTGGCTGACTTGGAGCATCTGAATGATTCTGAAACCAGCTTGGAAAGCTTTGTAACTGTATCCACAGACAGGGGACCCGCCAGGATCACACCGGTACTTACTGAAACGGAAGATGTGTTTCTATCGTCGGAAGAGGAAGGCAGTGCCATTCCAGTAGCCAACCTCCAGCTTCAAATTCAGGACATTGGTGACAGCGCAGATTCCCAGCTGGTGACCGGCGAGAAGTGATGGTATATGAGAGACCAACGAGTGAATGAAGACGGGAGTGCTTAGGAAAATATCGCTGGATGATTTGGCCCGTTCACATTATACGTAGGCTTCAACAAAGTTCTCATCAGGATCTTGGTCAGTATACTGATCTAATCTTCAAACTACCTGTAAGTATATGAAATTTCTACAGAAAGATAGACTTTTAGAGATAAATTCCTACTTGACCCTAATTGTCTCATTTGTGCTCCATCCAGAAGATGAAAGCACCTGGTCTGTTCCAACAGCATATCCTGCGACTCGTAGCCCTCCGTTGCTCTCTTGTTCTACCAACATAAAGAGGTTATTCTCAGGGTCAGACCAAGTAGGGTAGCTTCCGTTGAGATAGTTCTTCTTTTCTCCAATGTGAACCACGTATGGTGGCAACGATGATCCACCTTGCACGTCGATTATGTCCCATTGTTGATGTCCATGATCCCGTATACTGTGAGCCCCCTTGCCCGTGGTGTTTTCAGATTCCCCAGAAGCAGACACAATCACAGAGGCAACTGGTGCTGTGACATTGACATAGCCGTCTTCATCGACAAAACCGGTCGGGGCACCCTGTAACCACCAAAGCAACCCATTCTCCATGGCATCTTCATCCCCCAAATGCGCCTCAACACCTTCCCCAAGCTCCAGAATGTTTGGTGCAGTTGAGAAAACCTTACCTGGCGGCAGGCTTGGAATCACTCCAAGCCACTCAGCCCGGCCACCTCGAGCCAAAATCTCTCTCATGAGAGCGAGTGCTGCCTTTAGCCTGTCATCGTGTTCAAATTGCCTTGCGTCCAAAGACACTCCAAACATGCCCATAATACTGAGAATCATATCCACAGGCCGATACGCAACACGCATCATGGCCGCCCGCCAAATCGCCGAGGCCATCCCCTCCTTCCCTTTCAGATCCAGCGCCCCAATCAGCGCATTCCTCTGCACCCTGTCCCCGGGCCGTTTATCCCCCACTATCAAGTTCATTTCCAACTTCTGTTTCTTTTCCTGCGTGGGATCATCTTCCGATTTCGTAACCAGATAAGTCGCCCTAGAAGACGCCGCCAACAAAGACACCAGCTCCGTCATTCCCGCCCCTGACTCGTCACCCTCCACTTGTTCAACATGCAAGTAGAACAGCGACTCTAGATAACAAGTGCCATGGGTCCATGAAAATAACACCTTGCAACGGGGCGGCGCGATAGCTTCTTGGAGAGTCCATGCGCGGGAGACCCAGTTGGTTTCTTCCTCAAGGGCGACAAGTCGTGACAAACCTCCAGGGAGGATGAGACAGACGTGGCAGTGCTCATAGATGGAGAACATTCTCTGGATCTGCCAAGCCTTGTCGTCTTCGTCCCCTTGCTTGATGCAGAGGCCGTCGAGCCAGAGGAGGGGGCATTCAAGCTGGAGGGCGGCGCGGCAGGCGGTGCGGAGGGCGGGGAGGGAGATGGGGTCGGCGTTGAAGGCGGATTTGATGGTCATTGTTGGGGGTGGGTTGGCGGTGGGGTTTAAGGGGGGGACGCCTTTCCAGACGTAGGAGATGGCGGCGTAGCGGTTTTTGGGCAGGATGTCTGTTTCAACTACTCGGAGATAACTGCCGTTGGCGAAGGGTTTGGCGTCGATGAAACGGTACCGAGCTGCGGGTACTTGGTCGAGGGAAATGGGGGCCGTGGAAAGGGACTCGAAGGGAAGCTTCAGTACGCATGGCATGGAGTGAAGATCGTCGGCCTGTCCACCAGCTGGTTTTTCGGGGTTCTCCATAATATCAAAGTAAAACGATGAGGTGTTTGAGGTAGAGAATACAAACCTCTGACACTGTCGGATTCGCGAGAGGTGTTGGGCCGTGATGCGATGTGAGTGGCTCCCGTCTTGCCTCTGACCAGCCACCTTGCCTCGATGACTACGATGACATCCCCAGACCTTTGTGAGGCGTAGGACCATTCGATCCTTTCACATACGACCATATCCAGCGGAAAACTCGGGAGCACAAAGGTGGTATGAAATATATTCGTAACTACGGTCGTTGATCTGACCGCCCTGATTGCTGGAATTACCAAGTTGCTAGGACTGATAATAAATCTACCTTACGTCGGGCACTGGCATGTGATAGCCGTGGCTCGGTGTCTGCCTGAGTGTTGGTGAGATGTGTTCGAAAGCGGCACTGAGACTTGATTACGGTCGCAGGTTTGGTTTGGAATATACCGAGTCCCACGGCGTTAGATGCTTGCAGGCTCACGGACGAGATCAAATAGTAAACTGAGTTTGGAATTGAAAGAGGCCTGATGGCGATAGTCTGGAAAATTTTGGGACAGAATGAAATGAGACCCAACTATCGTTATCAAAAATAACCCCGCACCTGCCCCTCAATCCCCCCCAATAGGGTACGAGCGAAACTCCCCCACTGCCTCAACGTAGAAGTCACCTTTCGAACAAGTTCTACACGAGAGTTACGTCTAAGTGGGGTCCAGAATCGGATGTGGTTGGGTGAACGGAGACACCTCCGGGGAATTAATGTGAATTTTGGTAAATGAAATTACTGTGGAGACAGTGAGAGAGAATTTTTGTCTTCGTTCACCAGAGTGGTTCAGCTTGGGCACAGCTAGTTGGCATCCAGACTGACTGACGATATGAATGCAGTTCGTGCAGCCTGACCATCAACATTGCGATTTAGGGCGCTGTAGCACGCGTTAGACGTGCTTTAAGAAATAAAAGCGGGAGCTTCCTGCGGTTAGGAGATGGCGGGGTCTTGGAGCTGCTCTGCGCGCCAACGCACACTCCCGCCTCGGGTCGAGCTAATGGATTTCCCATTCACAACACGACTGTCTACATGCGCCGAGCAGGGACCTCTGGCAAAGACGCATTTCATTTTTGCTAGTTCTCATTGGCTCCCACTACTGCTAGGTTGTGAATAACATATGATAGCGAATGCTTATGTAAGCAACAAGTCCTGAGTGCTTTTCTGTGGTTTGGCAGCATGGTCTCCAAACTCGACTTGAATGTTGTCCTTCGAGCTATAAGCCGCCACGACACCTTCGACAGCCCGTTCATCATTTTCGCCCGATTTGCCAACAAGTCGTGCAGCGGGCCCCAAAGCTGCGTCTCGACACAGTTAATCTCAACTCGAGGCATTTCAAGCTCTATTGCCACTCCGAGTTTCTATCGGCCACTGCACAGGCCTCAGCAATGGCCGACGATCCAGATCTAACACTATGGAGTCATACTTCAGGCGAAGCAGAAGCACTCCAAGCAGGCCATATCATTGAGGAGGCAAAAGTACATATTAATGACCAAAAGACTATGGATTTACTTATCGCCTCTGGCAGTTCGGGAATGTTTGAAGAAGGAGTCTCTGGAGAAGAGAAGGAAATTGTAGAAATGAAGCGTGAGATCAAGGAGAAGGAGAGGCAGATGCGGGAGGAGAAGCGGAAGCAGGATGAGAAGTGAACAAGGACGCCACCAACTGCTTATACTCCTTTAATTCATCGGCCTTGTCCTAAATAACTTGGGCAGAATTTTCGCGCCAGCATCCCAAAAATATCGCTTCCGCTTGTACTCTGTCGAACATGACTGGAAATCGGGGATAGATATGTTTCCAGACGAGCGAATACAGGGCACTAGAATTTACAGCCAACGACAAGATTTGCCCAAGACATAAACAAGGTAGGCCGAAAGAGCCAACCAATAAAGAGAATCAGAGACAAGCCCGAAAAGGCAACAGCCAAGACATAACAGCCAGCCAGAGCTTGGAACGGCCCCGGGATCTTGTCCAACTCATTCAAGAAGTCCTGTTTTAAGCCAAGCCTGGTCAGGTTCAAGTGTAAAGGACCAATATTTAACTGGCGATTGAGGAGCGCGGAGATGTTGAAAAGGGCTTTTAAGGGTCAGCAACGAGGTACTTGTAGGTATATAAACGGGAACGGTGCCTACAAAATTTCAGAGGCTACGTATAACTGGTCACGTTGTATCTAGCCCCGGGAGTCGTTATATTTAGGGTAAAGATACCCTGGCAAACGTCCCTAACATAGAGGAAATACCATTGCTAAACCCCTATTTCCTTCCCGAGCGTATTAGCGATATCGTCCTCGACGCTTAAGAGTTGCGCAAGGCCAGAACTAACGGCCGACCCAATCGCCGCGGTTACGTCTGAACACAGCTTACCGAGGACTCCTCCGAGAGGCCCACAAGATGTGGGCGAGGGACCACCCTCCCGCTTATCGGTGATGGGACGAGGTTTGGCCCAGGGTGGAGGTGTTTAACGTGAGAATGTGGTAGTCTTCCATGAAGCCGGGGTTCTCACCAGCTGTTAGGGCCAGCCCAGTGAGCACGAGCGTCACGGGTGTGATGAGGATTCCGACTGCTGTGCGCAGCTGGGACTTCGAGGCCCGATCGAAGTTAGTACGCACTGCGCGGATCAGCGTCCTCGAGACCCACTCGATAGTCGTGCGAGCTTCTCGGATCTGCATCATCGAGACCTGCTCGAAGTAGTACAGAGCTTTGAGACGAATAAACTGCAACCAATCAGTGGGTTTTTACAGAATATAGGAATATTGGAACACGAGGGGAGATGAAGATAACACGATCGAGATCAATAGCAAGGATGTGGTACCAGTCTAATGGTTCGGCGAGTCCCGAGATCCCGGCTCCGGGGCGCCAGAGGTGTCCACGAACTCGGAGCCCCGCCGATGGAACCGGATAACAAGACCTTCCCATGGAACCCCTATTGTTCGGTACCTTGTACCCGGCTTTCTGGGTTCCTTTGTCACCAGCTATCGGAGACTACAGCACACCCTTTTCGTCCGCAAGATCTCCCTCCAGTTCCTCATCCCACAAGTACGTTTCACAGCAGGCCAGGCATCGCAAGGATTCAGTACTGCCATGTAGTGGGATGCGATTTGCGGTAGCATCTTCACCCAACGAGAGGCCGGTTGCACGTTCGAGCCTGTTCACATTCCAAGGGTGCCATCGTATAAGCTTTCCCTGGTCCTTGTCTGGCTGTCCTGGACGTTGACACGCTGCGCTGTCTTAGTTTCAAGGAGTCCAAGTCGGACGAGTAGACCATGCAGTCCAAGAAGTGCCGTGGATCGCGAGTGCGAGCGCCAGGCCTCGCACCTGTCACTGCGTATTTCTCGGGGCCGTTTCGTGAAATACCCCACCCATAGCATATATACCACTCTTGGAGCGGTAGTCCTGGACATGTTAGCAAATATCAAGGCAGTGAAATTCAACTAACTTACTGGATTCCCGACAGCCATGCTAATCCCAGCCCCCGTGGCCACTCAGACTTATTTAGCCTCGGCCACAGCATCTGCGATAATTCGTAGCTTGCGCTCTGCATCTTCCTAGACGGAACCGAAATGATCTGCCAGTAGCTCGCCATTAAGGCGGTGTGCGGGCACTGGAAGCTTTACCGTCAACCTACACCGATCACCTTCTCGCACTTTCTTCAGGTGGTATGGGTAGATATAATCAAGACATGAGTGGTACATTGTCCATGCCTTGCCAAAGTCTACAAGCTTTCCGGCGACGTAAATGCGCAGGTGTATATCTCGATGCAAAAATCCCTAATCGCTGGAGACCTTGGAGATCCTCCCACATTTGCGGCACGTCTTCGGGGTGAGCTCGAGGTATCCGAATGCCTTGACCGCAAGATCCTCCTGATTTTCCTCTTTAAGCCGACCGTAGACCCGGGATTCTGCGTTGGAGGGGAGGAAACAGTCGTAGTATAATTGGGGAGTCTGGAGTGGGCGCGCTAGAAACACCGCCCAGCTGTCTCTCAGGGTGGTGACCCAGTGCATGAATGAAAACAGCTTGAGGGCAAAAGTCCCCTTGTCTTCAATTTCGACCTTCCAGAAATAACCGTCTTTATCTTTGGTGTGTCCCAGATTCTCTAAGAACTTGATATCAGCTCGGGCCGTTGGCGTTAACGATGCAAGTTTGGGACCTGGTATGGCGGGCAGGGCCGGTTGTGCGTCAGTCATGTTGGCGGTTAGTTGAACAGAATCAGAAATCTGGTGAGTTCGGCGTCGCCGCCAGTGTCTACTGCACTCTGATGGTAATATGTAGGTGAGGAAGTAGGTCGATGGCAGGGCCTTCAATAGCCCGCAAAGGTGACACGAACGGTAGTTCAGAGAAGTCAATTTCTGTTGGTCCGCCACCTGCACGCATAATGTCATGAACCTGTATTTGACCCATAAAATTCGTATCCACACCCAAGCATCCCAATCTTGATTCCCTTTCACGGAAGAACGTACATCTACCTCATCATAGGTAGCTGAACCTCCAGCATGGGCACTTCCATCCTACACCTATTTCAAGATACAGGTATCCGTCCGCAATCCCCCATCTTCAACTACCTTCGCTCCGGCTCTCACCAAGTACACGGAACCTCATGAAACGAGTCCAAAAAGCAAGGCTTCATGGCAGCCGTGCAGTGTCCTCCTCCAAGCTCTGTCGTACAAGTCCGAGTTAGTACAGTCCAAAACAAAGGTAAAGAAGAGAAATGAAGTAAGAACGAGGTGTTTAACAAGAGCCTTGAAAAGACCAAGCCTCTGGCTTGAATCACACGGGATAAGTGGAAGAAGAGAGAAACTGCATACCTCGCGCGCCCCGCTGTTTGATACACCTCTTCGGCTGGTTGCTAGCAAGAAAATGACCGCGGCCACCCGCCCAGTCAATGCAAAGCTCATAAATCCCCGGCACTCCAGTAGCGTCGTTGTATAAGCACCCTCCCCTGGCATCAATCCTGTGCAGCCCAAAGTCGGTATACCAGAGGCCCACGCGTTCCGGGCAGTTGATCCCTGAGCCGGGAGGGCATTTGGAGTAGACGGACATACCGTCGGCGGTCACAGTGGTGATCAAGCCGGCGAGGATGGCGGTTAGGCTGGGGAAATGCATTGTTGTTGCTTGTTTTGGTGAGTTCTAGCGGTGGCAAGCAACGTGGAGGAAAAGGTCGATGGAGATGCGTGAGGAGGAGGACGGTTGAGGTTAGATGGATGATGGAAAATGAGGGGGATGGAAGGGATAGAGGACGGTATTTATTAACGGTTAGGCCTGTCAAGGGTCCGATTGGCAAACGACTGAGAGGATGAAGCTGGTGATGGGCTGCATGGCTATCAGTATGAAAAATCACAAAGGTTGGAACGTTGGTGGATGAGGCTACCGCAAATAGAACCAATATTCGTGACATAATAGATATTGCCGAGGAGTGAGGTTTACGTATGCCTTGGACCCAGCGGCAGCGGTGAAGACTCTCCGTGGCGGAGTTACCGGAACATTGTTTGATTGTTGTTTGGTTTAACCATGTTGCTTGGAAATTTCTATGTTGTTGGTTGCTAGTGCACTTCATTACTGGGGCTACAAGGTTGCCGAGCATGGGTTACCGATTGGGACCCAAGACTTCTTAGTGGTGGTGCTGTTGGTAGAACAGACCTTTGGATATGGATTAATCATAGCAAATCTCTACAGTTGTGTTGGTAAGCCGCATGAAAAGTCTTGAAGACCCATCATCGCGATTGACTAGCGCCAACAAGTCAGCTTGACTAAATTCACGATACTTCAAGCCCACATCACTGAAGCCTGTGATGTCACTTTACTCGACGAGGGAAGGTACCCTGGTTGGGGACTTTCTATCATTGTTTGCAACCAACAATCTACTAGCGACCAGGTGGATTTACAAATATTTTATCCGAGTGGTGAATCATTCTCCAATTTCATCAAGGTACGCAGTGATGGCGGTCTGACGTGTTGTCACTGACCCCGGCATCTACCGGCATCGTGATGTTGGATTGACAGCACGCATTACCTTTCCCAATCCGTGTATGGGGACGTGACCCCAAGAAGATACCATATGGACAGCAGGAGATCCAGGACTATAAATCTCCATGCTTCCCTTGTTCCAAGTCAAACACCACTCCACCCACATCGCCCTATCCTGCTATCATCTCCATCTCAACCTCAACCGCACAACCTTGTCACCCCTTATCCGAGTAAGTCCACTCCGAGCCGAGTTCTCAGCCTGAAATCATTATGAAACAAACGCCTAACCCCCAATCTCTAGCCTATCTATCATGCGCCTCAGCACTCCCTTAGCAGCGGCAGCAACTCTGCTCCAATCCGCCACCCTCGCCTCAGCTGAAGCCTGGACCTTGTTCTCGTTCATCGACATGGAGCCCTTTCAACCGAACTGGGATGGCGGCCTCTGGCACACAGACTTTGGCTCCCACAACTTCAAGATTGAGAACGAAGATGGCTGCTGGAAGAACGTCGGCGTGCCCTCCATCGCTGAGGTCTGCGTCGACATTGTGCGCACCAGAGCCCACTTCATCGTCAGCGGGACTGGCCAGAGGCGGTGCATGTTTCTTGACCGCGGCAAGCGCGGCTCCAAATCTGCTTTGAAATGCTTCCGCGATACTTACGACCATTCCTGCTATATCGAGCTGTGGGAGGAGGTGGACTGCACGTGGTAGATTTTGGAGGTGCTGTTTTGTTAGGGTAGAAGGATTCGAAATTGTGATTGCCCACCCAGTTCAGGGAGGATGGGATGGGACGGTGGGAAGGATACCCAAGATGGCTATCATAGTGAGAGAAATGCAACCTCAACCTGACTTATCTCCGCTGTTATCAGTACAGTGAGAAAGAAGAAAATATTTCTTTTTAGACGGCCATCTGACCCAGGGTACCTAGAACGAATGACTGTCAAATAGAAAAGCTGATGGTCAACATGACCTATTGCACGGTTACAAACGCCACCGTTGCCAACAGTTGGGAATGTTGGTGAACGATATTGATAGAACGGTTTCCGGAACCAACGCAATCCCCTTACCTCTTCCACTGACCATCAACAGGCACTTCCTTGCCCCTGGCACGGATAGATTTCCGTTACACATGAGCCTTGATCTCGGCGTTGCTGTTCTCAATCTCAGTGCTGTTGCCCACCACACGGTTGCCGAAGCAGCCTCCCTTGTGGCAACACTTCCATGAGCTGATCGAGTCGTTGAAGTTGCCGTTTCCATCGTTGAGCTTCTGATCCTCCTGGGTGTGATAGCTGCTTCCCTGGCAGTTCCGATTCCTACATCACAAAGTTAGAATTCTGTCTGAAAGGCTTTCGAAAGGTGAAGAGCTGCTTACACGTACCATCTACATTTCAAGGCATTCTTGTTGTTGTTCTTGATGTCACTAATCTTGTTGTCCCAGTTGGAGGTGAAGTTGATTTCATGGTGTGCTGTTAATTTAGTGTTTAGTCCCAGTAGGTAGCTATTGCAGCCAATGATATGTCAATGAGATAATATAGAACTCTCACAACAGTTGTTGGGAGTAAACTCAAAGGTGTGGCAGGGTACACCCCACTTGATGTGCTCACAGGCATAGACGGAGGCATCCTCTCGGCGAGAGATTCCGCTGTGCTCTGAGACAGGCACATTTTCTGTGGGGGCAGCCATAGCGGAGAAACCTCCCAAAGCGAGGAGGGTGATAAGGGTCTTGAGTTGGAACATCTTGATTGTTGAGATTGAGAATTGGTTCACTGGAGTAGCTTGGGGTTGTTGACTTGAGACTTGATGATGTGTTTGAGTGAAAGAAAATGAGTCGACATGTTTCCTCCCTTTATACATTTCTTCTCGTCCTTTTTCCAGGCGCATCAACTCACCGAACTGGAATTCGAAACAGGAACATAGCAAGGCCCAAAGCATGAGCAGATACCGCTTACCAGATGCATCACTAAACTCCCTGGCTGCTGATACATGGACTCGAGGAACTTTGACGATGTCGGATTATGCCAGCGGACTAAGCCAGCGGACGTATACTGAGGGAGTCCAGAATCCTTTCAGTTGCCACCCCTTCATCGCGTTATCACAGACTCAAAGTTCAAGTTGTTGACGGATTTCGCATTGGCTATATGACGAGATTTATTTCACAAAGATGGCCCCCTCAAAGTCTCATGAGGTGTTAGGCAAGGCAACTCGAATATTAGCTAGAAACATAATGACGTTTCTAGTATATCTAGTAGGTGAACCAACACTTCAGTTGGGATTTGACCTGCTACCCACCCAAGAAATCCAAGAATGCTATGGCGAAATCAAAGAAACAAGCATTCCAAGCTACATCAACATGAGCCTCATCAATCGGCCTGCAACTGTGATAGGTTGTTGACTGTAACATATCTGACGACAATGGCTAAGACTCTTGGTAAGTTGAAGCGCAGCGTTTTGCCCCCGACCATCACGCCAGTCCTGGAACAAAACATGCACCTCGCTTACATCATTCTCCTAGCATGGAAGGTGACAGGCTTGTTTATTCCTCCAATGTAGCGCTAGGCATGCTACACTGCAGAACAAGACGTGGTGCCACCGGGGCTATCACTCACCCTATTGTAGCATTTACCAGGCGGCTGGATGATATCGGCTCAAAAATGTGTCGTTCAATGAACAATCTGCATCTGAGTCTGTTATTACAATTGAGATGGATGTATTCATGACAGACAAAGAACATGTCGCCACACCACCTGACAAAATCGACCCTCTGACTCAGAAGAATTACACACAATACATACAATTCACCATTCACATTTTACTTGGGTACCTTGCACAGGTTAAAGCACAGAGTTTATATTTCTCTAAAGAAAAAAGGTATAGATCATTACTCCCGTCACCAACTCTCATACCACTATTATCCCCACGTCATCACCCCCACTCCCCATCGGTTTCCCTTAACAACCCCGTTAGCTACCTGAAGTTTACCTAAAACATCAAAAACAAAATTCACTTCCCCTCCCTCTCCCGTTCTCTCTCCCTCCCCCGCTCCCTCTCCCTCTTCCTCTCCTTCACCCTCTCAACCTTCTCCAGCGAAGTCCCCATAATCCAAAGCCCCATCTTTGTTGAAAGGCTGTTCTTCTTGTTCTTCTTCTCCTTTTTGGAGGATATAGCATGGATGGTGGATGAAGATGATGCAGTATGGTGAACAGGGCTGAAGTTGGGGGTTTTGTGGGAGTTGTCGTGGGTTGGGCAAGTATTTTGATGGTGGTGAGAAGAAGAAAAAGAAGAAGAAAAAGAAGAAGAAGCCTTAGCGGGCTGTTTTCCCTTCTCCTTGTTTTTGGAGGAGATGGTGGGGTTGGTGAAGTGGGAGTCCATTTTGGTTTGTTTTTGTGGGTTGTGGATTTGTTTGTACGAACGGAAGGGGTGTAGTTTGTTGTGAGTGTTTAGTTGATGGTGACGAGGAATGGGGATGAAGGATGGGGGAGACTCGAATGGGTCAAGTTGTTTAAATAATGGTTGACTGGGGGGGTTATTCAGAGGGCCAGGTGAGAGACTCAGTGCTATAACTTTCGACCACAACAGCTGTGTTGACAGAGCAGCTGGACTGTTGGGCACATCTGTTAGAAGTTGTTTTGTATTGTTATGGCTCATGAACTTGGAAACAAGCTGCCAGTCCTCTAGGCCAGAGAACAAATGTTGGGAACAAGGGCCCTGTGATCCATCCACTTTTTTGCGCGACTGAAGAGCAACAATCCTATTGTGCAGAGATGATGATAGTTCTCTTTGTCTCACACGTTGGCGGAACCATCTGGCGAACTGCTGTTGTCTAGCGCTCTCCCGAGCTTGCGATTTCCTATTGACACATTTTCTTCTGCAAGGCTTGCTGTATAGACAAGACATGCTATCTGAGCAGGTCCTGGTGTACAGAGAAGGCTTGCAGAGTTGACATGCCTTGCAGAGTTTGACATGCCTTGCAGAATTGAGATGCCTGGCAGAGTTGGCAATCCTGGCAGACGTCGCAACTCTTGCCAGGCACGACCATCCTCGTAGCCATGCAGATTTGGAGACTGGCAACCAAGTGGGACTTTGTTTTCTCAGTTAGGGCCGGAAGTAGAAACATCTTACACTCTTGGATCAGTAGAGGAGAGCGACCCTTGGTATTCACTTGGTTCATTCAAACACTATGTGCCTAATCGTTCAAAACGCTAGCCAAATCGCCATGCACGCTCGATAATGTACTTCATTAATAGTTGCAGATACCTCCAACATCATCATCAATAGTCCAAGTACCTGCCAAACCAGGCATCTCCACCTCCTCAGTGACAGTATGGGACATCAGCAACCCAGCCCCCTCCTCGGGTTTTCCAGCAAAGAAGTCGTTCTGACCCGGGCCTTTGTGCACTCTGCTCATGAACCGCTTGGTCCATTCCTCAATAGCAGGTTCACCCGTCTCATCCCTGGCCTGCTTGAGGAAAGAGATGAGTGCTGTGCCGCCAGTTCCCTTGAGAGCACTCTTCTTCCCGTCATCAGCAGCCTTTTGAGCAGTGGCAGCAGCACCACGGGCATCGTAAGCAATCCCCTGAGGCTGCTGGCGAGAAGCAGTAGCGAGGTTGACCTTGCGACGGGCGACCTCGGGACTCCGACTGCGGCTCCGGGCGCGAACTTCCCGGCTAGGCAGGACAATATACCGCGTGACAATAGCAATGTGCTTGTCGCGGAGAGCGCGCAACATGGACAAACAGGCGTCGTAGGCAACTGAGAGGGATTTGTTGTCCTTGTTCTGCTCGACATATTCGCGAATGTTGGCAACACCTTGAACATCCTGAAGGAATCTAGCATGGGGTCCGGGCATATACTGACGCATCTCCATGATGAAGTTGTGCTTGGGCGCAGGGGCGTGACCTTCACGTCCGCGCTCCTTAGTCGGCTTCTCACCAGTGGGGCGATGGGTGATGCCCAAGACGATGTCGAAAAATTGGATCAGACTGCTCTGGGCATTGCTGCCACCGGCATATTGGCGGTAGGTCTCGGTTCCAGTTCCGTCCTCGTAGATAACGCCGTTGGGCAAACCGGCTTCGCCCATGTTCTTGCTGCCGGCCAAAAAGGGACGGATGCGGTTGTAAAAGATGTTGGGGTCGCAGCTCTCATGCATGCGGACCAACAGGGTGGTCAGATCATCCAGACGCTCAGCAAACGTGCTCAGGCAGCTGGTGACGGCCTTTGCATCGTCCTCCCGGGCAGCAGCAATAGCCCTCAGCATCAGGGGGACGATGGGTGCACCACGGGCTTCCATGGCGACAGAGACCAGGTAAAACCAGGACTCGTCGATGCCACCGGTGAAAGTGCACAAGCTGGCGAGGTTCTCGAGATTGTCGATATCCTCGTCCATGAAAAGGGGCTTGAAGTTCCAGAGACAGACAGCTGCGTAGGTGGCAACGGGCGGAACCTCGAGGTGTTCAGACACCTTCAACAGCGGGACTGAAATGGAAGGCGGCAGGCGGTCACTGGGACTATCACCGCCCCAGATGTAGCCGTGGGCCATAAAGGAGAGCAGCACGTAGGCTCTGCGCCATTCTGCGTCGTGTTCCAGACCGATGGTGGAGAGCACTGGGAGCCGGTCGATGACCCCGCGCAGCCGCTTGCTGAGAATGAGGGCCTGCAGGTTCGCCGCGATGGCCTCCCATTTGTTGTAGTAGGGATCCGGAAGCCTCGTCAACGGCAGGACGTCCGGGAGGAAGCCGTGGGTTGGAGAGATTCCATAATTGGCCAGGTCCGGGATGGGCGCCAACATACCGGCGGGAATGTATTTTTCGTTAAAAAGAGTAAAGGTAAAGTTGAGAGTCGAAGTGATAATCGCTTCAGTCGAAACAGTCCTGACGCAAGGAGTATACAGAATTGTCTCTGTAATACTCCTCAGCCGTGCGAAAACTCGGTTGAGGCGTGGGCATATGTTTAGAGTTAAGACGTTTGAAGTGTTCGGACCAGAAAACTTGTGGGACGAGATGGGACGGGATAGTCAAGTAATAGATAGAAAAGAGTCAGAGTCGAGATCAACTGGTTGCTGAGTCGTAAGACAACTTGCGAGGGAGGCGCTGTCTTTTGTAAGCGGCACTTCCAATGAGCGAAAAAGTTTGCCCCTCTTGAAAAAGTTATTATGGGACGGTGCCAAGACGTCAAACACTGCGCCGTTGGCATCTCGGATCAAATCATGGCAAGACAATGGCCAGGCACAGTGGAGACTTGAAGGAAAATATCGCAACCTGGAACCTCAAAGGGCGCGCCCTTTTGCCCTGGGCACTCGAGGCGCCGTGTGCCTTTCTCTTCCAGGCTCATGTTGGAACTGCGCCGACCCCGGCCCCTCCTTTTGCCCCCGGCCTGCTGTCACTTCACTATGCCGGTCTGTTCCGTCAGACATGGGATGTGGGACGAGGGTGGCATTTGAATGACAGATGAGCCGAGGAAATGAATGGAAGGACCTTTTCCTTCAACAAGAAACCTGGAAGTCAGCAGAGCACTGAAGTATGCGGCTGCAATCGATCAAAATGCACAAAAAGATCTTGTCTTACCCCGCCATTAGCCGAGGACCGTGCACACCCGGGCCTCAAGCTCGGGCCAACTGGTGTTTGAGAGACTTCGAAAAAGTGCCAAGGCTGAAATGCCAAGACAAAATGGTGCCCTGTCTCGTCATCAGAATGCCAAGGCTATCGCTGTCCCACAGCACGCCCCCAGCCTGGTTCTGGCGGCACCTCAACGGCCGCAAACGACGACGCTGACGACAACAACAGGCCGATAACTACAAACAGCTGCTTCTTCGAGGACCCCAACATGGCAGTCCAGCAGCATGTCCTGAACTGGCTGTACAGTGTCTTGACAAGTGTATGTTCCAATTGCTACCTCGATATTGTGATAGAGCCATACTAACTGCTACCCCTCTCCGCCAACAGGAATATCGAGATGTCAACCGTGCCTACAGCGATGTTGCCCAGGCCCTCGCGCAATACCCCTCCCTCTCCCCGAGGACCGATGTCCACAGTATGCTCATGCTGCCTCGATGAATGATTGCGCGCGCATGGCCAGCTCACTGACGATGCGCTGCGACAGCCTTCCCCAACGGTTCATCAGCTCTCCTCGTTCGCCTGACCGGCACCATCCCCGTCCTGTTTCGCGGCACAACATATCGATTCCCGATATCACTATGGGTTCCCCATGCCTACCCGCAGGAAGCGCCCCTGGTCTACGTGACCCCGACCGAGAACATGATGGTGCGCCCCGGCCAGCATGTTGATCCGCAGGGACAGGTCTACCATCCATATCTCGCGGGCTGGGCTGGGTTTTGGGACGTATGTTCTCTTCCGGACGATACTATGGGGTTATCTGGGACTCGAAGCTGATTATCCCGTTGCAGAAGTCTAGCATTCTCGACTTTCTCGCCATTCTGCGAGATGTCTTTGCCAAAGAGCCGCCAGTAGTGGCTCGACAGCCAGGGGGACCGCCGCCTCCACCAGCTCAGCAATTGCAATCGGCATCACCACCTCCTGTTCCTCCCCTCCCGCCTGATCTCGCCTCCAGGCCATCAAGTCAGGCTCAACACCACAGCCCGGAAAATGCGCCGAGACCACCACCCCCTCCACCAAAACCCGGCATGCAAGTCGACCCACGACAACCTCCTGTCCAAGGGTCACCTCGAGCCGGTCCCCCAGTACCTCCACTACCACCAAAGCCAGGACGTCCTATAAGCCAGTATGCCGGTGAAGATCCAAGACTGCACCATGAACAACAAGCGCGACCGGGTCGATCACGATACGACACAGCACCCCCATTACCACCCCAAGCGCCCCAGTCTCCTCCGGTACCACCACGTCCCTTCCACCCTCCAGTCCAGCAACAACAACAACCACCACCACCACCAGGCCCCCAATACCAACGTTCTCCCCCTCCACCAAGCAACTACTCCCCGGGACCACCTCAACCCCCTTACCTCCCCAACGACACTCGCCGCTCCCTCCCTCCACAACAACAATTCACCCCCCTCCACCAACAACAATGGCAACAACCCCAAGCTCAACCTCCCATCCAACAACCCCCACCACCCCAACCCAACCCCCCCGTCCCAGACATCATGGACTCGGAAGACCTAACTCTTTCCATTCCACCCACCACAACCTCGGCGCCACCCATCCCCCCAAACCCTGAAAAAGACGCGCTCCTCCGCCAGCTCGCTTCAACACTGTTTACACTACGGCAGCAGGCCCGCGACCAGAACAACTCCTCCCTTGCAGGTCTGCAATCGCAGCGGCAAGCCATGGCGGCAGCAAGCCAAAGAATGCAAGCTGAGTCGGCGCAACTGACTCAGCTTTCGAACCTCCTGACGTCCAACACATCCATCTTACAGGACTCGCTCAGAAAGGCAGACGCAGTGATTGAGAGCTCGTCTCGTCTTCCAGAGCCGAATATTGACGAGCTTTTGGTGGCTCCGACAGTGGTGGGGAACCAGCTTTACGATCTTGTCGCCGAAGAGAGGGCGTTGGCGGATGCGATTTTTGTGCTTGGGAGGGCGGTGGAGCGGGGACGGATCGCGCCGCAGACGTTTGCGAGGTTGACGAGGAGTTTGGCGCGGGAGTGGTATCTCAAGAAGGCGCTGGTGAAGAAGATTGGGGTTGGGATGGGGTTGAGTACCGGTGTTGGGTACTGAACTGTCGCAAGATAAATGGAAAAAAGAACAGGCAGTTGATAAGAAGAGAAGCGTTCATCTATCATTTATCTAATGCTACTTGGTACTTTCCAGCACAAGGCCGACTATCGGTTGTTTCGTTTGTCCTGTCTTTCGTCTTAAACATGTCTTAACAATGATCCAAGATGTCTCTAATCCCCCCCAAGAGTTCTCTTCTCTCCTCAAACAAAAAATAAAAAGCTACAGTTTGGGCCAACCCATGGTTCTCTCTCCCTGTCCTTGCCCCAAAATAACCCTCTTACCACCATCTTCTCCAGCCTCTCCACCACCACCCCTAGTCTCCTCCTCCTCCCACCTCCTCCAATCAACAACCCTCGACGGCCTAGGATGCTGCAACCTACAATTCGGCGTAGCAACAACAACATCCCAATCCTCTTCTCTATTCCCTCCTCCTCCTCCCCCAACCGCACTCCCCTCCCGACTACTCCTCTCCTGCATCATCTTTCTCGGACTGATCAAATTCCCCCCTCCCGCCTGATGTCTAGCAGCACTCGAACTAGCTCTCCGTTCCCTCAACCGCCTCCCGATCCCCAACGCCGCCGCCGCCGCCCTCTTCCCCCAGCTCAAACTGGAACGTCTGTTCCCCCCTCCCTGTTTCACCGCGTGCACCAGATCTGGACTCAAGACCGGGCCCACACCGCCAGCTTTATTCCTCCACGCTTCACCCCCCTTTTTGCCCAAGGAGGAGGGGTATAAACTCTGCTGAAGATGCTTCTTTGTAACAGCTACAGGACGCTGTACCTTTGCTGTTTCATGGCCGGGCGTGACATTGCCAGGAGAGTAATGGCTAGCCGTGGGACTAACGCTAATGATCGAGGTGGTAGTAGCTTGGTGAATAACAACACCACCCTTCACAACAGGCGGTGAATCGCGGTGGTGGTGAAAGCAATTGCCATCACCTGTGACTGGGATTATATCCCTCGTCTTGGATAAAGAGGCCTTGTCCAAGAATGGATCAGAAACCACCATGGTGGGGGCAGTCGTGCTCGTCTCCCAGCTGTGTTTCGTCTCGAGGGTGCCGTAGCTCTTCCTGTCGGGGAGGATGCGGCCATCTCTTGCGCTGGTGGGGTGGAAAAGCGTCGGCTTGGTGGTGGCAGTCTTGTTGACGAGTTCGGCGGAAGAGGGCGGTTCGTAGCTAGGTTGTGGTGCTGGCTTGGAAGAGATGGGCTCTTGTTGTTTCCCCGCCGGCGCAGGATTCGTCCGCGGAACCCTCCACATGGTCCCCTTGACAAAAAAGCTCGAGTCACGCCTAGGAGTGAGAGACAGCCCGTCTGGCTTTGCAGTGGTGGTGGTATTCGCGCGCAAGACTCTGCTGCCCAGAGGCTTGCCGGCGGTGCTCTGCTGGACAACCCCGACGCTGTGTCTTGTTGTGATGGTCACCTTCGTCGTACCCTCAGCGGTCTTCATCCCAGCCGCCACCGGCTTGCTCTCCCTCCGTCCCGTCAACGACAATGCTCTCAGCGCCCTTGCTCCTCGTCTCAACTCAGACACCGAAGGCCGTCTCACCGAATTGCGAGACTTCACCAGCTTGTTCGACGATGACCCTCTGCTCTTCTGAGACCCCGAGGTTGAGCTCACCGTTCTCGGACGACTAAGGTGTTCAAACATGCCGATCCTATCCTTGACAGGAGACTCCTTGGTAGCAGTACCTTCCCCAGCACCATCTTGGGACAAGTTTCCATACCCTCTCGACGACTTGCGAAGTGCCTCCTCCACTTTTGCCGGAAAAGGGGTGGTAGACCGTCGGGAGAAGGAGGAAGAAGAAGCAGTAGTGCTGCTCGAGTCGCGGTGTGTCCTGACAGCAACCGTGGTGGAGACCATGATGGGAAGACTGGGTCCGGATTTGACAGGAGCGGTCTCCCGTCTGGTTCTCCAGTGTTGTAAAAAAGGCGACGGTGGTGGTCCTGGTAGTATCCTCCGTCCGACACCACTGTCACTGAGGCGGGCCATCGCCTTTTCCTTTGACTGCTTGGTGGGACTTTCGTTGGGAGGAGGCTTGACGGTGGAGATTTTGACAGAGAGTGTTCGTGCTTGGAGCAGCGGCCTCGATGGGGTGCTTCCCAATTTGCCCCCGTGTTCAAAGGCTTCGGCGAGGGCTCGAGTGCGTCTTCTGTTGATGGGCTCGCTGGCTGGCGCTTCCGTGTGGTCACTGTTGCGTGCCCTCGGCGGTGTTTCGGAGCTCGGGTGCTTGCGGTTGTTTGCCTGACCTGGCTCGGCTTGGTAGGTTCGTTCTGAAATCGCTTTCTTGTTTGGACTGGCAGACTCGCTCTTGGGATGCTTTGACACGGACGACTTGCCTGACGATCTAGCCAACACAGCTTGCTCAAATGCCATGCGCAAATCCGCCACGCTGTGTCTGTTTCTCTTGACGGTATTTTCCACCTCTCGTCCTACCTCGATGGATGACTGGCTCTGTTGCTTGCCTCTGACTGTCGAGACACTGCCGCCTGCCTTGGGATCCATCTCGCTCGTCCTCGACGCTCTGAGGCTTGCAACAGCTTTGGGGTGCTCGACAAAGACCGGCTTGGAAGAACTCACTGCTGCACGAGTGATGATGGGCAAGGTAAAAGGGTCACCACCTCCTTGTTCAAACATCTTTCGTCTCTCGGCAACAAGCTTGGGGTCCCAACCCCTCCTCTCTTCGGGCACAACACCACTGTCTCGCTTCTGTCCATCATTCTGCTGCTTTAGCTGGAACTGCGTGGAAGGTACCTAATCTTCCGTGTTTCCCGACTTTTGCTGATGGCGGATTATGAAGCGACTGGCTTCCAGCCGGGAAACCTTCTTGATCGGCGAGCTCGACTGTGGGTACATTGGCAGGCCGTCAGGATCGTGAAGCTTGGGTCCAGCAGCTGGCGTCGGTGTTCTTGGAGATATTGCTTCCCTTTCTGGTCCCTCTGCTTGGGAAAATGGGATGGCGATACGGGGGGGTTTGGTGAAAGGCGAGCCCTCGGTAAAGATGGGTCGAGGCTCGGTTCGTGGTCGTGCTCGGTTTTGCTTCTGGGTGTTCAGGGCAGTCGCTGCCGCTGGTTTCAACGGCGACGGGCCGTGGCGAGTCTCTTGTGCATTGACTTTGCTTACTGCGTCGGCAATCTCAAACTTGGACACCAGGCTGGCCAGGCCGGGCGCTGTGCTTCGAGCCGGGGGTGTTAGTTCCAGGAAGGCCATGCCCTCCATCCCGCGGTGCACATTCGGGCGGCGGGTTGCAAGGGTGGGTGTCTCGTGGGCGTGGGCGCTCTTCGCGGGCGAGGTAAAGGAGCTTTGAGTGCTGATGCTACTGTCGCCATAACTTTTGCGTGGGAGTCGGAGGGGCTCTGGTTTGAGTTTGGAATCGGAGTAGTCTCGCTTGGTGCTTCTTGTTGGGAGGCCTGTATCGTTGAGCGTCAGTGTCGGGATTTGGGTGGCCATTTCGGTTTCAGTCGCAGTTCTTGTGGCAAAGGGTCCAATGTAGGAGTAACGAAGATGCGGGCAGAGATGGATGACTGAGGCTGGTTTTGCTTCTGTGATGGAGTTAATCCGAGCGCCCAGGTGGTTGAGGATGGAAGGACCAGTTTCCAGGATCACGTTCGGGTCCCAGCAGCTGGGCATCACTCCTTCCATCTAATATCAGGTAACGTCACTTCTATCTTTCCTGGTCCCACTCAGAAAGACACCATTGGTAACCTCTTCGCGGCAAAATACGTCCAGTAAAACACAGCATTGTCCCGCGATGGCGTTCCCACCAAATCCTCAGCCAGCGCAGCCATCACCCAGTCAGTGTAAAAGGCAAACAGAACGCTCAACATGAACACAGCAACTCCTGTCGCTGCCAGACAACCGACTCCCACAATCCCCACGCATCCTCCACTTCCACTCATCATCAGCCACGACAGGACAATCACCACCAGGACCATCAGGAGCACAACACCCCCAAACACCCCAGTAATGATACTCAACTGCTGGTTCCCCATGATATGCTTTGACACGATATTCATGATGCCCACAAACCCGACGACGACCCCAAGCACATACAACGGGACCCAATACCACACCCGATGATACCTCCCCTTCAGCCCTGGCAAATGATACCCATGCCATTCGTCGTCATCACCATCGTCCTCCCGCTGAGTCAATCTAACCCTACTCCCCGTTCCCATCGGCGCTTTGAGAGGGTAGTAATGCCCCAAATGCACATCCGCCGCCGAAGTCCTCGGTCCAGGACGGTCATCCGTTGGTGTCCTCTGATACGTCGATTCGGGATAATCATAGCCGTACCCACCATGCCCATACGCAACGTACCCTTGCTCCTCCTCCACAACCTTTGGTTGCTTTTCTTTCTTGGGCTCATCATGTGTCTCCCATGCCGCCTGGATGGTCATGCCCGTTAATGTGACCGACAACACCAGCTTCCATAATGCGACCAAGATAAACGGCCATGTGCATCGACATCTCGCCATGGTCAGTGATGTCAAGACAAGTGTAATGACAAACCCAACGGCAGCAACAGAGAGGTTGAACCGTCGATGTTTGAGCCGTTTCCAGACGAGAATTGGGTTTCTGCCGCGGGAGAGCATATACGCAGTGAAGTAGGTGAGAATGTGGCTGGCCATTCCGATGGCGCCGTAGGGGAGCGCGTAGCATTGGATTTGCTCCTGGACGGTGCCGCCGTCCTCGTAGGGGTCTTTGGAGAGCCATTCGCTCAGGCTGAACGCTTGACATGGGCGAATGAGGAGGGCTGTAGAGAAGAGGAAAAGATTTCGTATTGGTACTCTTGACATTTTTTTTTTGGTATTTTCTAGAATGAAGCATGATGGCACGACGCATCCAAAGTTGGGGATGGTGTTGTTTTAAACAACACAGCTCCCGTCCAGCTGGAGATGGCTGCCTCTTGGTATTGGTATTGGGATAGCCTGTCTGCATGATGGCGCCAGGGGCTCAAGAGAGCCTCACGACGTGGTACCAGAGGTTTCCCTTGAAGGTGGGTGATGTTCAAAATGCGGCCAGAATTGCCAGGCATTTTGCCCAATTTGACTTGAGCTGCATGCCTCATTATGCAGACCGACTTTGCAGTTCTCATACACCTACGATCTCACCCATTCGCACAGAATCAAGGCCGTCTTCAAAGATCTCGCAAGGCT
This sequence comes from Podospora pseudoanserina, assembly GCF_035222485.1. Classification (NCBI taxonomy): domain Eukaryota; kingdom Fungi; phylum Ascomycota; class Sordariomycetes; order Sordariales; family Podosporaceae; genus Podospora; species Podospora pseudoanserina. The sequence continues at coordinate 472,694 of NC_085923.1, forward strand.
CTGTGCACCCAGCGCATGCATAGCCGAAGCCACAGAAGTCGTGGTGTGTTTCATTGGCGCCAATGGTAGTCAACCCGCGCTAAACACCCAGAGCAAATGCGGCACAGCCCCCTGCGATGGAGCAAGCGTTGATGGTTTGGAGGGCCAAGCCTCTATTGAAGTTTTACTGACTTAGCAACTCTTCATTTGTGCTTCTCATTCACCGACGTTGATATCAAATCTCTGGATAAACATCTCTGCACATCGTCAGCGACTTCCACCGTGACACAAAGCAAGGAAAATACTCACATCCTCCGATTCAACGGCATTTCCCTCCTCACCTTGGCCAGCAGCTCCCTATCAATCACAGCAGTAGCAATCTCTGGCTCTGGATTGTCTTCTCCTTCACGCCCCTTGATCTCGGCCACGATCTTGCCCCATGGATCAACAATCATGCTGTGCCCGTAACTAACCCTCTTCTCATTATGTCTCCCGACCTGCGCAGCAGCAACGGCATAAGACTGTGTCTCTATCGCCCTCGCCCGTAAAAGCACTTCCCAATGTGCCTTTCCTGTTGGGACTGTAAAAGCAGAAGGATAGGTGATGATCTCTGCGCCCCTTCGTCGCAACGCCAAACTCATCTCTGGAAAGCGCATCTTGCACGTTGTCAGCAAATGATCACTCTCCGGCATATGACGAGAAGACAAACATCAAAACAAATCGCGCTCCCCACCCTCCCCACCCCCTCTACGTCCCATACCTCCCCGACCTTCTCCCCCGCCTCAACCACTGCACTCTCCTTCAACACCGGCCCTCCGCTCTCCCCCAGGTCAACATCAAACAAGTGCACCTTCTGATAGGTATGAACAATGTGGCCGTTCTCATCTATCCAGATCACCGTGTTGCGGATCTTGGTCTTGGGGTCTGTCCAACTTGGCTCGTGGATGCCAACGTGGATGGCCAGTTTGTGTTTTTTGGCTTCGGCGCGGAGGCCGGTGACGAACTCGGATTTGTTGGTGGGCTGGCAGAGGGAGAGGGACTCGGTGGGGGAGGAGGCAATGTAATCGGAGGCTTCGGGGAGGAAGAGGGCTTTGCAGTTGAGGGAGGCGGCGCGGGCGATGAGGGTGCGGCATTGGGTGAGGTTGTGGGGGAGGGAGGAGGTGGATGTCAGTTGGCCGATGGCTATGAGGGACATTTTTTAGAAGACTTCCAGGTGTGAAATGAGGACGGCACGAAGGAAGAAGGTAAAGAAAACCAATCCCGTGGGCTGAGTACAGGCCGAATATGAATAGTGAGATGAGGCTCTCAGTCAGTAGCTGTTTGTGTCGATGTTGAGAGTGACAGAGAGCAAGCATCGGGCACTGTGGGGGAGCTCGCCCCGTTATCGGACTTGTGGGGCCGGCCCGGATAGCGACCTCTTCGGCTCCGGAGATGGCGTCATTTTGTTGAACACCAAACATGGTGAAAGTAATGGGGGAGATTACTCTGTCGCATCAGTTTTGCGGTGCAGACACTGGCCATTATCTCCCCCAGTTGGGATAGCTTTGGGTCGGGGCCTGGCATCACACTGCGAAGGGCGACGACATGAGCCCCCTCAGCCACCTCAGCACCACTGCTTCAACATTACCCCTTTATCATTGCCTGGACAGTCGCGTGCAAATATGAAAGAAGTTTTTTCAATCGGCTTTGACTGATGAGCTGGAGGAAGAGCTGACAAAGCGTGTCGCCATTCATCTCACCACCGGCAATCCATGGCACCAAATGAAGTCACATCACCCGGACCAGTAGCAAAAGGCAGGACCGGTTACGAGACTTCCAGTTTTATCATCTTCATCAAACCTCTGAAGCGACTTGTCAGTCTTCACCTGGTCCTAAATTGAATCGTGGTGAAGCACAATGTGGGTCTGGGTCAACAACAATACTAAGACGACAATCCTAAGAGCACACCCCAAACACACCATTGCGGCCACCACTGCGCCCAAATCAATGGCCTGTTTTTCACCACCAGACTTTCATTGTCCTAAACTCTGGTAGCATTATCCCGCCCGATCCGCGCCCTCTTAGAAGCCATGATGGGCTCCAAATTATGACCAAGCAGCAACCTCGTGGCCAGGCTTGCTCCTGCTCCATTTCCACCAGATCCATTGCGATTGTTTACTACTAAGCAACAATCCTATGGAAAAGGAGAAGTATTGACATACAGCCTACCCACCATCCATTATTTACTTTGCCATTCACCGTCACCAGTTCCTCGGTCCTCAAATACTTCTCCAGCATGGGTTTCAAGCAGCTCTTTCTTTTCCACTAAACACCACAGCCAACGTGGACTTCAGTCAAATCGACAACTCTCTTAATCTTTTTTTTGTCTAGAGCTGTGCCGCCTCGACATCAACGATCGCTTCACGGTATCCAGCCAAGCCCACGCAAGTGCGCCTTAGCAACATCAACAGCCCCCAAGATCAGGGAGATCAAGGACACTCTCTTCAAGATGTCCACCCCAACCTCCACCACCCTCGCCCCGGGGCCTCCACCAACAAACTTCAACCCCTCAACCCAAACCTTCATCCTCCTCGCCCCGGCCCCCCCATCAGGCGAACTCGCGCCCGTCCCCCTCACCCCAAAGGAAGTCTCCGAAATCTACGCCGACGCCTCCTCCCTGTCGATCCTCTACGGCTCCCAAATCGGGGCCTGCATCTCTATCCTCGCCGTCGTCCTCCTCATGACCCCCCTCCCACGATTCAAGCGCTGGCCGACAATTATCTCCATCCTTGCCCTCGCGCTCAACACGACGAGAATGGTCCTCCTCAGTTTGTTTTACCCGTCCTCCTGGGCGTCGCTGACGGCGCTTTTTCTCGGGGATTACTCGGCCGTCTCGCAGAACGATATCAATATCTCTGTTGCTGCCACGTTGTTGTCTGTCCCGGTCACGATGCTGATCTATGCCGCGCTGTTTGTGCAGGCGTGGAGTATGTTGAGTTTGTGGAGGGATGTGTGGAAGTGGCTTGCCATTGGGGTGAGTATCGGGGTTGGGTTGGTCACTGTTGGGTTCAACTTTGCGGGTGCGGTTATTCAGGCTAGGGGGGTGTTGGGGATGACGGTGCCAAGGGACGGGGTGTGGGTGAGGCAGGTGTATTTGGGGATGATGACGGGGGGGATTTGCTGGTTTTGCTTCTTGTTTAATGTTAGGTTGGTGATGCATATGTGGGAGACTAGGAGTGTGCTGCCGGGGTGGAAGGGCTTGAAGGCGATGGATGTGTTGGTTATTTGTAACGGGGTGTTGATGTTTGTGCCCGGTAAGTCTTTTGTGGTTGTTTGTCTATGGGTGGGTGGACGGGACTGACAAAAGAAATAGTGGTCTTCGCAGCATTGGAGTTCGCCTCCTTCACCAATTTTGAATCGGCCTCTTTGACGCAGACGTCTGTTATTGTTGTTCTTCCCCTTGGGGTGTTGGTCGCGCAACGGCTTGCTGCGGCACCGTCACGATACGCCTCGCCGACTTGCGCAACCACCGGCATGACCGGCAGCTCAAGCATGGGCTCCAACCCCCGATCGAGAAACCAAACCTCCAGCATGGCCACCCAGCGTCCACTCCTCAGTCACGACCGTCGTGGCAGCGCAGCCTCCTACAACGCCCACGGCTTCCAAGGCAAGAACCACGTTACTGTTTCTGCTGACCAACAACAATGCCCCCGCCGTCACAGCAGAAAGGACCACCCTGACGATTTGATCACGGAGGTGGAGAAGCCGAGCAGTCAGCACCACAGCCCTTTTTCGCCTTTGTCACCTACGTTTGGAGAGAAGGGAGGCGCTGGTTTGAGGATGCCAGATGCCGCTGGGCAGGAAAGTAACAACGGGGGTGTGATGGTTGAGAGGGAGATTAGGGTGGAGAGGGACGGCTTGAGCGCGGCGGAGGTGAGAAACTCAGATGGCTCGTAGAGCGGGACCAGTCTGATGTCGCTGAGGTCGTTGAGGAGTCCCAGGAGTCCGAGGTGGATAGTTTGAGACGGATGGGAGACAAAATGAGCGGGGTTGTTTATTCGTTTCATTCCTGGTGGTAGTTTTGGTAATTATCTTTTTGTTTCTTCAGAACCATCTTTTTCTTTTCTTCGCGGTGTGATGTCGGTCGGTATTGTGATACTGTGCTTGTTGAACATGGATGTACTTATACCCTAGTTTGCAATTTTTGATGGGGAATATGCGATTTCAGTGGTGCCACCTGACTTAATCATGACATGGTGATTGGTGTTGTGAGGTGTGATGTCTGGAAGCATCATGAAGTGAAGGCATTTCTAGCCCCAAATCATTAAACGACTTTGAGTTCAAATGACTGTACCAAAAAATATGCAGCCCTTAATGACAAAAGTCTATCTTCATTTGATATGAAGTATCTTGCACCTGCACCTCTGCGTCCCATCGCATCTCAATCATGACGCATAGCTTGCGCCCAGATCACCATCGAACCGGTTGTTTGGCCGAGCGGTCTAAGGCGGTAGACTCAAGATAACATCTTCCACTCAGAAATGAATGGTATTCTACTCTCGAAAGAGGCGTGAGTTCGAATCTCACAGCAATCATCACTTTTTGCACCACCTCCACTAACGGTGGAGGCTTTCTCGCTGGGTGACCCCTGTGGGATTCGGTAGATAATGGTGTTGGGAAACAAGCCAGATCTATGCAAATGGGAGCATGAGGTTACAAGACAGCTTGGTTTGTTACTTGGATCTCCACGAAGGTGTAAGAGCTGTTTGCCTGGGATTGACAGAGAACAGTGGCGAGAGAAGTGCTCATCCTTGAGTAGAAGATTTAGGGGCCTCAAGGAAAACCTTTCCAGATACTTGGATGCTTGAACAGATGTCTTAAAGTCGTTCAGAGAGAGAAGAGATACTAGTTGGTGGATGATGAAAAGTCTCTTCAAGATGCTCGAAAGCATTGCGACTCAAATGAGAAGCGGTAAAATGGGGCAGACCAACACTATAGGAAAATTAAAGATGACGCGCGCCTTTGCTATTCTCTCTTCCTTCTCCCTCTTTGGAAAATCTATGGTGGCTCTCCAGGGTGTCACGTGCGGTCAACGTGATTCTTACCTTATCAGTTGATGGCGGGCAGGATGCGCTAATGGCAAGCTGCATGAACGGACATGTCAAACTGCGATTTCTCACAGAGACGTGCGATCAACAACGTCGTCGTGCAGGTCTAGTTTTCGTTTTGCACCATGCAGATGTGCCACTAGATGCATCCCCAATTGGCTCGGATGGAATCGGCCCCCGCGTTCATGGTCTCGGCGGCGACTACACATCCCCATTTCTCGGGCACCTCACTGCCAGATCTTCCAGAGGCCGAGTACGTAACCGAGTCCGGCGGCGGTGACGGTCTCTCGTCCGATCCCTGCGTCAACCCTAACCCATATCAGGACCCAACAAGCAAAAAGGAAAAAAGACACTTCTTGAAAATGCCAGGCACGAGTGGCACGTCGAGATGCCAAGGCAGGGTTCAAGACATGTCTGTCAGTCAAACGTGGATCAGCCCACAAGTGACTTGTCAGAGACAGACCGGCGATTTCGGAGCTCGTGATTGGCTGTGGCTGTCTTTGTGTGCCCCAGAATGAAAGGACCCGGGGAAGCAGCAGAAGCAACGTGGGTTGCCCCCATGCCCGCCGCCAGCCAGCGCGACTGGCACACAAACAGGGCTCCAGGTCTCCGGCAGTGATTGCTCCTTATAAGGCGTGCCAGTTCCCAACCCGCATCACGCCTCTCACTAGACAAACACACACACACACACACACACCCAAACGCTGTCGTTTTTGGTCGAGGAGGGACTGTATTCTGACGCCCGCACTGTTTCTAGACAGTTGCCCGTTACGTCAGGAACATTCGTCTCAAGGAAGAGCCAAGGAGAGGAAGAATGGCGACCATGAACCCGACGGCTGTTTGGGGTACTGATCCCGAGAGGGGCCAGGCCCCGATGATGGGGGTGCACGGGCTCTCAACCAGATGCCCAACTGTGAGTCCTTCATCCTGGTGGTGTCCCATCCATGGAATGCGGGGAGAGCATTTGGCTGACAAGAAATCCGACAGACGGCGCCCAACGTCAACTTGTACTTTTCCACTCTTGCCACGGTGGGAGCCGGCACTGATGAATGGGGTCTCGCACCAGCTGCATGCCAGATTCCCAGTTTTTCGGGCCCGCATCCGCACACAGCACCCTTTGGTTTCCATTATGTCCCTGACGATCCTGGAGGCTGCTTCACCACAACACCACCGCTCCCCGCCTTCCAATCGCCTGGTATCACCAGCCACCCCTCTTGTCCCACCACCACCTCGTCCTCCACCACCGGAGAGTTTGGAAACAACTCGTCCGGAAATGGCTATTTTGCCCATCACAACCCTGTCGCCCCTGTCACGTGGACGGCAGAAACCGACAAAGTCACCACCAGCATAAGCGAGCGCGAGCGCAGCCTCTTCTCTTTCCAGCACCAGCTGCAGCCAGGTGACACCACCATTCGCACCACCGACGCCTCGTCTTTCTCGTCGGCTTCAACCCACAGCCCGTTGCACTCACCGACTTTTACCGCGAGTCCCGGAGTAAGAAATGTCTCATGGTCCGCTTCATCGTGTGCTTCGTCGCCACCACCACCCTGTGAAAAGAGCGGTGATGATTATTTTGCCTCTACCGCCACCATCGTCCCCATGGATGCCGGCAATGTCTCCTCGATTACCACCCAGCAAATCCCTCTCAAACCCAGCAGCCGCGTGATTGCAGCTTCCCCGCTGACAGCGCCGAGCCAGACGCAGACGTTGGAGGAATACGAAAGCAGTCGACGGTTGTGGCACAACCAGATTGGCAAGAAGTACCGGACTAAGCTGAACGAGCAGTTTGAGAACCTGCAGCTTGTTTTGCGGCTGTATGATGAGGATGGGGAGGACACCGACACCGAGGGTCCGAACATCAATGTCAAGGGGCGGTCTATCAACAAGGCTAAATTGTTGGACATGGCGAGGCAGAAGTTGGAGGAGTTGATGAATGAGAGGAAGGCTTGGAGGCAGGAGAAGAGGGCGTTGATGGAGAACTTGAGGATGAGTGAGGAGTAATGGACGTGAGGTGGGTAGACTGGACGCTCATTTTGGATAAAACTATGAATGAAGTTTTGGGTAATTCGGTGGGAGAGGGGGACGTCGCTCTTTTGTGAAGCCAGAGGAAGGAAAGGAGAGACAGCAACTTACAGATAGATGGATGCTCGGTTTGGTGTGTGTGTTTTTTCTAAGGCTGAGCTACCGATGTAAAGACCTGATAGTTTGTAGATCAGACTGCAGGAATACGATGAGCTCTCTTTTTAAGCTTTTCGTTTGGGTTTTTGTTGGTTCTGAGGTGGTGTCAACTTTGGCTAAGACAGCACGGGGATTAGTGAAAGAATGAAGAGATGAGGTAAGAAAAGAGTCACAAGAAAGGAGTCACAAGAAAAGAAGAAACAGCTACTTTGGGGAGGAAGGAGATAATCTGGGGAGGAAAGAGATATGCTAGAGGTGATAATGACTCAATATTTAATCTTGATCTCATTGTCGATGGTTCTTGGGGTGTTGTAATTCCAGCGATGCCTCTTGTGCTCTTTTAGATACATGTCTTATACATGATAGTTTATAAATTCCCCATCAGTGACTCAAGGACTGTAAGTCGCTCTTACTAGTAAGCAGGCTTGCCCAAGACGGCCAAATCTTCAAATTGTGTCGCCATAGAGCGAAAGTCTCAATGCTTCCGCAACCTGGAAGGCTTTCAATCTCGAAAAGAACTCAGTATCTTCAACCACTATCATACAGAGGTTGAATCAGGTCAATCATTTCGCGAAACAACCTAGTGGATTGTGAATGCACGTGCAAGACGTTGAGCATCTCAGCAAAACTGCCCGTAGGTAACTTCTGGGTACGACCTCCACCTATCTGCAAGTGCCTGTACAGCGGATCGCTCGACATATCCTTTTTGGTTCTCACATTATGCCATTTCGGTGCCTAAAGTGCGACCTGAAAGAATTCGGTGCCGACTTGGTGAACATCCATTGACTTGTGTTTAGGTTACCTACCGACACACTTCTAAGTTGTAAGCATGGTGATTGTGAGACCAGGCAGGCCAACCGCCGTTTCACATGTGACGAGATAGGGGGTAGGTTTTTTTGGCTCCAAAAGACATATTTGCGTTGAAACCTGACTGTGCTTAGAGTGGATAGAAGCAGAAGTCCTGCGGGCAACCATATGGCGATGTGAGGCTGTGTTTTAAATCCGAAATAGAGGCGAGACCTCGAGGTGCGAACCTGTGGGGATACGGGGGTAACACAGCTGTCACACTTACCTTTATATCTCCATGTGCTACGATGAAACAAACATAGTTCCGAGGTTGCTACGTATATACCTTGGAACAGGCACCTAGGCAAGGCTTGACTACCGACTCCCGTCGGTCCCGACTTCATGTGAGGTTTCTCAAGGCTGGCAATAAGCGGCTGTCGAAATGGAAGCAGCTAGTTAGTGGAAGAGGAGAGCACATGTCGGTTTGGTGGTTCATAAGCCATTCTCCCTTAAGACAAGACTGCAGGGCCTGCCACAATAGTTAGGTAGAAGCACAAGGGTCGATACGGTGTACAACAGTAACGGATGCGTTTAATGTGTCATCGCGCCTGGTAAACTGAAAAGGCCTTGTGGCGAGGGGACGAAAGATATCGGTTCGTCAAAGGACGTACAGGTTAAACAGTGTAACAGGCTAACGAACCGGAGTACAGCAATGAGCTATGACACAGGGATCGTTGCTGAAATTGAAGGTCAACTGAGCCCTGAAGGCTGTCGTTTGGAGTTCCATACTAACCATAACCTTCTTTTAATATAAATTTAGAGTTCACAAGGTAATCCGATAGCTTGCGGAACCTTGCTCGAACCACCACCAAGAGAGCGAAAATAACGTGAGAATCCTCACATAGAACCAGCCTAATCCATAACAGCACAAGAAACTATCCGTAGAAGCCCTAAAGCCTCGTCACCCTTGGCAAAATAGCTAGGTAAGTATATATGCATTTGGGGTGTTTTGCGCTACGGATAATATTACGTTACTCCTGGAAAATATCAAATCAGTTGCGGGAGCACAGCAAACTTCAATGGACACGGCAAGTAGTACTTAATACCGCTCAGAAGCCACGAGGGGTAAGTGTGACGAACCCCTATTCAGAACCTCTAAAAGGGATACTGGTTGAAGGCACTTCTGAACAATCCTGGTTCAGTGCAGCTAAACAGTGCACAACAAGATGTCTCAATGTAAACACAAGATACCGTGAATACAAGCGTGAATTGCACACTGCGGAACTGTCCATCCACACCAGCCAGTTCCTCCGTATATATAGACTTTGGGACGCTGAAGTGCTTATCCTGCATGGCCCCGATCACTCCTAGCATATTGCATCCTGCAGCGTGCTCGTCGTGCTATGCCTTCGATCACCCCGAGCATCTTGCATCCTGCAGAGTGCTCGTGGGTCTTGGCGCCATAGCACTTCTGGCCAGCCCTAATTGGTGGATCACAATCTTATTCTTCAGCATGACACCACGCGCTGGTGTTCATCGAGCCAGCACCATATTTTCGTGGAGTTCAACAGTGAGACAGACCGGAATCCGCTCTGGAATCACTCACGCATGGTTAAATTTTGCGATGAGCAATGGCGCTTCATCGCGCCGGTGTTCGAAACGGCAACCTCCACTCAGTACTCCTACCATCTTAAAGGGAGGTTTTATTTGCCCTTCGTCAAAAGTGACAGTCAAGCCACGCAAACCGGTTCCTTCGGCAAAGTCATCAAATATCAGATTCATGAGAACCATCTCATCGACCTCCGTGATCCAAACGAGTCTGGGGTTATGTCGCAGTGAAAGAACTTCAGGAACTTCAAGCTTACTGGACAAGATCGTCACAGCCTAGTTCAAGGCTGGGAGACCGAGACCCGTGTGCTCAAGAATATGCGATTCATCACGGCATTCAGTCGAGGAGATGCAGAATCAGAAGATCATCATTTGATGTTTGAGTGGGCTGATGGGGCCAATCTTTGAACTCTTTGGAAGAAGTCCACACACCGGTTGACACCATATCTTCTTAAGTCAGCAGTCAGGCAGCTATGGGGCCTTGCAGATGCTCCAGACAAGGCACAAAGACCCGTCTCTAAGCCTGATACAACGTTTCGCCATGGAGATTTGAAACCGGAGCATATATTGTGGCTCCAAAGTGACGACCACATTGGGACATTGAAGATGCCGAACTGGGGACTTGCCACAGAGCATGCCATTTTCACAAAGTTGAGGAGCAACAAGACGGCAACCCAATGGGGAACGAGAACGTATGAACCTCCCGAGGAGGAGACTGGACACTGCACTGCCGTCCACTCCAAGGAAGGGTCCCAGCTAATGCCCGGTGGGAACCAAACAGGGAACAAAAAGCCCCGCGTGTAGGATATTTAGTCAACGGGATGCATCATAATAGAATTCATCATCTGGCTGATTTATGGTGAAAATGAACGCGAAAGGTTTCATGGAGAACTCAGAAGAAATTCCAATGTACACTATTTTATGATGTGACAACCCAGAACTCCAAGAAGGTCGCTAAAGTTCACGAGAAAGTGTTGAAATGGATGAAACAAATATCGCGGGACCCGAGATGTAGACCTGGTAAGACAGCACTGCCAGACCTGCTTGAACTTATTCAACAGCGCCTGTTGGGGTGCAGATCCCGCACCTTACGCACCTGGCCTCGCCACGCCCATCGTCGAATCCATCCATACCGCCATTTGTCAGCTCGACGGTCTCGGATGCTTCTCTCATGCTGGAATTAGGCCCAGGCCTTACTAGCCGGATGATCTCAGGCCTACCTGAAGGGAGTGCGCCTGAAATTGTAGTCCACAAACCAGTTTTGTCTTCAGGGGGAGCATCACCCCATCCAGGCGATGCAACACAGCGTCAGGCCGAACGGAACGGATTGCTAGGGGTCAGAGCGCGGTCCCAGGAGCTACCCAAAAGCATATTGCGCATTCAGCACGAGAAGATGCATATTGGGCTACGGACATTCAGGAGCGCAAACAACCCACAGTCGAGAGTTCAATTGCGACCAGTAACTACTATAAGCCGGCTACCGCCATAGAGCCAGTCGCCGCCATAGAGCCAGTCAATCTCCCGATCAGACAATCAGTGTCGGGTACTCGAGGAACAGCGACAAGTACACTTATTGTATCACGAACTAAAAGAGTCGATTGTAGGAGTAATCTACTAGGCACAGACTAGGTCATCTCGATCGACAAATGGTTTGTAAGTAAGCTATCCAACAAGGCGAAAGTCCGAAGCACTAGATTTACTAGCTCGTACCAAAGCAACCAACAACTTATGTCAAAACTACCAAGAATTCCGCCAGGCACTGTGAAATCCTGGCTTTTCCAGGACCTACAGTCTCGCTCAGGTTACAATGACGTCCAACGAGAATATTTGCAATCTGTGCGCATTATTCTGGAGCCTAGATTTCTCCCGTCGCTATCTCAAAGACCGTCCAATGCCCTCTACATTGCTTATCAAACGTGACGGAAGCAGGCTGAAGATCAACGCATCCACCGACTTGATTCTCAACATTTTCCGAAGCCCTGATCTCAACACCCGCGCAAGCCACGAGGTCCAAATCGGATACACCAGCGAGCTCCCCGTCTCCCACAGCACTCTTCACTTTGATCACATGAACCATTGGCTTGAAACTTGCGACAGCCACCACCCAGGTTGCAAGGGAGACAGTAGCTCACTCACTCTGACCCAAACCCAAAGCCTCCCCACACGCCTCATCGACGTCGGATCTGTCAACCACCCTGCGGTCAGACTCATCGCAAATACCAAGTTGTCATCAGCTCGGTAGCTTACCTTATCCCATCAATAGGACCCTCCTCCTCACTTCTGCACTACCGTTCAAACCCTTCCAAGCCGTCGCTTGGGTATTCCTTTTCCCTCCGGCCTCCCCGCCACCTTCCGAGACGCCATCACCGCTACTCGCCAGTTGGGAATTCAGTACCTTTGGATCGACTCCCTCTGTATCATTCAAGGCCCAGGTGGTGACTTTCGGAGTGAAGCACAGAAGATGGAGCAGGTATACAGTGGTGCCTACTGCGTTCTGGCATTCAGCAGCGAAAAAGGTGGGTACGGGACCAGCTTTCTCAAACGGACAGCGCCGGCAAGCAATCACGTCGTCTTGAGCAAACCCGGCGATGAAGAAGGAAAACAAGGGGTGTTTTTCAATTCGCGAGGCCATGGATGATTTCAATGGTGATGTTCTCATGGGACCGCTGAGTCAACGCGGATGGGTGCTCCAGGAGCATGCGCTGGCGAGGAGGGCGATATTCTTTACTGAGAAGCAGACTTATTGGGAGTGTGGTGAGGGTGTCATGTGTCAGTGTATGACGATGATGAAAAAGTGAGTCCACTATCCAAGCAACCCCTGAACCCCTATTTCGGACCCACTTCCCCCCTGTTTGCTATCAAGACTCTTTCACAGCCAACTCGCGATGTTTCTTGGTAACCCCAATTTTCCCAACCTAATCTCCAAAGACTCACAGGGAGAGAAAATACAGCGGTATCAAAAGCTGCATGTATTTTACTCGCACTTGTCACTAACCAACAGCTTTGACCGTCTTCTCGCTATCGATGGCCTACAAGACCGCATCTTATCCGCGCTCAAGGCAATGGGTGGCTTTGGTGTGTTTGATGAGGGACCTGAGAAGAAGGGACTGCTCAGGAGGAGCTTACTATGGATTCACAGCAGGGACACGGAGAAGATGGTCAGGATCAAGTTTGGTGTCGAGCAAGCCATTAGCTTTGTGCCTTCCTGGTCGTGCATGGCTTTATGAAGGAGGGATAGAGTACATCAGTCTGCCGTTTGGGGAGATCCAGTGGTATGAGCTGACGAGTCTCTGGTTTGGCGACGCGCAGAGCCTATCTCCGGCTAGCGATGGGAGGGGGCCTTACAGTCAAGGGTCGTTACTTGCTAAAGCTAGGGACTATGACGTTTCAAGTGCGGGGGGTGGGGAAAGGAGGATTGAAATGGATAGTCCTGGGGGTTCGGAGCAGAAGGAGACGAAGTGTGGTTTTAGGGTCAACGAGGTCCGTGATGCTTGAGGAGGGGGTGTACTATGTTATTTTTGTTCGCGCAGCTCGGGGGGAACGGTGGCGGAGAAGATGTAAGAGCAAGTTGGTGCTGGTTCTGTGTCTGGGGAATGTATCATCGGCAGGCCTACGCGAGTGATGATCCAGTAGACTAGTGTAGTTCCATTTTCCTAACTTCATAGACTTATAGACCGAGTTTGCTTTTAAAACACAGCCATAGATATCCTCGGCTGTTCCAGATGTTTACCGTCGTATTAGCTGAAGGTCTATTAACTACAGTCCAGTAGGTTATATCTTGTCTATGCCGTATCACCCTCCTCTCGTTAACGCACAGCAGGCTACGATTGCCAAGCTCACGATTGCTCAAGGTTTATCTGTAGGCGCACCAGGAATTGGAGAGTAGGCGGTGAAGGTCTAGGTGCATGTGTGGGGTGATCTTGGTCTGTACATGTAGGCGTGAGGGGCGCAGTGCATGCGGCCCACGATGATTGGGAGGGACTGCAGCAGATTGCGCGACATTACAGTCTAAGCCGGTTTATCCGCTCCCTCCGTCCCCTTTCGGCATTCATTTCGGAAGAGCCTCGAGATGCGATATGCACGATGTTGTCCCATGCTTCCCGCAGGACAACAAAGATAAGAGATACAACTCAGCGGCTTTCAAGTCGCAACGTGCTTCAATGAGAAAGCCATGTGATGTCAGGACCTGTGGTACTTGTTGGGCCAACAGAAGCGGCTGCCAACGACATGTCCCACATATCTTCAAACATGAAGACCGAGGTTGGCTCAGAAACTGAATACCACGGGTAGACACCTAGGTTGCAAAGCCATGAAAAAGGGATCCCAATGGTCGATATCAGACATCTAAGTTTGTCTCATATAGAGTCATGTGGGTTAGTTGATCGCATCAACCTCTGCTTCCAGTGTTAGTTAACCAACATTATTTCACTTTCTCTGTGCCCCAGCTGGACCAATCACTTTCTTCTCTGTCTTAGCCGGTCCATTGTCGGTGTTGGCGAAGACTGAAATGCAGCAACCGAAGTCGCTCCCACTCGAGAACAAATTCCCCGCACTTGCGGCTCAACTATGAGTGGTAAACAGTTCTGATTGGGGACATGAACAGGCGCCACCCCCTCCTTTTTATTCGACGCAGTACAGTCCTCCCATAATCGACGCACAGCTTGACAGCAGAAGTCGGTGTGGCTTGGGGCTCCTGGTGGGTAGAGCGGGCTTAGATATGCGGGGTCCCAAGGTTGGCATACCAGGCCATAAGGCGCCCAACTTCGAGCCCAAAGCAGGTGGTTCGCGCACTTTGCTGGTTGCAAAGCCTCTCAAGCCAGCCAACCTGTCAACCACTTTCATCATCAAGAACGCCCAATCTTTTAGATACCCCGGCAAGTTCGTACGTTACCTCTGATCAGGCACCCTGCTCCATCCCTCATTGTTTCCTTCCCGACTAACAATCCTGGTGTGGATCATTGTCCACAGTACCATACCAAATATTTTGACTGTGCCACACTGGCCACGTTGGTTTGTGCTGGGCATTGAACTGAGAGGAGATGCGGCCCCTCCGTCCCGGCTTATCTATCCGACCTCCCGCACATCAGCCTCACTCGGCGTATGTCACAGACGGTAGTGAAGAAGATTCTGTCTACTATAGCGAGGACGAGGACGACCCTCACGGGGGCCACTCCATGGTATATGAGAGAGAACCAGCACCATACGGGCCTGGTCTTCCAAAGACCCCATTACGTTCACCCAGTACAGAATACACAGCTTCAACCATCCCGCCGTCTCCCACTTATCGCCTCCCACCGGCAGGGACACCCTTGTCCAGTCCAGGCTTTATGAGCGGATTCCCACCACGACCTCACCAAGGATACCGGCCGGGGCCGCCGCCACCTCCTCCCCCGGCAGGTTATGGGAGACCAAACATCCCATATCAGCAACCACAACCGTACCCGATTGCTTCTATGTGGGGAACATGGACTCTTCCTCCAGCCTATCCTCCTACACCCAACACCCCCTTCAACGAACCAAGAAGGCCTGTTCCCCATGCCCCAAACCTACCCAATAATCGTTGGATGCCACATCCCGATGAAGACCCCATCCCACACCGCCCTCACCGAAACCGGTCTCCCGGGCCTACACTACAGTTTCGACGCTCCCGGAGCAACATGCGAAAGCGCAGTTCGTCCGAGACCCGAAAGCCCCGTCCGCTAGACCCCCAAATAGCAGCGGCGTTAAAGGGAAAGGAGCATGAGAACATGGTCCTTCGAGAAGAACTCAAGAGGGCAAAGACGAAAGAGGCCAAGAGGGAGGCCAAGGAAAAGGAGGCCGAGTTCCAAAGGTTAAAAGGTCTCGAGGAGGAGCTGAGAAGGTATAAATTGTTCGAACAAAAGAACCAGATGAAGCAGGAAATAAAGAACGAGATATATGCAGAGTTTCACCAGGGGATATCGACATCACCTACGACGTTGGCTGGTCAGCTGGGGCCTAGCTCTGGGTTCTCGTCGGAGGCGACACCGTCGTCTAATGCTTGGACGCAGGGGGGGTTAATTATTGGGCGACAGCCTGCTCCAAGGGCCATTGCAGGGGGGGTGTCTTTGGGTGATTACTTGTTTGATCGGTATGGGAATCCACAGCTGGAGGTGTACGCGAGGCCATTGGAGACACAAGATGTTGGTGTGAGGGGACGGCAACCAGGTCCCCATGTGCGGTTTCCATGATTGCGGATTGTGCTGTAGATATATTGTATGACTTTCATAGGGCAGGCACCCACATATTACGATAGTTTCCATTAAGGGTGACAGTGATTGGCAATAACTGCCATCATGTGAGCCATTATCTGGACCACCATGATCCCTAGCCTACGAGACCTATCAATCAAATGAAAGACTTTCATGCCGTGTTGTTAAGGCATTCCTCGAAAGCCCGTCCAGGGGCATCCTAGAGTATCCGGCATACAACAACAATTATCTTAAGATTTGCATTGTTGTCAAGTTACCTAGATCAAGGGTCTGATCAAACAATGCTAAGTCCGAGAATCAGGGAAGATATCCGCGGTAGGCCCGCATCTTCCACTTTCTGTATTACCACTACATCATGAAGCATTCACGACAAATTGGCCATCACCTTCCTCACGCCATCGTCCATCTCGCCAAGCCCTCTTTCCTCTGCATACTTCAGCAAGCGTCCTTCTTCTGTTGCCGCATGAACCTCCAACTCATTATCGCCGTCGAGCAACTTTCTGCAGAAACTTAAAAGCTCCAGCTTTATCCTAGCTTTTAACTTGACCGCAAAACCATACTCCTTGGCAGCCGCTTGCACCTCTGGAAAATCTTTCAAGTTCGAATTGTCACGGAGAGCGAGGAAGTGCGTCAATCTTCAGATATAGGGCCAAGGTTGGTTAAGTGGCCATGATAGGAACTGCCGTAGATTATCAGAGACTTCAGGTTTGGAGGATACCGGAGACTATCAAGAGTGCAAGAGTAGAATAAGCAGCTTTACTGTTTGGCAAATGGCTGGCAGGGCCCAAAAGGCGTGTGGCAGTCTCCTGATCCAGGTAAGCCTTGGCCAACTCCAGTGAACGCTCCACGAGATCCCCCTTGCGGGTGTTGTCCAGGATCGGCGCTGCAGGATTCAGAACGTGCTTGTTGCTGGCGAACGATTGGAAATATTTTCTATTCACTGAGGCCAGCTGCGTCTTCTGGGAGCCCCAATCCGAAAAAGATGGTATTGTGTGTATAAATGGCAGTCTACAGGCCTCGCGAGACAAGGCGATCAACAAGCCTCGAAAATAACTTGTAATACGTCAAGTTCGCTATCTTCTTCGGACAATAGCCACTGGATACAAGCCATCCAGTCTTGTCACAGCGTCCATCCAAAGCATGTCACCATATTTCCCTCTCAACTCCAAAATTCCACCCCTCACTCGTGTGAATGACCCGGCAAAGCCTTGAGCCCTATTGTTTGTTTCGCAAAAATTAGTAACCAATCTATGCCTGCCATTCAAAACGCAGACTTACAGCCGTCGATATCCTCCTTAACCACTCTCTTGACCTGGCACTGGTTAGCCTTATCAAAGGTCTGCGTCGTTAAACCACGGCATGTGGCAGCAAAGCAGCGGTTGTCCATGGCGTGCTGGAGAGTGTCGTCCTTCCAGCCAAAGACATAGTCGCCATGTTGGCCGTAGCCGGTCCTATTTGATGTTAGCGCACTGCTGGCAACCTTTAGAATGGGGCAAAGGGCCTACGGGTCTCCCTGGCTCAGTACAAAAGGCTGAGAGCCATCGGCGGGCCATTCAGCCCTGTTGTTGAAGGCACGGGTATCCCAGACGATCTATTCACAGCGTCAGCGTAAGGCAGACATCAAAGCCACGACAACAACCACTTGCCTCGTAGTGGACCTGTGGGATCTTGACCGGATGGCTCGCAGGGCAGGCAGCATCGACAACGGCAAAGGTGGCAGGCCCGGACGTAGGGTGAGCAACGTGGTCCATGTGGTTCGGAGTGTCGAGGTTCTTCCCGTCCCAGCAGCTTCGTGGTCGTCAGCACTATCAACGTAAATTGACGTAGGCTTAAGAAACAACGTACATGGGGAAGATAACACTGCTGCGGATGCCTCCGGGGCATGGAGTTGTTGGAAAGCTCTCGGTGTCAAGCTTAGGATCCATGCAGGGGCTCATGGTGTTGCCCTGGAAGTTGGGACCTGTACAAGGTGAGATACTGTCATTTAAAGACCAAATGGACCAGAAACCAGGCCTATGCTTTCCCCCTGCATACCTGTGTAGCAACGATAGCAGCTCTGCATCTTGCGACCAAGGCCAGTCGAGGTGCGGCGTGCTGCATCGCCAGTGAACATTCTGAAGCCTGGCTTAAAGGCAGTAACGGTTTTAGGACCAGGAGCCGTATAGTATACGGTGATGCCAGCTTTGTAAAAGCTCTGTTAGCTGCCTTGTCTTCAAAGAATCACGAAGAAACGATGTGGTGGATGATGCTTGGTTCGGGCTCAGGGGTCACTCAGGGATCCCGTATAGCCCTAACCCTAGAATGATGATATAATGTGTCGAGACGGAGATTGCGAAGAAACTCGTCATACCGTTGGCATTTCCAATGGCCTAGAACAAAGATGTCAGCATCATGTCTCATTGTTGATCGATGTTTGGTGTTGGAAAACTTAAAAGCCGGCACGAGGAAGTGAACGGGGCACCCACATCATTGACCATCTGGGGAACACGCTTGTAGGTTCCGTTTCGAGCCTTAAAGTACACGTTGGCAGTCCAGTAGTTGCTCAAATCTTGATCAAACGAGCATGTTGTGCATGTCGCTAGCTTGGAAATATCGCTGTAGGGCATGGTAACGTTGAACGCATTCTAGAGAGCAACGATCAGCGAGGGTGACGGCGTTTCGTTGAAAATATGATTCGACGCACTCCTCCAACAACCTGATGGACGTGAGCAGAGGGAATACCGCCGGGCTCAACGAGAGGATCGATGCGATCGAGGACGACCTGGGATAAAGATGGTCAGTATTCTGGAAGGAACCTGAACTCAGTGGCGAGTGGAAGAGGTGCTTACCTCGGAGCAGCCGAATCGAAGCATGGTTGTGCTAAAGCCCTGGCCGTAAACGGCCGGGAGAGAAAAAAGGCCATACAAGACCTTCATGGTGGAGTGAGAGACAACGAATAGCTTCGTCGATCTTGGCTTTGCAGGACGGATTGAGAACCACGAGGCGGCCTGGGGTCGTCGGCGGGCCGTCGCGCTCTTTTAAAAGTTTCGCGTGTACTCCATGCCAACCTCACCTCTCCCGTCTTGGAAAGAGTGAAGCTCAAGGAGGCAATGCTGTGGCAAGTCAAGTGCCGGGCATACCGTGCATTGATTGTGGGGTTGATTAAATGTGATTAACCACGGCCTATCAAATGCACGACATGTTGATAGCACTTGTCAATCCTTCGCTTTTAACCGATCCTCTGTCCAACAGGATGGCTCGGCCGAACCTCTTGGTTATTTTGGTGATAGCTGAATATATCAAGGCGGCAATACTCATCGGCTCCGACATAAGACTTGACTGGAGCGCATCGTCTTCATCAACCAAGATGATTGCACCTGACGTAATGTCGGCATCGGAAAGACATCCTTACAAAGCTTCGCAGACATGTTTAATGTCCGGCCGTCTTTCTCACGTGGCCGATGTTTCTCTCAGCCTGTCAACAACAATCTTGGCTGGACAACACCACAGAGAAAGGTGTGGATATATTACTTTGTTTGTTTCAGCATGCCCAGCCTACTAGAACCACTCCTATACCGAACCTCAAATGGGACCTCACTCGACCCGCGCAAATCAGGTGCCTGGAATCCATGCGAATACACCTCAAGTACCTTACCTACTTCGGTGTGCGAGGCTCAGAGTCCGGCTTCCACGCTCAACGTCACGTCCCTCAAACGATCTACGTGCGCATTTTCTCAGCAAAAGGACCGCATTTCTGACTTGCTGATGAAGTTGTGTTTCACAGTCATGCCTGTATCATGTGATCCCCTCTCCATGCAAAGTATCTGCGGTCCGGTCAGCTTCGGAGTTAAAGCACCAAACTCTTATACCAACCTCAGCTCTAAACGCCAAGCCCTACAAAATGATGGTAGGCGCCAACCATGATTCCGAGTCAGACCGGTGCTCAGTAAAATGCTCTACTTGAAAAGCCGTCCATCATCAGAACTTGAAATATGTCTGCTGTTCTTCTTTTCCTCGCGGACCTTGACCTTGAAACGATCCCAGCGCTCAATTTAAAATCTTGCACAAGTATCAACCCTTTCAAACATGAGTTCAAACTGCGCTCATTTCCTGTCAGCTTTGCCGCCTCTTCACCTACTGTGTTTCTCCTTTTTGCTTGGGGCAACCCTATACCAAAGCTTCATCATGACCAAGATCAGCTACCGAGCCCTCCCAAAGGCCGCTTTCCGAAGCCTTCAGAAACAGGCCTGGCCGTTTTATTTCCGATCCCAATCATTATTGGTCGTTATCACTGCTGTGACTATCCCTCGAGATGATCTTGTTCCCTTCGAGGCAAGCCTCATGAGCTGGGTTCCCCACGCCGTTGCGTTCACCTCAGCAATGTTGAATACATTCATCTTTGAACCTGCTACACGAAAGGCCATGGTTCAAGTTACTCATCAAGGTTCGTCTGATCTCATCATGATTCGATATCCTCTGACTTTCGGACATGGTCTTTGCTGACATAGCCGTGACCTTAGAAACGAGAGATGGGCTTAGCTGCAACCTGACACAATATGATGAGAACAAGGTGATGGAGGGTGCTAGTGTCAGCGCATCGTCGGGGATGGTGGTGGTGAAGAGACGGTTTTCATTCAGCCACGCAATGTGCATCCACCTCAACCTGTTGACACTGGGCGCTGTGTTGGCTTATGGCTGGACATTGGCCGCGAGGATCCGGTGAAGGAGGACTGAGGCTTAGAACTGCGTCTCGGTATAGTGTCCAGTCGCGGATGCTACTCTTTGGTATGATGACGGAACTGGGACAAGCGCTAGACTTGATGCTATTATCGATCATTAAGCTGATCTTGGCTGCAATGATATCAAAGTTTGAGTGCGGCAGTGATGTTCGGATTGGGCTTGTTCCGATGGAGTGGCTCACTACATGCCAAAGACGTGAATACCCAGCTGTGTCGATTGTGGGAGTCGTCTATATGTTTCGTTATATAGCAATAGACCACTATTGCTACCCATATTCTCTCATCAATGTCTTCATACATCGACAGTAGAGCTTCCCTGTTCCTCTTTGCTGGCTCCATCGGCTCAGCCAGCTGTAGCTGGTCGACCCCAGATCACTTCTGGCATCCTCCGTTCCCTTTAGACCATTCACCCAGTGCATAAGCCGCGCTCACTTCTTCTCCCGAATATCTGGATTCCCAGGAAGCGTATCAAGCCCTATAACCATGTCAGCTCACATTCCCCTCTCACGAAACAAAGACTCACATCCATCCACCTCCTCCCCCACTCTCGAAGACACACTACACCTCTTTGCCTCCCCCAAAGACTGGCTCTCCAGTACATGACAATTAGCCCCAAAGCACACCCCATCCATCGCCCGTTGCAGAGAATCCCCTTTCCACCCAAACACATAGTCCCCATGCTGCCCATACCCCGTGGTATCACCCGTGCTCAAAACAAAAGGCTGCGACCCATCCTCCGGCCACTCATCCGGGTCATTAAACAAACTCGTATCCCACACAATCTACTCCCCATTAGCATTTCCCAAACAGCACACACTCCCAAAAGACGGTTAACCCACCTCAAGCATCAACTGCGGTATCCTAACAGGATGACTCTCCGGACACTGTCCTCCCGTCCCCAACCCAGTAAACGTATGCGGCCCGGTTTCAACCGGATACGCCACATGGCTCTTATGATCAGGACTGTCCAAATTCTTCCCATCCCAACAAGTCGGATAAAGCACATTACTCCTAATCCCCCAGCACATTTTATTGGGTAACCCCTCAAAGTCCACCGCATCATCCACGCAAGGCGCTTTATCATCCCCTCCAAAGTCAGGCCCGGTATAACACCGGAAGCAAGTTTGATTCCTCAACCCCTGCGGTTCCCTCCTCCCGGCATCCCCAACCAACATCCGGAATCCAGGCCGAAAGGCAGTCACGTCCCCTATCCCACCGCTGACGTAATACACCACGAAGCCACCATCCGTTTTGGTAGTGAAATCATCGCCGAATAATAGCCTGTTGGGTATTTGGGGGACGCGTTTGTAGGAACCATTTCGTGCGCGAAAATAGAGGTTGGCGGTCCAGTAGTTTGAGAAGTCTTCAGAGTAGGAGCAGGTGGTGCAGTTGGCGAGGGAGGAGATGTCGGTGTTGTGTGGCATGGAGATATCGAAGGCGTTGCCGCCCACGATTTGGTGGAGGTGTGGGGAGGGTAGGGAGCCTGGGTTGACGAGGGGGTCGATTCGGTCGATTACGAGCTGGTGGCAGCCGAAGCGGAGCATGGTTGATGAGACGTTTGGGCCCCAGGGGGAGGTGCCCAGTTGGGGGGCGGCGAGGCCGAGGGTTGAGAGGAGGGATAGGAGGAGGAGCATCGTGGTTGCTAGATCAGTGGAGTATCGGTCGGTGAAGTTGGGGAGGGCGGTGAGTGGAGGGAGGCTGTAGATATCTGTTGACCATCATGGCACACTCTCAGCAGATGGATCAGCAAGCTGCAGATACCTAATCAATTGTTCGGATGGTTCCAACCTATGGATTGTTGTGTGCGCGCCGAGCCGCCCGGTTGATAGTAGAAGACTTATTTTGCCAATCTTCCGGGCAATGGTGACTGGATGGATTATTATCGTCTTGATGAAGAGGCAGCCATCATCGCAGTACCGAGATTGCGACCACGTGGCAGACAAGGCGTTCCTCGATCTTGATCTTGGGAGGCTTCGAAAGATATGCGAGATGCATCATGGCTCGCGTGGTGGACGAGCAGAGCGGTTGCTTCTTGCACCGTAAATCGAAGGGCAAGGAACTGAAAATATGGAGGACGCGGGAGAGTCATACTACAGTGGACGGTGGACGGTGGTCGGTGGTCGGCCGTCAGTCGTCGGCAAAATTGGATGGCGACCTGAAAGTCCGAGGAGCGGAGGAAGGCGGGCATAGCAGTGTCAAGAACCTTCCATCGCACTTTCCACCCTCGCATTGAGCTGCGAGAATAGCATGAGATATGCAACCTGTGGATATCTCGAAAGAAGCAACCAGTGAGAATCGAGGGGGAAATGCTGGTTAATTTGTTCAACTATTTATCCTCCACCTGTCTTTGCGGTACCTGGTCCTCCACATGAATACCTCTCGATGCACCGCGATACTTCTGGTGCTAGATGTGGCATGTACCAGGTTCAGAGCTTCCTCGACGAAGGTTATAAGTCCCACATACTTCCGTATCGAGAACCAGTCGATAACCAAAGACGACGTGTTGTCCGACACACATAGGCAAACGCCGGCAAAATGAAGCTTTCATTTTCTCTTCTACTTCCTTTGCTCGTGATAGCCCAGGAGACAACCCTGGGAACAGGAGCGCATTTCCGGCTGACAAGATACTCAGGCACTGGCTGCCCGGAAGGCTCGAGCAACATAACAATCTCAGAAACAGGTGAGTGGATCATTATTACCTACAGCCAATTTCGAACCTACCTTGGGCCAGACTATACTCGAGCGGAGAGGGGTAAGACCTGTCATGTTTATCTCGCTATCATTGCCCCGAGCGTCGACCATCTCCCTCAAGGGGTTCAAGGGGTGCAGCACACGCTTGCGGACAGCGTATATGAAGGATACTACACTCAGCTCGATGATGGAGTGACAGCTCTTCACCACAGCACATACTACACCCATGATTTGGGCCCCTTCAACGTGGTCGCGACGGCAACATTCGATGGTGGTGAGACTTGGAAAGCACCTGGCAAATCGTACAGCGAGACCAGAGAGATCCCTCGCAGCTCCCTGGAGTATGGCCGCTGTGTCCAACCAGGTGCTAGAATGTCGGTATTCTATGCCCACGATCAGATCACCATGAGCAGCTCAAATCCAGAAGCCCGTGGCGTTTCGGTTGCGGGCGACACGGCCGACTTGTTGTATACGCGCCGTATCAGAGTCCTTTAAATGGAAAGATTAAATTTGCAGTGAGATTGGGAGAAAACCACGAATGCTAATTCGGAATATCATATTGTAGATGGCAAGCGTGTACTCCGTAAGCCACATCTTTGAGGAATTAGTCCGGAAAAGCGCTAGTACAGAGTCGGAAGGTGGGGCTATGATCCCGAGGAGGGGTGGTGGGGCTGTGGGGTGATTGCCGTTTGGATCTTGGCAGAAAGCTGCAACTGTCTTGACTCTGCCACCAACTTGGAATCCGGGACCAACGACAGATAGGACAAAATGCACTTTGTTCTTGCCATTAAAACCTATCTACTCTTTCGCTGTCATTGAAGTAGAATCCCCTTCCTTGCCAGCAATAATAATCGATTTTTAACCCTTTGAAAGCCATGATTTCAACCCACGGATAAATCGGCCATGATGCTCAGCTTCGCATTTTCCAGTCTGGTGTCGCACAACGGTGCGAGAATGCAGCTCGCTATGCAACCCATGGTATTGGGCGATGGCCATGACCGGGGGTCGAGCCTTGCCAACCTGCGCAAACATGTTTAATATCTACTGCCTGGTCCGGCTTTCGAGCTGAACGTGTTCATCATCCCCAGTAAAATCTTCGCGTCAACGACTCTGTGATGGAGAGCGAACAACCGATAGACTTGGAATGGCTTGCTGACTTGTCCAAAGGTAAGTACATACCATATACTCCAATATTCCATCTAATGTTTAACCCACATATCAGGTCAATCATTTACAACCTTTGGACAATCCCAATCTGCAAAGACTTTCGATTTCGGAGACGATGGCTTTACGGCTTCTCTGTCAGAAGGGAATGAGCTGCTCCAACTCACTCGGCCAGATCCTACTTGTGGTCTCATTTTCGTCAGAGGAAACTATCCTGACAGCGCAGCCTCCATGCTAGCCCGAGCTCAAAACCAGCAGCTGCATGAGGCTCAGAACAACGACACCTTTGGAACCAATCTGGTTCCAGAGAGTCCCCAGACGCCATCTTCGCCCTGGGCCGTGAGTGCCGCAGACCGAAAAAGTCAGGGATGGGTCAACTTTCGTTGGCCTTACGCCCAATATGTGCTTTTCCATTTGGATGCTGCCAAGGGTTTCTATCGTGAGATTGGAAGCTGGGACACCATATCATTTGTTAAAGACAAAATCTTCTTTCAGATTCACCGTCTGAGTTTGGGGGTTGGCAGTTCAGCCACCAGCGATGACCACCAAGATGACGTGGCACGTGCGAGGTTCAAAAGAGGAGGACCAGTTCGATTCGGGTGCCCATGTTCTCAGAATGATATTCATCGACAAGTTGACACATATACTATCACGAACAATGCCAACATTGTGTCCTGCAGAAGCAGCAACTATCGCACAAGAATCGAAATGACATTTTCGGTCAATGGCATACTCCAACCTCCCACCTTCCTCAACCCCTGCGACACAGCTGCAGACGTTGAATGGGTTGACATGACGAGTGAGGTCGAGGTTGACATTCGAGTCGGAGAGCCCACATATGTTGTGTCAACCTACGCCATACGTACTGAGGATGGGGTTGAGCACGACCCTTCGCTTCCGGCCGACCTCGCAGACTATCTGGGCGTCAGCCGTGGGTCGGTCAATATGACCGACAGACTCTTCACAAGCCTATGCGCAGCGAACTACGAAGCGATTGAAGCGGTGGAATTTTGCGTCATCGGCAGGGGCGTGGAACAGATACTGGGTGTCACATCAATTCCGACCTCGAGTTCGCATCCCACGAGCCCAAGTTTCTTACATGAACTAGGAGAAAAAGCTCTGATAGGGAATATCATGACATGTCAGTTTGTCGACGTGGAAAGCGCCTTGTATCTCAACCCAATCCTTCTGATTTACTCGATATCCAGACTAACACCGTTATAGTTATCAAATACGGCTTCTCGCCAAACTGCATAGATTCATTGGCTCTAGAGACTTGAAAAGGGATTTCTTGAACCAGTATCTGGAGCTGGAAAAGATCCGGCAGGCCTACCTTGACAAGCTCACAGCTGCCATTCAGGGTGCACTTGCCTGGTTGTTCGCCACAGATCTCAAGCCAGGGAGACTCCTTCTCGCAGTCCACAGTGAGCCCTCCAATATTTCTGACGGCCCAGTTTTTGAAAGGTTCAAAAGGTGCGCTGGGAAACGATCCGCCTTCAGCTGGGACACGACATACAACCGTGGCTGCTATGCCACCATGGCCGCCTGGTACGCCTACAGGGCATGTCCTTCTGCATTTCATACAAGGTTCATAAGCGAGATCATCGTCCCCAGGTTACCTGTAGCATACCACCTCGGCATGGAGCGGGCAAATCGCGATAAGCAACCGACTCCCAAAAGCAATGTGCTGCAATGGCTACATCTCAGCTCTATCTTGCTGCTCTATGACGAGCTGGGTTGTGCGGAATACGATCTCGACATTGATGTTGACGAGGTAAGAGAGACCCAAGAAAGAGCTGAAAAAAATGTCTCGCGTCTCAAAACCAACCAGCACGGTGGGTGGAAAGCACATCATGACGAGCTTGACAGGGCTCTCCTCCTGGCCGAGGAGATGCAGCTGGACCGATTGACGCACAGCAGCCGGTCCTACAATTTAGCGGTTTCTCGAGCCAAACAAACCAGGCAAAGGATCCGCGACCGCAAACGGACGGCAAAATTCTTGCCCGGACCAAAGCCGTGGATGGCTATAAGAGGACTTGGCAACGGGCCATGGGAGCTACACAGCACCAACCACGAAGCATACCTGAGAGTCGCCGATATCACCAACGTCCCATCTGCCCGAGACAGGCTGTTTGAATTTCTGTTGTCGGATTACTCCTTCATGACCTCTTGGGACTGGGCAGATGGTAACATGGTAGGCCGATGGTGGGACATCCAGCCTATCGCGATGATATGCGCCACCTTGCTGGATTTGAAATATGAAGGTATCTCCAACTCTGAGAAGCCGTTTTCCAACGGGTTAGCTGATCTGCTGACACTTTTGCTAGGGAAGCTGCAGGCTGCGCAAGCCAAGAAACCAGTCGGGGATGATGAGCACCCTCAGTCTCTCGACCGCCGAACGGACACACTCAGATCCGACGATCTAAATAGCAGCGAGATTTTGCCACGACAGCCCAAAATATCCGGCGAGATTGTTAACATGGAAGCCATGTTATTCAAGCTTATTCAGTCGGTGGAGGAGTCCCGTGGAAGTGAAATGGCCAAGTCTTTTGACTGGATATCGCAACGACCACCAAACCCTTGCTTTCCTGTAAGCTTCCCCATGTCTACCTCCCTACCTTGTTTTTATTGTCTGAGGAGCTCCGAGTCGTCAATGAGTTCATATGCACATTGTTATTCTTGAAATATCGTGGCGTTTAAATTTTTTATTTTTCTTTTGGTTTACATTCTCACATTCCCTCTCATATTGTAGGCCTGGTATACCTTACCTCGTTCACCACCTTCCTCGCCAACAACACAACTTCCACTTGTTACCCTGATACCGGAGCTAAAGGCTTATCTTCCTGACCATGGGCCCGAATTGTCATCCATTCAAAAAGTAGTGACCGACACGATGACCTCTGATGACGACTGTGTAGCCTTGCGTATGATTTGTTTGTGGGATATCACCCATGGGTCTCCGTTAGATTTCAGCTTCCAAGTCAAACCCGTCACCTGGACGACTATCCCCAGGTCAACCTATTCATCTCGGGACAGATCCTTGAAACAGCGTCTAAACAGTCGTGTAAGCTCTTTTCGCCTCGCCCAGCTCAGATTGCAAGCAGACACGGCTAATCATGTGCTATTCGAGGGACCTCAGCTCGTCGATCTAGGAATAAGGCACAGAATCCTGTAGGACCCCGCACCTCAAGGATCATGTAGTCAAGATGGTTGCTAATCTCCCTAGTCTATTCCCCATACTTACACTTTTTAACGCAGCTGGACTCTGCTATCTCTGGCACGATGCCGCGGCTTTTCACTTGAGAGATCACTTTGGCTCAGTGTCACGGTTCACTGACAGTAAGAAGGGACCGACGGGGTGGATTACAAGCATTAATATCTCGCAGTACGTTAATTCCCCTTGGAGGTTGGCTGTCGTACTCGTGTCACTAATAACAGGGCAAAGCTGGACTCTTCGGTCTCAGGCTGAAGTGAAAGAAGATCCGTATCGTGAACGTCACCGCCAGCACGGCAACTTCCCACCTGACAACATTGCTGAGCTCGGGGTTGGTATCGACACAAAATACATGGTCGAAGAGAGATCATCATCCATAATCTTTACGGGACATCCTTCTGGTCGTCTGTGGGTCTGCTCGATCATCTCACCAACGGTCAAATGGAATTATCTCGAAAGTCTCATCTCCAATTACACCCAACCACTCCTGGCCAACTTTGTTCATCAGCCATCGACCGCAAGGTGTCTGGTGTTCCTGATGTTCCTAGGACATCTGTGCGAGACGTTGGCGGATGAGTATGAGAAGCTTCTCTTGCAACTCGATGGCATAATCGAAATCAGGGTGCGTTGTTGAGTCAAGCGGGGCTTTTTATGTGGAATCGGCTGACAAGGATGAACCTGCAGGACCGTACGCTGTTTGAAGGCCCCGAAGACTGGTGGGGAACGGCGGAAGCAATCAACAAGCTCAAAAAGATGCTCTGGGGTTGGGACGCACTCAGAATCTTTAATGACAAGCTCTCCGCCTCTTTGACACAAGTCCAGAGGGCACACGACACCATGGATAATATTATCAAGCAGGTATGTTCTGACCGCAGTCGCACTCTACGACCGTAGAGTAATAACATTAGGTCAGGAGACATCGTATCAAGATGCAGAACTTGTCCAAGAGGCGAATACTGTCGTGGATGAGTTTCGAAAACGGCATGGCTTGCTTATTGACGTCCACGACAAGACGCAGTTGAAGATCAAACAGGTCACCGGTCTACGCGACGGCATCTCCACCATCACCAATGTGGTTGACGCCCAAACCGCCTTGGAGGACAACAAGACGACGATACAGCAAGGGAACAACATCAGGACCCTGACCTATATCACGATTGGCTATTTACCGCTTGGATTTGTCACGGTAAGCGTTGACAATGCTTTGCAAAGGCCTCACTAACAACACATACAGGGTCTGTATTCTGTACAACATGGCACCTTCATGAACTCGGCCACAGACTGGCAGTTTGGCGTCATGATTGTTTTGTTCTCCCTTGGCACCTGGATACTCGCGTACGCCCTCGAAAAAGCACTTGTGCGCGTCGACTGGAACATCATCAGGGGACACTTTGACCTGAATCCACTGCGATGGGCGTTCAAGTGGCCCGCCAAACCCACTCGAGATGGCGGCCAGGATCAAGGTCCGTCTGGTCTGGCATGAAGCAACGAGATCTCCCAAGAAAATTTCCCGAGTTGGCAGCTGATGGGAGGTTGAGGAAAGGCTCTTTGTCACTGCACAAACAGGAGTGAAGATCGCAATGCATGGAATGCTGCGCTGCAGCAGGAGAAGCAACCGAGCTTGGTAGCGGCTCCGCCGAAGGGGAACATGCACAAAAGCACGTGGATCACTGCTTGGCGGGTCTCTCCACTCGCACATGAAAGACTTATCCGAAGGCAGGATTGAAAGTGGGGGACTGGTTCACAACGCTCCGCCCGAGTGGATGTCAAACAGGGGGGCCGGGCCAAACATTCCCGCCGTTATCGACCGAACACATCCAGACTCGGCCAGGCGGCCCACTGCTTGGCCCCTGAAGCTAGCCAAAACAATGATCGACCTTCCCTGCGGAAACAGCGAGCATATAGCGTGCATGGCGGTTTTATGGGAGTGGAGACGGCAAAAATCACCCTTGGCCTTTTGCGCGCGCTTTTTCCGCCTTCAAGAGTGCGCCACCAGCCAGCAACCATGTCTCCTCGGTTCGCGCGATCCGACCTCCCTCGCTCGTCAAGTGAACCTCCAACGTCACCTCACCACCCCCCTTTCGTCCCAGCGTGCCAGCCTGTGAGGGTTGACACGGTACCTCACCCCCTCCTCCCACCAGCTATTAGGCAGGACAGGCCAGGGGACATGGGCAAGCTGGTGGCATTTTGACTAAGCGAATCTGAGATTTCCCGCCCCCTTCTTCGACCGCCGACAGATATCCCCATCCTTCACCACACTCGTTTCTGTCCTTCGCAGCCAATTTGCACATATACGCCATGACCGATGTACCAAATCGTGGCCCGGTACTGCTGGCCGTTAACACGACGGGTGCTGTCCTCGCCGGCATCACTTGCCTGCTACGATGCTTTGTTCGAACCAGAGTTGTGAAAGGGTTTGGGCTGGATGACTGGTTGATGGCGGCTTCAACGGTATGGACATTTTCTTGGCTC
The DNA here is from genome assembly GCF_035222485.1 of Podospora pseudoanserina. Lineage (NCBI taxonomy): Eukaryota > Fungi > Ascomycota > Sordariomycetes > Sordariales > Podosporaceae > Podospora > Podospora pseudoanserina. The sequence goes on from NC_085923.1 coordinate 502,821, forward strand.
TCCAGACAAAAAAGCAACGAGAGAATCGCTCGGCTAACCCTTGACCATCTTGATTGTGTCACGCATAGGGTGCATATATCGCTTTCTGCTGCTTTTCAAACGTGGGGGTCACTCATGGCACAGGGAAACACAAGTCGGATGTCGACCCAGAGAATTACAAGATTGCAATGAACCGGTAATGCGCGAAACTGTCTGACGTGACAGGATGTTTGTTTGGCTGATTGTTGACTCTCAGATGGTACTACTGCTACCTCCTCTACGCCTGGTCCATGATTCTCGTCAAGCTCTCCATCGGCTACTTTTTGCTCCGAGTCACCATCACCCGCCTTCACAAATGGATCATTTACGCCGCGGGCGCCATCACGTGCGTCAGCTGCCTGACGTTTTTCTTCCTCGCCATGTTCCAGTGCTACCCGATCAGCTTCTTTTGGAACAAGGACCAGGACGGCAGATGCATCAACATGAACATCCTGACGGCGTTGGCTATCCTCTATTCGATCTTCTCCGTCGTCACCGATCTGACGTACGCCCTGCTGCCCGCGTGGGTGGTGGCTCAGCTCAACATGGATAAAAAGTCGAAAGTGGCGGTGATTGGTCTGATGGGGATGGGATGCGTGGCCAGCGCGGCGGTTATTGTTCGTGGGCCGTATCTTCGACACATGGGGAGTGAGGATTTCTTGTGGGATACGGCGCCGATTGCGATTTGGTCGTCTGTCGAAGCTGCGCTTGCTATCACGGCTGGGTGCCTTGCTTGTTTGCAGCCTCTCGTCAAGATGATTGGTGTGAAGCTTGGTCTCGCGGCTTTCACGACGGCCTCCAAATCTGGGGGGCGGGGGAGCAACCTCAAGATGACGGGCGATATCTCGGTGAGGCGATCTTTTACCCGACGAACCGATTTGTTTTCAAGCGCCAACTATCGTGAGCAGCAGGCGGCTGGGGAGCTGAAGCTTCAGCCGGGGTTGTCGGGGTACACGGCCAAGTGCTACGGCAACACGAGCGAGGAGGAGTTGAGGCCGGTGACAAAGGATACGGATGCAACGCTGAGGGGGGATAGGGACAATGAGAGCAAGGAGAGCATGAATGGGGTTGTGAAGGCGAGGGAGAGGGAGTCAGTATGATGATGGCTGGCAATATGTTACAGAAGTCTCTTTTATGTTTGCATAAAGGAAGTGTGATGACGACTTGGATACGGATGGATACCCCTCACCCCCACACACCCCAGAGCACCCCATTTTCTGAGCAATTATTCAGCGTTTTGATGGTCGGTTTTGGTGTTTCTTTTTTTCTTTTTCTATTGGGCGGAATATCTGTTGCATCATCATTGAGCTTTTTTGGGGGGGCGTGATGGAAAGTTCTTTTGTTTGCTTGGAAAAGCGAGGTACATGTATAGACTTGGGTACACGTGTAGATATATGCTAGCGATAAGTTTTGATAAAATTTAATTCGAGTTTGAGCGATGAAATGAGATAGACTCTTGATGAATGAGTGAATGCTACCTAAATATTCCAGCTCTTTTTTTCCCTTTAGAAATCCCCTCTATGAAGCAGCAGATCCGGACCAAGACTTGTTTTATCCCATCCCCCACCTCACGACGCAGCCACAGAGCGACCGGGAAAGGGTGAGTTTGCCGACAAGTCACGGCATGACAGTGGAGGTATGAATGGAACTACCACTTGGTGGTAACAACCCTTCTGGTGGTGACGGCTGGCACGCTGGTGGCAATCCAGGTGGTTGTCACTCCGGGGATGCTGGTAGCAGTCCACGTCACGGTCACGCCCGGAGCAGACAACCTGCTGGTTGTCACTGTACCGCCCGGAACGGATAGGGTGCTTCCCACAGAGATGGGGATTCCGGGAGCGCTCGCCGTGACTGTTCCGGGGACACCGGGAACTGCACATGCGGAGGTGCCAGGAACAACAGAAGTTGCAGTCACCGTGCCGGGGACACTGGTCGCGATCCTAGTGGCGGTTACGGTGCCGGGAGCGCTGGTAGCTGTGACAGTGCCCGGAACGCTGGTGGCGACCCTCGTGGCGGTCACGGTGCCGGCAGCGCTGGTAGCTGTGACGGTGCCGGGAACACTAGTAGCTGTGACGGTGCCGCGGACACTGGTGGTGCCCCTAGTGGCCGTCACGGTGCCGGCAGCGCTGGTAGCTGTGACGGTGCCGGGAACACTGGTAGCTGTGACGGTGCCGCGGACACTGGTGGTGCCCCTAGTGGCCGTCACGGTGCCGGGGGTACCAGGAAAGCCGACAGGAATGCTGGTTGCGATGGGGAGATTGATGGGGAAGCCGGTACTGATGCCGATGGGGATGGCAGCTGCCGTTGCGGTCGAGGCGAGGCCTGCGAGGGTTGAGATGGTGGAGAGCTTCATTGTCAGGGTAGTATGGAGGGCTTGTTGATATGAAGATTTGATGATGATGATGATGATGATGGTGAGGATTCTGTTTACTTTTGATTCGGGAGGGAATGATGACTTTATAGTACTTCACTTGACGACAATAACCCCCTTCCGTCTTTCCTTGAATCACATCATATCACCTACCTAGGTACCTAACCAGCAACGAAGTCATACCGCCAAGTATCTCGCTACACCTAAGATCCCTGAACAGCATATCATACCGCCGAACGTATAAACCCCGAACATGCTTACACTGGGGAGCCTGAAACAAAACAACATGGGAGGTGATTGGATAATTGAAGATGGTGTATCTGTCCGCGTCGCTATACGAGCCAAAAGGATCTTACCCTACCAAGTTGAAAGAGATGCATGTCGAGTAGTTGATATTTGCTCACAAGGTACGCGCGGTGTGCAGATACGAGGGTGCATTGGGAGAAGGCAGGAATATGTCTGGAAGGAGGATCGAGTGATTCGTCACCACTACAGGGGTGAGCTTATGGGTGCAGCAAGGCCAAGGCGGCTGTGGGCAGGGGAAGGGGAAAACAAGGAGATGTCAGCCCTACCGAGTATATGAGAACTTTTGTTCAAAAAAGACACGGCTATAAGGTACAAGAACGTCGTGCTGGCATTTGGCGACGGTAATATTTACAAAAGTTCAAAGAGGGGTTGAAGCCGAGGGGGACAGGAACTCGAATACAGCTAATAATAAATATCTTGAATGTATATTATCAACTCCTCATCAGTGCCAGTCAAAGCACATCATCTGTCCGTGAGAATAACATCCAGAGCCCTTCCAATTCCTCCTAGGCACCAGCCTTACCCTTGCCATCCTCCTTCAACTCCCGAATCCTCCTATGCACCTCCACAAAAACCAACCCATCCAAAATCTCCGTCACCTCCGTAATCTTCTCCCCGTTCTCATTAAACTTCACAAACCACGAGACATCCAGCTTTATCTCCTCGTTCTCCCCATTCGCCAGGTGCAAATTGTCAACGTACACCGTCCTCGCGGCCCCAGTCATTGTCTCTGCGTCGACAACCAAATGCGTGATATCTACCGATCTGGTCCCGACGAACCGGGATTCACTCACGTATTGAGCCTCCCATGTCGCCACGTCAAAGGCAAAGTCTGGCGGTGCGCCTATGCTAGTGAGGAAAGATGCGGGGGCGATGTAGTGGAGGCAGTCGGGGGAGAGGACGGAAGAGAGGAGGGAGGGGTTTTTCTGGGTTGTTGCTTCGATGGGGCCGTGGAGGAAGGTTTTGAGGGTGAGGTGGAGGGTTTGGTGGAGGTTGGGGGTTGTTGCCATTGTGGTGGATTGGGGGGTGTTTATGGTGTCAACAAGGAAGAATGGCGGGCAAGGTCAACAAAGATCTGCTTTTACAGGAAATGTTGAGTTATATCATGCTCTTACCCCTCTTTTGAGGGCGAAAAGTGTCAACGTTCATGACGTGCCATAGGTGCATGATGCTGTTGGTTGTTGGTGGTAGTTTGAATCTTACTGCCCTTGGGTGTGTGTGTGTCTTGATGGAGTTGACAGAAGGGATGTGATTACTGTTAAGTATTTACAAATTAAGGCACCTTGCTAGGTATCTATAGACATACTTTGTTTCCTTCCCGACAGATAAACCGACACATAAACTACACAGTAATAGCCTTGGGATACATCCTCGTGCAGCTCAACCCAGTGTCGGACCCATCCCCACTCGACAGGAACACCTGATTGTTGCCACACAACAAAATATTCTTCCTGCCGCCAACATCAAGCGTGAGCTCGCCAGTCGCCGTGCTAACACACCCCTTCACCCTGATAGAATACGCAGGACTATACTCGGCACCCGTCCTCGCCTGAAGCCGAACAGACGCAGCGCTCCCTGGGCTCACCCAAGCACTGACCTTGTAGGTAGACTGCCCAACAAGGTAAAGAGTTGCCAGGTACCCCTCCTCGTCCAAGACCCATTTGTACATCTTGTAGACGTCGATGCCAGGCTCGACTGGCGCTGATGCCCAATCCATACTGCCGTACAAGCCGGCCATGCCGTTGATCAGCTGGGAAAAGAGGTAGCGCTGGCTGTTGGCGGAATCAGTCGCGACGGCGTTGAAGTTGGCGACGTTACTGCATCTTTCTGCTGGGGCGACTACGGTGGAGGTGATGGTTGATGTAACGGTGGTTGTTGAACCTATGACCAAGACGTTCCCTGTTACCGTAGTCACGGCGGTGGCAGTGACCGAGGCCGTTTCAGTCTGGGTGTTGTATTCTGTGGCAGTTACTTCGTCGATGACCGTGGTGGTGGTGGAAAGAGTAACGGGAATCGGGATCGTTGTGGCAGCCACGCTGTCGGTGAAGGTGACGGTCACTGTGGCGGCCGAGGGTGAAACGGTAATAGTCTCCTGGGTGGCTCCTGCGCACTTGCAGACCGAAATATACTTCTCCCATGATGGACAATGTGCTGAGGCGTAGCTTGGAATGGATGGCGCCAGGGTGCCACTCGTGGGTGCCAGGTCGGTATCGGCGGCGCGCGCCACGATTTGAGCCGCAGCACTCGGCAGGACTGTCGTGGTGGATGTGACCAAGACTGTAACGGTGTTATATGCGCGGGTAACGTAGACCAGGGAGCGCTGAGTCGTCGTGCCAGTCACCGTGGTGCTGATGGTGTTGAGCAATGTTTCGGTCTCGACAGTCGAATAAACTGTTGCCGTCGTGGCATCTGTCTCGACCACGCTGACATACTCGGTCGGAACTTCCGTCACAGTCTCGGTAACAGTGGTGACTTGGGGCGTGACTGTTACTATCTCGAAAGCCAATGAGCAATCCTGTAGGCCATCAACCAGGGGATCAGCAACGGCCTTGAAGCATTTGTTTGTGCGGCAGCAGGCGGCAGATGCCAGTTGAAGTAACCCAAAGGCCGAAACGAACGCAAGTCCCTGCTTCATCGTTTACGATAATGATGATGGGACGAAAAGAGTGACTAAAGTGAGTGTGGCAAAAGACAACAACAACCTTTGGCCAGCCCGCAACGGGGGCATTTTGCTTTTCAATGTTCCTACCATGATTCGAGATCTCCTTGGCGCTGTCAATGGTCTGAACTGGTTGGATTTGTGTGGAAATTGCGCATCAATATGGTCATGTCTGATTGGCCCCCTTTCCTCAGCTGAACTCCATGCTGCCGCATCCTTTGAGCCGCAACCCGAAATATGCTCGATGATCTGCTAGCGTCCAGCTGAGGTCCGAGAATCCTTGTCATCTCAGGATACCTAACCCATCATCGTGAATCATAGATGTCATCTGAGTTGTTGTGAAGCGTGCCAGCAGAACTGTGAGAAAAGTGATGGTATTGTACGGCACTGGAAAATCGGCTTCGGAGAGCAGAAATCTGTCTATATCAACAGCTAACCTGTGGCCCACAGGGCAGAAGCCCTAGGAGCAACCTGCCCGAAATATCACAGTTGTCCTCCGAGGAATACTGACATAACATCACAAGAAATCCCCAACAGCCCTACCTGTACAATATGCGTTGATAGATATGATTGAGATGGAGGAGAAAGTTGGTGTGCTGATGATAAGAAGAGATGCAAGACTTTCACCGGATGGAAGGAAAGCTTCAGCAATCAAGAGAAACCACCAGTCAGCATGAATATGGGATCGAAGACCTCCGTTTGTCAGCACCCATTTCTTATATACCTATTTAACCTTTCACCTCTAGAAAAGGAGCAGCAGATGAAAACAATCACCACATATCCGCACGAAACAACAGTATATCATGGGCACAGGGACTAGTGAAACGGCTCATCTTGAGTAATACCTGAGTGTATTCGATATCGGTCGAATCTCAAGCACAGCAGGAAACCGCCCTCCCTCTGGATTTGTGTTTTCCAAGGCCTTGACTACGAGCCAAAACTTTCCAATACATGAGAGTGCTATTCTTTCTTTCAGTCAAGCTAGAATATAGGTGGCCGGATGACTCGCGTCTCCCTACAACATGCCTCATGAGAAGAAAGCTTGCTAGGGCATGTTCCTCATCCAAAAACCAGCATGATGACGCATGGAACCTTGACATCACAGTCTCCGTGTGATTGCTCCCAATTCACCTGGTCCAACCTTTTCTGTCAGGTCCACATGTTGGTTGCTCTGGATTGGGATTTTGTTGCGTATATCACACACTTCGTAGTTTTCTTTTCTCTCTCTGTTAAATTTCACCATCATCACTTTTCTCACCACCTTTTGGCTCACTTTGCGCGCCAGTGACCACTTTCACTGTCCCAACCCCCGCCTGTTCGCTAACCGACCTGGACACTGAGGACGTTTGGAGATGCGACCAGCTCGCCAACACTTGAAAACGGGTTGCCTAAGATACTATCTACTTGGCGAACGCCGACGTGTTCGTTTTGGCCTTGATTTGACTCAACCGTAGCTTCATGGATTGTCTGATAAGGTCCGTTAATCGGCGTGAGAGTCACGCTACCCCGTCACGGCCTTTGCCGGCTTGCATACAATGGAGCCAATATGACTTTTGGATCGCGAGCAGTTTGGCCCCCGCGCAGCTAGCCTCAATCAATTTGTCAAGGCTTCACAGATCCGTACCTCCGAGTCCATTAACAGTGACGGCGGTGAGTTGCAAAGGTTGAAGCTGAATAGGGGATCTGTTCGGTTATGCAAGAAACCTGTTTGCATGTCGCATTCCGGAAGTGTAGGTAAGCCCTACGAGCCGTCTCAACACGAGCCTTTCCCGTGTTGTGTAGGCGAACCGGAAGATGTCAGCAGAGTGTCGTCGCGATGCGACGTGGACGCATGTGTCCTATGCTTGTCTCTACATGAAAAGCTTGGTTATCACGAGCCTGCATGCTAGGCATCAGCAAAATTGTACAAGAAACTTCTAGCATGAGACTCGGCACAGGAACGGTGCCGAGTGCACCCAATGATAGCTGCTGCCATGCTCACTACAATCCTGGAAAGTGGGTTTAGAAGTGTCGATAGTTCGTTTCGCTTACACGTTGTATCCCCGTCGGCATATTGCTGGGCAAGAGCCACGCCATCCGCCTTGGCGGATGGGGACAGATGTGAACAAGGCTGAGGATATCATCAACTGTCGTCGTGAATAGAGAGAGAGAGAGAGAGAAAAAATATAAAGGGGAGGCCATCGACCCTCAACCATCTGGATTCTCTCCTCACCCTCGCCAGCATCCTCATCTCCATCCTCACCAGCATCATCAACTTCACTTCCACCTTTAAATTTTCTTCTCTTCAACCCTCAAGATGAAGTTCACTCTCTCCACCGCCATCCTCACCGGGTTCGCCACCCTGGCCTCGGCCCAGTCCCCTCAAATGCCCGGCCTCGCCCCCAACTGCAACCGCTACCACTACGTCCAAAGCGGCGACACCTGCGCCGTTATCGCCGCCGCCAACGGCATCTCGGTCGCCCAGTTCCTCTCCTGGAACTCCGAAGTTAACGCGGGCTGCACCAACCTCTGGCTCAACTACTTTGTCTGCACCGGCGTCTCCTCGAGCGGCGGCACCACCACCGCCACCGTGACCAGCACCGCTGACAACGGCGGCACAACAACAACCAACACTGTCACGAGCACCAATGACAATGGCGGCACAACAACAACCGCTACTGTTACCAGCACCGCTGGGAACGGCGGCACCACCACCACCTCTGGTGGCCCTACCAGCACCCCTACCAACACCTCCCCTCAGATGCCCGGGTTGCCTTCTACCTGCTGGCTGTTCCACACTGTTGAGACCGGGGATACTTGCGAGATTATCGCTGCCAGCTATGGGGTCACGCTTGCGCAGTTTTATGCTTGGAATCCCGAGATCAACTCTACTTGCACCAACTTGTGGTTGGGATTTGCTGTTTGCGTTGGGGCGTAAGGAGAAGACCGAACGGGGCGGCTTTAGAGTCACGGGATAGTCTTTACTGCTAGCTTGGGGAGTGTAGATAACCAAATGGAATGTCAATGTTTGGTGAACCAACGGTCCGTGTTACCATGACAACTTGTGATTATCTTGTGAAATGCATAGTCCAAATTGCATAAACTGTGATGCACTGTAACATCAATAAGGTATGGAAAAGGTTCCGTGGAAATCATAATGTCAAGCTAGATGGGTACCTGATCTGTACAACACCTATTTATCTCATGTGGTTTTCATACTTGTGTGGGCAAGGCTGTTGGCAAGCTTTCAATCCGGCACCAAGGACAAGTGACAAGGACTCACCTCGCGGGACTGGATCTCAAACATTCATAACACCACATCACATCTGTGCAGGAACCTCAATGTCACAAAAAGAGAGCAAAAGTTGAACATCACGATAGTCAATTTATCCCACAGTCGACAAGGTGGTAGCGAAGATCCTCCTCGATATCATCCATCTGCAGTACATTGGGCCTATCGCATCCTTCCATCATCCCTCACATGCAACTACATTTAGCAGTTGAGAACAGCGCTGCCGCAGCCAGTGACGACCTTGTTGACACCAGCAGAGGAGACGGCCTTGCGGGCGCTGCCGCAGTAGCGGCCCTGAGAGGTGGAGCCCTTGCAGAAGTTCACGCTGTGGCATCATTTGTGTTAGCACAGGGGAAGCTGAGCTGGTCTCGTTGGAGGGGGGTTTCGTCTCACCAGCAGCCATCACCGAGCTTGGACTCCCAGATCCAGGACTTGACAGTGAAGCCAACGTTGCGGGAGCCGGCGGTGGAGTAGCTCTTCTGGGTACCCTGGTAGTTGTCGGCGCTGTAGACGGAGAGGGTGTAGGCGGAGGAGGTGCCAGCGAGGGCGGCGACGAGGAGGGTGGAGAGCTGCATTTTGATGGTTTTGGTTGGTTGGTTGGAAAGTGAAGATTTGTCTTGAGTAGATGGCTTGTCTGAAGGCTTGATGGTGAGGATGATGAGAAAAGGCGTCTCGATGTCGTGACGATGGCTCTCTTTTATAGACAAAATCTCGAGATGATCCTTCACAAGCAAACGGTCTCGAGTCTTTCCGTCTTACTCCTCGGTGTAGTCGATCTGTGGAGCTCATGATGTGTTTTTGGATGCTGTTGTCATCAGTACTACCTGCTACAGGTGCATGTTGTGTGAGATGATTCGATGGGAGTGGGTGGCCAATGGTTGAGGCGGGCGGGTAGCTGTGTAGCCGTTGTAACGTTGAGGGTGCAAGCTGTCTCTGTTCAGCTAGAGCCTCACTTTTGGGGTTGCACCGAACCGCAGGATCTGCAAAGTGGTTGAGATCATGCGTACAGAGGGTGTAATCGGGCGACCTGGACCCCTCTCCAGATTCGAGTGCCTCTTCTGAACTGATCGAGAACTTTGATGTTGGAAGTGTTAGAGTTGATCTACTCGTATGGATATTTCAGCTATCTACAAGGCATCTATTACAAAGCACTGGCTTGATCTGAAGTCAATTTCACGTTAGAAGTGATTGCTGCTCAGATCTATGCTCCTGAATCGCACGGTCAAACCGGGTAACCGGAGGCCATCGAATGATGTGGAGGGGTGGCGGAGAGCCTCCGGGAGCATGGTCTTGGCTACCGTCGTTGTCTACCTTATTTTTCCCAGGGAATTGTGGGCTTCTCCCGTTGAGGCTCTCGGCTATATGCAGGAACGTCAAAAATGGAATGGCTCTCGGTCAGCGATTTGGTCGATGGCGTCGCCGTTGAGATCTAGATCGTAGTAGCCCAAGAAGCTTGTGCCGTACACCCAGTTCATACAAAAGAAGTTTCACTGATACCTATCGAGAACACATATTCGTTTGCAGTTGCCTGTTGTAGGTCTCTCCATGTGCTTCGAAGCCTGTCAAGTTGTCCATCAAAGCGTCGGTCAAGGTGCTCGCTAAGCTGCTCGCCAAACCTTGACAGTGGCCGGTTGCGGGATAGGACAGCGCGTAGACCCTTAATGATCGGCGCATATAAACATACACTTCTCTGTATCAGGCAGGTCAAGATCATTGACGTCGGATCTCTCGTTGTTTTGTTCCTGACAGTTCGCCATCCCCATTCGATATTGTAACCGTCACGGCGTCAGCACTGTGGAGTGCGCTAACCCCGTTGAAGCAACTACGACAAGCCTCCCCCAGATCGTCCTTTTGTCTGACGGGAAGGAACACGGGAAGTGGACCCTGGATCGGCGAAATCTATCCGTAGTCGATGTCAGAACGCCATCTAGACTGCGATATGTCGTAGCACTTGTGTTGAAGCTTGCCCTAGATAGGGCTGGTACGCCCCGCCTTCGAAAACATCTCCAGTCTACGGAGGAACTAGAGTGAATAAGAAAAGGAGAAGCGCGTGTTGATCGTGCCACAGCCGAGGGAATTAAGCGAGAAGCAGGCGCTTGTCGCTTGATTTGTGCGGGAGCACACACGGAGGAATTCTCCCTGGAGCCCGAAACAGCAAAAGTGAACGTCTCACGAGCAAGCAGCATCACCTGATTTACCTTCTTCTTTCGTGTGAGAGCAATCATCAGATTCAAAACTGCTCTACATAAAAATAAGCACCAGACTTGATTCCAGGTTATCTTAAGATCTTCATCATACGGAGCAATCTTTCTCCTGATCTTTGCCACAAAAACATCTTGACATAGCTCAGCCAAGGCCTCGGCTACGACTCTCTCCGCTTCTCCCCCGCACCCAACACTGACGTCCATCTCCACCAGCCACTCTGCCACTTCAGTTTCTTTTACAAACTTTCAAGCGTCAGAAATCTGCAAAAGGGCATTGATGGTCCGCTCCTTGAGACCGCTGAGGTCATTCTTCTCGGCCCACTGGAGGAGCTTGGGAACCACAAGAAGAGGTTCCGTGGGCTCGGCGCCGATGATCTGGGCAACTGCGCCAGCCACATGAGGGGATGCTTTTCACGAGCTTGTTAGCGACGTAGGTCGACGTAGAGATTTCAGGTCGGTTGGGGACATACCCATTGAGGTGCCGCTGATGGTGTTGGTAGCTTCGGTGCCCCCGATCCAGGTGGATAGGATTTGGACTCCGGGGGCAAAGATGTCGACCATCTTGCCGTAGTTGGAGAAGTTGGCGGCCTAGATGACGAATGCGTTAGCATGTTGGAGTGACTCGACACTCACGGTGGTTTGCCATACCTTGTCACCAACATCGCTCGCACCAACAGTGATAGCGAGAGGCTCTCTAGCCGGAGAGCTGGTGGTGGCCTGTCTCTGTCCATGTGTTAGCAATCCTTCCTCCCAAACATAGATCTCATAGAAAAAAGCTCACTGCCTCGTTACCAGCCGCCACAACCACAGTGACACCGCTCCTGACCGCGCTCGCAACCGCCTTGTCCATCGCAGGGGACGCACCGCCACCCAGACTCAAGTTCACCACACTCGGCTTCCCATGCTCCTTGAACTCTTTGACCACATAATCCAACGCACTAATAATATCACCCGTCTGCGCCCCCGGCTCAGGCGAGTCATCAAACACCTTGATCCCAATCACCTGCGCCTTCTTAGCAACCCCATACGTCTTCCCCGCAATCGTCCCCGCAACGTGCGTGCCATGCCCGTTCAAATCCTCATCGCTAACCTCCACCCCAGCAGCAACAGTGACAAACTTTGGGCCCTTTGAAGCGCGCCCCTCAAAGTCGACGTGGGCGTCGTTGATGCCGGTGTCGATGACGTAGGCGATGGCGCCTTCGCCGGTGTTGGTGTACTTGTAGGTGTAGGGACCGGCGGGGGGAAGCTTAGAGCGGGTGGAGATGCGGGCGAGGCCCCAGGGGGCGTTGGATTGGGTGACGGCGGCGCAGTGCTTGAAGATTTGGACGGGTTCGATGTCGGCTATTTCGGGGAGGGCTTCGAGCTCGGCTTTGGTAGCTTCGTCGAAGGCGGCGGTGTACCCCCTGATTTCGGGGAGGTCGAACTCGGAGTTGATGGAGACGTTGACGGGGGAGGAGCTGTCGTCAGTGAGATTGTGGAGGAGGGAGACGTGGGTGGATTTGATGGCCGAGGTGGCGTAGGGGCGAAGGGTGACGATCCATTGGCCGGGGACGATTTGGGGTTCGTTGGAGGTTGACATTTTTGGTGTTGTGGAACGTGAGATAGGTATGGTAGGTGCTAGGTTCGTTATTGTTTCTGATCAGATCTGAAGGGTGAAGTCAAATCTTTGAACACAGGATGTAGAAGATGGAGCCTTTCAACGACACACCAACCCAGCTATTTATCCACCGCGTCATCTCCTCTGACCGAATTCCGCAAAGACACCACGGATGTCGCCGCGGACAGGAAGGCCAAGGCAGCCATGTCTCTCGACCGTCACCTCCACGATCATTCGTCGTTTCTTGGGATCTGCGTTTCGTCTTTATCGCAATGGCTTGCGTAACTCAGCCGTGTACCGACACTCTGCTCTAGCGGCAGCCAAACAGAAGCCAAGATGCTGCCAAAGTCCAGCTGGAACCAAACATTTCACGGCTAGACATGCAGAAGAGGAGGGGTCTAGATCGTTAACGTGCCCGGTACTGGTGGAGGGCATGCGTAGGGCTGAGTTGATGAATGCTACATTATGCAGCCACTATGCGGTTGACTCCCGCTCATGACCAATGCTACCTGCCGTGGCTTGCCTGGCGCACTGTTTATTGATTCTCGGTACGTTTTGGCAAGAGGGGTAGGGTGAAATGTCACATTCACACCAAAGACTTTTCACCAGCAGTAGAGAGGGACCATGGTTCATCATGTTGATGGTGAAGGATCAATGTTTGAATGATATATTGACCGCTTATGCGCCACAGATCATAGGATAGTAGAGCTTCACCTGGTTGGGCGAAGTACGAGCTAAAAACAAAGGTCACATTTTCCCGTCTTTTGTGTAACTTTTAGATAACAAGCTGGAACACAGCTACCTACCCCACGCGGCAGAGACAAGCCCCCCTTGATGTCTGGGGGAGGTGGAGGGCGACAACACTCTCGCCGTGAAGATCTGTCTCAGCAGTTTTCGTGGTTCCCGCGATCACCGAGGTGGCTTTTGAGCAGAGACACAGTCTTCAGAATGTGAACTTGATAAAGAAAGAGAGAGGTCGAGCTCCGACGCCACTAGCGGTGATGGGTCAAGGGATTCAGGGGTAGCTTGGCTCACGTGATCTTTGGAACCGGTTTTCACTGCCATCAATGTTGGATTCAAGAAGAGAAAAGATGGAGTACAAGAGGACGATGCCGTATTATAAAGTTAAGGAGTCTGTTTCATGGGAATGCAACGGAGGATGTGGGGAGAGAGGGTGGCTGGAGAGGCATTTGTTTGGTGGATAAAATCCATCCAACTGAGACAGCACGGGGCCCACCTGCGGGGGTGCCATGCGGAGAACGGCCCCGAGTCCATGGTTTGAGATGCTCCGGTTCGCGGGGATCATGGTGCAGGGTTGATGAATGGTAAGTTTGCACAGACATTGACGGCGGCGTTGTTGATACCATCGAACTAGGTAGTCGAAGACTTGGTAGCATTTTTTCCACCAAGCTAAAAGCGGCCTTCCGGTGGGGTTGGACGTTCACTAGAATTTGGAAAGTGAATATTCTCAACTAATCCTACCCCTCGGTACGTTCTCACTGTCCGCCTAGTTGATCTTCGGTAGCGGAGGACTTTCCGGATTAGGAGCTAGGAAGCTCAGGGGCTCTCAACTCCCGACGCCAACCCAGGCGGAGAAATCAAATCCGGGGTGCAGCTTGACGTCGACACTTGCCAAGCCATGTCGGTGACAGCTTCATCAAGGAAGCAGGGCCGCACCTCGGCCCACTGCTCATTCTTGGACGAGGCCGAGATGGTCTCCATCGTAACGGTCTCGTCGTGACACATGGCAGGAAAATACGAAACACCGTGGATCTCCCGTTCACAATTATCCCGGGGTTCTCTGAGCGTATGGAGGACCTCCGTCCTTCCGTGGATCGGAACAGGGAGCATCGCCGGTTGCCAATACCTGCACCTAACTGTATGCAGACTCTAGTCCTTTTCTGACCGAGATATGGCTCGTATGACATGGAGTTACGGCGAAAGGTAGAACGGGTTGTTCCGTAAGGTAGGTATGCTTGCGAGAATCAAGTTGAATGACAGGTTTCGTCTGATCTATAAAGCAACTGTCAACAGCCCATATGTTTCGAGATTGTGGTCGGTCAATCATTCATCGACAGTAAACCGCCCAAAATGTTCTCCAACGCCGGACAGATCGCTCTCACCCTTCTCGCCGCTGCCCCTACGGCATTGGCCTGCCTGGGCTACACCGGCGGCCTTCCCAAGGCCACTGGGAATGTGGCTCTGACTGCGCCCATCTACGTCAAGGCTGGTCAGGTCTACGACGGTGGCTGGCGCAAGTTTGACAGAAACCCCAGCAGCTGCAATGGCCAGAGTGAAGGTGGTGAGAAGGACACCGCTTTCGTTGTTGAGCGTGGTGGTACTCTCCGCAACGTCATCATCGGTAAGACCGTCGGTGAGGGTGTCTACTGCAAGGGTGGCGGCTGCAACCTCGAGTTCATCTGGTTCGAGGACGTCTGCGAGGATGCCATCTCCATCGTAAGTGAACCGGTCTCCGACCGCCAGAGTTCTACGGTCCGATCTAACCCCAATTACAGAAGGACGACCGTCCGGGAGATGTCACCAACATTATTGGTGGCGGTGCCTACCACGCCTCTGACAAGGTGATCCAGCACAACGGTTGCGGCCGTGTCAACGTGAGTGTTCCACAAAGCACCCCTCATGGAACGTCCAACTCTAACATCCTCGGTAGATCATCAACTTCTATGCCGAGAACTACGGCAAGGTCTATCGCTCGTGCGGAACAGTAGGTTAACCCGATTCGGCATGGTTTGCGAGACGTGTACTAACAGCCTCGCAGTGCCAGAAGTGCGCCCGCGAAGTCTACGTCGAGGGTGTCACCGCCCGCAAGGGTGGCGAGGTTGTCGGCATCACCAAGGCCAACGGTGACAAGGCCACCTTGGTGAATGTCTGCACTGATGCCAAGACCCCGTGCCAGAACTACAGCGGTCCTGGTGCCAAGGACGGCGCTTGCTAGGGGCTGGGCAAAAAAGTATGCCTTTCCTCGGGTTCAACACCAACTCCGAGACTCGAAATAAAACGTTGGCATTCCTGGACTTTTACATCAAAGAGTAAATATCGTGTTTAACATTACTTGATACATGCTGCATGTCTTCATCATACATACACAAAACCCGTGGTGTACAACCATCGCCCCCCAGCCCCAGGATATCATCACACACGAAAGAAAGAAACAAAAGCCTATTAGACACCTCTCTCCCACTTTCGACTCAAGAAAATCCCCCATCCACCTCCCCCCTCCCCCTCTCCCCCTGCCTATCACCCACCAACTCCTCCCCACACTCCCTCTCCAACCCCATCGCATCAATAGCCTGCATCTCCATGTCAAACTCACTCGGCAGCGTCCTCAAGCTCCCATCCCTCCCCTGCCCGCCCCTATCATACAACCTCGTGAACCCCTCCCTCTTCGGCCGGTGCTGACCCGGCACCATCGGCAGCGGCTTC
This sequence comes from Podospora pseudoanserina, assembly GCF_035222485.1. NCBI lineage: Eukaryota > Fungi > Ascomycota > Sordariomycetes > Sordariales > Podosporaceae > Podospora > Podospora pseudoanserina. Next base: position 518,691 of record NC_085923.1, read on the forward strand.
TGCCCTCTGGTGATAGTACTGGCGGTATTCTGCGACGTCCCACTAGCAAGTGGATCAACCTTCAGATTCCTAGCATAGTATTCTTCCCTCGTCGACAAAGCAGGCATATGCGACTTCCTCGTCGGCCCGACACACCCCAGCAGGGGAGCCAAGAAGGGGAGGTTCCCGCAGGTGATGCCGACCGACATTTCGAGGTAGGTCCACACGCCGGTTTGGACCTGGGACGAGTTGAAGATGTCCCTGTCGGAGCCGATGAGGGCTATCCAGCGGAAGAAGCTGGCTACGAGGACGCTGGTTTGGTTAGTTCCTGGGAGTAGTGGTGGTGGAAAGGGAGGGGGAACGACGTACAAAATACCGAGACTAAAGACCCCCACTAAGCCGATTTTTGTCCTCCTCGGCACCCGAAGTTTCATCAACGGCGGGATGGGCATCACGAAAATGATGACGTCCCCTAGCGAGCTGATGATTGCGTTGGGGACACCCATCCTGTGGACTGGGTCTTGGAGGCAGGAGCCGGTTTGGTCCTTATCCCAGAAGAAGGAAGGGGGTTTGCACTGGAGGGTTGTGCCCAAAACGTTGGCGACTGCCCAGCAGCCTGTGAGGATGGCGACGATCCAGGAGATGCGCCGGAAGGTGGCGCCTTGGAAGATTGTCATGTGGAAGATGATGAACGAGAGTTTGATGAGGAAGAGGGTTGGGGGTTGGAGTTTCTGGATGATCCAGATCATGAGGAGGAATTCTTTGAAGCGTTCTTTCCCGAGGACAGGGATTGGGACGCCTTGGTTGGGTAAACCTGTTGTTTTTGTTAGTCCCAGAGTGTGATTAAAGCATACCTAATTCAAGTATGTGGAAAGAGGATGTCGTACCGTAGAGCAAACATGCCACTGTTCCATAGCTCAGTAGTAGACCACCCGTCATGCACCAGTCTTCCCTTCGTAACTCCTTTATGATCTTTAGCCGCGCGTATATTCTCGCTACATGTGACCCAGTTGACAGGATCAGGCCGATGACCACGGTTGCGAGGATGTACTGTTGTTTTTGCTCCGTGCTGAAGTTGTCCAGTTGGACCATCTTGGCGATCTTGTAGGGCAGTGCTCAAATCTAGCGGTCAAGGATGGGAAGCAAATCCTTTGCCATTCACTGGCATCTCAAACGATTGCTGGGGTGAGGTGGATAAATTGCGCCGGAACCGAAGAGTAGGATCTGTGGAGGATGAACGCGGAGAATTAAGAGGGAAAAGCTTTGACAACGAGAAAGGTGAACCTGGAAGACGAACGCTGGGACCCCGGAGTTATCTGTGTTCTGGTACCAACGGGAAGGATTTATGTTTTGCGTGCTTCAGTGCTACATCAAGTGAAGTTGTACGTGCCTCATGGTGGTCAAGAACGGCAGATGTGCCACTGAGGTTTCTGGGGCATGACAGGGGAGGGGTCGACGGTTACCAGGATCCCGGGGATCCCATTGCAGCAGTAGGGTGTAGAAGGTTGGTTACACAAGACCTGCAAAGAAAGGAGAGGAATCGCGGCCCCTGGTGTACATCAAGCAGCAACGGTGGACCAGATTGGTGGCCAAGTCCCTGTAGGGCCAAGTCAGACCGCAAGGCCAAGAGCCAAATATGACCAACAAGACGATAGTCCTAGTCAGAAAGCTGCTGGTGGTGTGTGGGAAAAGCGTTGCTTTAGTCCCAAGAGACACAAGGTCAGCAAGTCAACATGCAGATCAGCATGTTCTTTTCCCAAGCGATGTAATGGTGGCACAAATAAACACTGCCGCCTGTCAGCTTGTGACATCCTGTTGGCGTCTAATTTCTGGTGTAAGGTTGTAGTACTAATCGCCAGAACTACCGGACAGCCGCGATCCTTCTGTCTTTTCTGGCTGTTCTTGCTTGAAGGATCTGCCCCAGCTGGGGAGAGATGGTTCTGTGATACACCAAATCATGGAACTTTGTGACATGTTGGGAGATCGAGATGACATTCCCGATGACATGCAGACATGAGTTCATCTCACAGTAGGTAGGCCATCACATTGGAGGTTAATATCACAGGGGCACAAGAACGATAGCACAAGTTGCCAAAGTTCGGGAAGGATTTTACGTAGCGTCCCTCCCCGGCCCCGAGTTACTTGCATACACACAAGTGCTATCCACTTGCGGGTCGACCCTTGAACCCCCCCGAGGCATAGCGTGGGGAGGCACAGCCAGCACCCTCCCAGCCGGACTTCACGGATTTCAGCGGACTTGCTACCCTATCCATCAAAGAAAAAGAAGGTTCGGCAGTCTCCCGCCCGAGAGCGACACGGCAGAAACGAAAACTTGGGACGAGACAGATGGGGAGTGGAACAGGTGCCATTCTGCATGTCTGGGCCCCCGAAAACTGACGGGATGTCAGTGAATGATGGGTGGGTGGGCGAGGCCGCTATTGGTCTGTTCAAGATGCGGTTGGCCCTTAGCAGTCCCGGTTTTGGGACTTGTTTTAACTTTTTAAGGCCATGCCCCCCCTTCGTGCCTCTTCAAGACTTTGGACTTGGAGTAACACAACAGCGCGGATGTTGTTCCTATACGCTTTGCTGGCCTGAAAGAGGAAATTCGTGAAATCCTCGGTGAGATATTGCAGCGAAAGAATCGCTGCGTACCTTAGGTGTCTTGGCACGTGATGATAGCCCGTTGGTATTACGTGATGATTAGAACTGCAGAAGCCCTCCACGTTCGCCACAGGCATGCAGACATGCCCAGCCACCGGCCACGGCTGCCTCGGGCGAATTGACAAAGTCCCGGCCGGGTACGAAGGGACCGCACCGAGCCGATTCGGGGCCGGGAGGATCAGGGTCCAAGCTGCATGTCATCGCATCCGATCAGATGACTCGGGGCCGGTCAATCTGATAGATTTTGGGCAAGTTTCGATTTCTTATTTCTATGATATTCCCTTCGTTTCTCGTACAGTCGTTATTTCAGGGATCTTGCTTTCTCAGAGATCTGCAGCCGCCTTAGCATACAAGCCGTTCAACTCTTCCACCTTGTGGTTCTGAAGGAACTCCTTGAATGTCAGCGGCTTGACATCTGGATAGCGCCCATTATCCAGTTTGGTTGGAACATAGGTCTGTCCGTTCATGATATAAGTCTGGTAGTTACTACAACACTGTTAGCTTTCCCACCCATCAAACAACTCGAATGTCTATAAAAAACATACTCAGCCAACCAAGCAAAGATATTTTGCGGCTCTTTCTCGCGCGTGGTCTCCATCTTGGTCTGCAACTCCTCCACCGTACCCAAACAATCCAACCTCGGAGCTACTCCATAAACCTCCTCAAACTCGGCCGCAAGCTGCTTCGTACTCTTCCTGTCACCAAGAACTGATCCATGATTAGCCACCTGCTCACGCACACACACACACATACACACACAACTGGCTTAGTTGCCATCACTCACAAGTCACAACCCCCACCGCCTCCTCATCCAGCGCCACGTTGGCAGAATACCTAGCAGCATCATCATAACTCAACCCCTCCCAAACCTCCTCCCCAGTCCCCCAATACCTCATCACCACCCCCTCCCCCTCCCCCGGCCTAAAAACCCCAAAATAATCACTCCAAAGCGTCTCGTAAAAAATCCCAATCAACATATGCACCCCCTTGACCTTCCTCCCGTCCTCCTGGAGAAACTCCTTCACCCTCTTCTGGCAATCCTTCTGAGGGTGCTCCCCATACTGAAGTTTATCATAATTCAGCGTCCAATCCCCCGCGACATACCTTTTCACCCCTTCAGCTTCGCACGCCTCAATGAGGAGTTTCTGCCCCTCGGTCATGAGGCGGGGGTCGCCGAAAAAGCCGCAGATCACCACGTCACATCCCGAGACGAAATGACGTAGGGCGGTGGGGTCGTATGGGTCGCCTTGGGTGATGGTGATGTTTTTGAGGGTTGGGTAGGAGGTGGCTGTGGAGAGGTCGCGGCAGTAACCTTTGATGGTGAGGGTGGGGGAAAGGGCGAGGAGGTGATGGGTTATTAGGCGGGCGAGGCGGCCGGTTATGCCTGCTATTCCGACTGTGGTGACGGGCATGATGGCTTCGGGGCCGTATGAGATTGATGGCGAGAGTGGAAGGATGAGTCTGAAAAAAGAGGGAGTCGATGTGGGAGAATAAATGGTGGGTTTGAGGGAATAAACAAGGAGTGCTCCGTGGTGATCGGCGAGGTCCGCCTGCTGTTAACGACGCTAGGTTGAGGTTGGCTTCGAGTTTGAACTTGTGCGAATGCTGGTTTATCCGAGTCAGGAAGTTGGAAACAACCTGGATTGGTGTGGCAAGTTCACGGAGAGTGGTGAAACTTTGTTACGGTGTTACGTGGTTGTGATGTTGAGAGAGAAATGAGGGGTCGAAGGCCAGGCCGACATGACCCCAGTCCATATCAGGAGAGAAGCTATCGCACCATACCTGTTACTGTTTTTCGCCGGGGTTGTGATTGGAAAGTGACAATAGCCAAGATGAGAAATCAAGCTTGGAGGTAGAACCCTGGTCATCAATGGTGGTGCGTGCTGGAAAAGAAGCAATTCAGAGACGATGCCAAGAGCCGGCTAACTTACTGCGGGTTACTTTCCGTGGAAACATCCTCACTTCTGAAATCGTAGTTGGAGAAGACAAGGTACCTTCATGGAGTCAAAGTTTAGATGGTATTGGATAGAAGCTCTCTCTACAGTTATCTTCCAAACAACTTGAAACATATGGTTGCTTTCAGGGCTCTGGTCCCACCTTTTCCAGGCCCGCGTACACAGGTTGCTCCCAGGGCTTGTATTTTGCACATTTTTCTGTGGTTACTCTCTGCTGGTTATATTTGTTCATTATCACCACTTTCACCATATTCTGCTTCACCTTTTGGGCCAGTGTCCTACGTCCTAGAGAACTAGATCAAGTTACTAGCTGGAATAAAACCAAGCTAGCAGGCAGAACGGTAGTCTAAATGACATGGGCTATCTCGTTCCGCTGTAACCTAAAAAGGATCGAAGCTCAGGTAATTTGAAGTGGTATCAGACACTCAATTTCACATTTGCAGGGCCCAAGGAACGACAGTTCATCATGTTCTTTGAACCCGTAATCTTTTCTGCTAGGCACAAAATCTCTCCAACCTGACAATAGGTATCATCGGTTGAAACAGACAGGGAAGTAAAAAGTCACCGACCGCCAGGCAAGAAACAGGAATAGCGGACATGGCCGGCTTCATGCCCTTCCCATCTCCCCCCCTCGGGTCGGCTAAAGAAAGAGAAGTAAGAGAGAGAGTGTTGTTGTCCATCATGCTACCCCATTGTCTTCAGATCATCACGCCCAGTAGCTTGGTCATCCTCATTACCCGTTGGCACATATCTTCTTACGGCGCCGCCGCAGCAGCTGCAGCAACGCCAAGAATCTCACCAACCGTGGCTTTGGGCTCGACCGTACCGACGCGACCTTGCTCTAGCCGCACCTGATGGAGCTGATCCGGTCATTGAAGTACCCGTCGCCGTCACCGAGATGGTCGTCCACCTGGTTGGCGTATGAGCGACCACTGCAGCCGCCATGCCTGAATGTCTTTTGTTAGAGCTGTCAAAGCAGTGTTCGCAAGACGGGGAAGTACTTACTCGAACCACACGCAGCGGAAGAGGTTTCTATCCTGGTTGATGATCGTGCTGATCCTGTCGTTCCAGGCTGCGGGGACGTTGACTAAGTGATGGGATCAGTATGTCAGCACTGCCCTGGCACCCCCAGAAAGTTGGTGTCACTCACAGCATTGAGCGATAGGAGCATTGAACGTGATGCAGGCACCTTGACTCCGGATGTGCTCGCAGGCGAACACCCGGGCACTGATCTGGCGATCGACAAGCGCAGGTTCAGCCTCAGCCACCGGGACATCAGCAGCGGGAGCAGCGCTGACGGAGAGAACTCCGACGGCGAGCAGAGTGATGATGTTCTTGAGGTTGAACATTTTGTCTGTGGGCTGGAGGCAAGGTGGTGGTGAAGACAAGAGTCAAGGTTGCGGTGATGGAGTGAATGAAGAGGCTTTGAAGGGGCAGACAGCCCCTTTTTATAAGTTGTATTGGCTCTTTGAACCGGCAACCTTTAGCGTTACGGTTCTGCTCAGTTGAAGACTCTTTGGGCAACCATTTCGGGCTCACGACGTTCCGCCGCGTCTAACAACAAGGATCTAGATCGCTTAACCTAAAGGAGATTGTGTTTAGTCCTTGCTTCAGTGGTTATGCTACGTAGGTTCGCATCTCGCGGCAGGCAAATTCACACAATGTCAGGCCATGCTTCTAGTGCGAGGTGGCTTTCTAAGTCCGAGTCTCTGTGATGCGAGGGCTTTGTGTTGCCAGGGCTTCTCACCCAAAGGTCTTTAGTTGCGATTCCTCTAGAGCCCGAGGTGTCGACTAGCTCTGACTAAGATGATCATCAATCATTGGTAATTATCTACAGGTGCCTGGTACGACATATCTTGCCATACCTTGCCTTCGCATTCAGTTGAAGTTTCTATAGTGGAATATGACATGCCATTATGTGCTTATCCCCATTGGTCCAAATTGACATGGGGAGTTCAAGACAAAAAGCTGACAGGATTCCCTTCCCGGTCTATCAACGAGAAATAAACATCTCATCGAAGCCGATCACTTCCCACTTCTTCGTCTCAGTGTTCAAAGTCAGGTTGGTCCCCGTGGTAGTTCCCCCCTTTGCAAACCCAGCCTCTACCTTCCCGCCAGCTACAGGGCGGGAGAGTTTGTTTTCTCCCGAAAGAACAGTCAAATTCGCCAGGGGTAGTTCCCAAGGATTCCTCGTTGCAACCGTGGGTGATCCTAGCCATCCAATGTCAGCACTTGGCGTTACCGAGGAGATTCAAAGTTTGGTTGCACAAACCAAAGAAACCAGCCGTCACCTTGTCCTTTTGCACAGACAAGACAAAATATCCCCTGTAGTACCCCTCATGCCACTGAAGCACGTCGGTATCTCTCACTCTATTTCGGGCGTAAGTGTTGGCAGCACTGATCGGACCGGCCCGACCACTTGAGCTGACAGCTGTACCAGCGAATTCTACACCCAGGGAGCCTGACCCGGTGGCAGGGTTGTAATCCAACTCGCCTAGCCATGTGACGTCGGCGACCTGATTACCTCCCGTGTCAATTTCGGAGCAACGGACGTGGCCGGGGTTAAACTCACCCAATTACGATGGCTATCACCGGCGAGGAAGACATTGTTGTCGATGTCATTGTCGATGAGAGTTTGCAGAGTGCGGTTACGGTTGGCGGTATATCCCTGTCCAACCGCCATTGTCAGTCAGGCAGGATTGTAATTCGCTTCCATAAGGAGATATACTCACACCCCAAGTGTCAGTACCAGCTCCGTCCGCACCAGAAAAAATAACTTGGCTGCCTATGATCCTCCACTTGGCACCCCTATCCTTGGACTCTTTCAGAGTACGATAGAACCAGCTCTCCTGTCTTCCGCCCATGAGAGACCGGGAGGCCTCATCGCGGATGAGCTCAATGTAGGCGTCGTTCCAGCCGAGGGAAGTGATGCTCCGGTCGTAGTTTCTCGTGTCCAAAATGATAAGATCTGCGAGGTTGCCCAGTTCAAACGACCGCCAGATGCGGAGATTGTCGTCTAGATCTACCTGTCTATCATTTTCAGGTCAGCACATGTAGGGTAAGACATGGTAACACCACTTCTCACCTGATGGGCATCCACTCAAAATACGCCCTGACAGCATTCATCTTTCTCTGGTCGACACTAACCATCCGGCCACCTTGGCGGAACGAAGCCTCGGTGTTATTGAGCGCACTGAACCCATCTCGGTAGCCATTGTTCGCCACTTCATGATCATCCCATGTAGGAATCCAGGGGTGATTTGCTGCCAAGAGCTGGAGATCCGGGTCGGTTCGGTACTAATGACTCCTTGTCAGCAAGACTCGAGAAACTTGATCTAACCAGGCGCTTACCTGGCCATGACGAGTCCGGTAGTCACCCAACGTGAAGGTCACGCGCGGGGGATCATGTGCCCTCTCGCCGCCACCGGCACTCTCGTAGATGTAATCTCCAAGATGGATCTGGAACCTTCAGCATTTCTCTTTCCGTTCCAAATGCGAGGATCGCAAGCACTAACCACATAGTCCAACCCTCCCTTCCTCGCAGCATTCCCATACGCGTTGAAGTACCCGTTTGCTATCGATGGTAGGTACTTAGCCCCCTTTTCATCCCTGAACAAAAAGGTAAACAAAGCTAAAAGAAAACTATCACTCACGAAAGTTGCTGCAACTGAACACGGCCAACTTCACCTCGCTAACATTGTCATTTTTATCCGGCGTCGTCTTTGTCTTGCCAATCCTACTCTTCTTGTCCGACCCACAAATGGTGAACTGGTAGTTGTACTCAGTAAACGGGCTCAAACCCCCAGCCTCAACTTTGATGGTGAAGTCAATGTCGCTCGTGGTGTACGCCCTGCCGCTGGCAACCACAGTCTCATTCCCTTGACGCTTCCACCTGGTGGCATTGGAGGATGTGGCAGGCCAAACAGCCCAATCGACACAGATGGGATTGGGATCAGCTATGATGTATCGCTCTGTCTCGTGAGAGTAGAGCGGGACGTTGCCTTCGACCGTGATGTTGCCGAGGTCGGACGCTAAAGACGGAGCGACGCGGGTCCAGAGGATGACACTTGTAGGGTAGGGATCTCCAGAGGCTATACCGTGGGTGAAGTTCAGATCATCGGGAGAGTACGGGACCGAGTCGCGCTTGAGGGTGCGGCGCTGGACGGTGGGGAGGTCGATCCCCAGGTCGGAGTGACGGGTAGAGGGACTGTGGTAGTTGAGGTTGGTCGAGAGTTCAACGGCGGTCGCTACGGCCGCAAGAGCGGAGAGAATGACGACTTTCATGATCGAAATGACGACTGATTGATCTCCGACTTGCTCGGTCTGGAAAGTGCAAAGACGAAAGCCGTGATGGATCTATGCTGGGAAGAAACATGTTTCCTTTTAACAACCCTGGGAACCATAGGAGAATGGTAGCCATCGTGTGCTGGTACGTCATTGTAAGGAACACGCACTCTCAGAAATGTAGTTTATTGGCCGGGTAATTCTATCTTGGTATGCAAGAGATCTTGCAACCCGTCCTGCGTCAATGGTGAAATGTTGACAAACTCAGGAGTGATCATCTCCGGGCCTCAGTTCCTATCCGTGATACCATCGACAGTTTTCCAGTTATTGCGCCCACGTGCTGGCCGGCAGCGAATTCATTGCTGCCCACGCCGATCACACCAAATGTGTGCAAATTTCACCTCTGATGGAGACATGCCAGGGGAGCTACACCACCTTCCAATCCGAGAACCAGGTCGAGTGGGGGACGAAGAGGGGCAGATCCGATGCATGGATGAGGCACGTGTTTTTGCCAATTGCCATCCAAGGGGCAGCATCGGCCTTGTGCTGGCCGCTCACCTTGGCTTCACCGATATTGCCGCGAGGTGAGCGTTATTGCCGAAGAAATCCACTACGTGTAACCTCAAGGTGAAGTCAGCCCTAGAGCTCCCAGCTTAACTTTGGGCGTGTCATGGCCCAATCATCTTGTCTTCCTCTTTGGACTTGTTGGTGCTTGGCGGGGGAAAATGCGAACCTGAACCAACAGCTTCCCAGTGTCCAGACCCAACTCCCAAGTCTTGCAAGTCCTCGCAAATTCTTTCTGGTCGTCCCCAAACTCAACCAACGATGATGATGGCACTTCGACATGCCCTTACTTGGCTGCCACCCAGCTTCCCCATTGCCGCGGCGATAGCTGCCATCGTCCTCGCCGTGTTCATCAACACGCTTGCGACACCAAGAAGAGCAGACCCGCGGGAACCACCTCTTCTGAAACCCACCATCCCGTTCATCGGACACATCATCGGGTTAATCCGACACCAGGCAGATTACCACCGAATTCTACAGCGCAAATCCAAGCAGCCAATCGTCACACTTCCTATGCTCACAGGAAAGCTGTACGCCATCTTTGACCCCTCCTTGATCTCAGCCGGCCTCAAGAACAAGCACCTCTCAACGAAACCCCAGGTCAGAGCTGCCGTCGCGCCGTTGATAAAAGCCAGCAAAGGCACCGTCGACCTCATGATGAGCGAGCAGGGCGACGTGCTTCAAGACCGCATGATGCTGCACGCCATCCCGACTAGTTTCTCTGGGCAGCTACAGCAAACTTTTATCGAGGCCGCCTTGCAAGAAGTATCCCGGCAATTTACCTCCTTCTCCAAGTCCAACCAACAACAAAACATCCCCAGTGTTTGGCTTTGGATTAGGGACATTGTCGCAAAGGCCACGACACCACCGGTGTATGGTAAGCACCAGGACCCTTTCTCCCAGGACCCGAGCCTACTGCAATCTTTCTGGGACTACAACGAGTCCATCATGGCGCTAATGATGGACATCCTGCCGTCCTTCATCGCCAAGAAAGGCCACCTCGGGCGTATAAGGCTAGCCCAAGCCTTGACTCCTTACTACTCCTCCCAGGCAGAACAGCACCCTGCCGCCTCTGCCCTTGTTCGTCTTCGTGCGCAGGAAATGCGCAACGCCGGTCTCCCAGTGGAGGACATCGCCAAGATTGAAACCCTCCTCCCTCTCGCAGCAATGACCAACACCGTCCCGACTCTGTTCTGGTTCTTTAGCCATGTCTTCACACGGCCGGCTATCGCCGAGCAACTCAGGAAAGAAGTAGAAGATAACTTGCTCACCAGAGACGGCCCCAAAGCAAAACTGGCCGTCTCGTCAGCTGTGCTCGAAGAGAAAACACCTTTTCTGTGGAGCTGCTACAGAGAAACCCTCCGTCTCACCGTCCACCAAATCGCCACGAGGACGGCGATGCAAGACACGACTATCACGTCCCCCAAGACGGGACAAACATATTTTCTCGCAAAGGGAAGCGTGGTTCAAATGTCGATTGGGGCATCTCACTTTCTTCCGGAATACTGGGGGGAGAAGTACCTAGATTTCAAGCCTGATCGGTTTTTGGGGTTAACGAAGGAAGAGGAGAGGGCGTTCAAGGTGGCTCATCAGCCGTTTGGCGGTGGATTGCATCTCTGTCCGGGGAGGCACTTTGCCTTGGCGGAGATGATGGCTGTCATGACGACATTGCTGGTTGGGTTTGAGGTTGGGGGTTTGGATGGGGAGGGGGAGTGGAGGGAGCCTGAGAGGGGGACGGCGAGTATTGTTGATGCGGCTACCAGGCCAAAGGATTATGGGGCGGGTTTTGGGGCGAAGGTTCGGAGGAGGGAGGGGTGGGAGGATGTTGTCTGGGAGTATAAGTTTTAAGTAAGGGAGGTTGCTCCCCAGGTAGGTTGACTATGGAGGCGGTGAGAGATGCGTGCCCGTTGTGGCCGATTCAGAATTTTCGACACTCATTGAGCTCTTATTCACTTTGTTGAGTGGCCATCTTGGCGAGCAAGTCGTCGTGGAAACAAGCTTCGAGCCATTTGAGCCACGAATCCTCGCCAGGAGCAAGTGGGTCTGGAGACAGACTTTTTACATGGGTGCGCTTTGCTATAAATAGAAACCTTTTCACTTACACCTTTTTTTTCTCTTCTTTTTTCACACCAAATTTCACACACCACATTTCACAGCACCGACACCGTTTCGGTATACCTCACAGCAATGGCTGAAACATTCCCTCGCTTCCCTCGGCTACCCTATGAGCTTCGGCATATAATCTGGGAATTCGCCATCCGACCGGCCGCACCTGGAGCGCACATTTTCACCATCTCCGACAGCACAAACATAACCTCGGATGATTCTCGAGAAAATGAAGGTCATGCTTTAGTTTGCCAGCCGCGTTGCGATCAAACTCGGGGTGGAAAAGCCGACGGACAACTCAACAACCCGTCAACCTACATTGCCGACAGCGGACTATGGACGGCGTGCAGGGAGTCCAGGAATGTCATGGAACGAAAGTTGCTACAGCGCGAGGATCGTCCGATCTTGTTTTGGGGCGACTCGAGTGATGGGCCGCCGCCTATTAACCCTGAATGCTGGACGAATCGGCAGATCGCCCTCTTCCCCACGCGAGATCTCATCATCCTCCAGTCTCAAATTTTCACTCCTTTTCGATGGACGGTGATGCCTGGGTCTCTTGACTGGGACAAGTCCACCTACCGCCAGTCACAGCTACCGTCGTGCGCTTTCTGGTCAGCAATGAAGAACGTGACAAGCCAAGCAGCACGACACATTGCCGTGGAGTACAATCCCGCCTGGGACTCCATGTCACTTCACTGGGGAGAAGTCACCGGGTTTGTGGACCTACTCTTAGGCCCGTCACGCGCCAAGCTGGATTCCGGGCCGACACATGTGTGGTTCATCGACTACCGCCTCAAGAGAAGAAACCGCGTTCCAACCGAGAAACAACTTCGAGCCGAGAGTAAAAGGGAGGAGCCGAGAGTGTATTATGGGAATGGCTGTCGCTACGTGGAGGTGTCTGAGCAGGATTCAGGGGAATCTGGAGATGGAGAGTGGAATGACGCCTTTGGGGCAGACCGCTGGCACCCTTTTAACAACAAGCCCATGTTCTCTAGGAATGGAGTGCGTGGCTGCGTCAAAAGGGCAAAGGCGTTGCTTTACAAGGATGAGGAGTATGTTGACCGAGTCAACATTGGTATTTTGGCTTGTGAATCCTTGTGATGAGTAAATAAACTAATGCGGGTAGGCGTTTGGAGGGCACAGATTTACAGCGGTTTCAAAAGATAGATGTTGATTTTCGATAGAAAAAAATTAGAATTCTCTTTGTCTTACTATCTATCTGCCCGGTGATATGGGTGTAGCGCTTTGGCGTTTCATTCGTCAAGACTGACGTTTATCTGCGGTCTCCTATCATATCGAACGCATCTATCCCGCAGTGAAATAACACCTAGCGCCCTAAGCGCGGAAAGCATTCTGCATACTGCCTCGCTGGATCCCTTGTTTTGCCTTGTCCGCGCGACCCCGAAGTTCGCAGATTTTGGAGCAAATCTGCCGATTCTCCTGTAAAGAATCAATCAACTTGTCTATCTGTGATATATCACTGCTTCCCTAGAGTTTGACAGCACAGAGAGGCACATGCCAGCGTCTGCTTAACTTTTCCAACGCCATGGCTGAAGTTGTAGAACTAGTGGTTGCCTCAAACTCTCTTGCCAAGACTTGTTCGACTGTTTGGAAACTTGTGGAGCTGATGGTTGAAATAGGCCGAGAGACCCCCGAGACGGTAGAAAGGGAGATCAGAAACTACGGCCTTATGTTGACGATATGTTTCACGGCTGTTGAATGTGCGCAAAACTCTCTCGAGGCGCGCTGGCCAAAGGAAAAGTCTTCTTGTACGCCCGCCATGAAGTACTTGAGGAAAAACAATGTCCTGCGCGACATCAGACGTCTCACTCGAGCGGTAAGACACAAGATTGATGATCTTGCGGGCAAGACCGCACAACTCCCAAGCAGTCTGCAGCTGATTAAAAATTTCAAATGGCATCTTCTCAAGTCGAATTTCACTGCCCTCTTGCCATTCATGGAAACCCTCAAGTTAGACCTGATATTGGCTCAGAATACCTTGGAGCTGGAGCCCCTCTTTGCAAGACTGGAATCCGGAAAGGAAGAATATGCACGGGCACCGAGGGGTGAAATGATGTTCATTGAGGAAGAAATGTATGTTCTTCCCACCCATCTATTTCTCACTGTCGGGCCGGTTACTAACGAAAAGGATATCCAACAGCAGAGAAATACAAGGTCATATGGCTCAGTTCGTTTTCATGATCCATGACCCTCAAGAGCATCCTGATATTACCCACTCAAGGAAGAGGCGGAGTGTCAGCCAGAATCAAGTCCTGGCTTTTTTAGCAGATTCCATGATTGCAAAGGGCATAGTGCCAGGGTCCCCGCCGCCAAGAGACTACAGAATTCCAAAGCAGCCAGTTCTAGATCCCGGGCGCCAGTCAGGGGACCGCGCCGACAGTACCTATAACCACATCCCGCATCGATACGGAGACATGGAGGTATCGCCACCGTCATCAGAGCCAGCACACCGCCTTCATTGGTTCCATCGACTCCACCGTCATCAGGGCCAACAACACCGCCCTCGTCCGAGCCGCCAACACCGAGCTCAACAATCTCCCAAATGATATCACCCCGGAGAAAAGACCCATATTAGTCCAGCTCCTCACGATCCCGTACCGAATCTCCAGAAACTATATCGAGAGAAGGAGCTCGTTCCATCCCTACGAATCCGCCTCCTCCGCCCAAAAGAATTCCCTCAGCAGCACGACCATCACGGAAGGACAACATATCTAGCATACAAAACGACTCAGCTTCTCGAATAGACGTGAAATCCAGCGTTTCACGGCAAGTGGAAGACAAGCGAAAGACAGTGGCAGTGAAAGGGAAACGCGAGACAACAGCATCCAGCTCAAAGTCCACCCCAACAAAGCCCAGGTTACAATTCGAACTGGAATCACCACACACCCAAATCCTCACCTCCCGCCACCGCGCCAACAAGCCTGTCTATGACCACATTAGTAGCCAGACTGAGAATATCTCCAGGATGCACACCTCCACTCAGATAGAAAGATCAACATCATCTCGGTGGACCTGGCAGAACAACTGGGATGGCGACCAGACAGCAGTCAGAAGAGAAAACCGCTGTATACCGCGTATGGAGAGGATGCAACGGTAGACGTGGTAGGCGCAGTTGAGATTGCAATTGTAATTCCCGGGAGGGTGGAACTTCGGAAGGAGTTTGATTTTCAAGTGTGCGAAAGGGGTCGTGGAGTTGTTTTACCTGATTTTGGGGGTGGAAGTTCAAGAGTGGTTGATGCGCTGGGGTGAGGAGCAAGCTAAGGCACGGGCATGATATCGAACGGGGCGGGGCATGAAGAAGGTGGGAGCAGCAACAAGTTGGAGGGAGAGAGGACTCAGAAGATGAGGAAGGTGGGTGGTGATAATGTTGGTAAGGGGCACGTGAGAGGTCCAAAGGCCGGAAACACATCAGGTCAGCAAAGGAAATAGCTAGGATGGGTTGAAATGGAGAAACGATGCCGCTTATAGGGAAGGAAAAGGACAGATCGGAAGTGGGTGCACTTGGGGTAACAAAACAAGTACGTTGTCTAACAAAATTAAACAATATCCACCACTGTCTTGACCGCCTCTCCGAATAACACTTCCCTCTCGGCAAACACCAACCCTATTCTAGTATATTCCTCAACACCATCCGTGGTGATGCCTGTGGCTCGCAGTGCCAATGCTGCTGTCGTGACGCGTTGAGTGCCGACCAACTTCAAGTCTTCGTCGCCCGACGTGTCCTCGTCCGCAAACGCAACCAACAAACAGTGAAAGTGTTTGTATGGGAAAATGTATTTTTCACCGTCTTCATGGCGGTCGACCAGACTGTCGAGATGTATCCGAAGCTTGTGCTCTTCGCCCGAGCTACTTGTCCTGAAAAATTCAAAAATATGGCCGCGATCAGAGGGAGTCATCTCCCTTTCAACCCCAATTACACGGGCTAACATTCCATTGACCCGGAACTTTCCATAGCTCACGCCTCCCATCGGATCGGGTCCGGTATGTTCAACCTTGATGTCCATGATTTCAAGTGGAAACTTCCACTCTGTACATATCTTACGTGGGCCCTCGTCATCGTACACAGCAAAGCCAGGCTGATGGCTTTGGGCAAAGCGAACTTGCAGGTGGTCATCCCGAAGGCAAGCCCAGGACCAGGAGGGGGCAATATATCCGTCTCTTTGGTGTGAACGATGGGTGTATCTGAGAGTACGGTTGACACGCCAAACGCTGTACCATGCAATGGCGCGCTGGATAGTGCCTTCCCATAACCCAGCATAGTACTTGGGTTGCTGTAAACAAAGGTTCGCCTCGGGACCTTCAGCACACATGGCCCAGACTTTCTTTGCCATGCCAGATAGTGCTGGAAGCCGGTCGGAAGGAAAGGTGAACTGGCAACCAGAGTAAAAAACAGCCAAATCGTACCAGGAGTTGTGGAGCTGCTGTTCGGCTGATTGCTCTGATAGCCAACGCTGGCTGAGGAGTTCCTCACCCGGAAGACGTGGCCATCCAATGCGGTTGCTCAACTTTTCTGTTTGAAATTCATTGGCGCTGAGCTCGGCACACTCCCAGAAAACGGCATGTACTGTGAAGTGAAGAATTCTCGGTGACATGGCGCGTTCCTGCATGGCCCACCCACGCGATGTCAAGGGCCCCTTACTGATGCACGAGATCCAGCTGGGGAGTGATGGTTCAATCACCAATGACTCCGGCTGACCAGTTTGGGTGTGACGCTGTATTGTGTAGGTGTTTGCCGGGTAGTCGAGGCCCGGTCTGTCCAAGAACAAGCCCTCGTCTGATGACAATGAGCCCGTGGCGGCCAGCGTGCACAAGGAGCCGGTGTAATACCGGCCAAAGTTGGCACATTCCAACGCCCAATCTGCTTTATGAGTATGGTCGTCTGAGGCATCGTTGCTTTGCTGAATTATACAGAGAGCATCAACCCATAGGTAACGTACCAGACCCATTTTCTTTGTAAAGATGATGGCGTCTTGGATGGTCTTGGGGAGGCTTGCCATATCGATCCCTTGCTGCATGGTCTCGAGATTACTTGGAGTCAGTTTTGTCCCGGCTGCTACTCCACCACCCCAACTGTAACTCAACGTAAAGTATTCCGCTTGGATCGGAGTGCCGTCCTGGACTACCAGTCGAGGCTTTGGAGCCCCTGGTTTACCTCCCACATCGATCACCCGGGTAGGTAGTATTGGCACAGCACGGTGACCGGACTGATCCAAGGTAGCAAGCATAGAGCAGCGCATGTGACGGTTCAAGCAGTTCGATATCCAATCACGCGCTATAGCAGCCACGGCTTCCAGCCCCTCATCGTTCTGAAGCGAGTGTATCATGCCGTTTTCCGTATCATCAATCTCCCTTTTAGGCTTCAGACGGAGATCGTCCACACCATCATCGGATTTTTCTTCTGGCCTGCGGTACAAAGTAGCCTGTACCGTGTAACCAAGTTCATCTTGGGCCGGTGAGTATACCCAGATCGTATTTTCATCAAACTCGACATGAATCGGCGCAGAGACAGAGCGAAAGTCCTGAAAGCTTTTGGTGGTCGTGAATGCGTCATGCACAAGCTTTTGTCGGATAAGTCTGCACAGTGGGCATCCGGCCGCGCAAGAGTCTTCGAGTTTGAGGAAGCTTTCAGCTACCACGGCGTAGTCTTCGGGCTCAGTACTAGGCTCGGTGGCCAAACGATGGACAAGGCCCTTACAGGCAGTGCAAAGAGATGGTTCTGAGGACATTGTTGACAGCACATATCTCGCGGGTGAGTGGGACTCGAGAGATATTCCACACACAGGTATATATGTGCTTCCACTTTATTATTGCCTGGAGTATTGATCAAAAAGCAACAGCGACCACCGCCTGACCAACTGCATAGATATCACGCGCAGCTGCCGGCATCTGGTATTGCTTGGCGGTAGGTTGCCAACCAACCAACATGTTTATTTCCGAACCCCGCCTCACAAAGAAGCCTTGACAACAACCTCACCAGTTTCAGCCACCAACAACTCGGCCTCGCTTTACTTCCCACCCTCAGGCGCCCCCCCAGTGGCAGCAAACACCTTCCCCATAAAACCCAACATCCCCGCGCTATCAACAAAAGAATCAAACACCCTCACCAACTTGGCGTCCTCGGTCAAGGTCAGCTTGTGCACATACTGGTTCTTGTACGGCTCGGTGACACCGGGCACGGCTGCGGTGCCGTTGCTGTTGAGGTAGACCACCGCCTTGAGCTGGGTCTCGTCAACCACAGTGTCGACGAGCTCGGCGTGGTAAGTCGCGAAGAGAGGGAAGGCCTGGGCCTGGAAGGCGGCGTACCCTTCTGCGTCTTTGTCGCCCTGGGGAGGGAGCGAGGCAGGATGGAAGTGGGCGGTGAAGTCGGGGGAGGCGAGGGACTTGATGGCCTGGGCGTCACGGTCGTTATGAGCCTTTACCCAGGCTTTGGCTGTGGTGATGATTTGCTCGCGGAGGGGGGATGACATTTTGGGTGGTGGGTGGGCTTGAGGGATGTCACTTGGGTTGTGAGTGTAGGTATGCTGATATGGTATGTGTAGGTATATGTGTATGATGTGTTTATGTGTAGCGTGGAGAGGTGTGTGGGAGGGAGCTACCGGTGGTGGCCAGGAGTCTTAAATAGGTAAGCGTGGGGCAGTGTGGTGCAAGGACAGCGGGGTTGGGCGGCTGGGGGGGTATGGGCATCTCTCACTGTGCGGGCGGTTACTTCTTGCCTATCGGTGTGTTGTACAGCATGCAGCTGCTCTGGCCGTTGCGACGTTCCTGTGGCCGGTGTCCCACTTCTCTTTGGGGGCCGCAGTGGAAAAGGACGGGGTGAAAGCAAAGCCAGCAAAGACTGCAGGAATTTGGTTTTGTCTCGGAAACTTAGAGTCGAAGTAGCTGATATTGATTTGCGGTTTGATCATATCATCATGTTGAGCTATCATTACCTACGTGCCCGCCTCCTAGCCGCTATAGGCGAGCTTCACCAGCTCCTCTTGCTTCTCCAAAAATCCCTTGAAGCTAGTCAGGTCGGCCATGGACCTTAACTCATCAAGGTCAATGTTATCGGCCATGTGACGCAAAGACTTTTCAGCAACGGTAAAACACAGGGACTCCTTCTGCTCCTCAATCTCATCATCTGACATGTAATATGGCGTGTAAGACCGCTTTGTTTTTTCCCCCAGCTGGGCCAACGCGTCCTCCACCGTGAGCACGTCGCCCGCAACACCCAAGACTCGGCCATGATACTTTTCGTCTTGCCCAAACACTGCGACGGCAATCTTGGCAATATCTTCGGGGAGGACAAGGGCAAGTGGTGTTTCCGATGTCATGGTGCTTCGCCAAACACCCGATGCCCGGAATCCTGGACTGAAATAGTCGACCTGAGGGGCGAGGAAATTGGTCATGAAGATGGCTGGACGAAGTATCGTCCACTTCCAGGGAGAGTCTTCGGTGACTGCTCGCTCGCCGGCCCTCTTTGCCGTCATGACCTTGTCGAAGAATGTGCTGTGCTGCGCCTTGTCCCCCTCCTGGTGAGAGAAGACACCGACCGATGTACATATGACAACCTGCTTGATGCTGCCGACGGACTGAGCAGCGCGCACAATATTGACGGCGTGGACCTGCTCCAGGCCTGGATCCTCAACGTGTGTGGCTGTGCAGACAAACAACTTGTCGATGCCATACATGGCATCCACCAAAGAGGGAATATCGTCCCAGCTGCCTGGAAGAAGTTGCACACCAAGGGCTGCCAGAGCCTTTGCTCCAGGAGAATCGGGATCGCGAACTGTGGACTTGACGTCCCATCCATGCTGTTCTCGCAGCAGTTTTGCCACAGCGCCTCCAATATTGCCGGTGACGCCGGAAACAAAAACGGAATGTGTCTGTGATGCCATGGTGCAGCTTGTAAAGGGTAGGTATGCGTTGTGTCTAGAACAAGAGTGCCCGAGGTATTGTGTTCTGTTTTTCCACTGACTACAACATATAGCGGGTTGGTTGCATTCAATACCGTAGGTAAGCTTCCAGGTTAATCGATATGCGGTTAGGGGGAACACTAACCACCGAGGAGGGGCCTGGACTCTACCGCATGATGGTTGGCTTATCAGGGTGCCCCGTTGGTGCATCCCAGCCTTACCAAACAAAGGCCATCGCTCTGAAACACACACACCCCTCACCCAAGTACCTTTCCAGGCGATTTTGTACCCTGATAGAAACGCCGTCGGTAGATAGAGTGGGTGGCGCGGTTCAGCACGGTTACCTTGCATTCTCGTAAGCACCATGCATGGGTAGCGGTCGCTGTAATCAACCACGATGACATCCGATCCAGCAAATACATTGAGAATCGACTGTGCCACTCAGTGGAACAACGCTGAATGAGATTTGAACCGGTCAAGAGGATATCACAGCGGGGAAAATGCACGTATTTACTGAACCGGCTCTGCACTTTCCTCCCGACCTGCCGTATGGGGACGGCGTTGGGTGGTAATATGCGAGTTTCACTCTTCAGATGCTGGCTGACTCTCGGCTTCACGCGTTGGAGCGGCACGGACCGGTAGAATACGCCACATATCATGCATTCCAACAACCCACCTGCACATTAAGCGCCAGTCAATAGTTTCCAATCAACCACAACCGCAGCTGGTTCCAAGAGGTTCTATCGTAGGGCTTTCAGTCCGAATCTTGGGCAAGCCCCTCCCCCCTTTCTCCCCTCCCCCCCCCTTCTCCCTCCTGTTCCTCTTTCACCCTTTGTCATCGGTTGTTTCCCGCATCTTGCAAACAAAACGCCACAAACGCCAAATGCGAACTAGGTTGAGAGTAGCAGCCCCGTCATCATGGAGAAGCAGCATGTCATGGTGGACCCTGAGTATTCCGCCGAGCCACATACCGACCCGTCACTTGGCGACAAGTCTCCAGACATGACGACAGTTGATGTCGCTAATGGGACTTTGGCCAACAATGGCTCCAAACCACCTTCTTTGGCCGACGAAAACAATCACAACACACCATGGGATGAGAAAAGTCAGTATCTAACAGGCCTCAAGCTTGTTATGGTGGTTTCTTGTATGTGTTTGGCGTGTTTTCTCATGTTGATCGATACAATGGTGGTTAGCACCGTAAGTAAACAACCCCCTTTTTATCACTACTCCACTCTGTGGTCTCCAGGGCAGTGGAAAATAGCTTTTCAGAAACTTACCGACAGCCACCTACCTATGCAGGCTATACCTCGCATAACAGATGAGTTCAACTCGCTTGCAGACATTGGCTGGTATGCGACGGCGTACCAGTTCGGGAGGTATGTCTCTCTTCGACTATGGACCTGACCTGCTTTGGCTAAACAAGTTCACAGCGCAGCTCCACAGCCTCTGTCAGGCAAAGTGTTTGCACACTTCAACAACAGATTCTCGTTTCTTGCCTTTTTTCTCATCTTTGAGCTTGGATCGGCCCTCTGTGGTGCAGCGGTGTCTTCGACCATGTTGATTGTTGGCCGCGCAATCGCTGGTGTAGGGGCTGCGGGGATCATCAATGGTGCACTGATCATCATCTCTTGTTCCGTTCCCATGGAAAAACGCCCTGGTACGTTGGTCCGTTAGGCGGGAGAGAGGGATTGTTTACTAACAACATGTTCTTACCACGTATACAGGCCTCATTGGAATTGTCATGGGATGTACGAGAGCAATCACCCATTCCACATGCGAGCTACCTGAGTACCTAGTCTAATCTTGTCCACAGTCAACCAACTTGGTCTGGTAATCGGACCTCTCATTGGGGGAGCGTTCACCTCTTACTCCACATGGCGATGGTGTCAGTAACAAGCCAACACACAACCTCTCTCGGCACAGGCTGCTAACAAGGGCCTACTGTCAGGTTTCTACATCAACCTACCCATCGGCGCCCTGGTTGTTCTCGCGCTGTTCCTCTTCCCCATTCCCGAACAGAGTGCCAAACCCCCAGCCATGAAGGTGCTTGTCAAGCTTCACAAATATCTCGACCTGGTAGGCTTCTGTCTGTTTGCACCAGCAGTCCTGCAGTTGATCTTGGCACTCAGCTTCGGCGGGGTGACATATCCCTGGAACTCCTCCCAAGTCATCGGGCTCTTCTGTGGCGCGGCGGCAACGTTTCTTGTCTGGCTGTTGTGGAACCGACACAAAGGACCTGACGCGTTACTGCCCCCCGCCATGCTGGCACGCACAGCAGTTTGGACTTCGGGTTTGTACCAGGCCTTTTTGATGGCGGCAGTGTACGGGGCCATATTCTTTCTGCCCATATACTTTCAGGCCATTAACAACGCCTCGCCTCTCCTGAGCGGGGTGTACCTCTTGCCGACCATCTTGCCGCAGCTGCTCATGGCGGCGTCTTCGGGAGCGTTGAGTAAGTAACCATTGACTTGGCCTGGCTCCCCATGCTCTGGTATGCGCTGACCTTTTCTCCGCGGTTCAGTCATGGCTATCGGATACGTGATACCTCTGGCCACAATGTCCACAGTCTTGCTTTCCGTAGCCAGTGGGCTGTACTCTCTTCTCAGGCCAGGCAGCCCGACAGGCTGGTGGGTCGGCTTCCAAGTGCTGGCTGGTGTTGGGTCGGGTCTGGGACTGCAGGTGGTTCGTCATCACCCCTCCCCGCAGCTTTGAGTTTGCCTCGCTGATCTCTTGCTAACTGCGTCGATGTGTTGCAATGGAATCCAGGCCATCATCGCGATCCAAGCCGTCGTGACCGGGGAGGAACTCTCCTCGGCGATGGCCTTCATCGTCTTCACCCAATCGCTGGGCCCGGCCATCGTGCTCACCCTCTGTCAACTGATCTTCTACTCGAGTCTACGGGTGGAAATCCCCAGGGAGGCGCCCGACGCCGACACGGAAGCGGTCATTGCCGCAGGCGCCACCGGGTTCCGCGCGATAGTACCGCCTGACGTTCTTCCGGGTGTGCTTGAGGCATATGCGAACAGTATTAACAAAGTATTCTACTTGGTTGCCGCCATAGCAGCTTCTTGCGGCTTGGTTCTGTGGGGAATGGGGTGGAAAGATCTACGGAAGAAGCCGGACGGTGATGGTGAGACTGCCGATAAGGAAATGGGAGCTCCTGAGAGCCAGGTTTCAGGGGGTGACAATAAAGGTGTTGAATAGAGAGGTAAGGTAATTAAAGAGCCATCAGGATCGCGCCCAACTTCTGCTTCGCACATTTCTTTCTCAATTGTTTAGCACCTTGTCCAGGTAGCTAGGTGGCTAGGTAGCTATATCGTTTGATCGGCCAGTAGAGAGTACCTACCTTTGATGGTCATGTTAATGGGAACGATTTACCGAGGTAGGTACCCATAACTCTATGTAATGGTATGGTGTCCATTGATGGTCCGCATATTGCGCTGAACAGCATCACAAGGGTGGGATATCTTTTGGTACTTGAGGCAAGATAATGCGGTGTTGAGCGCCCTCTCCGTGCCGTGTAGGAGATAAGGGGAACTTATCACGCGGACAATTGTCTCATTTTGGCAAGTAGTAGTGAAAGGATCGTGTTGCTATTCCCAGATATACCTACGCATTCAGCTTTGAGGTGCCTGAAGAAGCGTTTAACTCCGGACAGGGCCGTTGGCAATGGCCAACATGGAGAGTGCGGCCTGTGCATTTAAGAGTGCCCAAGGTAGGTATCATTCAACGGTGCTTAGAACACATCAGGCAACCCCGCATTATCACCTACGGGAGTAGCAGACTCGTGGCAGGCTAAGGTGGGAGGGAGCGCGGGTGCCACACCTCGGCTCTTCTTTCGGCGGCGTGCCACACAGCTGGAACACTATAGGGCCCAGATCCGCACATGGATCGAAAGACGTTTTGGACGGCTCGAGTGTATCGTGAGGCGCAATAAATGAGCCCGTAGGTAGGTAGGTACCATCGACAAGCCAACACACCTACCTCCCACCAACCCGTGATAGGCAACCTGGCGACGTCTCATCAAGGTCACAGCCTCCTGAGGGGTATGTTGCAAAGAGCTGATTAATTGGAAGACCTTACATGACAGGGCACTATTTCCTCACCATCTCACAGCAGCAGGAGACAGCCAGATCTCTGAGTGCTCGGCGCTTTACCTTATCTAGAGTCCTGCCGCACTGCGCCACCATGGACGCGGCTGGAGACTGCAGGCACGTCCAACCTCTGGCTTAAAGCTGCGGCGTGGCCAGCACAGCACCGTGCCACCGAGCTGCTGCTCTTCAATCCCGTGCTTCTTAATTGTATGACAGTAATCCAGTAGTCCGTTCCTCCGAGCAAGCTGATGGCTTTGCCGCACACCCAGCAGTCCCAGCACGCGCCCAACTCGACCATGTTTGCGCTCTGGGCAAAAATAGTAGACGCCGTCTCATGAGGCACAGGACGCCGAGGGTAAGGTAGGTAGGTAGGTGTTGTCTCGAGAGTGATTTAGATTCCCACATTGATAATCTCTGGGTCGTCCGAACCTTGCCTCCCACGTCTTGACTTGTCGCTTTCAGACTTCTTTTTTCATTTTTCATTTTGTCTTGTCTGCGTCAGCGTATCGCCATGTCCGACTCTGTACCAAGCGGCCCCCCTCAGTTCCCCCCGCCCATCGACCCGGATGATCCCGGCCGTGGCCCGCTGGTCATGGGCCTCAACTACGGCTTTACCATTGTGGCCATGATGGCCGTCGCCCTCCGCTTCTACGTGCGCAGGAAGGTTGGGAACCGGGCATGGGGGTGGGACGACTGGCTGATGCTGGTCGCCGTCATCTTCCAGGTCGTCTGCGAGTGCCTGTTTGCACTGTCGTTCAAGCACGGCTTCGGCAAGCATGACTACAGCATCCAGAAGCCAGACCAGTTTGTCGAGATCATGAAGTGGGCCTGGATTGCCCAGGGGTTCGGTCAGGTCACGTCGATCGTGGCGCGCCTGTCCATCACCATTTCGCTCATCACCCTCTTTGGCGTCCACCGATGGTTCAAGTGGTTCCTGATCGTGCTCACCACAGTGCAAACCATGCTTGGCGCCGCCATGCTCGTTCTTTCGTACGCTCAGGTGCGCCCGCTGGAGGCCCTGTGGAATGTGCTTATGGACCCTGCCAAGGTCTGGCGCCTCGACACAAAATACTTTATCAACCTCGGCTATCTCACACAGTCTGTGTACACTTTTTCCGACGTGGCTTATGTCGTCATCCCGGTCGCCATCATCTGGCGGCTCAACATGACACTGCACCGCCGGCTGGGCCTGATCGCCCTCTTGGCCGCCATGCTCTTCACCGCCGCCATGTCCATCCTCAAGACCTACACCATCCACTGGCAGGGAGACCCGACCATCACGGATCCGCTCTACCGCAACAGTTTGCAGGTGCTATATGCCAACCTCGAGCAGACCAGCGTCATCATCATGGGTTGCGTCCCGTCCCTGCGCGCCATTGTCAACGTTGAATTGCCGTTTGGGCTGTCCCGCCTCGGCCAGTCGGTGGCCAGTTTGCTGGGAAGCCGACGGTCGGCCACAAGCAAGGGCAGCGGCTTGTCCTTCCAGAAAGGGACCGGGAGCGGCGGCAGCGGGGGGGTCAGCTCCAAGCTCAAATCATTTGGCTCGTCGACGGTGGCGTCGAGGTATGATCATGACGCGACGTATGCCGGGGGCGTCTACCAGGATCTGGAACTCGGAACGCACAGTCTCGGGAACCATGACAGGTTCGGCACCAAGGTCCCGGTGATCATGTCTGTCAGCCACAATGTTGGTAGCCCCGGGGCTCCAACGCCCCCTTCCAGCGGAGGGCATCATGGAGGCAGCACCGATCATCTTGTGCCG
The DNA here is from genome assembly GCF_035222485.1 of Podospora pseudoanserina. NCBI lineage: Eukaryota > Fungi > Ascomycota > Sordariomycetes > Sordariales > Podosporaceae > Podospora > Podospora pseudoanserina. The sequence continues at coordinate 544,015 of NC_085923.1, forward strand.
CCGGGTGGTGGGAACTACGTTGTGCGGACAGATCAGTTTTCGGTTCAGGAGTCATATCAAGGTCCAGGAAAGGCGCAGTGATGGGCACCTCATCTTTATTGATAGTGCTTACCTACCATGTATCCTTCATGGTAGAGCGACCACCCACCTTATCTAAACTATACCAACCTTCTGTTATGAATAATGACCATGTTGTTGAAGCAAGAATCACCTCGTCATGAGCTTGTCTGTGCCAACCGCTTCAAAGCAACCGAACGTCCATCACGCTCTCATAACTAGCTTCATTGTACACATATGTCCTGACCAACCGCAGCCCAACCTCCCCAAACAGCCCCTTCCACTGCTCCTCGGACCTCTCGGCACCAGCAAACGCCGCAAGCATCGTGATATCATGAGCTGCCGCGTCCAGCCCTGTGCCGATCGCAGGGGGGATGATCTCGTCAATTAACATGATCGACTCCTCCGTCATCGCGTCCATTGTCTGCTTCAGCAGCAGCTTGACCTTGTGGTCCGGGTGGTTGTGGAACACGCCACGCAAAAAGTAAAACTTGGCCCCCCTGACGGGCTGCGGCTTGAAAAAGTCATGGACCGTATTTTCGACACCGGGCGTCGCAAGGGCGGCCGCGATGGAGTGCGGAAGGTCCTGCAGGATGACCCGGCCGGGGAGGACGTCGGCCGGGAACTTGTCGCGGAACTCGGCGCACTGGTGCCCGATGTTGCCGCCGATGTTGACGTAGAGCGGCCGGTCTGCCGGCCAGGACTCGGGGACTTGCTCGCGGACCGGGTAGACGGAGAGCCAGCCGAGCTCGGGCCCGCGGCGGAAGGCCATGTAGTCGTTGAAGTAGGACATGTTGTCCGGTTTGTCGGCGAACCAAGTGAAGGGGCCCTTGTCGGTCTTGAAGGCATCGTGCCAGGCCGTTTGCGTCTCGTCGTTGGCGTTTTTGTAGCCCGTGCGCTTTAGATGGTCCGGGAGGGCGAAATACTCGGGGCAGCAGGTGTAGAAGTAATGCCTCAGACCCGATTCGGCCACCTTGGCTGTCATGTTTCTGGAGCCATGGTTTGCCTTGAAAGCGTCCTTTGACACCTGGTCGACGAGTCCGATGGAGGCAAGATAGCGAAGAAGTCGGAGTAGAAGTGCCGCCTCAGCGCCCGTCTTTGCCGCAAGCTCGGCCAAAGTCAGGGACCCTGTGGACCCTGCTTCGGCTTCAACAAGGAGCCGGAAGAGGCCCAGGTCAACGGCCGTGAGGGCAACAGATGTCTGAAGAGGAAGACCTCCAATACGCTGGACTGTGTCATCAGGAGTCTCCAGAGAGTATATGAGCTTGGTCAGAGCAAGAATGATTGGCTGTCGGGCACTGTGGCCTGCCTCGCTGGCGAGCTGTTTGATGTTCTCAATGGCTGCGTCCATTGTTGACTGCTGGTAGGTATCTTGGATGGTTGTTGAGTAGGTAGATGAGAACGTTTATTGACTTCCATGCTCGAGGTCGTTGGCCATACCTCGGCTTCTTCAACAAACGCATCGAGAGCCTCCCAATGCAACTTTGGATTCATCATGCATGCGCAGGTGATGGTTCACCCGACCAAGGTAGGAGGTATCGGAAGAAACTGACCTTAGGGAGGTTTTCCGGACTGGGATTTCGTAATTGGTTCGGTCTAGGCCAATGCTTCTCCTATAGGGCTCTACCACGCTATCACTGACTGTGCCGCAAGACCATTGAAAAATGAATGTGTGTCAGCACAAGCGGCACAGTACGGTAACGGGGTGTATGTAACACGAAAGTACCCCAGGTTCCCGGTTTGGACTGGAAGCCCACGAAGCGCCACACCGTGCGGCGTAGCTATTAGCCGAGAATCCGACGTGGGATGCAATCATGTATGTTGTTAGTATCGATTTTGGTTGCGGGTTAGCAACAGCCCAAACTGGAAGAGGGGAGAGCATACATACCCTGTGCTCATGGATCCGAAGTAACCCAGACAAGCTCAACATTGAGCTCTCAGCTTGCGTTGCGGTCATGATGGTGCCATTTCCAGTATCCTCGCCGGCTACGGTTCTATTCTGCTTGATAGCTGTTCTGGTTATCTCACGGGTGGTCTCGAACCGAAAGCTACGAACCAAGCGAGAGAACATCGTGACGATCGGTGTCAACATCAAAAACAACACAAATGGCATCATTAGCCAGACGTCAGCGCTTCTTCGCTCTCTCACTTCAACATCAGAGTGGGCTCGGAATGGGTACCAACGCTTTTCAAAGACCCCTATTCAGAGGGCCTTTGCACTACCCAGCATGTGGACGGGATCTGACGTGGTGGTGCTGCCTCCGGCTCTGCTCGCATCTGTTCTCAACCGACCAGAGGCCGAGCTTGCCGCACATCACGCCCAGCTCGACACGATTCAGCTGCCGTACATGATGAGCGACTCGGATGTCTACAACAATCCAATCCAGTATGACGTTATCCGCCGGACCATGTCCCGCCAGCATGTTGGTTCACTTGCGGCAACAACGGCAAAGGAGTTGCAGAATGCCTTTTCGACCTACTGGTCCGCCCCAGTCAAGCATGACCGGGACTGGGCAACACTTGACAACTGGGAGGCTTGTGGTAAAGTTTTCACCCGTGTAGCCATGCTATCACTCGTCGGCTCTCCGCTCGGTCATGACGAGAGGTTACTCGACTGGGCCCGCAAATATGCCAGCTCGGTGATTACCGGTACCGCCTTTATCAACTGCCTCCCTCCGGGCTGGATTCGATCAAGTGCAGGGCCCTTGTTTGGGATCCAAGCAAGGTACTACCAGTCTCGCTGCCTCCGAATAATGGTTCCCGTCATACAGGAGAGGATCTGGAAGCTCCAGAGTGGTGCCGGGCAGGATGTGGATGACTTCCTCCAGTCGACCATCCTGCGTTGCTCTCGAACGGGAGATCCCCGGCAGATGGACCCCCAGCGCATCGCTCTTAGGCTCCTCGGCCTGGCCACCATGTCCATCATGGGCATGGTGTACGTTTTCACGCACTGCGTTGCTGATGTGTACGGAATGCCTGACCGCAAGCGAGAAGAGCTGCTCGCCGCGCTCGAGGCGGAATGCAAGCGGGAAGCCAGGCCAGACGAAGGTGTCACGTTTTCTCTTCTCGACTCAACCTTGAACGAGTCCATGCGTCTCAACAATATCAGCGTCACCAGTTTGGCACGGGATGTGGCCGTTGATAGCCTTCATATCCCGGGTGTTGAAAAGGCGGGTGGTGATGCTGGCGGTATTTCCTACACGTTGCCACGCGGTTCCCGCATCGTCTTTCCAACACAGGAGATGCATAGGGATGAGGGGGTGTATGGGCGTAACCCGGAGGAGTTTGATCCCTTCCGGTTCTATCGAGAGTTTCAGACAGAAGGGGGGAGATTCGATGATATGTGTAAGGGTCTGCTGGTGTTTGGGTATGGAAAGCACGCCTGTCCAGGCAGGCACTACGCTATGCAGACGCTGAGGCAGACTCTGGCATATCTGGTGCTCAATTACGATGTTGCGTTGGTTGGCCCAGTCGATGCTGATGGGGGGCATGCCTTGAGAGGGAAGAGGCAAACGCTGTTGAACGTGAACGTGCCCAACGTAGATCTCAAGATCCGCGTCAGGCGCAAGAGATAGACACTTTGCATACCTTACTTTTCCTTCAAAACTGCCAGAAAGCCCCCATGGGATATGAGCGCCTACCTACCTAGACACCCAGGTACTAAACAATGCATCACAAGCCAAACACATAAAAGAGACACTAAGCGTGTGAAAAAAAGACAAAGACTACACCCCCCTCTCCCTCATAGCCCTCACAAACACCTCGGCAAACCCCTCCACAAACTCAGGCCCAATCATGGTGTAGTGCGCCCCCCCAACACCGTGAAACCTCACGCCACCGCCGCCACCAACTCCCTCACGCAAACAGACAAACTCCCTCCACCCCATCAAATGATCCCTCAACCAAACCTCCCTCGTCTCGGCCACGGCCCTCAACGGAACAGCATAAAACACATCCATCCCCCCATCAACCTCCCCAGCCTCTGGCTCATAATCCACAGCAATACTCTGCAGCCCATACGCCACATCCGCCCACCGAGCCAATTCCCCCCCGCCCAGCCCCAGCTCCGCCAACCTCCCCACATCCGCCACATCCAGCACCCCCCGCAAAGCCCTGCCCTTGTCCCCCTCCCGGGCCAGCATCCGGTCCAGCTCCTCCATCTCCTCCTCCCCCGCGACCAGGCCGAGGAAGTAGGCGAGGTTGATCAGGCACCGGTTCCAGTTCAGGTACCTCATCCTCTCCTTGATCCTCGGGGGCAGGTTGAGGACGCCGAGGAACTTGACGCTGTCGCCGGCTTGCTGGAGAAGCTTGGCCATCTCGAAGGCGAGCATGGAGCCGTAGGAGTAACCCGCCAGGCAGTACGGCCCTTTGGGTTGGTGGCGTTTGATGGCCGAGACGTAAAAGGTTACGGCTTGGGTGATGGAGGTGAACAACTGGGGGGAGGAGGGCTCGTGATGGGGATTGGGCGGCTCGAAGCCGGGGGCGCGGAGGGCGTAGATTGGTCTTTGGGGGGAGGAGAGGGAAAGGTGGTGGATGAGGGGGATGAACACGAGGACTTCGCCCACGCCGGGGTGGATGAGCCAGAGGGGGGTGGGGGTTTGGTTTTCGGGAGAGGGAGGGTTGGCGGGTGGTGGGCGGAAGATGATGACAGGGTCGTAGTTGGGGAGGGAGGTGGTTCGGTTGGTAAGGGGGGTTGGGATGGGTTGGGGTTTTTTGTTTTGCTGGAGGGTGTCCTCGACTACTGCTGCTAGGGCACGAGCGGTGGGGTTCTTCATGATGGCGATGACGGGTAATGACATGGTGAACCGCTTGTCGAGGGCGTGTTTCAGGCGGATGAGGTCCATGGACGTGAAGCCCAGCTCCCATACAGGAGTATCGAGGTCACACCCGCTCTCCAAATTACCTCGTCGTTCTCTGGTAAAGTCTTGGAGGATGCCGGCCTCCACATCCGTCAGCTTGGAGTTCCTGGGCGTCCCCTTTCTGTTGACACCGTTTACCAGGTTGCGGTGTCGGGCAACATCAACGGCAAAGAGATCTCTCTCAAAAAGAGATCTCATCTTGACTCGTGAAATCTTTCCCAATGTTGTTGTTGGCAGCAGTTGCATTGATTCAGGAGTCAAGGCAAAGATGAGTGGGCGAGAGGCGGTGGCCAATAGACAGGCTTCCGTTAGGCTTTTGTCAACCTCAGCCATTCGGATGGCAACGTCCTCGGCTTCCCATTCGATTTTGGCCGGCACATAAGCAACCGTCACTTGCTCCGTGTGAGCATTATTGGATGGAAAGACGAAAAGACGCGAGACAACTTCCTTCCCCTTAACAGCCTGTTCGAGGAGCAGCTGGATATCGGCGATGGGCGTTTTCACCCCGTTGATGTTGACCAGTTCTTTCACACGTCCTACCAGACATAGGCGGCCATCAGAATCCAACAGAGCGCGGTCCCCGGTGCGGAACCACCCATCCTCCGCAAATGCCTGCTCCGTAGCCGCCGGGTTTCTGTAGTACGATCCAAAGACCATGGTGCCCCGTACCTCGAGATCGCCCGGCTCATTTGGCAAGGCGTTTCTTCGTTGCCGATCCGATCCGGGCCCAGATCCCCGGCTGACTCGGACTCGCATCTCCATGCCACGTATGCATGTGCCGAGTGAGGCAACGGGGTAGCCCCTCTCGAGATCATAGTCTGGACAGCTTGTACTGTAGATGCAGCCAGCGCATGTCTCGGTCATTCCAAACCCGGGGGCTATAACATTCCTGGGCGCGCCGTACCGTTCGAGAAGCGCCGAGGCTTCCACGCATGTCTGCATGTCATTTGCCTCTCCCCCAGACACGAGAAATGCCAGGCTTGAAAGATCCCACTGATTGGTGTTTTGCTCCGGTTGCCTCTTGCTGGCTGATACGAGACTTGCCAGGAAGAAGTTGGGCGCAAAGGACCGGGAGACACGATGGCGACTCAGATGGTCCAGGAAGAGAAACGGTGACGATACAACATCGGCAGTTCCGACGTGAACCTGGTCAACGTTTTCCCACAGGGCGTGAATGTGTATCTCGACCAAGGCTCCGACGTGGTCGAGGCCGATCCAATTCAGAAACGGGCGACCGGGCGGAAGAACACATGCCCCTGACTTCCCTGCTACTGATGCCAACACCATGCTGTGAGTCAGACACACGGCTTTGGCGTTGCCCGTGCTCCCCGATGTCAGCATCAGCATGGCCAGGGAGTTTGGATCTCCTTGTGCTCGTGGTAGGCCGTTCCGGTCCAATCCATCTTCTTTGTGTCCTTTCCTGCTGCATTCTTCCAACTGCTCAACAGTCACGATTTCAAGGCCATGATCCACGCCGTCGAAGAGTGAGACATTTACAGTCCGTGTGATGCAGATCGGAGACTCTAGCAGGTTTGAAAGGCCCTTGATGTGCTTGTTGCGGTAACCTGGGGCATTGCTGAATGGAGTAGAGAGTACGGGGAGCCCTCTGGCCATCCGAATGGACCAAAACCAAAGGATTGTGTCTTGGTGGTTGTCCAGATGAAGCAGGATTGGCTTCTGCTCTCGGAATGATGGGAGAGCACGGACGGCTCGCGAGTTTGAGGTTGCCAGAGCCAGCAGGTGGGCATATGATATGTCCGTCGGAGTGCTGGGGTTTCCCGGGGCGTAGAACAGAAGGCGTTGGCACGGGCTGCTTCTTGCTCGGCTTTGCAAGAGGTCCTCTAGGGTCGCTATTCCGGTGTGATGTGGCGAGGGCTTCATCTTGATATGCGCAAAGTGATGGGTAGACTGGAGGGCGGTATTGTCTTTGCTTTGATATGCTCTCTGGTCTCCCTTGAGGGTGTGATTAAAGTAGGTAGGGAGCTGTCTCATATCCATACCTAGGTAGGTAGGTACCTACTCAACCTACAAGACACCTGCTATCTGGTAAAGAACCCGAAACGTGAAGCCGCCACGCCCTGGCGAGGTCAGTTTGGCCGAGACCGAAATCTGACGAATCATGGTGAGATCGGCCGAATCGCCAGTTCACCCGCTTTTGCACACACCCCTTTTCACCGTGCTTGTTGTACCCCTCCTCCTTTCCGCATCGACATGCAGCCAGGACGTGGTACCCCGTTGGGTAAGCCGAAAAGCGATAGTTAGTGATTCGATACGCATGGTGCACCGCTGACATGCATCGGGGCGGCGGTGCCGTCTTACCTTGTTTTCGTGATCAATGGAAAGGCGTTTCGGCTTGGAGCAATATCTCTATATCGGGGTATCATCGTGTGTCACCAAGATAACAACCGCAAAACGCAGGTAGGTATATGTGCTGACCTACCTTATACTGGGCGCCATCACCCAGCTGGAGGCTGACTTGCAGGAGTGCATACCTTACCTATCTACCGTTCACACATCGCTTTCTTTCCCATCTCGTTTCAGTATGCCTGGATCATCAACGCCGTCGTGCTCCAAGCCAAGAATCTTGGAGCTCGCAGATAGAATCAGCCACTCGGCAGCCCACCTGGACAGTATTCTGCGCGCCAAGGATGTTCCCTCACCCTCGTTTGCGGAGGATGCCCCTGCTCCTTACCCGTCAGAAACGGATGATGTCCGGGACGTCATCGTCGACGCTGCCGCCGAGCTGTATGATTTGTTGCTCGAGCCCATGGCCTTGCTCTACAAAAAGACGGGAGTAAGATTCGCACCCCGAACAGCCCAAACCATGTCATGAATGGCAGAACTAGACACTGATGCAGACCAGCACAACAACATGGTGTGCCTCCAGTTCATAACCCGCTTCAGTGTCGCCGACATGGTGCCGGCGGGCGGACAGATCTCCTTTGGTGATGTTGCTGCAAAGGTCCCAGGGCTGACTGAATCCATCGTCGGCCGTCTACTGCGACATGCCATGACGATGCACGTGTTCCACGAGCCCCAACCCGGCATGGTCGCTCATACCAAAGCCTCCAAAGCCCTTCAAACCAACCCGGTGTTGAACGCTTGGTTGAGGAACGGAACCCATGAGATGTGGCCGGCTGCGGTCAAGATGCTTGACGCCCTAGAAAAGTGGCCCGAGTCCTCAGAGCCGTCAGAGACGGGGTTTGCCCTGGCGAATGGTACAGTTGCCACCGCCTTTGAGATCCTCGGCAGCGACCCCGCCCGGGCCGCCAGGTTCGGTCGCGCCATGAGCATCTACGCCATGAAGCCCGAGTACTCGCCTTCTTACCTGACAGAATACTTCGACTGGGCAAGTCTTGAATCGGCGCGCGTTCTGGCGGTGGCGGGGGCCTCCTACTTCCAAGTCGCCGTTGAACTTGCTCGAAGATTCCCCAACTTGCAGGTCACGGTGCAAGACACGGCACAAGCCCTGCCTGTTCCGGCGGCTGGAGCAGTGCCAGCCGATGTGGAGGAACGGTTGAACGTCGCGGTCGTAGAAGATACCTTTGCTCCCCAGATGTCTAGCACACAGCCAGTTGATGTCGTACTGCTCCGTTGGGTGCTGCATATCTGGCCTGACAAGTACTGTGTCCGTCTGCTGAGAGCACAGATCCCTCTGATGCGAACTGGAACAAAGCTTGTCATCCAGGACGTCATCTTTCCGAAGCCAGGAACAGTAGCACAGTGGCGGGAACAGGACTTAAGGTAAGCGATGCCCCATTGTTTGCATGTCCGGTAAAAGAAGCATTCGAGGCTGACCAAAGGCGGCGGTGACCAGGGCGAGCGATGTCCACATGGCCAACCTTTTTAATGGAAAAGAGAGGACAGCCGAGGAGTGGGAGGCACTTGTCGTCAATGCCGATCCGCGATTCGTGGTCTCGCGCGTGGTTGAGCCCAAGGGATCAGCTCTGGGCATCATTGAAGTTGCGTGGCAGGAGTGAATGAGTAGGTAATACCGAGGACATCGATCTAGCACAGTGTCAAAGTGTAATAACATTTCCGCTTTGTTGTGTTTGTTGTCCAGTGCCAGGAGCACTGTCAGCCAGGCTGCTTCGCCGCAGGGCCACGTCGCTGACGCCGATCACCCACTCACAGCTGCATGCTGAGCTGCATTTGAATAAATACTGTTCCCCATTTGAGCCAAACATGATCATACTTGTCGACACTATCGATTCTCTCAAGAGGTTGGGGCGATCAGCAACGACCAGGGCGTCACTATCCACGGGGCCAGGGAGTACAAAAGCTCGTCGATTGCCTGTCTCGCCGCAGCCACCAGATCCCACTCTCTTTTGCATCTTCTCCAACACACTTGCGGCTATCCACAATGCAGCTCAAGACACTCTTTTCTCTCGTGGTGCCCCTGCTGGGACTTCAAAGCTCAGTACACAGTCTCAACATTCCACCCGCTCAGGAGCTGCATCTTCGCGACGAGATCAACGCTCAGGGAGGCCAATCGAACCAACTGTACAAGTTTGAGGTTGGAATCTACAAGCGAAACAACGTCACGTGGGACGCCTTCGCCGCCTTTCTCGTCAACTCTCGCTATCCCAAGGTGAAGCCACTTGTGGCCAAGCATGGCGTTGCTGTTTGGACCGAGGTGAGATAGATACCTAGGTAAAATATACCACCATCGAATCAGCGGGCTAACATCTCCACCGTAGACCTTGACGCCACCTTCAGCACGAGCCATTGCCGCAGGCGCCATCCCTCCCGGCTGGACGGTGCCGCAGTATGACTCCATCTCGACTTACTACGTCAGCGATCCCTCTGTTCTCGGCGCCTTGACCACTGACCCAGCCTGGATTGCGTTGGAGATTGCTGCCGCGGGGTATGTGGATGGGTCAAGAGGAACGCTTCTGGCCGGTTTCGAGACTGTCAAGTATGAGAAGCCGAAGAAGGGTGGCAAAGGCAAGAAGAGAGACTGTTTGCTAGATTAGGTGTGGTTTGAAGTATGTTCGAGTGCTTTCATGCCTGCGGTACTTATCTCTACATGTATTTACTTCCTAAAAGACACACATTGTTAATGGGACATGGAGAGGGGTTGTACCTTGCCCGAAATCAGGAGAAACAAAAACCATGTGGGCGGATATACTTTCATCAGTTTGATGTGGGTATCTTCAGAACATTTATTATCACATGTCGTACCACACAAGGCCTCGCTTTACTCTCCAGCAAGCGCCCTCAAACTTACCTACATCAACCCATGCAACTGATCATCAAGAACCACCCTCCCCTCCCGTCAGCATCACAACCCCGTACAAAGCCAGCGCCACAACCAAAATCACCCCCCAAGTTTCAAACCAACCACCCCACCACCATCCCCAACCCAGCACCCAGCAAACCCCCATCCATTCCCCCTCTCCTTCCATTCTCCCCAACCCCAGCGCTGCTGGTACTACTGCTCACGACATTGTCAGGCCTCGGCGTCGGCCGTTCAGTGGGCAGCTCAGTCTCAAACGTGTAGCTCGTCAACGGTGTCACGGTGATACTGCACGAGCTCCCACTCGGCACCCCCTCCAGACTGCATCCGAGCGATACGACATCCGACTCAATCGAGCTTATCACCGAAATGAACGTCTCCAGTGCGAAGGGCTCCTCTGTGGTTTGTAGGAGGGGGTCGTCACATGCGTAGGGAATGTCAGAGTTTGAGTTCTCTTGACAGGTTTGGCCGGTTAGACAGCACCATGTTGAGTCGCACGGGACTGGGCAGAGGAGGGACGGTCCGTCCTGGCGCCGGAGGGGTTTGGCAGGGTTTAAGGCGATGGTTTGGGTGGTAAGGGATAGGAAGAGAAAGGTTGAGAGCTTCATTTTCGGTTCCGAGGCGGATTGATTGTGGGTGGGAGGCTGCAAACCGGGAAAGGCGAAACGATGGATGAGTGCCATTTTCGAATGAGGGGAACTAGGTACCTATATATGTGCCTTCTGGGACCTTTTCACTCAGTAGGTATCGTCCAAAGCTGCCCGCTATCAGCGATCGTGCGATTGCATACACCTTGAGTTGGTGTAACCGTCGATCCGACCCCGCCTGCGATAGACCGAGTTTCCTGTTTGAAACACTACCTCCGGATAGCTCAAGTAGATCAAAGTTCACGAGAAAGTGGCGTTCGATATAGGGGCTGATATCTGAAATGCTTATTATGTGACAGGTGCTTTCATGGCGAGATTGCAACGTGGTGGCTGAAGCTGGACCACCATCATGAAGTGGGTGTGAAGAAGCGTGGGGAGCTGCCTGATGCGTGCTGGCGACTAATAAAGACAGGAATCCAAGGCCGTGAGTTAAAATAGCTGGTTATAAAGTGGCTCTTCTCTGGATGGAGCCAAGGTCGAGGCTTTTGCTTAGGTTGGTCGTGTGGTGTCAAGTCCGTGATCGACCATGCGGCGAGCAAGTCGAGCTCCAGATCGACCTGGAGGAAATGCCCAAGATGCTCCAGTTTTGCTCCAAGACCTCTTACCTCATGCTTCAGCTACCACCCCGTATTCCCCCAATATTGACTCAGATCATCACAACGACCCATTACCAACACCTCCATTAATCCCAAACACCACGAGCAACATCCCGACCTCCCCACCAAACATTCAACATAATCCAGCGGCACCAACACCACCAGTCCCACCACCGACAACCCCTCCTCAACCACCTCTCACCAACTCCGCAACCCCTCAAACTCCCTTCACTTCCCCAATCTCAACCATCCCCAACCAGCAACCATCCAACCCATCTTCCACCACCTTCACTCCTTCCTCCCCAAACCTCTCAACCCGTCTCACCAAACTCCTTACCCGGCTATCAACCCTCCCAACACCCCCCGTCATCACCCACCTCCATAAACACCTCAAAGTCCCCACCATTCTTCTCATCACCCTCCTCCTCTTCATCTTCGTCACCCTCATCTCCTGGCAAGCCCACAACCTCGACTGGCCTCTCGCCAGAATCCCGATCCCCTCCGGCATTCTCCTCCTGACAATAGTAGCCAAGTTCACAGACTGGGCACTCGCCGGCGTAACCGACGACGCCTGGGAACGACTGCAATGGGGTCCATTACTGCAGCGAGGCCGAGGGAACATGTTGACGTTCCTGGTGATGGGTTCCGGGTTCGGGAGCTGGTGGAGGGTGTTATTTTCTTCGGGGGTACAGCCGGGGGAGGAGACGAAGTTGATGAGACTGAGGAGGTTAGTCAGGACGAAATGGAAATGGCGGCCTCGGTTCAGCGCTCGGTTCTGGAGTTTCATCCGCATCTTCGTTTGGTTGTTTGTCCAATTCCCAGGCTTGATTCTCATGGCCATGATCGAGAACAAAGACTCCTTCCGCCCAACAGCATGGGCGGACGTCACCGGTGGGTTGGGGGCGTTCAACGTGAGCGCGGGTTGGTTCCAGCCTGGTGACCCATTCACTTATCGACAGGTTTTTGGTATGCTTCAAGACCCAACCATCACGGTGACTACCACGCCAATAGGTGAGGAATGTAGTCGGGAGGATAGCTGCCAGTCGTACATCTTGTCCGGGGGGACAACCCTTGTTCAGCCTTGGGCTTTTGTACCGCGGCAATTGACTGACAACCACGCCTATGTAATTGAGAACGCGCCGGCGTATCAAATCGATGGCTGGGAGACCTCGTTCAACCATTCGTTGCCGTATGCCTCCTGGACAGACGACCAGTGTCGGGTGTTCACCTCTCAAAGCCCGCTGGGTGCGGTTGATGGCTCGCTTCAAATTTGTGTGAAGAATGATGGAGATGATGGACGGTTGTTGGCAGGTGAGTAGCTCCGGGTTTCCCAAAGTCTTCAGCGCGTCGACATGCTAACGTTTATTCTCGTCCTCAAGGCATCCGAGAATGTGGTAGCAACGTGGACAAGACCGGCAATTGCACCCTTGATCCGGCCTATCCAGGGTGGGATTCCTTCCCGGCCTTCTCATCTGTCATCGAACTGTATCGACTGAACGTAGACCTTGTGACAGACCGTCACACCCAGACCATCATCGAGCTGTCCAACCAAGCTAGTCCAATCAAGCAGATAATCGCCCCTGAAGACTTCCTCGACGCATTCGCCCTCCTTCTCTGCCCCTTCCCCACAAACTCGACCCAAATCTCCCGATGGTGTGCCCCCAACGCCGTAAACCAACAGCTCACAGCTTCGCTCGCGTGGAGAATCCAACTGGCCAACAGCGAGAGGTACTTTGACAACCAACTCTCCATGGACATGCTTCGTAATCTCTTTGCAACGGTGTTGTATATGTTTAACCCAGTCTATCGGGCTATTTCCATCGATGGTTCCGTGCCGTGGAGACCCAACGAGACAGTACCTGGGCTGCCACCAGAGAACACCTTTCGAGGGTCCCCAGCCATCCAGTCGAGCTATGTCGCCCCAGCTACTTGGACTGTGGTTGCTTTCATCGTGTCGGCGGTAGTACTAATCTCTGCGGCGGTCATCGCGATGGTTGTGTCGTCTGTATATGCCGATATGCCTGACCTTAACAAGTTCTTGGTGTTGGATGGGATGAAAGTCGTTGTCGTTGATCCCGCAACGGGGGATGAGACTTTCTTTGGCGATGTTGTATGTCGGGAGAAGACGAAGGAAGGAGTTATTTACGTGGCGAGCCGGACGACCGTCTGTCTTGCGAGGAGTGGGGCGACGGCAGGGAGTGACGGGAATGCATCATCACCTGCTTCGAGATGATGGGCTGATGGGACGGTATAGTTTGATGGACATTGTCTTATTTCTGGATGGCTTTTTTTTCAGTGGCAGAGGAAGGTTGTCGATACCAAGGAAGGTTGGGGGAAGGTTTGAAAACCTTCGCTCAAGTCTGAAGGAATTATGGTGCTCGAACACCTCGTCAAACTTTAACCCAAAATCTGGTGAACATTTTGATGAGCTTGTGGCACGCTGTCAAGCGTGCCAACAGAACTGTGAGAAAAGCGATGGTACTGTACAGCAATGGGAAAATCAGCTCCGGAGAGCAGAATCCTACCTCCCACACCCCCTCCCAGGCGGGGTCTACACCCACTCCAGACCTATCTATATCAACAGAACCTGTGGCGGCCCACAGGGCAGAAGCCCTAGGGAGCAACCTGAGTGAATATCCACCGGGAGCAACACCTCCCACAAACGCCACCCTCCGCACGTTGAATCAGCTGTTGAGTTAAGGGGCTTAATTTGTTTGCCTACCCGTACCCACCTAAACGCCAGGTGGATGTGATCGAGAATGTTCGTCTTGCAAAAGGTAGAGACTTTATCACCGTACATTGCCCCCTACAGAGGTTAGGGTTACATATGGCCCTAATTTTGAGATGTTTAAAAGGCCAAGTTCGGTGCTGGTGGTTTTCTACATGCTGGGCTGCCTGGCAACAGTGATCATATCATAGATGAGGGTCCTAGAGCTGGTAGCTGCCGCCAACATTACTGCGCCAGGCGGAAGGCACCTTCTTTCAATTCTACCTGTGGAAAATTATTTACGGTGGTGATGCACGATTCAGATCACTTGCTGGTGCGTGGCGGGATGAGACAACACTAAATTGCAGAGCCTCACTATAAATCAAGTTTTCTTTTTGTGTCAGGTTTTCTTGCCTTTCCTTGTATTTACCGCTGAATCACAATCAAAACATCGCACCAATCCTCATCTACCTCATCGCTGCCGACTTGATAGCCCTCAGCATGAAAGGCAGTTTTTCATTCGCCAGGTACGCACTCGTTCTCTTGGGAGCGCTATCTATCCACATGTGCTGTGACCTGCAACGCGCGACTTGTCCACACCCAGGTTGTGTGTTTCTCAACACCGAAAAGCCGTGGACCCTCCAGTGCGGCGTTTATCGTGCGAGAGTGAGAGAGAGCCCGGGGAAATGGCCACCATATTCCTACGTGATCTGTCCTAATGGTTTCACGCCTGAGCCGCCCCCGAGAAGGGGGCATCTAGGAGTGACGACTGATTACTGCGAATTCCACAAGAAAGAAGTCTTCCCTCGGCTATTCAAACATCGTTGGATACCTCAGGGCAAGTGCGAGGTGAGGCGGACTATTAACACCTTTGTTTCAGCCGTCACAGGGGCACTTTCGGCAAGCGAAGACTTAGAACAGGACATGTGGGACCAAGGTCAGAGGGGTATAGACTTCCCCCAGGTTCCATTTGGAAGTGTTGAGTGGAATCGGCCGGCATCGTCATATCTCTATGAGGAGCCCATCTCACCGCGAACGGTTCCGTCAGTGATAATATCGAACATTGGTCCCGTTACGACTGGACCAGGAGAGCACCACCATCTCCGTCTTGCACCTCTACAGACTGCACTAGATGATGGGTTCTATTTCGACTTGCCAAAAGAACTTCAAGCGTGCAATCCGGCTGCAAACGAACAAATGGGCATGGTTGATGGCGCGCAAGTTCACTCTACTCAAGTGCAGAGCAACGCCGCATGCGGAGACTTGGTGGAAGATCTTGGACAAGCGCACCCGCCTAGAGTGGAGAAATCCAACGGGGAGGGCTTTGAATGATGGGCAATTTCAAATATCCGTGAGGAAGACGAGGAACTGTGGAGAGGACTGGGAGCAATAACATCAGGGGACCGTGGCCTGGTTACCTAACACAGCCAGGTTGACATCGAAATGGAAAAGAAAAACACGGAAATGAAAATAACAACTTCGAAATGGAAGAAAAGAACATGAATATGGAATATAAAAGGATATACGTGGTGGCTATCCGTGTGAGACATGACATCAAGACCCCCGAAAGTCTCGAGAAAGCCATCCACCACCCACCACCACTCCAAGTGGCATCAGTACCCTAACTCTGTGGAGGCAAAGAGACTTTGGTTGGGGCTTCAAGATCTGCTGGTACCTAAATAGATACGAGGTAGATAGCTCCACGTGCAGCTTTCACAATCTGGCAGCTGACATGGAAACAGAGGAAGTACGAACGAGCGGAATTATCGGTCCTCAACATCTAGTGCAGACTTGGAAAAGAGGAACCGTCGTGAGATCGGCGGCGTTTCACCACGGCATGGTGTCACACGAGATGAGCCTCAAGCGTGTCTGAGGGTCATGGGGGATATTCTTAGGTAAGTATTGAGATCTCCACATAAAGACCTAACTCACTACACTCATCTAATCCTGCAAGAGAGCTTAACTGGACGGAAGCTCATATGCGCGAAGTAAAGTTAGAATAAAAGCAGGCAGGCAGCGTTGAGTTGAGCATGCCTAGTGCATTGCTCTTGTCGTGATGATCACGTTGTCAAGAAAGAGTATCTAACGAAAGGGCATTCGAAACTGAGCCTCTAAAAGTTTGACACTTTTAAACGCCTTCGCTACACTCATACCATCTCACTATTCGAACTTAAGGCATTAAATTTCCTGAAATCTTGCTCTGGAAAGCCACCTGTTAAGCCATGTGGATAAGGTAGTGTTTGAGCGGTGATGATTGGGGTTATCGCTGTGGCTCGATGAACGTTTACTTTTACAACTAAAACTTGCTCACGACGCCTCATGATCTCTAGATACATGTAAACTCTTTCTATCCTTTTGTCAAGGTGACTGCCCCCTTTTATCCCCGAGTCCATCACGGTTAGGGGTGTGGGTAACAGTGTCCGACACAGTGCCTCCATCTCCCGCACAGTCTTCCCCACACGCTTAATCCGACGTCATTGAAGTTCATCTGATGCTCGGCAATTCTCACGTACCACACTTATAAGTGTAGGCCAAAGTCATCATGTCTTCAGGAACCAATCCATCAGCCGCGAGAATTGTTTCCGTGAAACCACTGGTAAGCCTATCCTCATTATCCCATCTGCTGTATCCCATACTACCACCTCCCCTCCTTCTCACATGTCTAACATCTCACTCAGGAAAACAAAGACGCCCGCTGGCTCAACCTAGTCCAGTGAGCTATTCACTCTCCTCACACTCAACTCAAAGTAATAACCCCAAAATTAGAATAGAATACCTCACCCCCGACGGACAAACCCGCCAATGGGAAGCCATCCACCGCACCACCACCCCTAAATCCAGCCCAGGCGGCGTCGACTCTGTCCACATCATCGCCGTCCGCTCTTGCTCATCAGACCCAAGCAGGAAGGAGATTCTCCTAGAGAAACAATTCCGGCCACCAGCGGGCAAGGTCTGCATCGAGTTCCCCGCCGGACTGGTCGATCCCAACGAGAGCATCGAGACGTGTGCGCTGAGAGAGCTGAGAGAGGAGACGGGGTATGTCGGGGAGGTGATGGGCAAGGTTGGGGGGAGTATGGTGATGTTTGGATGTGAGTTTCTCTCTTCTAACTGTTGTTATGTGAAGAAGGATACGCTAACATTGAACAGCACCCGCATCTTCGGCGTAGGTTAATTTCTACAATATGAATAGACAGAATACTAACAAACACCCAGCGCCAAAACAGTCTTCATCCACGCCACCATCGACACGTGCAAACCAGAAAACCAGACCCCCGTCGCCGAACTCGAAGACGGCGAGTTCATCGAGCCATTCTGGGTCCCGCTTGCCAGTCTACACTCCCAAATCAGAAGGCTAGCCGAGGAAGGTTTCGCCATTGACAGCAAAGTTGGGATCTACGCGGAAGGCCTAGAGATGGGACGCTTGCTCAACGGTGCCTAGACGCTCACTAATAAGGACCAAAACTATACCCTACTGAATCCATTTCATTTTACTGCCATTCATAAACCCTCCTATCTGTCTCACCTAATCCAAAACCGGCTCCTCAATCTCATCCACCAACCCATCCCCCAACTCGACCCTCTCCTCAAAACTCCACCCCAAACCCCCCTCCTTGGCAGTCCACTCCCTCTCCTGGATCTTCACATTTCCCTCGTCCTCATCCGCAAAATCAAACACCCTGTAATCGGCATTCATGTACCATCTCCCCGTAACCCCCGCTCGCAAAAACCCCGAATGTGACACGACGATGATCGCCTTTTCTTTTCGTTGTTTCAAATCCCTGAGAACCTCTTGCCCTCTGGCCATAATGGCTTGTTTAGTGTTGAAATACTTTTTCCCAGACGGGGAGGTTTTGTCGGGATAGACTGGATCAACGTGGTCAAAGTTTACCTGGGGGAATTCAGACTTTAGAGAGGGGATGGGGGAGCCTGTGTCGCAGGGTTGGGTTGAGTTTTCTGGGGGGAAGTTAGTCATATTGTTGGGTAATGAAAGAGGAGGGGGCGGGGAATACCTTGCCACCCGGCGTGAGCTTCAAAGGGGATGCCTAAATCGCCAAAGGCTAGGAGGGCTGTCTCGATGGTTCTGCGCATGGGGCTGACGATGATGAGGCCTACTTCGAGCTCGGGGTTGGGGCCGGTGATTTTGGGGACGAGGTTTTGTTTGAGGGAGTTGCATTGGGAGCGGCCTAGGACGGAGAGTTCTGGGTCGGGGATGGTGTAGTCTTGTGTTGCTGGGAGGGGTGTTAGTTGAATATGTTCTGATATGATACATCGTAGTATTAGGAAGATAGAAGGGGCACTTATTGTCAACATTGTGAAGGGCCTGGGCGTGCCGGACTAAGATGATAGTTGGTGGCATGGTGAGTTTACAAATTTAGGTTGCCAAAGTCAAAGTTGGATGGAAACAAGACAAGTTCAAATATGACTTTGTAGAAGTATCGTTCCATGTCTGTGGCGTAAGGTGAGAGGTTGGGCTTCCTGGACCGTGAGTCAGGGGTGAGATGAACACTGTGCTGGCACTTGGCGGTCACCCACGTCAGCACAGTGCGCATCGTTAGAGCGCAAACTGTTTGTGCCAAGCTATCGGTGACGGGACGCGCGATTGACCTTTTCTTTTTGCCGGCACAACACGTTCCAGCACCATCATCAAGCCTTCAAGGTTCTCAGCAAGCAATTGACCGTCATCATGCCCAGCAAACGGAAGCTGGATCTTCCCCCGGCTGAAATCTACAAAGCAGCCAAACTCGCCTCCAATGGCTCCCGACATGCTCACGTAGAAGAAGACGACGATCTCGAAGCTGGTCCAGCTCCCCCACCAGAAGACGACGATGGTGACTACGGTCCATCAGCGCCACCAGAGGATGACGATGGCGACGACGAAGAAGGCCGATTCTTTGGCGGCGGGATAACAGAAACAGAAAAAGAAGTCCTCGACTTTATGGATTCCAATCAACAATCCACCGCGTTCGACGCAGGCCCCGAAACGATCGACGGCTCCTGGCTCAAGAAAACTGCGCTCTCCTTCGAGAAGAAAATCTCGCGTAACGCCGAGCTCCGCGCCAAATTCGAAAACGACCCCAGCAAGTTCATCGACTCGGAAGCCGACCTCGACTCGGCAATCAAGTCCCTCTCCATCCTCTCCGACCACCCATCCCTCTACCCCCTCTTCGCCCAGCTCGGCAGCGCCGCCAGCCTCGTTTCCTTGCTAGCCCACGAAAACACCGACATCGCCATCGATGCAGTAGAGATCCTCTCCGAACTCACAGACCAAGATGTCTCCGCCTCCGAACCCGACTGGTCCTCCCTCGTCAACGCCTGCCTCGAGGCCGATCTGTTAGGTCTCCTAACCTCCAACTTTTCCCGCCTAGACGAAACCAACGAGTCCGACCGCGAGGGGGTATACCACGCCCTCTCCCTCCTCGAAAACCTCTCTAGTTCCCCAACCATATGCGACAAACTCGGCTCTGACAAGCCCCTGGTTCAATACCTCCTGAACCGCATCTCCACCCCCCAAGAGAAGGAAACCTCCCAAAACAAACAATACTCCGCCGAAATCCTGGCCATCCTCGTCTCCTCCTCCCTTACCAACCGGACTTGTCTCGTATCCCTCAACGCGGTGGATATTCTCCTTCAACAGATCGCCCCCTACCGCAAACGCGACCCAGACAAGAGCTCATCATCTTACACCCCCGAATTCATCCGCAACTCATTCGAGTGTCTATCCAGTCTTGTCTCCTCTCCCGAAGGGAAAAAAGCCTTTATCGAAGCAGAAGGGGTGGAGCTCTGTCTCATTATGCTCAAGGACGGGGGCACAAAGATAACCAAACCGTCCTCACTACGACTGCTCGACCACGCATGCGCGTTTTCCCCCGAGATGGCAACCAAGATTGTGACAGAGGGGGGGTTGAAGACTTTGTTTACGATGTTTATGAAGAATAAGACTTCTATAGGGCAGACAACGGAGCATCTAATCGGGATATTTGCCTCGATGCTTCGTTTCCTACCAGCCGAGTCCCCTGAACGAATCAGGACGCTGGCAAAGTTTGTCGAGAAAGAGTATGAGAAATTGGAAAAGACGGTGCAGCTGAGGAGGGAGTACGCTGCCAGGCTGGGGGTGGTGGATGCTGCTATTCAAGAAGAAAATAACACGCTGGATAGGAAAGAGAGGGAGGAAATGGAGGATGAGTTCTTCTCCAGGAGGCTAGATGCGGGGTTGTTTTGCCTGCAGAGTATAGATGTTGTTCTTGCCTGGCTCATCGCGGAGGATGATGGCGCTAGGGACAAAATCAAAGAGTTGTTGGCCGACCGGGATGAGGATCTTGGGGTGTTGAGGAAAACGATACAAGAGCAGATTGAGGGGGTGGATGAAGGGGGCGAGGATGGGAGGGAGACGAAGGAGATGTTGAGTACGTTGGTCAGATTTTTGGTGTGAAGTTGTAATAAGAAATTAAGAAACCACACGGGACAGTGGAAAGAATGTAAAGCGACGGCAAAATGATTATGTGAATCTTAGGTGACTAAACGCCCGCAAAAATAATACACTGCTCCCTCCTTCTATCTTCTGTCAATCCCCTCTCACTTACCCCCTGTATCAAGACCACCCCCTCAAGCAGCAATAGGCTCCGGCCTGGGGTTAAACACAGCCTCGAGCAGATCATTGATGACCTCGTCCTGGTTCTTCTTGCCCGCCTCCCTGATCTTGGCGATCTGATCGTCGGCCTCCTTGTTGGCTTCTTCCTCGGCGGCCTTGTTGCCTTGGGTGTGCTGTACTTTCCATTAGCACCCAGTCCCCCTCTATTTTCTCTCCAGAAGACAAACCTCGGCCTCAAACTTCTTGTACTCCTCCTCCTTCTTGGCGCGGTAGGCTTCAATCTCCTTTTTGGCTTCGTCGCGGGCTTCACGGACGCGCTTGGTGCGGTCTGTTTTTTTGTGAGTGGTTGCTCGATCGGGGTGGTGGTATGGGAAGGGGACGGGAACGTACACTCGCGAGCTAGACAGGACGGACAGAGGGGTGTTAGCTTTGTTTATGGGATAACAGTCGGGCGGTTGGGGGGGGAATACCCTTTTGCACAATCTTGCTGGCGTCTCTCTCAGCCTACCAATATGTCAACTACCACGTTATGGAATACATGTTGGCAAAAGGGCGACAAACGTCGAGAAGGGTCTGGATCCCGGCGGAGTTTTGGGCCGACTGTAGACAGAGCAACCTGTTAGCAACGGTGATGGATGCGACGGGGGGCAATGGCAAGGCAGACCATCTTTAATGTATGGGGTCTGTAGTTATCTCAAGGTTGGTTGGCTGGTTGGTTGGCTGGTTGGTTGGGAAGGACGAAAAAGCGACACTGGCTGGCGTGATTACAGGTCGTGCTGAGTTGATGTCAATGTCTAGATAGGTCGATGGATGGATTCAATGCTTTTGTTTCGATGTTGTCGCTGCTGCGCAACCAACAGCAGCTCCCACACCACAGCTCCCCCCGCAAGGCAGGGATCCAGGGTTCACCCTGCCGCTGACGCTGACGTACGTTTTGCCTGCCGCCAGAACCCAACAAACAGGCGGTCAGAACCGGCAGAATTGATCGCCCTCTCATCATCCCATGTGTCAATCGCAATGCGACTGACAAATCGATTGGAAATAACCTCTCCCAAAACGAATCGTCACAAAAACAAACCAAAAAATGTCAAAAGCCTCCAAACTCACCCTCCTGGGAACCTCCCTCTTCGCGCTGGGCACAGTAGTCTTCGTGCACTACCAGCAAAAGGCCGAGCAACAAGTATGTTCATCCCAAACCTCCAACCTTGATGGCCAGGATAGGTGGTTGACCCGAGAACAGGCCATGCACCAAGGCGTAATCCGCGACATGGAACAACAACGCCTAAAACGCGAGCGACAAGCCGACTTCGACATGCAGCGCGCCCTCGAGGCCGAGTACAAAAAGGACCAAAGCGTCAGGGACACAACCGCCGAGATGGACCCAGCACTGTCAAAAAGAGGGGGGTTGAACGTGCCGGTAGCCAGGTAGCATTGGTAGTGGTCAAGGGAAGAAAAAAAACACAGAGAGATAGATACCCACGATGGCTTCATGTATAAAATATGTATCATTACACTTCTCACACATCATCTTACGTACCATATTGTTGGTGCTTATATCTACAAGCAAACAAACAAACGCAAAAGACGAAAAGATAATCTCCCCCGCTTCCAGTCTCGCTGTTGCCTCTCAACGCAGAAACGTTGCCGGCTCCTAAACCAAAGCCCACTTCAGAATAATGCCCATCCCTACCTGGCAGGCTACCTTTTAATGACAAAACCTCTTGCAAAAACGCCAAAAACGTTCCCTTGCCCAAAACGGATGCATGTGAATTTTATTTGTTTTGTTGCTCCCCTCTTGACGGCTAGCTTGATTGCTGGGTATGGTTGCTTGCCGCCATTCTCAACGAGACACCTTTGCGGTGCCCAACCCTTCAGCGCGATTAGCGGACCGAGATACCCGACCTGCTGGTAAACATGCGCGAGGCAATGCCCATCGACATGAGCTCCTGGAAAAGCAGCTTGGCCGCGTACGGCATGTGTACCTGCGCAATCTTGGTCTTGTTCTTGCAAGGCCGGCATTCGAAGGATTGCTTGGTGAGGTTCCTGGAAAAATCATCGTTAGCATCTTGTTGATGAAAAATAAAAAGGGGGGACCTACGCGATAGGCGTCATCAACCCGCAAATTTCGCAAATGTGCACGCGGTACGCATCAGACACCTCAAACAGACGCTCCTTCAAGAACGATGCGGCGCCGTGGGCAATCATACAATCACGTTCCATTTCTCCGAAACGGAGACCGCCGTCTCTGGCACGACCCTCAACTGGCTGACGGGTCATGATCTGGACCGGCCCACGAGCACGCGCGTGGATCTTGTCGTCCACCATGTGTCTGAGACGCTGGTAGTAGGTGGGACCAAAGAAGCACTGGGCCCGGAGTTTGCGTCCAGTGTGGCCGTGGTACAGGATCTCGAAGCCACGAGACTGGTACCCCTGCTCGCGGAGCAGGTCAGAGACCGAGTCGACCGTCACGTCCGTAAAGGGGGTGGCGTCGCCTTCCAGGCCCTTAAGTGTGGCCACCTTGGAAAGCAGACACTCGACCAAATGGGCAATGGTCATACGGGACGGAATGGCGTGGGGGTTGATGATGATGTCTGGCGTGATGCCTTCGGCCGTAAAGGGCATGTCCTCCATCCGATAGGTGAGTCCAATGGTACCTTTTTGCCCGTGGCGAGACGCAAACTTGTCGCCAATCTGAGGAATCTTGGTTGTCCGCACCCTGACCTTGACGTAGCGCATGCCGTCTTGGTTGGTCGTGAGCACGACCGAGTCCACAATACCACTCTCGGTGCTGCGAAGAGGCGTCGACGCATCACGCTTGACATGCTGCTGCTGCCGCTGCCCAAGTTCGGCATTGTCAGGGTTGATGGGCGACGTCTTTCCGATGATGATGTCTTCGCCCGACACACGGATGCCAGGAGCAATAATTCCGTCAGCATCCAGTTTGTCGTACGTCCCGTGTTTCAACCTCAACGTGTCACCGCGGGTTGGCTTCTCAAACATCTCCACAATATTGATACCCACCCGCTTCTCGCAGTCCGTGTAAGAACGGAAGAACAGACTGCGGAAGATGCCGCGATCAATGCTGCTCTGGTTCATGACGACGGAATCTTCCTGGTTGTAGCCAGAATAACAGAGGATGGCCACAATGGCGTTCTGACCGGCAGGCAACTCTCGGAACTTGAGGAACTCCATGGACCGCGTGGTAGCCAACGGCTTTTGTGGGTAATACAGAATATTGGCCATGGTGTCCATGCGGCGGGAATAGTTGGTAAGGAAGAAGCCCATGGCCTGCTTACCCATGGCAGACTGATATGTGTTACGGGGCGACTGGTTGTGGTCGGGGAACGGAATGATACTGGCGCAGATACCGAGAAGCATGGCGGGGTGGATTTCGCAATGCGTGTACATGTGTGTCGTCTTGTTGACCTTGGTGCGGATCCTGTTGTTGCCTTGGCCAGAGGTGGTTTCGATATGGAATCCTAGCTTGGTCATGCGGAAATCATCCAGATCCTGAGGGGTCATGCAGATCATAGTGGTTTCTTCCTCCTCGGCGTCCAGGTATTCAATGGCCCCCGATTTAAGGAGACCTTGCCAACCCCAGTAGTCCGGGTGATACTTGCCAAGTTCCTTGTCCCTTTGGAGCCTGGCAATGTGGTCCTTGTTGAGAATAAGTTGCCCCTTTTCTACGCCGTGGTTGCCCTTCTCCTCTTGCTCAACAGTGAAGAGCGGTCTCATGACACGGCCGGCATCAGAGAAGATCTTGAACTCGCGCTCGCGAATGTCCCGAACAAGGGACACTTCGAAACTGATTACGTTCTTCCGCCTCAGATCTTGTACCAACGTGACGAGCTGCTTGGGGTCGTTGTGCACACCCACCCATGTGCCGTTCACAAACACCTTGGTCGCGTTGGGCGCGCGAAGCGGCTCGTACTCCTCCAAGACATCCATGCCGCGGGCCGTCATGAAGTCGACGATTGGGTCAGCCGGAGTACCCACACTCACGTAGCACATCAGAGACAAGTTCTTGACCAGACCGCAAGCCTGTCCCTCAGGCGTCTCGGCTGGGCAGACCAAACCCCAATGGGTGTTGTGAAGCTGTCTGGGTTTGGCAAGCTTGCCGTCACGCCCGATGGGCGTATTGGTACGTCTCAAATGGGACAGCGTGGAGGCAAAGGTATAACGGTTCAACACCTGTGACACACCAGCCGTGGAGCTCATGGCCTTCTTCTGATCACCCCAGTTCCCGGTGGCCAACGAGTACTTGAGAGCGTTTGTCAATGTGTTGGCCTTGATGCCGAGAGCCAGAGTGAAATGCTTGTTGGTGTCGAGGCAGCGCTTCATGTACCCCATGAGATCCTGTGTCATGCGACGAACAACGCCACGGAAGAGCTTGGCCAAAAGCGGACCAGCCAAATCCAACCTCTTCTTCCCAAAGTGATCACGGTCGTCAGTATCCCTGCGACCGAGCGCGCATTGAAGAAGCTTGTTGACCATGTAGCCCAAGAAGAAGGCTTTCCTCGTTTCACAACCTTCTGTCTGTGAGATGTGGGGCAACATCTCCTTCTGAAGAAGATCCTTCGCGGCCCTGATGCGGTTCATGCGGTTCTGACCCATATTCCCGTTGCCACGCTTGCCGATAAAGTCCAGAGCAATTTCTCGGTCCTGGATGCAGAAAGCCTCCTCGATGCAAGGCCGCAAAGCCTCCAGCATCTGTGTGTCCTTGCGATCGTAGCAAATGTGGTTCAGGATATCCTCGTCGGACACAATGCCAAGAGCACGGAAGACGATGGCGAGGGAGACATCCTCACGGACGTAGGGCAGAGTAACGCTCACGGTATTGGCCAATCTGCCCTTCTCGTTGGATGCCTTGGTGTGCAACTTCATTTGCAGCGACGAAATCAGACGAGAGCCCTTTTCAAGAGCACTCCTGATCTCAGCCTGGTACGAGACACTGCCTCCTGGTGGCTTCTTGAAGACTTGGACAATGTTGGCCGCCGATCGCTCCTGGGCGATCAAGACCTTCTCGGAACCGTTGATGATAAAGTAACCACCCTGGTCGTAAGGGCACTCGTTGAGCACAAAGAGCGACTCGTCGTCCTCGCCGTACAAGTGGCAGATTTGCGACTTGACCATGACGGGAAGCTTGCCGAGGAAAATGAGATCGCCCCTATCATTCTCCCCCTTGGAGCCCTCTCCAGGCATGTCGCTCTCTTCCTCCTCCCATCGAATCGTCATCGGGTGCTCGCCCGTCTCCCGCATAAGCTCGTGCTGCTCATCATCCAGCTCGTTTAGTGGAACGGGCTCGTTGATGGCAACACGGGCGCGCTTGGAAACCTTGCAGTACATGGGTGCAGAGTATGTGAGGTTACGGTCGCGGCACTCGTAGGGCAAGAGACTGGTTGTCTCGCCTGAAATTTCGGTGAGGGTGGGCTTCGAGATCATGACGTTGCCGAAATGAATGTCGTATCTCCGCAGGGCGATATCTCTGCCCTGGTCGTCACCGGGATTGGGATGGTCGAGTGTGAGATCGGCATATTCGTCGACGAGAGACTGGATGGTACTGCTGGTGAATTCATCAAAAGAATCAATCTGTTGCGACACCAGACCCTTCATATCAAAGTAGGCCGAGATGACATCCCAGCAATCCTCCGGTGTGATGGCGGCCTCGTCCTGATCGACGCCCAACTCGTCGCCATTTTCGTAGTTGTTGTCATCGTCGAACTCGTCGCCGTAGCCGCCATACGACTGACTCTGGGTCGCGTAATCAGCCATGGTTTGATGATTGTGGTCGGGTTAGAATTGGTGGGAGAGATGCCCAGCAGCCAGCTACCGAGTGGTGGGCAAAAAAGAGAAGATGAGCGACGGATTAGAAATCGCCACAAAGAAGCGGCGCGCGCATCAACTTGGGAGGAGCGCAAGGCCCTCAGCGCATCAAAAACAAGATATTCGCAAGTCGATAGTTATTCTCCTGGATGCGGAAAAGAGTGGGTGTGTGTGTGATGGCGAAAAGAATGGAAAAGTCGCGATTCGTGAGTCGCTGGGCTTTGGAGGCGGCGACTGGTGATGGTTTGTTGCTGGACGTCGTCGCCTTCCCCAGTGGAATTTCTGCTGGCTGGAGAGGCTGAAGGTGCGGCAGGCACACCGCTAATCCCGGTTGGGTCAAAGCGCCGGGACCACCTCGACAGCTCTTTGTGCCGCACGTGATCACGCATCAAATTCACTTCATCCTTGGCCCCACCAAAAACCGCGAATTTTCACGCGTCTTATCTTAACTTGTCGCCTTGGCCCCTGCTCCCTCAAATGCAGTCAGAAGCCGAGAAACCCATCATTGACGTGTCGGTCCACGAACACAATCTACCATGTTGCCATATCGAGGCACAAAGCCTCAATGTGTGTCCAGTCAATATCGAACTGCATGAGAATAAAACATCATCCAGTCTCTTCCTCGAATTTCTATCTGTCACTGAGTGAGAGCTTCCCTCCTCGGTCAATCAACTGATTCGTTTTCAAGCTTTTTTTCCAGTGAGCAACCAGAGCCACTTTCTTCTTTCTGAGGCTCTTTTACATTGACCTCGGTGCATCTGTCATTACATGGGCTCCACTCACCTTGGGGGTCGGTGTTGATCAGAACTACTGTCTGTGTCATTGTTGCACGTTTGACTTCTCATGATTTGGTGTCTCTCGGGTCAAGCATGTTGGGCCATCATCCTTTGTCAGTTCATTTCCCTCAAAACCATCACATTTATCAATTCTGTCACTCTGGTCTCTACCGGGCAAACCCTCCTCATTCCGTTACAGAGAGCCAGTCAACTGAGTCGAGTATCACCGTCGAAACAAACAACTCTGTGGTGCTCGGTGGTACTCGGTGCTACATTGCCGCCTCTATTTGACCGAGGACGGAATCAACCGGCCATCCAGCTCAATGAGACTATTTGTGCACTTTTACAACTTTGCCAGCGGCTTCCCGTGGACAAGAAGATTATCTCTGGACATACCTTATGCAGTGTCTTAACAACAATATTATACCCTCCAACAGCTTGGCACACCAATTTTCGCCCGTAATGCCAATGCCTTTCATATGCAATCAAGCATTACATCATGGCTAAAACCAAGCAGCATAGTTCTTGTCGTCGAAAACAAGTCGTTGCGCGGCCTACGTCCCGTGGGGGAAATCGTTCCCGGCATTCCGACTGCGTGGAGCAGCGACCCGCAGCGTTACATTACCCATCGTCCGCTATCCCCTTCCGGGCTTGCTCACGGCCCAGGTTCCGGGAATGCGGAGCGCCACCGTTTCAGTCAAACTGGGAGGCGGCTCGGCACTGACTTGGCCCTGAAACCTCGACCCGAGATTTTCGGTGGGGTGACTACCCCATGGAGCCCTGCTCCGTGATGTTTACTCGGTGACACAGGCTCGCCTGTTCCCGTCGATCGGATGGCTCGTCCAATCTGCCGTTGAGAGACCTTGCTCGTGGCGTGGGTTACGCTTGGTCCTGAGTTCTATGAGCTAAGACCGGGGGGGAAAGGAGGTGAGCAAGTATATCAAGATGGTCCTGCCCGGTGTTTTGGCCGTTTCCCTTTCGTCATCACCGCCCCCATTCTCCTGCTATCCTCTTTTGACCCGTAGTCAAGATGCGTTCCTCAGCTGTTCTTCAGACTTCTCTCCTTGCTGTCCTGCCTCTTGCCGTTCAGGCTCAGGGCGCCTCTGGGTCTGGCAAGTCTACCAGATACTGGGACTGCTGCAAGCCATCATGTGCCTGGCCAGGTAAGGCGGCGGTCAACAGACCCGTCTTTGCCTGTGACGCCAACTTTCAGCGCATTTCCGATTCTGGTGTTGCCTCTGGCTGCAATGGTGGCTCTGCCTACTCGTGCGCTGACCACAGTGCCTGGGCCATCAACGACAACCTCTCCTATGGCTTCGCTGCCACTGCTCTGAGCGGGGGATCCGAAGCTTCTTGGTGCTGTGCCTGTTACGAGTAAGCATCTCCCCCTCTCCCGCCGTATAACCCCTCACCACTAACATCTCCCAGACTCACCTTCACCGACGGCCCCGTCGCCGGCAAGAAAATGGTCGTCCAGTCCACCTCCACCGGCGGCGACCTCGGAAGCAACCACTTCGACCTCAACATCCCCGGCGGCGGTGTCGGCCTTTTCGACGGCTGCAAGCCCCAATTCGGCGGCCTCCCCGGCGCCACCTACGGCGGTATCTCCGACCGCAGCCAGTGCGCCTCGTTCCCCGACGCCCTCAAGCCCGGGTGCAACTGGAGGTTTGACTGGTTCAAGAACGCGGATAACCCGTCGTTTACCTTCAGACAAGTCCAGTGCCCGTCTGAGTTGACGGCGAGGAGCGGGTGCAAGCGGGATGACGATTCCCGGTTCCCGGTATTTTCTCCCCCGGGAGGCGGCAGCCAGCCCCAGCCTCAGCCGACTAGCAGTGCGGCGCAGAACCCGAACCCGACTCCTAGCGCGGCGCCGGGTGGGTGCAGGGCTGCGAAGTATGCGCAGTGTGGTGGGCAGGGGTTTACGGGGTGCACTGCTTGTGAGGCGGGGAGCACTTGCACTGCTAGCAATCAGTGGTATTCCCAGTGCCTATAAGCGGTAGAGGCCTGGGGCCGAGCTTCGTTACTTGGTTGGATGAGGTGGGCAGAGACTTGATGAATCATTCTTGTCTTTGTGGAAGGGTTTGGTTGGGGTTGAAAAATTCTTTTCTTGGTATATATGATATCTTACTTTAGCAATTTCGGCCTACGCTGCGTCGGTTTCCTTTTTATTTTTTTTATTCTTTTCTCTTTCAAACAAAACAGTTCATCATTACCTTAGGCATTATCCATACCCGTACATTGGAAGGCTTATTCTATACAATGTAAACTATCACACAGTGGACGCCATGCATTGTTCACAAAGCAGTGCGTGTTTATAGTGTAAATAATGTAAATGAAGAATAAGAAGAAAACCCACAGGAAAGAGTGTTCGTTTTAAGTGTTACACGTTCCTGTTAGCTCTTTATCTTCCATCCAAGCGCCCTCGGGAAATGACTACCGTCTCCGTATTTTCCGCTGGCCCCGAACGTCTCCATCGGGAATCTTGATGTCTCTCCTGTTGGCACACACATCAGCCTTTCTTCATTTGTTGGGGCCGACCTCCCATTACACCAGTCCCTGAGTAGCTCATCCTCTTGTTTACCGATCCTTGTCTCTGCCAAACGGATTATGTATATCATCCAGCTCCCAAAATCTCCTAGCAGCTCCTTATGAATGTCTCCTGCACGAAAATCCAGTAGAACAAGGTCATCATCCTCCAAACCCATAATGTTTATACCTTGCAGCTCCTGATGATTCCCCCATCTCAGTCTTTCGGTGAAAAAAAAAAAAAAGAATGAACACTCTCAAGGCGGGTAAAAATGCTATTGCTATCAGCACTGCCGATTGTCTCGTTTGAAACCCCAATTCTGAACTTCTTAGCTTGTATGATGTCTTTGTTGCGCACCCACATTGACCTCAAAACGCGCACCGGAATTCTGTATTTGAACTCGTTTAGCAATGATGGGTTGATCGCAACAAACGGTGAGGTAATTGGACTCCCAGGATTGCTTACTGAGCTGGCTACAAGCCAGCGCCTATACGCTGCATGTAGGCTTCTTGACGTAAATGGCCTATCGAGAAAGTGTTCGTCCAGTATTCTTATCGGCTCAACTGTAGATAATCCACAGCTCAAGGCATCTTGATACTATGCCCTTGTTATTTTGGCCCCAAGGAAAAATCCATTTACATATTGGTTCAAGGTCAGCCTGCAGCCACGCCTGGGTTTCTTGGTATAGATGCCGAGAGTCCATGAGAGTTGCTCAACGTGATTTGCCACTGAACCTTGCCCATTGTGGATTGTTCCATATGTGCGGCACAAATCCCAAGTCTTTGGGACGCTATGGCCGTTATCTGTCGTGTGGACGCTCTGGAAGGTGTGAGCATCCTGGGAAGCAAACAGAACTCCATGACAGCTGCCTGCTAATGTGTGGGTGGTAGAATAAGCATCAGCGAGATCCTCCTCAACACAAGAACCTGTGGCCATTTACTGGTCTCGCTAAAGGCGGGGAGATATAGCTTGTCCTGGCCTGGAAGCACCAGATCATCTAGTCAATGTTGATTGGATAAGAAGAGACTATTTGTTCGGGTGCTGTACTCGAAAACAAAAATACCTCAGACTCCAGTGGGTTTGTGTGCTGCTCAAGATTTCGACCAGTTTTGGGCGTGTTTGCAAGGTAAACAAGCGCATCACGGCTTCATGGAGACCTCCGGTACGTCTGTCAATGGCAAAGTCGGTATACGACCGCAAGCAGACATCCTGCTTAGTTCTCGAAACTCCCTTTTTGTCCTCAAGGTAATCCCGGTAAGTAAGTAGCTCATTAGATGGGAGCAATACCGTGGCGATCCGAGAAAAGTTCAAGTACCCATACTGTTTCATTCTGTCCGGCTGCAACTGCGGTATCATCTGTGCCAATGTGCTTGATCGGTTCTGATCCATATGATGTTCATGGAAATGCTTGGGCTCCAGTGCAATGCTCAACTGGTCCCACGCTTTCCTATCCGGAACCCAAGATGGAAGCGAAGAATGTGGGAGGAGAGGCACAAATTCAAGGAGGCTGTAGCGCTTTGCGTTAACCATCAACTCGGCGAAGAGTCCCACGTAAACGTGATGGCATGATAGTGAGTAATCCGCCTACAAGTGGACATCCCGAAGGATACCAGTAATGCCAAAGACGCGATCGCGGGGATCCGCACATTGAGCATGGCGAGTAAGTTATAGCAGCCCACTTAGATCCAGGTTCGCTGTCGAAATACCTCCACCCGCCACATGTTTCATCCAGGGGGCTCCTGTGTACTCGAATGAAACCACCCAGTTAGCACCCTCAGTTTTGCCACGGCGAGTAAATTGCAGCAGCTCATCTAGAGCCACATGTTTCATCCAGGGGGCTTCGGTTTGCTTGAATGAATCTACCCAGTTAGGACGATCTTGTCCCGATGCCTGGTCAGCTCAAAAGTCAATATTTTCCACCCTCATCAGCACACAAGATGCAAGAGCAATTTCCTGAACAACCCAGAGTCGAGTGAAAAATCGTCTGCAAAGTATGGATACGGTCTCGTGGCCGAAAACAAGAAGACCATTCAAATCTTGTTTCAACCGAAGCTCGTCGATTGATTCCAAGGTTCTTCGCTTAGCATGTTGACCGGGAGGGAGGAGCCATGCAATATCTGGACCGAGACACACCACGACTTGGATACATTGGCGGTAGGTTGCCCCCATTCTGCAAACTTGTGGACCTCGTTCAACGGCATCTTCCTGGTTGATACAGATGGCGTCAATCCACATCAGTCGAATCCCTCACCCGGGACGAAGAAACCGCAGCATCTCCCAACAATTGCGAGTCTGAAAGCTGACATCCCCATATGGCCCCACGAACACGGGATACTTCTTGGTGTTGTCGTCCTCTTCCCCGCCCCAGGTGTAGGATGCCGTTTCGTATTCAGGACAGTTGTCGATTGAGTGTGTTTCAAGATCAAGATGGACTGCTGGTCATGACCTGGACTGGTGATACAGGCCAGGCGAAACTCCCCATAACAGAGCTTGCCAGGATAGATCGAAGAGTTCGTCGAAGTGTCGAGGCCATTGCCGTCATTGTTGGTCTCATCTTCGCGCGTATATCTGCCTCTAGAACTTTCTCCAATCCAAGGGACAGAAGGAGGCCACCACAGGTCCATTCTCCCTTTTGGTTCATCGGGTGGAGGGGCCGGAAACGGGCTGTGATTTTTTTGCTCGCCCAGTAGCCTTTCCAGGTCTGGAGCATAATCGCAAGAGCGACATGATGGAAGCAGGTGACGCCATCCAGATTGATATCTGGCGTTAGGTACTCGGGTTCATGCCAGCGCGTCATTTTGTCGAGGTAGACAATTCTTTGAGAATGGTTCCGGCTTTGTGCAGTTCAAGGTTCTGCCCGAGCCCGACATTGATGGATGTTCAGAAAAATTGCCCAACATCACAAGCTTTATCTCATTGATGCCCTCACAGTCGCCAAATGTGCCTCTGGCTCGGTGCATCACGTGTCCGAAATGTCAAGATTTTTACCGTGCACTGGGTAGTCTCCTTATAGAATATTTCAAACAACTTCGGATTGCTGATGAAAGCTAGAGTACCTAACCGTGCAGCCTAATCATAGAAAATAACAACAATGTGGACAAATTATTAGTACCTCTACCCCCCTAGCATTACCCGAGCAACAGTGGTAAACTCAGACCCCCTTAAACACAAATACGTCCAGCTCCTCAACCTTACTGCAGAGTTCCACAACCAAAGGCTTTTCTCTCACAGACAAGAGCACGTTAACAGGTCCCGCCTTTTTGTCCTGGATCGGCTTTTCTCTCGCAGACAACAGCACCTTCACAGGTTCCACCTTGTCATCTTTTGCCTTTTCCACACCAACAGACCTGCCCCCTAATCTCTTCGCAACATCCTCATACGCCCCAGGAGGAGGGAGGCTGACCCTGATTCCTTTTTTCGGATACACCCTTACAGGAACAGGTATAGCAATACATCTCACAGGCAACAACCCGCCTGATGCCCGCAGACAGATATCAACCCACAATCCCAACCCATCTCGAAAGAAACCCTTCAAACTCTCCCGATCATCCTGCCCAAGACGATAAAGAACGGGGTTCCAGGCCTGGGTCACCACCGCGGCAGGGTATCCCTCCGAACCCTGACGGGTGCCCCAAACCGGCGGCACTTGCCGCCCTTCGGCCTCCAGCTGTGGGGTGTAAAGCACGCCTGGGTTTTTGTCGAACCACGATCGGATGGACTCCAGGTTGGAGGTTCGCTGCTTCCAGATTAGGAGGTAAATTTTCACAACCCAGTCCGTGAGCGCCCCTTTAACAACCAAGTAGGAGTGTTCCCGGATGATGAAGGCTTTCAGGATAGCTACGAGGCATGTCAGGCTGGGGTTGCCCGGGTGGTCTATTCCAAAATGAGCGGCGAAGAGTTTCCACCGTGAGGATGGGTGTTCGTCGGATTTGAGTAGCGGTTTTCGAACCCGGAGCAGAGGCAGCGATTTGCAAGTTTTGCTACCGAAAAGGCTCGAGCACGCGCAGGCGGCCAAGACCGAAGGGAGTGGAAGGACTGTTGTACTGAGCGGAAGGCTTATCCCATCTTGGCAGGTGATCTTGATCTCCTTGACCAACTGTGTTGCTTTGGTATTTTTCGTCCATTTGGCCGTGTCTGTGTGGTAGGCTTCATAGAGACGATTGAGCGCCCATTCTGGCTTATGCTTGGTTATGAATAGAAACTCTTCACTTAGGAGAGGTTCCTTGTGTTGGCGATCGAAGATTCGTAGTTTGTAGCTGACACCCACTACTTGAAGGAGAAAATTCTTCCAGGTGGCTGTGGTGGCAGGATTGTTGATCAAAGGGGGCGGGCTTTTGGTGTATATATCGTGGATGAACGAGGTGGTTGCCGCGATAGCTTTGTATCCAGCTTTACCACTAAGACTTGATAGCCCGCCTTCCTCAGACCAACCAGACAATGCCGAAAAATAAAGAGCGTCCCGTTTTGGCACTTTGGGGTTTCCACGCTGGTCAAACATCACAAGATGGAAATCCTCTGGTGATGAGATATGTCCCTTTTGATAACCCCAAAACAGGAAACGAAGGTGGTTGTTGGAAGCATTGATATCCGAGTCGGTGGAATCTCCTATCTTCCACGCATTATGTTTGAGTAGGATAATCTTCTGAACAAATTCCCATTCTGCGGTCACAGCACCTAGCGATGCATAGAGCGCACGATTATCGGGGTCACAAGACAAGTCTGTATCTAGGACCGCAAGTGGGAGGTCATCGGGAACAACAGGGCCGTCAGTGTCAGGCATATAAATGCTGCCTCCTTGCCTCTTCCATGAAGCAACCGCTCTGTTCAACCCACCAGGAACGAGAGAGAGTAATCCAAGGGTCTTGAGATCGATGCTGTGTCCGTCTCCAAAGGCACCCGACGCCCAAGCTCTGATGCGAGACCGCCGGTCTTTATCTTGGTTGCCGAGAAACTTCTGCCAATCCCGGCTTTTCATCAACGATCGCACCCGAGCGATCATATCATCTGCACTAACTATGTGAAGTCCATAATCCAACAAGATCTCTTGGTCTTGACTTTGGTACTGTGACGAAAGCGGGCCAGATGTATCATCAGAGTCTGGAAATAAGGGGTTTCCGTGGGAATCCAGCTGGTCTTTGGAGTACGTGCACAGCTGAGAAATAGATCGATAGCGCCCTGCTTGGTCGACCAGCAAAGGGTCCGATGATAGACATGTTCGAATAAGCGAAGCCAGCTTCTCTGGCCACAGCCGATGAGGTATATAGCGCATCCAAGTAAACTTGAGTGATGGCAGTGTGGATATTGCGTGTAGGCAAAGCAGAATGCTGTGTGCCACCAACTCGAGTTGTGTGCTGTCGAGTGTTTCCCAGTTATCGAAATGGAGTAAAAACTGTATGACAGAGACAGATCGTCAGCCGGCTGTTCAAACTTCTTCCAGACGGATAACCCGTACATTATACTTCCTTGGCCTTTTAGACATGAAGCAAAACACATCTTGATCCTCGATCAGAGGGTTGCCGAGCTGATCAACAGGGAAAGCGGCCATGACGCGCTCTTTGCCTGCCTCTTTTTCTTCCCCCCCAACAACAAGAAAGCGACTAGGGCGCGTCAAGCTCGAGACATCTGATACGTAATTGACGGTCTCAAGGATGACCAGATCAACACGCGAGATTATCTTTGCATCTCGTCTCCACTGTTGTTTTCCAGAATCATCCCAGATGATCACGTCGTAGGACCGAATATTTCGCAGAAAGAGCAACCCTTTTGGATCCAAGGCCCGAAGCACTTCATCCAGGCAGTCCCGTTCGGCCCCTGCTATGCTCTGGACCCTGGAAAATGGCTGGACAATGGATTGGGTGTCATCGGCATTCGACTCGACATGAAGCCTATTCTTGTGCAAATGGAGGGATATATGCGGTTCCTTGTCTGCTTCCAGCGCGATGGAGTAGGATTTCTCGTCAAACTGGCGAAACAATGTGGCTATTCCGTCCCCGTCAAACACAACTTGTGCCATCTTGCTGATTTGAGATACGAGATTTCTTTCTCGATTAACCAAGAGACTGGAACAATGGTGAGAATTTGTTGAGTCGATAGAGTCGGTGTTGATTCTAGAGTGGAAGCATGCGAGGCAAGGAGTTGTCAACCTGTCATAAACGGCTGTGTCTGTTGCTCAAGCCGGCGCGTGGCAGGCTGCGGCTATTGGCTTGGATATCCATGCTGGCAATCGCCAAGTAGAAGCCTGTCTTTTTTTGGCGTTCAGCTCATGGACTTAATGCACTTCGCTTGATGGCCACGTTAAAGCTTCTCTTGGCAGAACATCTTCGATAATCACCCTGTAAGCGCCCAAACCCTGACCAAACGTTTCATGAGACGCTTCATGGGACCAAACTGTACAGGTTCCCAAACAAAGCTCATTGAGGTCCAGGATTGTCCAGGATTTCGAGAGAAAGTATATACGTCAATGACCGCCGGGACATATCTATTATCTCTTTCCTTCGGTCTCAGCTTCGATTCCCACTCGCTCTTGGCTCTAGATGTTGTTTAATCTTACTTCTCCGTAACTATCTTACCAGTCGCAAGCAAACGCTGACCCTCTGGAAGCGGGAGCTGCGCTGTTGCGGAAAGCTGCCACCTGATAAACGGCTCCCCTCTCCTGATCATCTCCGACCGCATTTGCGATTCCTTTCGCGTCACGCTCCCCACAAAGTCGATCAGCGGGAACCCCGGTTGGCCCGGCGAGTCGATAAACTCAGGAGCCTGCTTATAGAACGTAGTTTCCTTCTCGGTCTTTTTCCGAGAACTGACCCACACCATAAGAACACGTCGATATTCGGACACAGGTACCCCCTCCTCAAGCTGCACATCGGGATGTTGCTCCCACTCTTCTTGATCCAGTACTTGGGCAACATCTAGATTTTCCAGCTCGTTTTCCTCGCGGTAGGAAATGCCACTCGTGATAATTTCATACACGGCGAAAACGGCGAGCTTGACGTCGTTGCGGTCTTCGTCGTAGCCAAAGGTGTTGAGGTGGTCATTGTCACCTTCCCAGGTAAGCTTGGTGCCCATGTTGAAGTCAAAGATTTGGAGGTCGTCTGTTTCTGGATCGATGAGGAGGTTCCACGTGGTGATGTCGCGGTGGACGATACTGAGTTTGAGATTGAGATGATCGATGGTCTGAAAATGTCAGTGACAGTAATGGAGAATGAAGTTGGCGGATATACTGTCATGAGTTGCTTCAGATGCTTCAGCTTAAAGATCCGATTGAAGTTGTCCAGAACGGTTTCCCCGGGAACAAAAGGAGTGGTAAATCCCGCGACGTTTTCGGGCCCATCAGGTGTTACTGATTCCACGACTATGCGGTCGATGGGTACGATATTTGGGTGCGGCGGAATTCTCAGAGCGCAGTTCATTTCGTGCCAGAACATGGGAATGTTGCCTTCGTTGATGTAGTACTTGAAGACCACATGTTTCGTGTCGCCCGGTGAGGATTCGTACGTGACGTGGTCGGTCTGAACTCCAAGTGGTTCAATTTCAGTGAGTCCTGAGCTCCGAACCTTTGGAAGGTGTAATGGGAGGTCGTTTGGTGAAGTGTAGAAGGGGATGATGGTGTTGTCGTCGTCAGCTGCCGTCGAGGAAGACAGCAGTTCGAAGTCGTCCGAGACCTTGATTTTGATAACATTTGCTGGTAGGTCATTGATGAGCTCTACCAGGGCCTCAAAGATGAATTCTTCATCCTTCTTCCCAGAAGTGCAGACGGTAATGGTGCGTCATTAGTCCCAGTCAATGACATTGTGACAGTGGCCATTGACTGGATTCCAACTGTCAAGACTTGACTTGAAACGTGACTCGAGGAGATACTAGTCAAAGCAACCCATTGTAACATAAAGAACAAATAGAAGTACCACTCGTGAATGATGCACTAGGCACCTTACCTACCTAGGGAGGAATTCAGTCTGCATTTCACCACAAAACCGACCTTGGATGCCTAGGTAGAGTGAGCCATTCGCATTCTGCAGGACACTTACTTTACCCTTGTAATGATACAGTGCAAATTCTGTGACCGAAACTGAGAGCGGGTGGTTTAGTTGACAGCTGATATCACATCAGGCATGATATGCCCAAACGAGGAGACAAGTTATCCATAACAGCTATCGACCAACCAATGTTACCCGGCACTTCTGGATAATGATCTCCATTCAGGGGCGATTGCAATACTGTCAGCACGGCCAACTTCCGTTTCTTCCGCCCATTCCGATAGTATTGAAGATGGTTGGAAACGTCCAAACGCTGATGGATCCGCACAAGATCGTAAAAAGCAAGGCACGGCGACAATCCCCTAATGAGATCCAGCAAGTATTGGATGGATGCCGTGCGGAGCCGGAGTTATGGTGTTGGTACGGATTTATGATCAGCGACCCTGGCTAGCGAGGCAGTCAGGCTAACGGTTAGTAGGTAGGCATGAGAGGCACAGTCCTGTGAGGTTCGTGTGTAACAGCTGTTGGTGGTGGCCACTGGCCAGGGAGCTGGGTAATGCTCTAACGAGAAACGGGACCATGTTGCGAGTGAGGACTCGCTAATGATTACTCTAAACTGGCCTATCCAACGAAACAGGATCATGTTAAAGACTGGGAAAGAAGAAACATGAATGGTGATGTAAGCTAAGCACAAGTGTAATAAGTCTTTTAGCAAATTCTCACCACAAGACAATAACAACGATGGATTGACTGTATTTATGAAACAATCAGTCAATGCCTGCGTAGGTAGATAGGCATATTAAAATCAAGTTCTGTGCATTTTCAAGCCCCACCCTTTGTGTCTGGTTGGGGATATTTTCGCTGGGTGAATGTCTCCACTTCACCTCTATGGGTGGTTCCCAGGGGCTCCGAAGACTTTGGTAGAAGGAATAGGCTAGTTGTTGATCATCGCTACCTTTGGTAGTCAGAAGGGCAGCTGGACTTGCACAAGGACAGCCCCCAGCTGAGCAGCCTCTTACAATGCCTACCTATAGTAGGAACTTCTTCTACGCCGAATTGTGGAAAGGCTCTTGATCCTCGTTGAAAAACACAAACATTGCTCTATTTGTAAACCATGGTCAATCGCCAGCAGTTTCGTAAGCTCTCTATCTGAAGTTTCATTGGATAAACAGAGATTTTTTGCTCCTGAAGAACTTCCAACAAGCGGCGAAGGTAAGGCCTCCTTCTCCTCTTTGCATCGATCACCAGAGCATTCACCACATGAAGAACAACTATGGAAGATCATGCGAGAGACCGTGAAGATCCATCACCAGAAGGAGGTTTGAAGAGATCAAAGTCAGAATCCTTCATCCTCTGAGGGATGCAGAGATCGGCAACGACAGCTTTGCTCCGTGACATGGTAGAGCAATCATAGATCAAAACTGTCCATAAAGAGAGGATGGAAGTCTCTCTCATCAGGTTTCTTCTCATCATCCTCAGACCCTCACAGTCGTCAGCAACACCAACCAGTCAAAACCAACTTTCAATACTTCAGTCGCCAGACAAACTACCAAGTCAGCCAACCTTACACCTCCAATACCTTTTGACACTGCTAACCTCCAGCTCAGCCGTAAAAATGATGTTCAACCCCACCACCATCTTCACCGCCATCCTCGGTGCCACATTCCTCGTCGCTCCGGCCATCGCCGCGCCGGCGGAGGAGGTCGCTGCCCCTCTCGCAAAGAGAGTCTGGCTCAGCAACATCGACGTCCAGGCTGCCTGCAAGGAGCAGTACACCAACGAGTACGTCGCTATTGACAACGGCAACGGGTGCGGTGCCTGGCAGTGTGTGATCAACAACAACCGATACAGCGTCAACATGGACAGCTACTGCGTCCGCCACCACGGTGGTGAGGCCTATGCCAGCTGCGGCGGTGGCACCAAGTGGGACTGGCAGTGCCATGACCGCTCTTGAGTGGTCGAGATCAGGGGTTTGAGGGGATGGGTAGAGATGACTGAGGAGGTTGGGGGGTTCTGGTTCATTTCTCAAGTCTTTCACTTGTGTAGGAAGTTGGCCACTTCTTAGTTTTCTTTTGGAGGATCTTCTAACTCGCTCTTTACGTACACGAATCGATTGTTTGTCGACACTAACTTGTGCTGTCTCTTGACTGATACTGTAGTGTGAGAACACTCTCAGGATGAGGAATTGTGGATAGCGCTTCCTTAATACCGATGTTCAACCCAACACAGGGGTTCGCATCACCATCAATTTTCGACGCGTCTCGTCAGCGGCCTTCTTTTGGCGTGAGGCTTGTCCTTTTTTCATCCTCACCGCTTCACACGGCGATTTAACTCTCCAAACTTCCTTATTGACCCAAAACTTCATCGAACACCTGTGTACAGATCCGGCAAAGTCACAATGCCCCTCAGAAGAAACGCTGTCAGCGCCGCAAAAGCGGCCCCTGCCGCCAAAAAGTCGCGCCCCTCTAACGAAGCCGAACCTGCAGCAGCAGTTGCAACGGTAGAAACCTCCAAGGCACAGCAACCCGCTGCCGCTACCACCACCAAGCCTGCACCTAAGAAGAAGGCCATCCAAGCCGATGGAGCACCCCGTCCGTCTCGGCCAATATCGCCGCTCAATACCAGGCCTTCCTCACGGATGGAAAGCAAGACCCCTTTGTCTTTGCGCTCATGTGCGACCCTCCATTCCCTAGCGGCGACAGCGATGATGAGGAGGAAGATGAAGAAGAGACCAGCAATAACAGCAAGAATAAAGATCATGGGGACAGACCGAAGTTCGATGATGGGAAGAAGTGCTACTGCACGCAGCTGTACGATGACCATCCTGGGCATCCTTATGTCTTTACCAAAGCAGCCAAGTCGATGTTTGTGGACTTGTACTCCCACTGCGAGGTCAGAGATCCGGACAATTTTGAGATGTATACCTTTAATGATCATTCGGCGTATGGCGCGTTGGAGATCCTCTAGAATCTCATTCTGGATTTGAGGAAGCCCGATAGTTGGCAGGAGAAGTGGGCTGTGTGTGAGGCTCTGGGGTGCTTTTTGAAGAACGATTCTTATGGCACGCTTGCTAGTCGGTATGTTGACCGCATTGCCGATGTTCAAGGCGATGAGGGCTAACAATGATGCTAGAATCGACGATAGTGAGGGAGCCGATGCCACTTGGGCGTCTCATGGGCCGTATGTTCTTATTCATGCTGGCCCAATTTGAGCGAGATGGTCTTCTCCCCAATAACTGCCCGGTGAAGAACCTGGGCTTCATCAAGGCCGTGTGGATGTCTATCCCCTCTGATATGCGTGGTTACAGTCTCTTGGCCGAGTCAAGGCCCGAGCCCCTTGGACCTGTCAAGCCGCGAGGTAAAGAAGTGGCGGCCTCACTCCTTTGACCAACAAATACTGGCCTATGCCAGAAAGTACAACATTACCCTGAACGAACTTCCCAACCTGGGCGAACTTGTGCAGGAGATTGAAGAAGTAGAGGGCGAATTG
The DNA here is from genome assembly GCF_035222485.1 of Podospora pseudoanserina. Taxonomy (NCBI): domain Eukaryota; kingdom Fungi; phylum Ascomycota; class Sordariomycetes; order Sordariales; family Podosporaceae; genus Podospora; species Podospora pseudoanserina. Next base: position 585,297 of record NC_085923.1, read on the forward strand.
CGTGAGCTTGTGCACAGCACATCAAAGTCCGATGTCTTTCACTATGAGAGGGAGTTGACCAGATACAAGGAGAGATATGGAAACGTTCCTCATTTTATGAGCATCCACGGCCGTGAGCAGAAGACGAAGCCGAAGACGAATATGGGTGGTGATAATTTGGATATCACGTCTTGGACTTCGTCTGAGAGGAAGGTGGCTCACTTTGACAAGAAAGACCCGTTGGGCAAGAAGGAATTGGATATGATCAAGGAAGGGTGTGTCGTGTCAGGGTTAGACGGGTTTGCTTTTCAGGCTCTGGTATGGGGTGTTGATCTTGAACTATGTATTGCTACGTCACTTCCAGGTTGGGGGATCATGTGTCCTGCTCGGTAACTGTATAATAGGACTGTCGAATTTTCTACATGCCGGTATCCCACCGACTGCATATTATGCTGCCGATGCCGGGTTTCTCCCATAAACACATTTCATCAAACAATACGCATGCACATTCGCTGCGGATCACGCAGCTGCCTCCTCAGGTGAGTACAATACACCCCAACTTGCTGCTGCTTTGACCAGCCCATGCCCTATGCCCTGGGACCACGCAAACAAGATCCATCCTGTTATCACCATCTGTGGAACCAAAAGGAAATCTTACCCACAAGATAGGCTTGGTGGTATGTATCTTTAACAGTATAAAGGTTCAATTAAAGGAGTGTAAAAGAAGAAGAAAACTGAATACAAAAGGCAGACAACTAGGCTTGCAAGCCAATACAAGCCATCTCTAGCCCTTTCCATCTACCCATCTAGCTCCAAAAGACAGAGGAAACCATGCAACATGTAAATGCAAACGCTCTACCCAAAAGTGCAAAAAACAACCATCACACCCCATCACCCCCCCATCTAAAAGCCCCCCAATGGGTTAGGGTTAGGAATCCTCCACCCCCCCTGAATGCCCCCCTGCACACCACTAGGCCCCTCTACCTCAGCAGCCAACTCCTTATGCGCCCTCAGCGAAAACTCCTGGCGGTCAAAATTCTGGTTGATAACCCCAGTCATACCCGACTGGCAGTGAGCGTTGTTGTTTTGAGCGCAGTAGAACCAGATCGGGCGGGTGTCCTTGACCTCAATCTGGAACACCTCGTCGCTCTGTCCTTCGCGGACGGGGAAGAAGCCGCTGAAGAAGGAGTCGGCGTCTTTGGGCTGGCAGGGCGTGTCAAAGGAGGACTCGACGACGGAGTGGTTCAGGGGGTTGAAGTGGAATTCGACTATGGAGCCGACTTCGGCGACTACGTTGTCGGGGTCAAAGATTAGACGGCCGCCGCGGCCGGCGATGACGGTGTGAGTTGTGCGGGGGGCGGCGGAGGTTTTTGTGGGGTTGTAGGTCTTGTCTGTGGGAGCGGCGGAGACGAGGCCGAGGGCGGTGGTGAGGGTGATGAAGAGAGTTGAGGAGTGCATTTTGATGGATAGAGTAAAGACTGATGTTATCTGGAGAGGAAGAGTGGAAGCGTTTGAGTCAGATGTGTTGATGGTTGGATGGTTGGTGAAGCTGATGAAGGTGATGATGATGATGATGATGAGAAAAGGCATCAGTGAAGGCGGATTGTCCATGGTGTTATATACGCGAGATATCAAATCCATTACGGATTTCGTCGCCAACAATTCCGTGGCTATGGATAACTTGGTGATGGATTAGGAGATGGCATTGCGCGGAGGTGAGAGCATCCGGCGGCCGCAGTGGGCACTTCTCACCGTGTGTTGTTTTTGGCATCGCACCTGTGTTCACCGCAGGCCATGTGCAAGGCTTCGGCCGGCAGTGCAGCATTCCTCTTTCATTTTCACCAGTCGCTATAGGGCTGCAGCCGGAACCAGAGTATCGGGATTTGGACGATCCGGGATAAGCAGCCACAAAATTGCAGAACTGCGGTTCGTCGGATGTCTTGTCAGAAATAGAAGCAGGCATCGGTTGAGGCTGTGCAAACTTCCTTGTTGGCCATGGACAAATGTGCGAAGATGGCAGGACCAACACCTCACTCATGCTGATCAGATCTGGATAGCTATATTTAAGAAATTAGATATCAATCATCTTCCTTCCTCTTGAAGCTGAATGGTTTATTTCCGGTTCGTTGCTGGACCTTTTGACACCGCAGTTGGCTGAAGACAGCTAGGCATGAAGTTGACAAACCCGCCGCGAGGATGCTTGTAGCCCGAGCGGCCGGCAAAAAGGCATCCAACAAGTGTACTTCGAGCGATGACAACGGATCGTGGTGTGTTTTACGACAAGAAGAGTACCTGGCATGAGCCTCCTGTTTACTAGCACTGGGAGAAACACGTGTAAGGGCGGCAGTCAGCCATGTCAGGTTGGATATCATAGGTGCCTACCTAACACCTACCGTGTGAGCAGAGTTGTTGAGACATATATCAACTCTTGGATGGTCACAGGATAGTTTCTGCAGTTGGGTTCCGTGTATACTGAGAGGCTGATATCCGGATTCCTCAGAAGCTGTGTTTGATGGGCATGAAAATGGTGTTTATGCTGAAGCAGAAAACACGGGAAGCCAACCAGTCAAAGAAAGGGGGGCTATTCGTGGAGTTGGTAACGGCTGGTTCCGATAACTGAGGAGCATGCATTCCAGGTCACCGCCGTTTGATGACGGCGATTGCGTCCTCGAAGATAACTCGAAACACATGTCACTGATTAACTGGAGAGAAGAAGAATCGAGAACGGATGAGCCAATGACAAGTGCGCCAACCACTGCAACAGGGCGCTAACGGAAAGTCGCTTGGATCGGAGTTTTGTTGCCCCGGGTCCGGAATTAGCCGGTGCCTGGACAAACGTCATACGGTCATGCGTCAACTTGCGCCGCCTGTATCAAAACATCATCATTTTAAACTCTGAATCATCAAAAACAAAAAGACATCGTCTTCCTGCGCCATTTTGGTGCTTTCTCATTTATTTGGTCTGTCATTGTTGTTTGGTTGGCGCCCCTATTCTATTCAGGTGGTTTGATCGAAGCCTCCATCTACAGTGACTTGCGAGGCGTGCATGTCACGCGACTCCCAACATGGTCTCGGAGAAGATGCCTTTCCTGGAGCCCAGCACTCCCCAGGAGCTCCCTACTACTCACCACAACCAAAATCACAAACAGCTCAATTGCCGTCGCCGGTTCCTACGCGGTTTCCTTTTCGCCTCTCTTGGTTTGACGGTCTTGCACGTCTGCTCGAGGACCACACCGGCTGTCATCACGAATCCGGTGGAGCCCGCCAAGAGCGACGTCTGCTTGACGCCGGCATGCATCCACGCTTCTTCCGAGATCTTGTACAATTTGTCCCCAAACTTCAAGGAGCTTGACCCATGTACCGACTTTGAGGAGCTCGTCTGTGGGGGCTGGAGAGAGCGTCATGATCTCCGACCCGACCAGGGCGATGCCTTCACTGGCACCATCATGTCCGAAAACTCACAGCTCCTCCTCCGTCACATCCTCGAGGCCCCATATCCAAAGTCCTCCAAACACTCATACTTCTCCCCAATGCAGCTTGACTCGACCAGCCTTTCTGCTGATGAGGAAAACTTCAACAAACTGACCGATGCCTACAAGGCCTGTTTGGATGAACCCACTATCAAGGAGCTTGGCATTGCTCCCCTCGCCAAGATTGTCGAACAGGTCAAGCAGTCGTTCCCTGTTTCCGACAGCTCATCAGGCAACGCCCTCAGCGAAACTATCCTCCTCTTGTCCAAGTATGGAGTTTCTGGGCTCGTTTCTTCTGGCACGGGGGCTGACGATGCCGATCCGGATGTTGTTGCTGTCTCTGTCGCGCCACCCTGGAGGATCGGCCTTCCATCCAAGGAGCGTTACGACGATGATGCCCTGGTGAAGAAGTACCAGGGCGTCGTTGTTGATGTACTCTCCCAGCTCGGTCCCAAAGAGAACAAGGACGTACTCGCTGCCGTTGTCGATTTTGAGAAGAAGCTTGCTGCCGCTTCGCCATCGACCGAGGAGCGGCAGGACGTCACCGTAAGTGCCCTGCTGCTCCCAGCCCGTTCACCATACTGACTGTTGCTAGAAATACTACAATCCAATGTCGCTGAAGGACGCATCGGAACTGGCGCCAAAGATCGACCTCGATCACATCATCTCCACCCTCGCTTCCAAGAACAAGGTTGAGCGTTTGATTGTGGCTTCACCCAAGTATCTTAAGGAGCTACAGAAGATCCTCGACGAAACCGACCCCGCCATTGTGCAAAACTATTTTGTGTGGAAGGTTGTCCAGGCTTTCTACTCGTATGTGGACTCTCCTGTAGTGAAGCCGTACAAGGGTTTCGTCAATGAGCTCGCAGGAAAGGACCCCAACTCTGCCCCCGAGCGCTGGCGCACCTGTGTCAACCACGTCGACGACGGACTTGGTTGGATCTTGTCTCGCTTCTTCGTCGAGAAGGCCTTCTCGGCGGAAGCCAAGAAGTTTGGTGACCTGATTGTCTCCGACATCAAGGACGAGTTTGTCAAGAAGCTCAAGGCTACCGAGTGGATGGACGACGACACGACCAAGAAAGCCATTGAGAAGGTCCACAATATTGTGCAAAAGATCGGCTACCCAACCAAGAGCCCCGACATCATGGATCCCGATAACCTGGCCTCTTACTACAAAACTGTCAATATCAGCTCCGAGGCTTTCTTCTCCAATTCTCTTTCGGTCATTGCCTTTGCCGTCGCCGATGAGTGGTCAACACTGGGCAAGCCCGTGGATCGGGATCAATGGGGCATGACGGTCCCCACGGTCAACGCCTACTACAACCCCCCTGGAAACGAGATTGTGTTCCCCGCTGGTATCATGCAGTTTCCAGTCTTTGACGTTGATGTTCCCGCCTACATCTCGTACGGTGCCTTTGGCTCCGTCGCAGGACACGAACTTTCACACGCGTTTGACTCGACCGGCCGCCATTATGATCAGAACGGTAACTACACTGACTGGTGGTCTGACGGAACTGTCAAGGCATTTGAAGAACGTACCAAATGTTTCATCGAGCAGTACGGCAACTTCAGCATTCCCGGTCCTGACGACAAACCTCTTCACGTCAACGGTCGACTCACACTGGGCGAGAACATTGCCGATGCTGGCGGCCTCTCGGCATCTTTCCAGGCCTGGAAGCGCCGCTCCGCCCAAAAGCCCAACGCTCACCTCCCTGGCCTGGAGCATTTCACACAAAGCCAGCTTTTCTTTGTCAGTTACTCTAACTGGTGGTGCGGCAAGTCGCGTCGTGACACTGCCATTAATCGCATATATACCGATCCCCATGCGCCAAAGTGGGCGAGGATCCTGGGTACCATGGCAAACAGCCGGGAGTTCAGGGAGAGCTTCCAGTGCATGAGCAAGAAGCCCACTTGTGAGCTTTGGTAAAGGAGCAAGTGCACGATAATTCCAATCATAGTTTGTATGTATTAGTGTCACCGTTGAGCATCGCCCTATCGTAAACACGGCGTATAAAATCGTGCTGTATCATTTCTGTTTGGTCCCATGCGTGACCTCCATGGCAGCAAACAGCAGAGCTCAGTCCGTCGAGAACGAGATGGGCAAGCGGGTAGTTGGGTAGACACCAGCCATTGAACACATCTTCGAAAGACCCACATTCTCGGCGCCTTGATCTATAAGCTTCTGAATAGCTGGTGCTGTCTCCGTGGCTGGTTTGCTAAGGGCTAAATATTCACGGCTTTCCAGTAATGTGGTGAGCCCCTTGACATTGAACATGTCCTTGACTGTTATTCTGACTCCAGCTAACGGCTTCCTTGATGGTTCGAGACGTTGAAGAAACTGTAACAAAAGGCCCGTATCGACTGCTCTTGCCAACGGAGCTCGTTATGAGGCTGTCCACCATACCATGTCTAGCTAGCCAGCATCGACACATAGGAAGCCATTACCAAACACTTACTCTCCCGCCGTTGTGGCATTCTGGCGCAAAGGTAGTGAAAATGCAGCCGCAGTGTCACTGTTGACTCTCATTACCGGACTGATTGTCTGACCGTCCAAGACATACGGGCCAACAGTTGGGACATTTTCCGTTCCAATGAATTCCACCAGGGCAAGACTTAGGTCCATCTCCCTACCGGATTTTGTATCTCGCCGATGGTAGCAGGGTCGCTTTTCTCAGTAGACACCAACACTCCGGAGGGGGAACTCAGGGGTCATGACATCATGTAGGGTGGTGGCCAAGGCTAGTCACTGCCCGCGAAATAGAGGCCAAAAAGGCAGAGAAATTGGTTGACAAATTCATATTACAGTTGGTTGTTGTTGTTTGGTGTAAAAAGTAAACAGTAAGCCAATTCCAGCCTTTAAGAGCGATAAGGTCTGGTTCTGGTGAAACGCAGACCCTTTGTAGGTGCCCCACACATCATCCTCAGCGATCGCACGCTCTATGAAGCATTTCAAGAGCGGCAGCACCGATGTTAATATCGGGATCACGGGTGTCACAAACACCAGCCACTGGCCGTGGTATGAAACACGGAAGTCCTGCGTTTAGCCGACGGTTGATCAGAAATGATTTTCGCTCCAGTGATCACCGGGTCTTTGGGTTTGCTCACCGAACTTTCCTTGTAGGTTACATATCACCGTTCCCCAAGCTGGAATTTCAGTGTGGCATGACACGAAATCTCGGAGGCCATTTCTCAAAAGACCGATGTCGGGTGAAATGAAGAGTGTATGAGCCGTGGTGAACCCGTTGAGACACGGGCAATGGGTGGGGGGGGGGATTGGGGCAAGAGGGGAATGTCATAGATGAGGCCTTTCACTGATCGTCCAACCGAGGACAACATTAGGCAATGCATATGCAGGTAATATGCATCCATTCTGCTGTTATGGTTTCCGCCCTGTGTCGACGCTGGCGACGAGGCTATGGCTTGAAAGCTAACGAGGTTGTTCATGTTGACTGCGGTATGCTTCCATTCCAGGTTGTTAGCTTCATCCTGTCTCAATAATGCAGGCCATATTAAGCCCAAAACACACCAGATTCAGTGGGAGTTGTGCCAGTGACGTCGGGACGTCCTTGTGGAAATGTTCTGACGGTTGAGTTGACGATGTTCAAGTTGTGCTCAATAGATGGATTGGAAAGGTGTTTGAGGAACCCCCAACAGCAACAATGTCAAAGGGACTAACGCCGGTTTTACATGGTTGGAGGCTCCACGGTGCCGAGGCATGCATCCGCATATCCGTTATCTGATGAGGGATTTGCATGCTATCAATGGGCACTGGCAACATCCATCCCACTTATAACCATGGGGTTTACTTACCTCTTCCCGGTGATTTCACCTTGTCCCAACCAAGAAGCTGTGGACACAGACAGCAGAAATGCCAACTCAAAATATCATCGCAAAATCGGTTATGAAATAAACAACAATGTTGAGAACGGCACGCAAAATATGGTCTTTCTCCCGCGTTTTGAACGCAAACGTGATGTCCAAGAGACAGTATCGAAGGGTGTCTCGCAGCCATCGGAGCAGCTGTCTTGTGTAGAGCCAGTTCGGAGATACACCGGCAGCGATCATAACCCCCGGCGAGTTTTGGAACGCAGTCCTCCAGCCTTTGTGCAGCAAACAAGTGGTTAAGGCATTGTCGTCTCCAGTCGTGATAGGAAAGCATCTGAGCCACAACTCGTGTAGAAATGGATCACGGAATCCTTGGTCTTTGTAGATGCAAGTCCGGTAAGCAGAAAGCCGGCCGGAAAGGTTTAGAACCTGGCCTTTGTTGAAGAATGCCAAAACTGAGTGCAAGACATTTCTCTTCGCGAGGTTCAAAGCACCAAATGTTTCCCACTGGGTCAAGGTGTTCCCATTTCGAGGCTTTATCGCTTGTAGTCCCGTGACGCCACCGACTCTGGGGTCACAGAACGGCGCGAGGATGTCGTCAAGCGTGGAGACACCCCACAGTGACCGGTCATCCACAACAACGAAGAATGCGGTCGTGACCTTGGAGATGGCTTCGTAACACTGTCCTCGATACGAAGCGGTTTCCACAGCCATTACCATGATTCGAGAGTCTCCGATTTCCTCCACCAATCCCTCAACGTTTGTACGGCGTGCTTCTATTGTCGTGATGATTATTGACTTCGGCTCTGTTCTCAGCCATCCCTGTATGACTTGGCGAAAGTGAGGTTCCGTTCCTAGGGTCATCGCAACAACTGTACGGTTTGATCTGCTGTTCTGGGATATTGCTACATCGGGATACCGAACTGGAGCCAATCGTCTATAGCCCCAAAGCTCAGACATAGCTAGAATCAGGCGAGCATATCTTAGCAACCTGGATTCCAGTTTGACATTAGTAAAATCAACTATCTGGACATGTGGTCATCACCGTTTTCAAGGAGGACATACAGTACGATGCGGGACCAGAGGGTAAGCATTGGTATGGATCTGAAAGGTAACGGTGGCTGGGATAAAAGATAGAAAATATTGGGATAGGGGACAGAGAATGCTGGGATAGAGGATACGATGTTGGGATAGAGGATAGACAATGGTTGGGAAGAGGACGGGAAATGTTGGGAAGAAGGACCGAGGATGCTAGGACTGATGATGTAAAATGCTTAGGTTCAAAATGGATATGCTGGGTTCGAAGAATGAGATCATTGGAGTGAAGGCTGCCTGAGATCCGGCGGTAAAACAGTGTCCAGGTGCGTCGAGGAAGGTGGATAGGGCAACCTGATGTTTGAACCAACAGAAACGGAACGTGAAGCTGTTGATCTCAGTGGGAAAATGCGGGGAATCAGTAGCGGCTCTACGCGGTAAGGTAGGTACCAGAGGCACTGCTGCGCCAAGTACAGGATCAACACAAATAGGGGTAAGCGAGTTGAATGGACCTCAACAACGTTATATTTGCACCGTAATAATATCCCACTATCATCAGTTGGTCAATATCCCACCCCCGCTTGTACATGTTACTGCTCTGTGGTTGCGCGTGTTTCCCCCTTGAGCGTCACATCAAACTCTTCTGGCTTTCTTCCCAGAATTTCTTCCAAGTCCCCCGTCACTGGCGCTGTAGCACCTTGTCTGATAGCCTCCCAAGCAGTAGCCCAAGTCCTGGCATCCTCCTCATTTTTGAAGTAGCCCTTTACTTGTGGAAGCCGAACCCACTCATGCACAGGTATCTCCCTTATCTTCAAGTCCCTCCCAGCAACCTCCCCAAGCACCTTCACCGTGTCCTCCAAACTCCACTCCTTGTTGCCCGTCAGCAATACAACCTGGTTCACATACTGGAAGCTTTCCGGCGCGGATGAATATTGTGCAATGAGCTTCGCAGACGCCTCTCCAAGCTCATCCCTCTTCACCCAGGCCACCCCTTTCCCCTTCCCATCATGCGGGACAAGAATCTCATTCCCAACAAGCGAGGCATCAGGGAAGTGCGGATCGAAGAAGCTGGTGTAAATGGGTGTGGACTCGGAATAGATCCCCTCCCTGATCACCGTGTAGGTGAAACCAGGTGCTGTCTCCGCCAAATGTCTCAAGTGCCCCTCGGTGGCAAGGTGAGCCTGCATCACCTCAGCCACTGACCTGGTAGAGTCTCTTTCTCCAGCAAAAGCCAGAGAGCTGTAAAAGACATGCTTGACACCAGCGCGGCGGGCTGCGTCGATGGCTGGGAGCTGGACTTTGATGCGGTAGTCTTTGACGTGGCTTGGGTAGGATATTAGAAACAGGACATCGATGCCGGTGAAGACCTTTTCAAGGTCGGAGGGCGCTGTTTCGTAGGATGCCTCTCGCGTTCGGACACCGGCTTGGGTGTAGTTCCTGGGGACTTTGTGGGGTTGGCGGCTAATGAGGATGACATTGTCCTTGGGGACCAGAGCCAGGAGGTGGTGGTAGGTGGAAGTGCCTAGACCCCCTGATGCTGGGAAGATGCCGATGGTTTTCATTGTGAGTGGTTTTGCCTGCCACTCTAGTGAACGTGGGAGCTGTTGAAAGGATCATTGCTGTGGGAGAGGCGAGGTGATATTTATGATGATGTCACGGATCTGATTTCCAATCAGGGCCCACATTTGTTTGCTAATTGCTTGTGGTCAACATCACCAATCAGACCTGACATTTGTCATGATCAGGACCAGGCTTGCCATTGAATGAACAGGGAGCAACAGTCACCGAATCTCGTACAAACCAGCTGGCGGCCCGCCCCTTCCATGTCTGACACTCTCCGTCACGAGCCCACGCATGATATTGTCATCGCACACATAGCAATCACCTAAAAACACATGGTGAGTCGGCCCACGACGCAACACGTACGGCATCCTGCCTCGAAACAGCACGACAACCTCGTCCCCCTCCTGCATCACCGGCGGCCCGATACCCAAATGTCCTTCCCTCGTCAGGAATGCCCGTCGACCATAGCAATACACCCCAACAGCATTTCGAAACGTGACCCTCGCCTTCTCGCTCTCGGCCGACAGCACCTCATCTCCCTCTCCAGCAAGCCCAGATAAGAATGCTCCTACAGCAGCGTCACTTATCCCAGTAGCTATCTGCCTGTTCATCTCGCTCGCCGAGGCTGAGAAGTGAAACCCATCCATCGAATTGGACATGACATGCCCGACCACTGCGCCCATCGGATGTACCGAAAGCGCCTTGCAAAATGCTCCGTCGAGAGGCTCACCAGTGATATACCTCGATCCATTAGCCCCCGGGAATGGCATATTGGGCAGAAGCTCCGTCCAAGCGCGTTGGACGGCTTCGGTCTTGGAATGTCCATCTGACCCAAAGTTCATGACATTGCTGACGCGGTGGACGACGCCGACATGGAAGCCGTCCATGATCAAGGTGCCCGGGATCGGCGAGGAGAAGGCGCGTTGGATACGGGACTGGAAGAAGTCTCCGAGGGGTGGGGTGCAGATACCGGCGGTGAAGTCACCTCCGCGGAATACAGTGACGGACTTGGACTCGAACCATTTCGGCACCCAGGAGGGGTAAGGGTCATCTGGGGTTGGAGTCGTGCGATGTTGGACATAACTGAGAACGTCCAGGAACATGGGCATCTTGCTGATCAAGAATTTCGCTAGGCCGGTATAAACCTCCGGAACAGGGCGAGTGTAGTCCGGCTTCAGAGCCGCCGGGATACCCCAACCTAGATCGGGGTTGCGCTCGTTGACAAAGTTCTGGACGCCCGTGATGGCGGTTGTCAAACCTCTCAGCCACCGGTCCGACCGTTGAGTGATGTGAGTTCTCGTCGTAATGGGCTGCAGGCCTTCGTCGCAGATGCCCAAAACCGAATAGATCTTATCCCGCAAGTCAGTCGCCTTGAACGCACGCATCTGCTCAAGCAAGTCCAGCAACGGCCCCAAGCTACCCGGAATCTCAGTCAGACGAACGTGACCGCTGTGGGCCCCTGACTGCCGCGTAAATATGAGGTACCACACGTCCAACGAGGTGTTCGTCTCGATTTTGCCCCCAGGCCTGTTCCCAAAGACGAACAGCAGCGTCGAAACCAAGTCGAAGAAGGACATCTCCAGCTCTTCCGACTTGACCACCGCCACGTTGGCCACGGCGATTTCCTGCACTACCCACGTGCGGTGGAAGTACTCCCGGTCAAATAGCTTTTGGAGATTGAGCAGTGCCCCCTCGGGCAGACCACCTAGAGCATTACCCACGACGTCACGCACGACACCATCCTCCATTGCGGCGGCATCTTTCCTCAAGTCAGCCACTAGCCGACTGACATCACTCAGGACCTTCCCTGCCTCGAACGCAACCTCTGTCGCTTCTGATTCTTGCTTTAGCCCGATCCAGGCGATGACTCTTTGGCAGTATTTGTAAACCAACCGCATGTACTGCACCTGACGGGATCTCTCCTCTAGACTGGACTGGTCAATACATAGTGCGTCTATCCACAGTCGTCGCGGGGGCTGGCCTGGTGATGGTCGGAGGAAGTGGAGTGCCGCCGCGAGGTTGGGTTTGATAGGGAGGGGAAGGTCATCGAGCCAGATGTAAATTTCCGGGTCGGCGGTGCCCCATGTGTAGGAGAGGGCTTCGTAGGGCTGGGTGGATTCGAGGTTGGTGATTGCGAGGGTGCCGTGGAAGGGTTCTGAGTCGTCCGGGGAGGGGGAAGGAGGGGATGTGGAGGGGAAGAGGGTCAGGATGCGGGTGAAGGGAGGGGTTCGGCCGGTTTTGGAGACAGGTGGCAGAGGTTGGTATTTGTACATGGTGAGCAGGTTGGCGATACTTTATAGCTGAACAGATATGTCTGAGCCAAGAGAAATCACGCATCTATGGGAGGTGGAGGTGCCTTGCTTCACGATCGCAGTGAAACCAAGTTACAGGGGTTCTAGACCTGCAAGATAATACGGCCCAATGATAGCCCGACTGCGTTGAGCTTACCCGATACCGCCTAGTGACTGAACTTTCGCTTGCTAGGTTATCTATATGCCTTATAATACTTTATAACACTAGCTATACAATACTTCGCCGCTAAATCGAAAGGGAAACACCTGACAATACTAAAATGTGATACAAGGACTATTCACATCACGGGGGATTGCGAGGCTGTTCGTTTGTTGATGGGTGTTGAGCGAGACGGTTCAGTCTGAGCCTCCTGACTTGGATAGGCAAAGCATCTATTAAAGCTTGCTTGGGGAAATGAATTAATAACCTGTACAAGAGGGGGGAGGGGGCTGGGGGGGAGGGTGCGCAACTATTTACCAGGTAGCGTGGTATTGATTGAGTGGGTACTTGACTCTTGAAAAGTGTATGTAACATGATGGCTTTAGGAGACAAATGACTGATGTTCGCTTGCACATATATCATCTTCTGGATCGGACTTTGAGCATACCTTATACATACCATCCGAGCTTATAAAGGACACTACACCTAATCATCTAAGCGTCTAAAAAACTCTGTCCAAGCTTATGTATACTGTTATCCCAGCTTTTGATAGAAACTACACCGACATTACATAAACATGCGAATGACTGTATCCAAGCTTATATGTTTGCTATCTCAGGTTATAAGAAATACTATACCTTTATAACCCAGGCTTTTCCAAAACACTACTGACTTCATTTTCCATCAGAGGTCTCCCCGTCAGTCGATTTTGGAGTGTAACGAACATCGAACAAGGCAAGTAGGAACAGACTAGTTTGGTACATGTAGCTCATCAAAACTGAGCCACTTTGAGGCTGGCCGTCATTAGACCCATATGTACAACTTTATTCATTCATTCATTTATTATCATACAAAGCGCTATGTGAAGACGTCAAAAACCCAACTCCTCCTTCCTCGATTTGCCCCCTTGTACATCAAGATAAGGAGCCTCGCCCAGGGAACAAACACGGTCGCCCGCTCTCGGGTCGTTGTAGTCATATGTCGCACAATGCCATGTGCTCCTGTTGTCCCAGATAGCGACGTCATTCTTACTCCATCTGAATCGTACTTGGGCATCGTGATTCTGTGTTACCATGTTGAAGAGGTATTTAAGGAGGATGTCTGACTCGTCTTTTGTGACGCCGTTGATGCGCTTGGTGAAGCCCTTGTTGACGTAGACCGAGTTCCACCCGGTAACGGCTATTACCATGAATGTCAGTTTTACGCGCAATGATGTACACAAACAAAGATGTGGAAACTCACGATTTGTCCTTATAACAGGATGCACAGCAGCCAACTCAGCCCCCTTGTTCAACGGCGACCCTCTCTCGCACTCCCTCAGCGGATTCCCCAAATTCCTCGCCTCATCCAAAAAGAACTTGGCGTCATGTGTGGCGGTCAACTTCTTGAGCATCTCCCTCATCGGCTCTGACAGACGATCATAGACCTCGTATCCGCTCGCCCAGAGGGTATCACCGCCAGTGACGGGAAGGGTGTGGATCTTGAGCATGGCGTAGTCACTGGGCACAGGCTCAAAGGTGATATCGCTGTGCCATGCGTTGGAGGCATACCTACTGACGTCGGAGAGCTGGTGAGTGAGACCGCCGCCCTTCTTTTGCTTCTCGGAGGAGATGACGCTGATTTGATCGCCCAGCTCGGAGCCCTCTTCTGTCAAGGGGTGCACGTGAAGGCCAGAGGTGGAGGGGCAGCCGGCGAGGGTGGTGAGGCGGAGCATGAAGTCTTTTAGCTCGTTTGGGGTGACATCTTGATTGCGGAGGAAGACGACGCCGCGGGAGGAGATTGTGTATGCGAGGTCGCGGAAGAGTTGATCGTCGGCTTTGAGGAGGTCGCGGATTTTGAGGGTGGGAAACTCGCGGCCGATGGCGGGGGTTGGGTCGTTGTGCGAGTATTGTTGGAGGGATCCAGAGTCGTAGAGCGGTTTGGTGAGTTGTGGTCGGGCTATGTCATGGCCACCAAAGATGGTGGCGTCGGTCTGAGATGACGTTGATGTGATAGCGGACGGCATGGCGAACGAAGTGGTGGTTCAAAGCACGGAAAAAGGCACAATCACATGTAGATGGGATGGAAGCAAGCGAAATGATTGGGAATGTAAATATTGACAGGCTCGGGTCTCTTATTAATATGCAATGCACAAGCAGCATTGGGAACCATTCGGCCTCAGATACTTGTTCAGGATGTCGTTAACCACCATGGTTCGACGCTTGGACGAATTACTTGGCGGCGGAGAAAATATCGGAGAATTGTGAATGGCGTCAACCGGCGCTAAGTAGGCGAATGTCGAAGCGACCTCCCCATCTCGGCCGGCCCCGCACCCGGCATAATCGGTGTGGTGATACTACCTCTTGCCAACTTCATGACGCCATCGCCGTAGCTGCACACCGAGAGGCCTTACCGACTTCAATTCTCCGCTCGTTTCTCCGCACACGTTACTTGTGATAGCCTCAACATGTAACGCGATGGCGGGGGTCAGCATCTCTAAATAGTGACCTCCATCCGCATGTTGTCGGTCGCGATGGTTCATCTCTTGATCACCCGTCCTCATCTCATTCCATTCGACCCGAGTTGTCTGCCTGACAACAGGTCTCTTCAACATGGGCAAAATCGACGACATCGAGAACCACACCAAGGGTTCGCCAACAGCGACCCTCAACCGCGGTGACAGCCACGACGGCAAGGCATCACTCAAGGGCTCCGAGCCTCATGTCGGTCGCTCTGAGCTGAGCGATGTCATCCCTCCTGATGATGGCTATGAGGGAAAGCACCGGTGGGATCCATTGGCGACATGGACCCCTGAGGAGGAGAAGGCCGTGGTGCGCAAGACCGACATCTGGTTACTCTCCTGGCTCTGTGTCATGTTCTTCGGTCTTCAACTTGACCGTGGTAACTTGGCAAACGCTCTGGCTGACGAATTCCTGGACGATCTCAACCTCTCGCGCGACGACCTTAACAACGGTAACACCATCCAGTTGGTTGCCTTCTTGAGCGCCGAGTTCCCTGTTCAGTTTCTGACCAAGCGTTATGGTTTCCGTTATGTCCTTCCGGCCATGATGTTTGCGTGGGGAACTGTCTCCTGGGGTCAGGCATGGATTCACGACCGGGCAAGCTTTTATGTTACCCGTGCACTTATTGGTGCTTGCGAGGGTGGTTTCATTCCGGGTGCTATTCTCTACGCGACCTACTTTTACACCTCCTCCGAACTGTCGACTCGTCTGGCGGTGTTTTGGTCGACTTTGAACGTTGCACGCGTCATCTCGGCTTTGTTGGCGGCTGGTATTCTCAAGATGCGTGGTATTGGTGGCCACCCGGGGTGGTTTTGGCTGTTTTTGCTTGAGGGTCTTCTTACTGTTCTTCTGGCTTTCATCGTAAGTTCTGCCCATCTTTTAAAAAACCCCTGCCAGTATTCTAATCGATGTTACTAGTCTTTCATCTACCTTCCCGCGGCTCCTACCAAGACCACGGGCGTTCTCTTCCGCGAGCCTTGGTACACTGAGCGCCAGGAGGTGATCATGGTCAACCGTATCCTCCGTGACGATCCCGCCAAGGGCTTGACTCTGCTCAACGAGCCGGCCACCTGGCAAGACGTCAAGGCTACCTGGACAGACAAGTCTCTCTGGGGACTCTTCTTCATCGGCCTCATCGCCTACATTCCCGCAACCCCAGTCCAGGGCTACCTCACCCTGACCCTTCGCGACCTCGGCTTCACCGACAGCTTCGAGATCAACATGCTCACCATCCCGTCGGCCGTCCTCCAGATCATCACCATGCTGATCCTCGCCCGGTCGAGCAAGTACTTCAACGAGCGGACCTTCCACTGCTTCGTGGGCGAGTTCTGGGTCATGCCGCTGCTCATCGCCTTGATCACGCTGCCTGACGGAGGTCGTGAATGGGGACGGTATTCGTTGATCACGCTCATCAGCGGGTACCCTTACTTCCATCCTATTGTCACTTCTTGGATCTCGGAGAACACTTTTGATGTCAAGAAGCGGGCTATTGCGGCGGCGACGTACAATGTTATTGTGCAAGTTGGTAGTCTGATTGGCAGTCAGATTTATCGCGACTACCAGAAGCCGTATTATAAGATTGGTAATACCACGCTCGTGTCTATCAGCGCGTTGGCTTTGATCACATTTGTTGTTCAGAGATTCGTCTTGGTTGGACTCAATAAGAAGAAGGAGAAGGAGTGGGAGAAGATGTCGAGGGAGGAGCAGTTGGCTTATCAGAATGATGTGACGGCCAGAGAGTTGGATGGGAATAAGCGGTTAGATTTCCGGTTTGTATACTAGAGGGACACCAGTACCAGCACTGGAGATGTCTTGAATGATAGTTCTAGGGTTACAAGTTGACACCAGACATTATTGATCTTCCTGGTACTACAAGTTGTGTGTTGCGGTATTCTGAAGCTTTAGAATGTTTACACTCTCGCCCTCTGGAAGCTGAGAAGTTTCCATATTTGAACATGTGTGTCTACATTTTGCTCGCAAGTGAGGTTAATGTCACCCTGCCATGCACCTCGGCAATGTGCCATTTGGAGATAGCTGTTGCTTCCCATTGGCGCCATTGCGCCATTGTGGGGTTAGATTCTCCAACGTCCAACACCAAGATACTTCAATGTCATGTTCCCATGCCACTTGGCTGCAGAGCTACGGCAATATGTCTCCTGGTGGCACGTCACGACCCTCGAAGCAGAGGAAGATTGGTTCTCGATCTTGCGATGCTTGCAAGATCCGGAAGGTCAAGTGTACAGAGACAGCCCCCTGCCAACGATGTCTCACCGCTGGCCTCGACTGCACCTTCAACAAAACCCAGTCGACGAGAGGACCCCGGAATCTGAGGACAAAGACCTTACAGCAGATCCAAAA
Organism: Podospora pseudoanserina; assembly: GCF_035222485.1. Classification (NCBI taxonomy): domain Eukaryota; kingdom Fungi; phylum Ascomycota; class Sordariomycetes; order Sordariales; family Podosporaceae; genus Podospora; species Podospora pseudoanserina. Next base: position 602,479 of record NC_085923.1, read on the forward strand.
TGCCACACGAGCTCAGCAACCAGCCTCAGCACCTTCACATATCCCAGAGCCAAGTTCTTCGTCGAGCACCGCGGACCCTTCCAACATTTCGGTCGAATCACTCGTCATTCGACTGTGCATCTATCGACTTCGCCTCTTTCCAGTCTGGCCGATCGTGGCTGTGGAACAGGTCATTGCAGCCCTACACCGCGATTCCCATGATGTCGGAACCTACACCTTGGCAGTGGCCATTGGTGCTGCAACCATGGCCCAGTTGAAACTGTCCCGGTTGAAAGACCCAAACATCACGGACAGCCTGTCCGCTAGCGCTCTCCACGAGGAGTGCCAAAGGAAACGGCGGACCCTCAACGCTGCCTCTGCCAGTCTGAACAGACTTCAGACCTCGTTCTTTTTGCACATCTACCACGAGAACCAGATTCCTGGCGGTGCCGAGTCTTTGTTGCACTTGCGCGAGGCCATCACGGTGGCACAAATTATGGGATTACACCGGCCCTCCTCATACCTAGGACTACACCCATCCGAGGACCGCCTTCGACGCCGCATTTTGTGGCTGTTATTTGTTACAGAGAGAGGAGTGGCCATGCTACACAGACTTCCAGTAGCATTGACTTCAGCCGAGAAGTTCCCGCCACTGGACACCATCAACGAACCCGACGACGGACCACACGTGTTGCCGGCATTCAAGAAACTGGTCAACCTGTTTTGGATCTTCGACCAATCCAGAGCCTTTGACATTCTTCAAGATGCGGCAGACGACACGGACGGCTCCTCATCACCCAACCACGAAGCCCTCCGAGCCTTGCAACAGCGCTTACAAAAAGCACGACTCGAAACTGAAAATGATGCAAACGACATCCAGAAAGCGGACATTTCCATCACAAGACAATGGATGCAAATCCTCATCTGGCGCGCCACTCAAGGCCACGCATACTGGTCCTCCGACGACACCTCGGCAAGCCTTGCTGGCCCCATTCAGATAGCCCAGCAGCTACTAGACGACATATCAAAGCTCCCCAACACGGCCCTGGAAGCCCACGGCCCAGGGATAGAATTCAAAGTTTACGAGATTGCAAGTGCCGTGGCAGACTCCCTCAACTACTACACAACCCCCCGACCAGGCGACATCCTCCTCCGACATCCAGGCGACATTCTTCTCAGATTACAAAGATTCCTAGCCACCTGCCGCGGCGGAAACATCAACCTGCTAGGCCTCCTAGCCGCGCGCATCTCCCAAAGCCAAATGTCCCTATCCATCCCACGGCAGTCGTTCGACCCAGCCCCGCCCTCGGTTGTTGTCGAAGAGATAGCCACCGACGCCGACAGCGACGAACCACCACTCTTATCCCCATGGCTCTCCCTCGTTGCCGCGGCTGAACTCGAGCAGGAGCAGTCCTTATCGTCTTATGCTCAACAGGTCGGCCTGCTCGATAATCACGACTGGCTTCTTGCTCCAGAAAGCCCCAACATCTAGCTGCGAGCACGTCATTGATACGGGGGATGAGGTGAATGAAGTCCAAAGCGGAGCAGGTCCGGGGCCGGGATCGGCCTGTGGGGTTACCTTGCTCTACCGAGGCGGGGCTCGTTGTCCCTTCAGCTGTACAAGTCTTGGCTAGACTCGATCTGGGACTTTCTCCGAGATATTCTCCGCTTGAGGTTTGGGGGTAAGAAAGGACGGCACATCTGGGGTTTTTGTGGTCACGTCAACGTTGTCAGGGATTTTTTTTGTTTGGTTTTTTGGTTTTTTTCAGGAGAGACGAAACGAAACGACACAGTCAAGATGGCTTGGGAAGAACCACGGAAGACGGGCATGGTGTATCGCCGTTTGGGCAACTCTGGATTACACGTCTCTGCGCTTGGCTTGGGAGGATGGCTCACGTTTGGGGGGCAGGTTGAGAATGGTATGTTTGGTTCAGGTTGGGATTTAGAGTAAGAAGGAAGAGCTGACGGATAAACTAGAGGGCACTGTTGCTTGCTTGAAGCAGGCGTATGATTTGGGTATCAACTTTTTTGACACTGCGGAAAGGTAAGAACCGCATACAAGAACGTCTCTGTGCTCTCAGCCCACGAAAACTGACCGAAACTGTCTCAACAGCTACGCCGGAGGCCAATCCGAAGTCGTCATGGGCCAAGCCATCAAGCAGCTCGGCTGGAAGCGCAACGACATCGTCATCAGCACCAAGCTCAACTGGGGCGGCCACAACGGCGAGGTCCTCGTCAACAACCACGGCCTGAGCCGCAAGCACATCGTCGAAGGCCTCCGTGCCTCCCTCCAACGCCTCGACCTCGAATACGTCGACATTGTCTACGCCCATCGCCCGGACCGTCTCACTCCCATGGAGGAGGTCGTTCGTGCTTTCAACCACGTCATCGAGATCAAGGGGTGGGCAATGTACTGGGGGACCAGCGAGTGGAGTGCTGACGAGATCGCCGAAGCATGCGGCATCGCCAAGCAGCTCGGACTTATCGCGCCGATTGTTGAACAGCCATTCTACAACCTCCTGCACAGAAAGAAGGTCGAGGGCGAGTTCCAGAGGCTGTACAGCAGATTCGGTCTTGGATTGACGACGTTCAGTCCCTTGAAGTTTGGTCTGCTCAGTGGAAAGTACAACGATTCGCCTGATACGCCTCCGCCGGGGAGCCGTTTTGCCAAGGGCGACGACAAGTTTGTCAATTACATGAGAGACAACTACGGGAACAAGAGCTGGCAGGATGATATCGAAAAGGTGAAAAAGCTCAAGGTTATCGCCGACAAGGTCGGCATTCCCCAGTCAGAGTTGGCTCTGGCGTGGGTGTTGAAGAATCCCAATGTTTCGTCTGTTATCACTGGCGCGTCAAGGCCGGAGCAGATTGTTGAGAATGTCAAGGCGTTGAAGAGTATGGCTTTGTTGACGCCAGAGATTATGAAGGAAATTGATGAGGTGGTTGGGAGTGTTGAGTTGGATCCAGCGAGACAGGACTAAGAGATGAATTTGTGAATGATGACAAGAGATGAACAACCCCAATTTTGCCCCTGTCGTGACATTGGGCTGATCTCAGACTCGGATTCTGAGCCCGGAACTTTTACGGTGCCCCTTCTTCTGGTTTAGCTCAGCCACATGGCTTGCTTTTGGGAGCCAATAGGCACCAGAAGCGCAGCGAGCCTTATCTCATCCCGGATTTCAGCTTCGACCAGGCATTTGATGTCAGCAAATAGGTCGAGTCTTGGCAGCTGAGCGCAAGGTGGGAGGATTCGATGCTCATGCCTGACAGATTGGGAGTTTGATAAAGTATCAAGTGCCCTTCTGCTGACCAAAGGATATTTCCCCTATCCAGTCTTTCTATTACATACCTATTGTCTTACTGGAAAAACACGCACGGTCCATGAGCGTAAAGACATCCATCACCCTCCACGACCAGTCGTAAACCAAACCACTGCCTATCGAAGAAGACACTTTCAACGCTCCCAAACAACTCAAAATGGCCCAACAGTCCCTCTCAGCCAGCTTCAAAGTCCCGCCAACCCACCAAAGCACCAACCACACCCTCGACCCATTCGTAGTGTCACTCGCCGGTATACCATCAGAAATGTTGGACGGAGGGTTCCATGCCGAGGCAAAAATTTTCGACAATGACAACAAAAGTCCGGGGTATGAGATTGTTCAGCATGTCCGAGATTCAGGGGCAGTTACCGCGAACGAGGGGGAGACTGTTCACTTCGTGTTTCGGGGCTTGAAGGCTCCAGCAAGGGAAGGAAGGCATGAAGTGCGGGTTGGCGTGTTTTACAATTTAGCTGTGGGGTCTGCTGTGGAGGTGAGGAGGGAGGTTGTTTTTGGTGGTCGGTGCGAAGAAAGCGGGAGTCAGGCTGTTGCGGAGAAGAGTTGCGAGGGGAGATTGGTGTTGGAAGTGTGAGGTGATAGAGCCTATCCTACTGGATCTAGATGAAGACGTGAAACATATAACTGAAAAGGAAAATAAGAAGGTCCGCCTGGGGACTGGACATACATATACAAAATCAAAAGCTGTCTTATATTGGAATCATCATGTCTATCCCCGTAGCACCGAAAACAACACCGTTTTGGCTGTCACCCATTCATGAACCTTTCACAGCCAAGGTTCCCCCAATCGCACCATCCACGCCCATCCCTTTTACATCACCCACCCTCTCTCCCCTCATTCCCCTCCTTATCTCCCTTCTCCAAATCCCCGCCTTTCAAATTCCCCTCCCCACCCCCATTGTCAGCAGTCAACTCCATCACCACCTTGCCCACCCCATCCACCACTCCAAAAAGCCCCCAAACAAGAAGAAACGGCCAGAACAGTGTCAGAATAAACCCTACTGGCCAACTGACAAACCACATGATGTGTCCCCTTTTTCTTTTGTTCTCGGGAAATAGAGTGAGAAATTGTCGATGCCCCATCCGGAGCATGCAGAGGGTGATAATACCCTGGAAGACGCCCCAGACGATGAGGAGGATTTGCCACCAGACTATGCGGGTGTGGGTGTCTTCTTTTAGGAGGAGGGCTGACATGTGGGATTTGGGATGTGGTGGTGGTGGGGATGGTGACTTGTGGGTTGATGGGTGGTGATGTGGAAAGAAACGGTTTTGGCGAAGGGGTAGATGAGAGATAATTTAAGTGAAAAGTTAAGATAAAAAATCCATAGAAAACCCCGGACATGCAAGATGAGATAGAGAAGGTAAAATAACAGGCGTTGGGGTTGTTCAGTAAACTGGACGTTGGAAACCGAAACTGAAGACGTAGCTATCAAGCGGGATCTATTTGGTGCTGTGTCAGGTTTGACTGCGCCGCAGGTAGCGAGCCAATGCCACAACGACATGCCCTGTTGCTTAGGTCTGTTGTGTCTGGTGTTGGTGGGCTTGGCGAGGCCCCAAGGCAACCGTTGGCGCTGTATTTACATGATGGTTCACCAGCTGACAAGAAGATGAGCATCAGCTAGGGTATCCAAAAAAAAGTAAAGGAACCGTCTTGAAAGGTCAAGTGTCGTGGGCCTCGGCAAGGACGACAGAAAGAACCACAATATATCGAGAGCCTAAGATGTATCCTGACAGACCCAGCATCCGGCATCATGGGCGATGACATGCTTGAAGTCAGAACCTGCTGTAGAAACATTGTCTCCAATACTAGCCCACACGCCCGTGTCATAAAGTCGGCACACTCCAGAAAGCTTGTCCCAGACTGAGCTGGAGCAACCTGTAGCGCTAGCACAAGCCGCAGCACATCTCGCAGATGTAGTTTCTGTCGAGGTGACTGGCCTGCTTCCAGCTGGCACCGGGAACCCCCGGATTCCACATGCTAGGGAATCGACATCCGGAGTCGAAGCTGCCGAGCAAACTCTGGACGGGCGGTTTCGTTGAATGTAGAGGTTCAGCTTGTCTGAGGCACCACAAGCTTGTCCTCCATTCCCAGCACAGGGCTGGTTGCAACGGTCGGTGATGATCTCGGACGACAGGGAGTTACCAGTCCAACATTCCCGTCCTGAAGAGTCCCTTGTCAGTTGGTTTCGGTTAACCCTGGAGAAAGACCTACCAAACTCGACCCCAAAATACTTCCAATTCCCACTCTCAGCCCTCTCAGCACATTTCTCCAGCGTCATATCCGCAGCGCTATTCGGTCCGTTGGCCAAAGTCCTCGTCCCATTAACCCGATCACGGTAGCTGTTCCTCCGTCAGCCCCCATCCTGCCACACAAGAAACACACAAAACTCACCACCCAAGATAATCATACCCCCCAACCGGATCCCCATCCCCCCTAGCCTCGTCCCTCTCATAAACCGTCAAATGCCCCCCCCCACCACAAAACCACCTTCCGTCCCCCTCACAAACCCTCCCGCACCTCCTCCCAAACGTCTTGTAGCTATTGTCAATCGTCGCACCACAAAAGCACTCCCTCCCATACTCCACACCGACCCACCTCGCCTCAGCCCCGCACATCCCCGCACATTTCGTAGGCGTCATATCGTTACTCGCACCAGCAAACCGTCTAAGAACACGATCAGGGGTGAAATCGGCGAAACACCCCCACCAGTGGAAACCCTGGACGGGTTCGATGCCAGGGTTTTGAACAGTGGGGGGGTCGGTGTGCTCGTAGAACGCGGCGCGGGCCGAGCCGCCGCATGTCACGCCTGGTTCGTCGCGGCAGAGGCGCCAGCAGTCGCCTTCGGTGGCTTCCCATTCGGATAGCTGGGGGATGTACCCCGTGGTGGTGTTAATTGTTATCGAGGGGGCGCAGCTGGGGTGGGGTAGGTTGTCAGAGATACCTAGGCGTAGGTAGTAGGCAATGCAGGTGTAAGGGGGGATGGCGGTTGGTAAGAGAGGGGTTCGGTCAGGGGTTGGAGAAGTGGAAACTTACAAACATTCCTGATCCCACAGAATAAAATGCCGCGATGTTGAGCAGGCTGCCGAGCAGGGGATGATCCCATTGTCGGGACGCCTGGAAAAGGCGACGGTGAGGTTGAACGAGGTGGGAGAGGATTGCCAGTTTATGGTTCCAAAGCTGACAACGACGGTGTAGGTATGTTAATCGGGAGAACTTGGAGGAGAAAAAGAACGGACACGCCTACCAGCCAGAGTACCGGACAAAGCTCCCCTGCTGACGAGTGTTGAGCAAATCGGTGTCTGCTCGAGCATCATGGGCATAGGCTGAAGCCAATGCCATGACTATCAATTGGAAGGTGAGCTGCAAAAAAGAGACGGTAGGCATTGTGGAGCTGGAGCGTGTCAACAACATGATCGACTCTACCAGAAGGGAACGTCCCTACGTGGACCAAAACGACTGAGCTGACAGAATCCCGAGGTATTTATCATGGTTTACCTACCATGCTGAGAGCTTTCATTTGTTCTCGGATTTTACCAGTGGCTGTTGCGGCTGGGTTCTTTATCGATCCTCGACCTGCATCATAAAAGGATTGCCAAGCACATCAATTTCCACAAGCAGCGGCTGAGCAACACGCAACAGTTCGGGGTGCTTTCTTGTTTGGGAATATATGACCTCCGTACTACCTTAGTTATATTTTCACGAGTGGCTTTGCAAACCAAGACTTTGCTTGAGCGAATGTTCCGTCATGTGATCTGATCATCCTCTTTGAGGATGGCATGTCATGAATGAATGTGAAATCCCGTAGCCTTTCCTACATCAAACACACAAGTGACACAACCTAAACTCTCCACAAAAACCACAAGCATCATGTCTCATCAACCCGATAGTCGTCCCGTTGATCATGCTTATTACGGTGCTTCTTATCCCACAGTAGCTTGCACAACCGATCTCCGGCAGTCCGTCTCAATCTCTCTGCATCCCAGAAGACGTAACCCCTGTCTAACAAGAGCTGTGGAATTACGTTTCCATATATGTTGCTATACCTGCCTCCCCAGATCTCAGTCCAGACCAGATTCGGGGGAGGATCCTTATCCCCATCCCGACTATCCCTCACCAAAAAGTCGCCCACAAAAGGCATGGGATCCTGTCTGCCCTCCTTTCGATCCCGTTCTGTTGGGTTACGACGGCGGTTAGAGCAGCGTGCGGAGTCGTAGTGCAGTCCCAATTCCAGTCTCTGCAGGGCGCCATCTACGACTATCTGAGGCTGAGTGGCGACGACTAGGTCTTCGTGCGCTTTATGATCGTCTTTTTCGCTATCCATTTTGTCTAACACAATACCGAGCAATCCAAGGCCGCGGGAAGCCGTCCCAACCATGTGCTTAAACCTTTTGTGTGCGACGAGGCCTATTTCGGCGAGGCACGGCCGTGCTGAAGCCTGAAAACCCACCATTTTTCTTCTTCGAGAACCAACCACGCCCTCCCGCTCCAGACCGGCTGCCAGGCAGTTGAAGGCTCCATCGGAAGTGGGTGGGCGCGGTAGATGGTCAAATCGTGGGTTACTAGGGTGCAGATCTGTAGGTTGGATGACAAGGAAGTGGACCACATATAGATGTGGCCCAGGTAAGTTTGAACTACCCAAGCCATCTACCCACATTAAACCCTCCATAACCCTGGACCCCCCGATATCAACACACACTTTATATTCCACCCACAGGGCCAAAAATGAAGCTTTTCTTTTACTTTTTTTTGCTCCAGGTACCCACCAATGGCCAAATATACCGAGGAGGATATTAAAAATGCCCAGAAAAATATTGCCGCTGATATAAGCCAGCGAAAAGCGTCTAACAAGTACGGGATTCTACGTTCTACCCTAAAGTACCGCATTAATGGTACCCTACTAAGGAACCTTGCCTATAAAAACCAATAGCGACTTTCTTACGGCTAAAAAGACTTTATTATTTAATAGATCCTTCGTTAGGAAAGCTTTAGTTACGCTCTTACGTATATTAATATAAAGGCTTTAGTAGCTACTTTACTAGCTAAATAAGGCGATTTTAACCTCCTTAATAAGTATTAAGTATCCTACTTTATTAGCCGTTATCCCGATATTAAAATAAAGGTTAAAAAGAAAATTAATTACGTTAAAGTTAACGAAGCTACCTCGAAGAATATTAATAAGTTTTTTAATTTATATTTTACCGTTAACTAGATTAAACTTAAGTATAAATATAATTATAATAAAGTAAATATAATAGAAGGCTAAAAAAAAAACGGCTTAGTTATTAAATCTTCGAAACGGAATAAAAAGTTTATATATATTAAATAGAACGGAAGAAGGACTTAAACTACTATATTTAAATATATTTTATAAAATAAGAGAGTCCTCCTTTCCGGGGTTATTTTTAAAGGTAAAGACCTTTAAAAATTATAGTTTAAAGACTAATTAAATAAAGATTAGTATGTAATGTTAAAATATAGCTTTTGTTTGTGGATTTTACAGTGTATCTAAGCCCTATATATTACAGGGCCTCAGAGGCAATACGATAGCTTGGATCAGCAGTGTTTAGGGACTGCGGTTGCCGGAGCGGAGGCTCGGCCTTTGTGACGAACCCCTATCCAGAACCTCTGAAAGGGACATTAGTTAAAGGCACTTCTGAACAATCTTAGTCCGGTATAGCTAAATAGTATATAATAATAGCTTATCTTTATTATAATAGTCTAAATACTAATAATTATAATTTATATTATATATTACGGAACTATCTATTTACGCCGGCCAGTTCCTCTATATATATAGACCCGTGGACCGTAAACCGTTAATTTATAAATAGTCCTCGGTCCGCTCTTAATTAGCCGATGCCGGACCGTAAACCGTAAGCCCTACCGCGGTCCCCGGTCCCTATCTTATTAGTCCGTTGCCCTTCTGGACCGTAAGCCCCGCTTAACGGCGCGGTCTAGTCTTAATTAGTCCCTCGTAACCCTACTATCTTCCAGAACTATAATATAATACTCCTTCTCTAAGCCGAAGCCCCTACAGCTTAATTTTCTTTTACTATTAACTATATCGTAGGTTTTTCCTTCTCTTTTCTCCTTACCTTTATTATATTTAACCGTATATAAAAACGTTATTATAAAACTAAATAAGCCTCTGCCCTTTCTTCCTAAATCTATTACCGTAGTTTTATTATAATATTATATTTTATTTATTTTACTATCGAATCCCTTTATATTATAGCCCCTAGGTCTTTACGGTATACCAAGTACGTACGCCGTAAGATCTTATATAATAAATCTAATATTAGTTTTGCCCGTAGGTAGATCTTCTTTTTCTTTTTATACCGTAATTAACCGTTCTATAGTAACCCGAATAATAAAAGAGTAAAATAGATTCGAGTATAAGGAATAAAAGCTTAAAGATTAACTTTCGTAATTAACTACTAAGCTTATTTAAGTAAAATAAATACGTCGCTCTCTTCGCGTATATAAAGAGTGTCTTTTCGCGCGGGGTATTTAGGAAAAGGATGCCTAGGTAGCGTAGTTTGCTATTACGGCGCCTCCTACTTCTTCGCCGGGTACTCCTACGCGGCCGGACGCCGCCCAGGATACCGTTCCGTAGTCTCCTTACGCCCTAGATCCTTCTTTAGGCCTAGACTAGCCCTCCGACCTTTCCTTCGATCTTAGCGTAGCCGGTCCTTCCTTCCTAACCGCGCTAAATACCGCTAATAACGCGCCTTCTACTTCCCGAGGTACTTAAAGTATATAGCACTACTTATATTTAGTCCCTTTTATACTTTTTAACCTCGTAGTATAATATATAATACGTCGATTATTATATCGAAAGCGCGGGTTTAACTTCCGTCGAAGTTCTTTTAGCTCCGTTTTATAGTTATTTAACTATAAGCCGGGGCCGAATCTTTTTACTTACTTAGGTTTAAGTCGGTCCGGATATCGTTAATAAAATTTTTTTTATTTATTTAGGTAATTAAAATATATTTATAATTCTTACGAGTTATTTATAGTTAAATATCTTAATTAATTAATTAAATACTTTAATTAGCCTTTATTAAACTATAAATTTAATATTTCTTTTATATTATATTCTTTTTCTTTATTTTCCGCTACTACCTATATATTAACCTTATTTATATATAGTACGGGTTTTAAAAGTAAGATATAAAAGGTATATAACCGTAAATATATTATATTAAATAGCTCTAATTCGAATACCGTTTCCGATAATTTCTTTTTAACCTTAAATAGTTTTACTTTCCTATAGTCTAGCTTTTTATTAAGTCTTTTAATACGTAAATTACGTATAAAAAGGAATACTATATTCCTTCCTTTAAAGTAAGGTCCCTTAAGCCTTTTAATATTATAATATTTCTATATCCTTTCCTTTATAAACTTTAGTTTTTACTTAAATTTACCGTAAAATATATATATTTTATTTACTTTAACTCTAACCCTAGGCACCTTAACCGCAGGTCCTTACCGTAAATCTACCTCGTAACTAAAATTTACGAAGAATAATATAGCTTTAATTATTTTAATTAATAATATATTATATACTAATTATATTATAAATAATAATTTAATTTAATTATTTTATTTAAAATTAATATAATTTTATAGGTACTATTTTATAATTTAATTAAGCCGTTCCGTCTAACCGTTTATTTAAGGGTAGTAAACCGAAAATATTTTACTTATTACTTTTAGTCTTATTATTAATGCTTTTTAGAATTTTAATACGAACTTAATATCGCGATTTATAATAAACTTCTTTAACTATATATATATTAATATAATATACCGACTAGGTCTTTTTATAAGGTAAGAAATATATTTACTTAATAAGCTTATCGATTACCGTTAATATACTATTATATTTAACGCCGGTTACCGTATTTTTAGACTTTAGTAATTTAATAATAAAGTCTATTATAATTAAACTCTATAACCGTTTTATTACCGGTAATAGCTTTAGAAATCTATAGGGTTTATACCTCGTAATCCTTATTCTTTCGTATATATAATATAACTAAATAATTTCCTTAACGTCGTTTTTAATCTTTAATTAGTTAAAGTATTATTTAATCTTTTTTATAGTTTTAGCGATACCTATATATCCTCCGAGCTTTAATATATAAATCTTTATTACTAATACCGTTTTATTATCTAGCTTTACGTACGCTCGGTTTTTATACTATAGTCTTCTCTAACTATCTTTTTAAATATCCTATAGCTTTAGCTTTTCCTATTAATATTATTCTATAATATCGTTATTTAACTTCCTTTAGTATTTATTAAAAATAGTTTTCTCGCGATATATTACGTAATATTCTATTTACGGCTATAATAGATATTTAAAAATATTATTTAGCGCTTCTTTAAATAATAATAGTAATTTCTTAGATATATCTTTATAGTAATTAGTTTACCGGCTAAATACGTTTACCCTAGCGTTTTCCAAACCTTTTTTATAATTAATTTAGAAATTAAATTCCGAAAGAAATTCTAATTATTATATTTATCGTACGTTAAGGACTTTCGTAATAGTAAAGTACTATAGATTTTTATAATCTATATAGACCTATACTTTATATTTAATACCGCTAAAATATAACCTTTATTTCTCGAATATTTCGATAATAGTAAATAGTTTTTTATTATAAATTAAATAGTTTTAACGTATTTTATTAAGCTTTTTCGAAAAGAAAATTACCGGGTATAATTTATTATTATTGTCTTACTACCCTAATTATTTACCGATAATATAGTTTAATATATTTACCTCGACTTCGAATAGTCGACTAAAGTCTAATAGTTTAAATACCGGGTCTTTTAAAATAGCCTTTTTTAGCTTCTAAAAAGCCTATTTCTCTTCCTACTCTTACCGGAACTTTACGTCCTTCTTAATTAAGTAATTAAGTAGCCTCGTAATACCTATATAGCCCCGGATAAATATCCGATAGAAATTTATAAACCTTAAAAATTCTTTAACGTATATTTATAATTATAGCGTAAATTAATCCTTTACTACCGTAATTTTCCTTAATTTTATACGAACTTTACTTAATAATATTAAATATCTTAAATATATTATTTTCTATATATAAAACTCGCTTTTCTCCTTATTAATTAAAAGTCTAGCTCCGTATAGCGCGTCGAATATCTCTTATATATACCGTTTATACTCCTTTAAAGTATATAAGTAAATAAAAACGTCGTCGAGATAATATATTATTATTTTATTAAAGTATTTCCGTATTATATAGTTAACGAAAAATTAAAACGTCGTAGGTATATTAATTAACCTAAATAATATTATAAAATATTCGAAATAACTATAGGGTATACGAAACGTAATTTTCTATTTATCTCTTTCTTTAATCTATATATAAGCGTACCCGATAAATATATTTAAACGTATAAAATATTGCGTCCTTATTAATTAACTTTATAATTTAAATATTAATAGTAATAAATAATTATTTTTTACCGTTTCGTTATTTAACTAACGGTAATTTATATATAATCGTAAGTTATTATTCTTTTTCGGTATAAAAAATATAAGGTATCCTATTAATAATATAGACTCCCTAATATATCCTCTTTTTAAATTCTCGTTTAAATATTTCCGTAACTCTTTACTTTACTTATCGTTAGTATAATAAACCTTAAATAGCCGTAGCTTAGCTCCTTCTTTTAATTTAATTTCGTAATCCTACGGTCCTCGCTTTAAAAGCCTTTTTAAATACTTAGCCGTAAAGGCTAAGTATCCTTAATATTTTACCGGTACTACCTTTTTCTTACCTTTCTCTATATTATTATAGTAAGTATATTTATTAACCTCCGATATTTTTATTAACGTCGTTAACCTTATTTTTTTAATTTTACCGCCTATATCGATAAAATATATTATTACTTCCTATACTTCTTACGGTAGTACTATAGAGGGTACTCGTCCTATATTTTATTCCGTATATACTTTTAATCTTTTATTATTAATTAAATACTTTTAAAGCTTTTTTAATTATAAATAGCTACTATCCCTCTAATCGATATTTAGGTTATAGTCTTTATATTATAGTTACCTTAAGATTATATTTTTCGAGGGTCCTATATTTATAATATTAAATATAATTAATATCGTTTTTCTTTCGACTATAATATTTAAAAGTAATATTTTCTTATAAACTTTTTACGTGGGAAATAGACCTTATATAACTATTTATTCTTTCTTTTTCTTTTATAATATACGGGCCTAATATACGAACTATAACGAAATTAAATTCGTTTTCGTACTATTATTTATTAATATTATTACTTAAAGATCCCTTTATTATATAGTAACTTAAAGGCATTTATCTTTTTTACTTCCTTTTTATATAGTAACGACCTCGCTAATAAACGCCGAGTTATTATCCTATACCTTTACTTTACGTTAATACTTTCGAAAATATCGTTCGTAGTCCGTTAAAGGTTAACGGCCCCCGCAAAGGGCCGCGAGTCGTTTTTTAAACGGTTATATCGTTTAAAAACGTTTTTTTACCCCGGGTTATTTAATAATATAAAGTCTTTTAATTATACCTACCTAGCTTCCTCCTATTTTCCGTCTTTAATATTTTTTTATATTTATACTTAATAATAGTTCTTTTACTTAATTTTAGGCGTTTTAGCTTAATAATATTATTTAACTTTCTTCCGTAAGTATATAACGTAGTCTAAGCTTAGATACTATCTTAATATTACTTTCTTTTACGAACGTACGTTATTATTTATATTCTAACCGTTTATATATTCGACGTAATACTTTATATACCTTAATATAATTTATATAATCTAAAAGCTATCCTTTAATTTTACCGGGTTTTAAACCTTTTATAAAATATAATCGTTTAGGTCCTTCTATTAGGCTTTTTTCTATCGGGCTATAATCCTTCTAATTAACTATAGTTTACCCTCCTTACTTACCTTATATACCGGTTAATAGCCGTATAACGACTTACTCTAATAGTATTTTATATATCCGTATATAATATATTAAAACTAAAATACTTTCTAATACTCCGGATATTTAAAATAAAGCTATACCGTATTTCTCTTATAAGGTATATATTATATAGGTATTAATATATTTTTTAGTAACTTCGCGATTTTAATATTAATAACCTTCCTACTTTTTTAATACTTTTCTTAACTTTTATATAAAAGCTTTATAAACTATAATATATCCTATAAAATAGTAATTCCGTATTTATTATATTACCTCTTTAATATTATTTACTTAGTAAGTCCTTACGTAAGACCTTTATCTTTAACGACTTTTATAATAACTTCCGTAATAATCTATACTAATTAATCCTATAATATTTATATTTAAAAATCTCTTTCCTTATATTCCGCCTTTAGCCTTTTTAAGGCTTCCTTTACCTCCTAAAACTCTATATTTTCTTATCCGGCGTACTAGTTAGAGTTTTCTTCGGAGCTTACCGCTCCGCCTTATTAATACCTAATAGCTATTACTTTTATAACCTTCGGTCCTTTCGATATAATAATTAATATAATCTCCTTTTTCTATCCGAACTATTTAAATACTTTATAATCCTTTTTAAAATATCTTACTTTACCGTAATTAAAATACTTAAAATTATTTTTACCTTAGCCCTAGCCTTATAGCCTTTATTATTATATAGCGTCGACGTTTATCGGTCCCGAGTATATAATACCGAAGTAATTAATATTAAAGTATTTTCGCTTACGTTTATTATTAAAATAATTATTATTAAAATATCCTTTATAGTTATTACCGTAAGTATCCCTATTATAATTTCTTTTCTCTATACGACGCTCGAATTACCGATCGTCGATCTATATAGCTATAGCGATATATTTATCGATAGTATCGGGTTTTAACTCTTTATATAATTTATCCTTTACCTTTTCCTTAAGATTATAATAAAAAAATTATATTAATTTTTTATTATTAATAGTATTACGTAGGTTATCGATTTTAAATTAAGCCGCGTAGTTAGCTACTAAACGTATTTAACGTAAGTTTAAAAGCCTCCTTTATACGTACTTTACTTTATTATACTCCTTAAATACCTCCTTAAGCTTAGCTTTAAAGGTATAGTAACTCTCGAAATACTTTATAGTAATTTTCTTTTAATATTCCCGCTTTTACTTATAATAATCGTCGAGGATAGGCTCGAATTACGCGAAAGCCTTATCCTTAAACCTAGTAACCGCGAAAATTACTTTCGACTTTTCGTTAATAAACTAGTTTAAATATTAACGAAAATAGGTTTTAAGCTAGATTAAGAACCCTCTAAGCTCGGCTTTTTTTCCTCTATAGCGTTCCGGTACTAGGAATTTAATAGTTAACTTAAACGTAATCGAGATAACGAAAATCTATTCCCGGGTTTACTAAGCCTCGTCCTCGAGTTCTTTAAAACGCTTAATAACCTACTTTACGGTAAAAGGTATATATTTAGAAGGTCCCTCGGTATCTAGGCTAGGCGGGACGCTTCTTATTTAAATATTTTTAGGTCCGGCTATAGTAATAAAAAGACGCCTTTAACTTATTTATAATAGAGTTAAAGTAAATATATAACGTATAACGAACCTTTATCCAGAACCTCTAAAAGGGACATTAGTTAAAAGCACTTCTAAATAATCTTAGTCCGGTATAGCTAAATAATATATAATAATAGCTTATCTCTATTATAATAGTCTAAATACTAATAATTATAACTTATATTATATACTACGGAACTATCTATCTACGCTAGCCAGTTCCTCCGTATATATAGACCCGTGGACCGTGGACCGTTGACTTATAGACGGTCCTCGGTCCGCTCCTGATTGGCCGATGCCGGACCGTGGACCGTGAGCCCCACCGCGGTCCCCGGTCCCCATCTTATTAGTCCGTTGCCCTTCTGGACCGTGAGCCCCGCTCGACGGTGCGGTCCAGTCTTGATTGGTCCCTCGTGGCCCCACTGTCTTCCAGAACCGTGACAGCCTCCGGAAGCAATCCGAGGTCCCGGAAGGCCGAGCGCTAAGGCCGGTGCCCTGCAGTAGTCAAACGGTAGCGGCAACGTGGCCTGCAGTGGTCAAACGGTAGCAGCAACGTGGCCTGTAACCTTATATTTGGATAGCGCATTTAGCGGGCGTTCGGGCCCGGGAAACGCGCGTTCAGGCCCGGAACGGAATCACCCTCGGGGAGCAAGTAATAGGCCGATGGCCTATAAGACCTCTGCCTCACACCCTATCCACTGTGGTATTTTTTTAGTCTATAAGGTTCAATCAATATACTGGTTCACCACACTCATCAGTGCCTCACAAGCCTATGTTATAGTGATTCTCTTCTATATATTACAGGGCGCCGCCCCTGTAATCCTCCTTCCTTCAGTGCCACGGCAACTGTCGAATGCTGCAGTCAAAGTCTTCTTCGCTCTCAGTGTACTGCGCCGATAGCTATTTGAGCCTATATTTACAGGCCTCAATAGCACCTACTTCAACATATAATTATATTAGAAAATAGTTAAATTAATAATAACCTTACCGTTAATTAGTTTAAAGAGGTCTTTATATTTAGGATTAAACTTAAGGATCTATTAAAACCCCGTCTTTTTATTTATAAAAGCTATAGCTTATATACTATTAACGACTTTATAATCCGGTACTATAAAAATAATATTTACTTTCTTTTTTTACCCCCCTATTACTTTTACGTCCTTTAACCCCTTAATATTAATTACTTTTCTAGTATAAAGAAAGCGTATAAGAGGCTTATAGCTATAAACGACGCCCTTATTAACTATATATTTAACGGTAAGGTCGACTTAGTCCGGCTATATAACTTTGCCCGTAAGCAGGGCTTTAGGAAAGAGAATATTACCGGCGGCTGGCGTAGGATAAGATTATGGCTTATACGTAGGCGTAAACCGCTCTTTTCAAGCTAGGTGGTAATCCCTGTGGTGCCCTTGGATCTCTCTTTAAAAACACCTACTTTCTATACCGTGGGGGATTCCTAAGTGGCCAAGAAGTTCAGGGACCTACTTAAGAACCATACACCGGCCAGAAAACGGCTTGCGGCAAGGACTCTCACCAGTACTATACTCACACTGAGATCTGAGGCATCTATCTATAAAGCTGATGCGGTAAGGTACTAATAGAACGCCTAGAAGGCCCAGGAAGTAAGAAAAAGGCGTAAGTTAAATAGAGAAGACTCGAATTCCAAGTTTGTGAGGCTCTGTGATCTGGAAGAGGCCCGCATTGAAGGGAGGGTGGTGGAGGAAGAGGTGGTAGCCAAGGAGGATGTGGAGCAGCCAGAGCCAGCCCAGCCTGTGCGGCGCAGCGCACGTCATCGGGTTCAAACCAGGCGCAAGCGAGAAGCAGATGCAATGTCTGACTCTGACAGTGGTTGAACTACATTTTGGTATAACTCCATAGAAATTGACCCAATATTAGTCTTGTTGTGGCCAGTGTGAGCATTCAGGGTAATCTCAACAAGGTTGTGTGGCTGGTGTGGTGGTGGTGGACCAGATCCACATGTGGTCCATTTCCTGGTCATCCAACCTACCCCTCTACATCCTCATCCTCGCTCCCTATATCCCAACCAAGCAGGCTCCTCCGGGCGATCCTGCTCCGCTACGGCATCTAACACCTGCAGTTGCCTAGTTGTATAATCGGACAACTTCAACTACACTGCTCGTGATGGTGTCTCGCCATAGATCCTGCTGCAGTCGAAGGGCTTCTCGAACATCAGCCCGTCGAGTGTCTTCACCCAGGAGACGGCTACGTAGGAGAGGCCAGAAGCGAACTCTGGTGCTAAGATATCGCAGGCAATCTTGTCGAGAGTGATGTCCTATGACTTGTGGACAGTCATTGCGTAGCTCACCAATAAAGGAAACTGCTCTCTATAACAGAAGCTAGCGCTAATTATAAAATCCTACCGTACGCGAAGAATGGGAACCACCAGCTTCTCTCCTCTGCGGAGCTCCTCAAGTGGTGGGGTTGGCTCGGCACGGCTGATTCAGGGGTCTCAGGGGTATTGTCACCGCAGGGCAAACCACTGTGCCAAACTTGCTATGATTGCTATTAAAAGCTATAAGGGTTAGGGTTGAAATAACATGAACAGCAAAGAGGGTGGGGTGCGACTTGTTATTGCAACACCCTATAAGCGAGTCCGGAAACAGCAAAACGTTTTCCTCGACCAGAAAGAACAGTGTAAATCATGCTTTTGGCGGCTTGTTTTATGGTTGAACCAGGCCAAAGTCAATCTGATGCAGCCCTCCCTGGTTTCAACGCTCTGAACGAAGCCTAATCCCGGAACAGGAATGCGGCCAGGACCAAAAGGCGTATGGTTCGCAATAGTTGGTCGCAGAAAGCCATGGCATTGCTTGGCCAACACGATGCCCCTTTTAAGGGACGGTTCAAATACTACCAATGTGCGAGCTCGTGATGGAGATCGCGTCTCTGACTGCACACCACCAAAGTCTGGAGTCTCCATCTCCCACTCAACGTGACCATGAGGTGTTCTGGATGCTGTATCGCGTTTTTTGCTATTGGTACGTCGTCTCGAGGAAGCAGCTCACTCTCCTCCTCGTTGTACCCATTACTAACACATTTCCGACAGTGAGCGTGGTTGCCAACTTTTTGCTTTTGCTCACTTGTGTCTCTCACAACGTCAAAGACCTCGCCCTCTATCGCGTCAATGTCACCCGTCTGGCCGAGGACCTGCACAGTCAGGTGTTGAACAAAACAGAAGATACCTCGCCGAAAGATCTTCTTCACCCAAATTTACCAACTTATTGGTTGTGGGGGGTATCAGGCATCTGCGACGACTATCCCGACAAAGCAGTTTGTCGACGGAGGTTCTTGCCAACGCAAGATATCCTGACACTTGTCGAGCACTCCTTGACAAGCGGAACTGATGATGGCACCCATGATGAAACCATCAGCAAGGTCTTGACGACATGGAACAGCACACTCACCCACCTCGACTCCCCTGAACAGCATGATAGGGCAGCAAAATTCGCCGCTATATCCAAAGCTGGCGTCGCCATCATCATTGTCGTCATCATCTTGGATATTTTGCTGCTTGGTCCATCGCTTTGGTGGCATTCGAGCAAAAAGCGTCTGCCCCGTGTTTTCTATCTCATCTCCGCTGTCTACGGGATGATAGCGATGGGGGCGGGGATTGTGATGGCGGTCGCGTTGCCTCATGGTTTTCACGTGGCGGTCATTGCAAGAGAAACCGGGGTGATGACACTCATCATCCTGTTTGTCGGCGCCGGAATAAGGCTTGTTACAAGTCTCATTGGCTGCTGTTTTTCCTGTTTGGACTCAGACAGTTTAGGTCCGTCGAGACTGCCAGAGTGGTCAAGGCGAGGGGGAGTTGGGCAACGGCCGGTAGTGCGACGAGGGGTTAGATCCGAGATGACTCTTGCCAAGCAAGCTGTACGCCACGAGGAGAATAGGGTCAGGTCGGAGACACCCGAGAGTGACCGAGTCGAGGATAAAGAGGGAAGCAGGTTGAGGCCGAGGAAACCACTTGGTGATCAAGGGACGTACAACGAAAAGATTGGCTATCTTGGAGAGAAATGCGTATGTCCAGCCCCCAATCACTGTCCCCGTTGCATGTCAACTGACCTGAGCGGCTCAGATATTTGACCTTTTTAGCCTGCACAACCTACCCAACTGGTCCGGTGAGACAAACTGGACCAGCAGTCTACGCAGCCTTCAAAATCTGTTCGAAGATTTCCCAATCCACCAAGAGAAGCACCACGCTGATTTCACCTATCACGACACAACGGGGGCAATGCGTGAAGCGCTCCGTCAAGAGGGGGTGCGAGTCTCTCCTAGCTGGTCAAACAACACAAAGTATCACATAGAGGTCAAGACCACAGAGGGGAGATGTTGGGCACCGATGAAAGTGAGCGTCAATCAGACAAGGCTGGTAAGTGTCTACCTGGTTCCTCTCTCAGAGCTTGTGATGTTGACAGTTTTCTGCAGATGGAAAACTACGAGGGTGATGCGAACAATGTCTACATACTGGTCAGGGTGTTTGATGTGCGAGAGCGTCATGTGGGGTTGAGGTGGTTTCCCGAGCCTCGGCGGAGGGAGAATTTGAAGTTTAAAGGGCCGAAAGAGGGCTATTATGAGGTTATGACGAAGAATATTTACGTGTAAGGTAGTAGTGTTTTGTTGTTTGGCAGCAAGCTCTGGACAAAATACCTGGCTGCATGTCTTGGAAAAGTATAATGATTGTCAACCTACATCCTTTCGAAAGTAAATAGGCTTTAAAAGATAGCTGAAAGGCATAAGGAGAGAGATGGGGGCATATTGACTTTCTTTTGCAGTCACATGGTATGCAGTTCGGTGGCCAAAACATGAATTCGGATTTCTGTTTCTATCTATTCCAACCCAAGTGATTCTAAAGGGCCTTCCACAAGCCGTGCAAAGCAAAAGTAGTATAGAAAAAGCGGACCAGGAAAGAAGTAACGTTCCAAAATCTTCTAAAAGAACTGCCCAAACTGCCAAGATAATAGTTCCTTGCCAGCAAGTTCTATCGTCCACCTATCCTCAAGTCCCTCCAGACACTTGATGCTGGCCAGTCTGTCACAAGCTGAAGGACCCCCAAATTCCAAGGCCACCGAGAAGCTGATCAACACGAGCAACCCTGACCTCGTCGGACTTGACACTTGAATTACGAGAGGTTCACCACCTCCTCCCAACGCGCAAATCTTGGACCACCTGGAATTTGGCTCTAATAGAATTGTTGAACATCTCTACCCATGAATTCAAACTCTGGGTGAGAATTCAGCTGACAGACCCAGGCCACAACGAGCCATTGCGAAGTTACCAGCC
Organism: Podospora pseudoanserina; assembly: GCF_035222485.1. Taxonomy (NCBI): domain Eukaryota; kingdom Fungi; phylum Ascomycota; class Sordariomycetes; order Sordariales; family Podosporaceae; genus Podospora; species Podospora pseudoanserina. The sequence goes on from NC_085923.1 coordinate 623,674, forward strand.
TGGTCTCCTCGATGCTCGTAGGCGTTGCGAACGACGAATTTGACCCCCTGAATGTCGCGGCCCTGAACATTCTGGGAAGGCTTGCCATTGGGTGCCCAGCTCGCTTGATACAATGGCTGCTCCGGAAGTCTCCCCCACGACTCCCTTGGCTGGACGTTCGTTGTCACGCACATATACGACGACAACAAAAGTACCTAGTTCCTCATTGGGTTGGATATACCTCTGAGGCTGTACGATGAAGTGTCCATAGTTGCGAATGGAAACAGACTGCTGCGACATTTTCCCACATGTACTCGAAGTTTTGGCGTAGTGTGGTTGAAAGTGATGACGGGATGTGTATGTGAGAGGGCGATGGTTCTGTGGATATGCTGAGTGTCTTTGGAACCCTTCTCTTGGGTACTCTGGCTGGAATTGAATTCGAAGAGTATTTAAACAACTCGGGGAGTGGCCTTGGTGACCTGGACACTCGTGGCACAAACGCAGGAGACTTGCGGCCAAGATCAGGGGCGCCAAGGGGGTGGCGATGGATCAAGTTTCGTCGCAACAAACGGTCACGCAGGACTCTACCTACCTGGCAGCATGACCGCAACACCAGGTGCACGTCGGGCGGCTGAGACACAATGATTATGGCATTTATGAGATGAAAAGTATCTCGTAGTAAAATGGGAGCCGGGTTTCCAATACAGTAGACGCCCATAGCACCTGTTACAATGCCATCTGTAGTTTGCACGGCTGACTGCGATGCAACGCAACCTCCATCTGGACTCGGTCTGAGCCTTGAACACGCCCACATGCTCTGTCTGGAACGAACTCCAAACACCCAGAGGGACCTGGTGAACAAAAACTAAACTCCCATCAAACGAGCAGCCGCGTCAGTGACTGTCAGCTTTTACATTGAGACCATGTCATCACCGATGCGCGGCTGAGGCAGTGCGCCGTTATTCCTGCCTCCTTTCCCACCCTTACTGGAGGTCACAACCAATGTTGGCCTCGTTCTACAGCCCTCGTGAGATAGGGTTTCGACAACTGATTCAACGACGGTTGCCACCCAAGGGCAATGGGTACCGGGTAGCGTCAGCCACCCAGCAAGAATTTGCGCCACCGCGCCACGAGGCTTCCACCGTTGTGGTGTCCCAGCTTTCGCAATACCCCACAGATCACTTTAAACTCCAACGAGCATTGCTTTCCTACGCCAAGGATCTGCCTCAGCTGCTCAGCAGAAACCAACGTTTCTCTTTGTGCCTCAACTCCCCCCTGAACCCACCTCCCCTAGGCCGCCCGCAAGTCGGCTGCCGGCCGCTCCCCAGCCAGTCACTCCCCCATTATCAATACCCCCGACATTTCCGACACTTACAAGTCCATAAGTCGCACAAAACATTCATATTCATCGCCGCAGTACCACTGTGGCCTCCTCCAGCAATCAGATATCTCATCCACTTTATTGGTGGTCATGTTGCAACGAACTGTTTTGGGGAGGGTCAGACTTGTCTGGGAATCAACTAGTATAGTCTTTGGTCAGGGAGGAACAATGAAAATGGGGTACAACAGCGCAGAAGTTACAAGGGCTTGGAGGAGGGGGTGATAAGTGACGAGGATGAAGAGACGCTGTATTACAAGGATGAGAGTCAGGCTGTGGAGATGGAAACCTTTTACCAAAGTGGGGAGGCAAAAAAAGCAGGACGGTATGGGTTGACACCTTGATACGCCGATGGATTGTCATATCGCTCAAACATATCGATATATCCATGGTATAAGCCTGATCCCCCTCACTCTCTTATCACCCAAAGCCTCACGCTGAGATCAAAACATTAACCCAAAAGATACAACAACCAGACCCTCAAACAATCCACAAACTACGGCAACCACCAACCAAAACGCCTCTGATCCATGGTTCTCACCGCCAAACTATAACTCAGCAACATTCCAGGCCAGTCCTCACCATAAATCTTGAGAATAGCCTGCATATCCGCTACCGAAGGGCGGTTCCCAACACCCACCCTACCCTGAATCAAAGCCTGCAACCCTCTGACTTCAGCAATCTTCCCCTCCTCGTCCTCGGTCGCCGGCCGCAAAACTCGAACAAGACAAGAATCATTCATATTCATCTTGGTAATCATAACGTGCGCTGGAGATCCAGGGGGCGGCTCGAGTAGGCACTGCAGACGGACTTCTTCATGTTGCTCCTCCAGGCTGGTTCCATAGTTTGGACCAAATAGAAGCCGCATCTTTTCTGGCGTGTCCTGACCTGTGATAATGAGGCGGTATAGAGGCAAGCCAAAAACTGTATCAGCAACCATTGTTTTCCATAAAAGTCTGCAAGCGGACGGGAACGATGCGCACCCTATTCCACTACGTTTTGAACCGTCTTCAAGACAAAGCGATTTCATCAAATCTCGGGCCTCCGGGTCGTTAGGCACCTTTGTAGTGTAATAGTCATGGGCGTCGAGCTTTGGAAGAGGGACGGTAGCAGGTGAAGCGGTGGCAGCAGGTGCGCGACATGTTTCCTTGTGCACTATCCAGTACGCCCTCTGGCACTCTCTCGAGTGATACCACGCCCGGCCGCACTGCGCACACCGTTTGAGCGCTTCGAAAAACGACGCCTGACCCATCCGGCAGCCATGACACCTTGTAGAATCGCCCAGTTTAACCGGCTCTCGAAAAACCATCTCCAACGCCGGAGTGAGCGGGAGAAAGAAATCCTCTCGGCGCTTCTCCAAGATCACCCGCTCTTTCGGCGTGCAGACGCCCACTTTGCAAAGCGCCGGTGTCACGCCGTGCTTATTCAGCTCATCTTCGATCGCCTGCGCCATCTCGGGTTCCAAGGTGGACCATGAGCCAGGTAAGAGGGCCGTAGCTTTAGGGTTGAATCCCTCGGGTATGAGAAAGGCGTCCAAGAGATGGGGAACCGTCGCTTCAGCTTTCCCTTGTGTTGTTGGCATTGAAAGTATTTGACACGGGCTGGCCTGCTTCATAAAATCAATCTCTGGGTTGACGGCTATAAGAATGTCGGAGGGGTTCTTGATCTCAACATGGCAGACGCCAAAAACCCAGTGGTTGCGACCAAACAGGTTGGGTAACTCCATATCCGCCGGGCCCGGGAGGTTGTTGAACGAGCGAACCTTTTCCTCCATAATTTCTGTGTGTGTGATGATAAGTAGCGGTCGGTCGTTCTGGCAAATGAGGGATGAAGCACTGCTCTCGTAGTCAATGACTTTGCAGCGAAACTGTTGATCAACTAAGCGAACAAGGCAACTGGAGAAGAACTGAAGCTGAAGGCAAACAGGCCCAGAGTGTCGAAAGCTCCCGGAAGGAGCAGACAGTTATTCGGTGACGGCAGTTTGAAACTTGGATGTCATGGTCCATATGCGCTACTGCCAGTTCGGAAAGTGCGCTGTACAGAGCAGGAAGGATGGTGCAATGATTGTGAATCGCTATCACTCCCTAAACACCTCCAACCTCGCCCTTCCCGTCATCAGGGTGCAAAGCCAGAGGCCATCAATAACCAAAACATCAAGGAAGCTAAACACTAGACTACCGCCAAACACAAAACTGTGGTACGTCCAAGCATTGCCTTCATCCAGCTCCTTGACTTGACATACAATAGCCCAAGGTAAGACATACAAAAGGTTGCTAACAAGACTCTGGTACAAGTACCACTTGGGCCTTGTAGCAAGCAAAACAGTGGCCAGTTGAGTAGACGCTGCATAAAAGATGTAGCACCAGTCTATCGTGCGCCACATGTACGCCGTCACCTCTGCAACCTCGTCTGAAGCACTCAAATACTTTGCAAATGACCCAGCACCCCAGATGGAGAGGGAAATCGCCAGCGGGATCTCCACGAGTATGGCCAGCCCAAAGGATGTCAGGGCTGGCTTCACAACCCTGAATATCGCAGGCTTAAATGCCACTTTTCCAGGTCTGCGTGTCGTTGTCCCAATCTCTCGTCTCCACGCACCCCACCGGTGACCAACAAAGGCGAGAGCTGTGGCTTCCAGAGACTGAACTGGTACCATGACAAGACCCCATCGAATGGTATTAAACACGCCCCAAGCAGTGGCGTAGGTAGACCCCATGGACACAATATTACTTACCAACCAGAGGTAGAGCGCATTTCTAACGGCAGACTCAATAAGCGTGAGAATGCCTGGACGGATGAGAACAGCCAGTGCCCTCACGCTTGGCGCTATCGTTTCCTGCGCCTTGTATTGTGGCCAGCTGGTCCTCCAGAGAAAATAGACCAAGCCACAAATCGCGGCAGCCATGTTGCACGCCAGCTGAATGCCGGCCTGCATGTTTACGGTCGGTGTGTGGTTGCCAACGTGAAAAGTTGAAATGAGGAGAAGGTCCAAAATGATGTTGATGCCAAACTTGGCACTACTGATGACCAACGGAACATCGGGCTTGTCTAGGGCGCGCGTGGCAGATGCAACAGCTGTCTCGAGAGCCGAGCTGAGGGCAGAAAAGGCGCTGATACGGATGTACGTGAGGCTAACGCCGCGAACTTCGATTGGAACGAAGCCCTTGGCAAAGGTGGAGGCACCACCGAGGAGGGCGAGACTCATGATCAGGCCGAGAAAAGTCTGGAAGAGGATGAGGGTGTGCGAGAGTGAGAGTCGGGCGGCAAGAGAGCGAGAAGATTTGTCCCCAATGATGACCCTTGAGGTATGTTAGCATTCAGTTCCCAGGCATAAGGGAACAAAAGGGCAAAGGTACCAAGCAGCTCGCGGTAGCCCTTCATTGAGCACCTCGGCAAGAACTCCAATGTATGTATACACATCGGTTGTGACAACCATGCTGCGGTCGATGTTGGCGACCCATAGTTTGGAAAGTGTGCCGTAAAGAGCAGGAAGAATGAACGAGGCTGTGTTGAAAACCAGTGCACCAGCGTAAAAACTTCGAAAGTCGTTCTGAAGCAGCGATTCATCTTGAAGGTGGCGGCCGTCGTCACTGTCTCCGCGGTTGTTGTCCGAGGGCGAGGCCCGATTTTCTTGGGCTACCATTCTGTAATCCAGTCGATTCCGGAGATGATGGAGAAGGAATGACATGGCCCAGTTGAAGTGGCGAACACCTTCCTTCTGATAAGTTTTCCATCTGTTGAGGAAAGGTGCGCCATCGAGCGGGGTATGCTGCAGGCTGTTGAATTTCAGGTTAGGTAACGAGGACAGTGCCAAAAGTTGACCAGTAGACAGTCTCGGACGCGGTAGGCCTCAAGGCATCATGGGATCATTTCGACTCCATAGCATTGCTTGCATTGGTCTCTTCTCAATATATGCCCTGAAGGGGATTAGTCATACTGAAGAAAGGTACCTAACTACACGAAAGGGTTGGGATGATACCTATCAAGGACATTTTCTGCATAGCTGAAAGTTGGTTGGTTTACCCTCTCTTGACGGTATTAACTGACATTTCGGATGATATGAAGCATATTGATAGATTTGAGACGTTTTAGTAGAGATGAATGTCATCCGTTATGTTTAGTTGGGTGATGCTTTGTTATCGAAGTAATTCTGAAGAACAATATCATCTCAACCCCAAGTTCTTGACTTGGCGGAAACTTGAACTGCTGCATCGGGAGCAGGAGCAACGGGAGCAACTGAAAGGTCAGCGACTCTCCACACGTGATGCCGTCTCATAAAGAACGATTGCTCTTGATACGGCGCACCTTCCTCCAAATGAGAACTCCACCAAAGATACGGCCGTCTCGCTTCTCCACGGGTTTGGTACTATGGATCTTGAGGTGCCCACGGGTCATCGCGGCCGCAAATCCTGCCTTGGCCAGTTGGTATTTATACGTCTTCAACGATCCTTCTCCCTCTCAGCCCATCATCGCTTTGCAACCCAACAAACCGTCTTCCCAACTCTCGCCATGTATCTCGCGACCACCCTCGCCTTGCTCCTCAGCAGCATCAGTACTGTGACCGCCAGCCGGTCCTGGGTCGTAACTGCGCAAGACTACGGCAATGCCACTTTCGTCACCGGCGTTGATGATGTCTCGGAGCAATTCAAGATTCAATGGGTCGAAGGCGGCAACCCCTCCGATGTCATCATTGGCCACATCCCCGGCGGCGGCCTTGAGGCTAGGGATGACAAGATGTCTACTGTCACGGTCGAGACGATATTCGTTGTGGACACGGCTACCAGCTACTCCTCCACAGCCACCACCATAGTCAGCACCCTCGTGGGTGAGTCCCCGAGCCCGGCCGGGGCCACCCAAGCACCCAACACCGTTCCCAAATGGGCTCTAGACGTGTTCACACAAGGTGACACCTGGTGTCCCCGTGGTGTCTACTCCACCATCTCGCTCCTCCGGTACGGGACATTCTGTCTCAAGACGCCAGCCGGCACCACCAGCGCAAGAATTCCACAAGGCATGATGGGCGGATGCAGCAGTAAGTTTGCCTTGTTTTCCCCGCAAGAGAATATCTTTCCAGTTGACTGACCATAATATGCAGCTACCTTATTCCAAGACGAGAACTGCTCCGTTGGCCCCGTTCACATCGAGGACGAAGAGATGTGTATGCGGTTGCGCGGTAGCAGCGGTGTTGTCGAGCTCAAGTCATTCGTCGTTGCTTGCTAGATAGCAAGGGAAGTGATGCAAGTCAAGGATCATAAAATGGTTTCTGGAAGATAGACATGGATAGCAGTAGAGAATCTAGCCCACTTCATTCATGGCGTTTTTGTCGATTCGTGCCCAGTATTTTATGACCCAGGTGTTAAGTCAGCCCACAACAAGTTCTTTAATCGCAAGGTAACTCAAGACCTTGTCAACAAAACGTGAAGTAAAAAGGAAAGCTTTTTTGCAGCAAAAGAACATGTGGACTCTCCCGCCGGGAATTGAACCCGGGTCTCGAGCGTTGACGTCTGAAGATGACAAGCTCACATACTGACCACTATACTACGGAAGACTTACAGATGTTGTCACCTGTCGTAGCTGTGTGAGGTGCCGGAAGCTGGGCCAAAGACGTCTAGGCCTGTGGGCGTTGCGTGGAAAAGAAAGATAAGGGTGGAGGCAAGAGGTGCAAAAACGATCCGCCCAGGGGTCGAACCTGGAACCTCCTGATTATTTGATTGGGTAATCGTAGTCAGACGCGCTGCCATTACGCCAGCGGACCTTGGAACTTGGATGCATCGGTGGACAGGGTATGGCCTTATGATAGGATATGGAAACTCGATGAAGCTGAAAATAGATGTCAAAAACAACTTGAATAAACATGCCGAAAATGGACATATTTTTCATGAACAGTTACAAAAGGGCATTTTTGTGGGGCCGGACTTTGGCGGACTTTGCGTTGTGTAACAAGACACAAGTGCTTTGCTGACAACTGCCGCCCAGTATGGTTTGGCGCACCCTTTCTCTATCCCCATGAAGACGCAGTTAAGACACCATCTCGGACCGTGAAACAAGTGACACCGATCGCATGTTTCCAGAATATCTCAATCATGGAAATTAACACTAAGGCCGGTAATCCCGCTCTCTGATGGGATCACGATGATCGTTGATGGATGAGAGTTGTGTATAAAAGGGGCCTTGGTCTCGTGAGATCTTGTGTGGTATGAACTCGACATCATCACACACCGAGCACATCACCAGTATCTCTCAGCTACTCTCATCAAATCAAACTCAAAATGGCCTCCACCGACAAGACCATCGTTCTCATCACCGGTTAGTCCCCCTCTATCACTGTCCCCTTTTTGAACTTTGCCAAATTAACTCAGCAAAACAGGCGCCAACAGCGGCATCGGTCTCGAAACCATCGTCACCATCTCCAAGTTCTCCCCTAATTACCACCTCCTCCTCGCCGCCCGCTCCCTCGACAAAGGCAACGCCGCCCTCGCCAAAATCCAAGCCGAGCACGGCGCTGCTCTCCTATCCCCCGTCTCAGTCGTCACGTTGGACGTCACCTCCCTCCCCACTATCGAAACCACCGCATCATACATCGAATCCACCTTTGGCCGCCTCGACGTCCTGATCCAAAACGCGGGCGTCATCGTCTACCGCCCTTGCTCCACCCTCGAAAACCTCCGCGAGACGTTTGAAACAAACACCTTTGGCCCGAAGGTCCTGACAGACGCAATGCTGCCGCTGCTGAAAAAGTCGAGGAACGCGCGCGTAATTTATGTGAGCTCGGTGCAGGGGAGTATCACTTTCAAGCTGGACCCGGAGTACGAGTACAAACACACGAGGGGGATCGAATACAGGATGAGCAAGGCTGCGCTGAATATGCTGGCGGCTTGCGACCGGTATGACTTTCGGGAGTGGGGCGGGAGGGTGACTGCTTTTAATCCTGGGTTTTGCGTGACCAACTTGACTGGGGAGGAGGGCAGGAAGCAGAGGGTGGAGGCGGGGGCTAGGTCGGCGGAGGATCCGGCAAGGGCTTTGCTTGAGGTGTTGGAGGGGAAGAGGGACGGGGATGCGTGGGAGGAGAATGGGATGTTGGATTTGGATGGGGGGGTTATTCCTTGGTGATTGAGCGAGTAGGCGGCGGGGATTCTTTTGTGGTGAGGCTAGAATTGGCAGCGGGTGAAGCTTGCCTGGTTGGGTAATGGTCGTTATGGAGGGTCTCCTTTGAGTGCTTTCTGAGTCTACAAAGTGTTTAGTAGAAGTTCATTTTTCGAATGGTACCTAGTGCAAAGAGAAAGCTCCGCATTGAGGGAGTAATCTGAGGCGTGTGAAGTGCAAGTGAAGGTAGGTGCCATTACAGATGAGTCATGAATTTCCTTTACATTTCAGGAAGTGAGAAATTAACTGCTCTGTGAAAGAAGTCAAGTATTGAAGATACGGAAAAAGGCAGCTGTAACAATTGCATTTTTTCTCCTCTGGCGGGGAGAAACAGTGGACAATTGTTAAACTTGTTGATGTTGATGAGAAACCAAAAACTCTCCATTGGTGCAAATGAGCTCTGATGGCACCGACTTATGCAGCTATACATAATGTTATGCTGGGGTGTGCTGTAGGGTTTGGGTTAGACGTGCTCTCTTCGAAGAACCCCACCATCAATATGAGCCCACCATGAGTCACCGAAGTCGGATGGTGGGGGCGGGCGGTGAGCAGCCAAAATCTCAATCTGGCCAGCTTTGTCCACTGCTGCTTGGCTCTTGGTGACAACGGCCGAGGGTCCATTGCTGCCAATCACTGACACCCCCTGGTTCGCTGGAGATTCTCTTGTACTAGGATTCGATATTGATATCTCACTCAAGATCACCAACCACCTGCCCAATTCTCGATGGCTTCCACCGCGAAACTCGACATCCGGCCATCCGCCGAAGAGGCCCGCTCTGTTTTTGAGCAGGCCCGCCAAGCCAGTCCACGGCCAACCCTCCTTCCCGTTTGCTACTCAGTTCCCTCGGACCTGTTGACGCCATCTGCCATCTACCTCAAGCTCTCCAACGGGTACGTGATGCATGCGAACGATTGAGTGGAGCTGTGTCAATTGAGTCGGTTGGAATAAGTCATTGAACCAGTTCTGATATGACAACACAGTGCCACCACTGAGTATTCATTCCTTCTCGAGAGCGCCACCGGTAGCACTGGGACGATTGGCCGTTATAGTTTCATCGGTGCCAGTGAGTTTGAGCCGGCCACAAGGTGACACTTCGCCATGTTTAACTTCTGACACGATCGATAGATCCCAGAAAAGTGCTGGCCACCGGCCCCGGATATGAAGATGTCGGCGACCCCCTCCGTGCTCTTGAGAGTACTCTCGGTCAGGACCGTGTTCTCAGCATCCCATCACTGAGACTCCCCAGTCTGACCGGAGGTGCTGTCGGGTACTTGTCCTATGACTGCATCAGGTACTTTGAGCCCAAGACGGCCAGAGTTCTCAAGGACAACCTACAGATCCCCGAGGCGCTCTTTATGCTTTTTGACACCATCGTCGCCTTTGACCACTTTTACCAGACCGTTACCATTGTGACTCACATGAGACTACCAGACACCGTCGGGGATGAGTTCCAAGCTGCCTACGACGAGGCCGCTGCCACAATCAAGTCTACTCTGGACCTTATTCAACAGAACGAGATTCCTCTTCCACCCGCGACACCCAGCAAGCCGGCCTCGGAGCAGCAATATTCATCAAACGTTGGCCGTCATGGCTATGAGACCTTTGTCACTGAGCTCAAAAAGCACATCATCAAAGGCGACATCATTCAGGCTGTCCCATCACAACGCTTTTCCCGAAGCACCAGCCTGCATCCATTCAACATCTATCGCACATTGCGGTCCCTGAACCCATCCCCCTATCTCTTCTTCCTGTCTTGCTCCGACTTCCACATTATCGGCGCTTCACCAGAATGTCTTATGAAGACAGACGGCTACGCTGACCTTCCTGAAGACGAAAGATTTGGCTACTCTGCGCAAGACGCCCTTTCCCGCCCGAAGATTGTCAACCATGCCATCGCAGGCACCATCAAGCGCGGCGCCAACCCCGCCGAGGATGATGAACTTGCCGCCATTCTCCAAAACAGCACCAAGGATCGCGCCGAACACGTCATGCTTGTTGATTTGGCCCGCAACGACGTCAACCGCGTTTGCCACCCCTCTACTGTCAAGGTTGACCGCCTCATGCGCATTGACCGTTTCTCTCATGTTCAGCATCTGACGTCAGAGGTATCGGGACTGCTGAGGCCAGAATGCACACGCTGGGATGCCATGCGCAGCATCTTCCCCGCTGGCACTGTCTCTGGCGCTCCCAAGATCAAGGCTATGGAGCTGATCTACGACTTGGAGAAGGAGAAGAGAGGCATTTACGCCGGCGCTACCGGATGGTTCGCCTACGATGTAGTCCGTTCCCTGGGAGAGGGCAAGGGGTTTAAGCTGGATGAGGGGCAGATGGATACTTGCATTGCCATCCGTACCATGCTTGTCAAGAAGGGTGTCGCCTATCTCCAGGCCGGTGGCGGTATTGTCTTTGACAGCGAAAAGACCGAGGAGTGGATGGAAACTATGAACAAGTTGGCGGCTAACCTCAGGTGTATCGAGCAGGCTGAGAAGTACTATGGTGATGGAGCCGGCACGAAGTCGGTTCAGGACATCATCGACGACGAGAGGAGAAAGGGAGATGAGTATTACTCCAGCCTTCAAACCACCAGCGCTGGGGCTTAAGTATTAAACAGTCTAAAGAGGTAGACAAGAATGCTCACGATACTGCCTTCTCAGCTGTTACATCAGGACCTCGCTACTTGTTACTCATAAAGCGTGACACAACCCCCCCGCCACAGAAATAGTTAGTATCACTTTTGCAGACTTGCTTTAGTTGAACCCCCCGTTTTGCACGCCTGGTCATCCTGTCGATAGGAAAGCAACTCCATCCCCTCGCTCTCCTCCAAGCCGTAAAGTGTTTCTGTGTCATCGTCACACACGGGCCCCTCCTCCCCGTCTTCCGCCAACTCCCGAGTGCCTCTCTGCTCCTCCTCATCATGTGCATTTCTTGTTCGGCCCCGAGATTTGTTCCAATCGATCCCCACACACGTCTGACCCTCGCCGAAGCAATTTCTGGCGATGGTTGTAGCGCCCATGAAAAACAGAAAAAGAAACAACAGTACAGGCCAGAGTAAGATTTGGACGAGGGCGACGAGCCAGGTTAGACACCAGAGGCAACCGTCTTTTCTGAGGAGGGGGAACGACGAGATGATTTGGCGGTGGGCGGTGGGGAGGGCGAAGAGGAGGAAGAAGGTGAGGGTGTAGTAGAGGAAGGTGAGGATTGAGAACCAGGGGATGGTATTAGTGGTTGTGATGTGGTAGTGGTGGGTGGGTTGCATTTTTGTACGGTATGGAGAGGTGGTTGTGTAGAGAAGGATGGTGAGGTTGGGGAGGGGGAGGGGGGGGGGGGGGGGGGAGGTTGGATGTATGGTTTTGTTTGGTGAACTAGCCGAGAGGATCGTCCTGAGGATTCGGTGAACACGTGCCGGAGAGAGCGATGAATAAGAATGGGAGGTACCAAGCTGGATGCAGTGTCGATCAGAGCAACACAGCCAGGGTGTACCGTAGTTGTTATGCGAGTTCTTTCTTGGCTCAGTCCGACATGTTTCAGTGCTGGGTAGGTAGGCTAGGTGGACGAAGAGGGCGAATAGGGTGAAGAAAGCGTGAACTCAAGATCACAGACTGCCTGGGTATCTTCTCCATTGAAGCCATAGAGTGTTTCTGCATCATCGTCAGGCACCGCCCCCGCCCCGTCATCTAGCAGATGGCTCCTCTGCTCCTCTTCATCATATGGATCCCGCTTTTTTCGTTTCAAATATCCGCTCAGGTCAAATCCCATGCAAGTCTGTCCCTCGGCGAAGCAATAGTTCATGATCGTTTCCCACTTGGTGCTCAATAGAAGGACAGTCAAATACACCGGCCACAGGTACAACGCAAGGACGGTCATTGGCCAGGAGAGAAGCCAAAGGCAGCCGTCTTTCTCGATGAAGGGGAGCCACTTGATGATTTGTTTCTGGGCATTTGGAACCCCAATAGCGAAGAATGGGACGATTGTTATGAATGAGTAGGAGATTGTAATGAGCAAAAACCAGGGAGGGCCGTCAAGCATTGTGGTTGTTGATTGGGTAGGGGTAGTTGATAAATGGTATTGTATTCCAAAAAGTTTTGGGGTTAGGAGATGAGGTTGGGGAAGCAATTGGGCTGTATTGTTTTTTGGATGGGATGTTCTCAAGAAGTACCTTTTTTCCATTGGGGGCCAGGCTTGAACACGTGCTAGGTGAAAAAGCCCAGAGCGATGGATATAAGAGAGGTGGTGTTGCTGAGGGAGGGTGGTCCGAGCGCTGATGCCCACCGAGCTGAATGCGCTGTCGGTCAGAGCAACACAGCCCTGTTGTGCCCAGCCGTGGGTATTAATGAGGCTCTAGAGCAAAACTGCCATCATACAGGTTCCAGTCAGTCGCCAAGGTGGGATCCATCATCCACGGTAGCGTTGTAGGGTTCATCCAGATGCGCCTGACTCGGTAGCGAAAGCCCAAGGGCGTAGACATCGCGAAGTATCCCGTCAACATTCGGTGATGCTGACATCCATATTGCACGCTTGGTAGGGCTCGATACCGAAATGGCAAAGACTTGACTTCCAAGATCCCGTGGCTGGTGTTTGTTTACAAAGCGATTGCTGAAGACGTGATAATCGACGAGGTAGCCCGATGAAGAAAAGGAAGATGTGTGGTTGAGCAAGGCGGCCCAAGCGCTGGTGCCTGAACACACTCAGGTCGGTTGAAGGGGCAGGACAGCAACACAGCCCCGTTTTCTGTTCTGCCATATTTGGCTCCCTGTTTATTTAGAGCCTCAACAGACACAACTTCTCTCATCAAATCATTGCCGTCATGTCACCAGTACCAGTCGGAAGCCTCTGTCAGTACTGCAAGGGCATCAATGTGGAAACTATCAGCCAACCTGGTGGACATGCACATGCCCATAGTCTGGCAGTTATTCAGCAGAGCGTCCAACAAGGCTGCGCGCTTTGTGGTTGGTTCGTAACACTCACTTGGAGCAGAGAAATCAACAACGAAATGCGCGAAGTTGAACCGCCTACTTCTGCAGGAAGACAGTCCACAGATCGCTTCCATGTGCGACCCGTTGGGCCCGGATATCTTGGTCAAAGTCACATTTGTTTGACCGACGAGACAGGGGAGTATCAAACCACAGGCCTCGAGGTGTGTCGTCTTGGGGGTATGTGTCTGACGACCATGTTGTTCTTGAATGGAAACACAGTGCTGACCACAGCTACAGGTGACTTAGCTCCTGATGACTGTCCAATTCCAGTCTGCAGAGCCCTGTCAGAAACTGCCTCACCAGAAACACAAGAAACAGCTCTGTCTTGGTTGAAGCAGTGTGAAGTCGAACATGACTGCAACAACTTGTCGATACCTGGGCCCAACAACACCTATGTTTTGCCCGGTCGATTGGTAGACCTGCGGTCGTTCACACCCACGACTCCGATCATACGATTGGTGGAAACTTTTGCTCTTCCTGGAAATATTACCAACACGCCTGGCTTCTACAGCACACTCAGCTACTGCTGGGGCATCTCTCCCTTCTACAACACCACATCAGCCAACCTCACCTCCTCACTCACCCAGATCCCCTTCAACATCCTTCCTCAAACCTTCAAGGACGCGTTTTTGATCACCACGCAACTTGGCACTCCCTTCATCTGGATCGACGCCCTCTGTATCATCCAAAACTCTCTGCATGACTGGGAGATTGAGTCGGCCAAGATGCCCTACATTTACTCCCTTTCCAGGTTCTGCATCGCTGCTGATGCCACTGCCGTCGCTGAAGGCGGCTGCTTCAACAGCCACAACCACTCCCCTCAGCATCCCCGTCGAAAGGAAGCCGCACCTCTGATTATCCCATCCATACTTGCATCTACCTCGCAAATCAGTCGTCTGTATATCTACCCCCGGCATCACCATTCCACCAACTCCCAAGCCCCCATTTCCGACGCCCCCATCTCCACCAGAGGTTGGTGCTTCCAAGAGCGATTCCTTTCCCCTAGAACACTCCATTACACCTCGGAGCAACTCTACTGGGAATGCCGCCAGGACTTCAAGTCTGAGGACCTCATCAACAATACCCAAGGCCAGCCATGGGGCACCATGCCGGGCGCGCTTGCCCAACTATACGACCCTACGTTTCGCCCCGAGCACGTCGTGAGAACGTGGTACAAGTCTATCGTGGCGCCTTACAGCCGGAGGAGTCTGATGAAAGAAACTGATCGACTCCCTGCCATTGGAGGGGTGGCCAGGGTGTACGCTCACCTGCTCTCCCAAGCGGAGAAGCGGATCAGGAACGCGGAGACACAAACCTGGGTTGAGGGGTGGGTGGAGCGTCTGAAGGTGAAGCAATATGATCTGGTCGAGAATAGCACGTACATTGCCGGGATATGGGGTCATCAAATTGGTCATGGGCTAAGCTGGAGGAGAAGGAAGGGGACAAAGAAACCTGTGGCAGGGCATGGGCGGAAGAGGACCAACACGTTTAGCTGGGTATCTGTTGATGGGCCGGTGGAGCATTTCTATGGATATATTGAGGCGACCAGGCTGGTGAAGTGGAATGTGCCGCTACTGAACCCTCTTGATCCCTTTGGTGGAGTGGGCGAGTGCGAGATCACGTTGGAGGGGAACGTTATCGAGGGGAAACTGGGGTATTATCATCATGGTGATGCTAATGCAGGAGAGTGGCGGGTGTTTGTTGATATACCACCGGACGGCGAGCTTGACCATGGGACAGTGGACATCGGTAGCGTGGACATTGACGAAGAAACAGATGAGTTGGCTGACGTCAAAGCTTCCAATGGGTTGGTAGTCCGGGATGTTTGGATCCTAGCAACCTCTATGCGCAACACACTAGACGTTTATGCTCTAGTTCTTGTACAAACTGTGGAAGACGATGGCAAGGTCAGATACCAGAGGTTGGGACTTTTGTGGATCAAGTCTCCGGGCCGGATGCCAGTGGCTGGCCGAGCTCCGAGACATACATATAGAGGGGTGACTTGCCGGAATACCTGTCCGCTGTGCTCTTCCATGGTCGACTCTCACGGGAAAGAGTTTCACTACAAGACGCTGGCGTTGTTGCAAATGAACCGTGACGAGGCTTTTCAGCAGATTGTCATTGTGTAGAATACTACCGCGCATAGACAAAACTAAAGTGGTCGAGAGCCGTATTGACTATCTTGTTCCTGGGTCATCTCATCCGACTCAGATTGCCTCCATGTAGCTTGTCAGGAAGAAAAGGTGACAGTCACTTGGGCATAGCCTGACAAGGAGCACTCATACAGTTGTATCCAGCTTCCAAGCTGTGAACGCGATATGCAAAAAGATGCGAACAGAAGACAAGGCTACCTAGATGCAATGCAACCCACCTTTTGACAAAGATACCCAACTCGGACTTTTTCGCGTTCGGTCCGAGTGGCTGGAGCTGTCCTGTAATGCTACCAGACCCAGGTTCCGGAGTTCTTTATTCTGAATACTCAAGCCTGATATAGCTTCATTAGACAAACCTGTTGATCAGTTCAGTTGAGCGTTGCCATGATTTCCTTTTCCATGCAGTGTTGGGCGTAATCTGGCTTATCCTGCACCATTTTCAAGGCCGCGAAGTCCTCCTCATGTATATGCACACCTCAGCAGCGGTTTTCTTCCAGGGGCTGAGCCAATGAACAACCACGCAATTTCCAAGCTCGGGTTAGTCCACCCATTACTCCCACCTCACCAATTTTTTGGATGTCTGTGACCAGAAGAATATGGCAGAGTTCTCCACAAATCATTGGATATTTGGCGATCTTTGTGACCTCTTGGCGAAAACACAGTCATTCGTGGCTGGCTGAAATGGATAACAAGAAGGTCGGGTATTTGAACGTGCGTCTCGGGCTCAAAACCTGAACCGACTGAGCGCGAAATGCGTGATGAACCACCTACCTACTGAAGCGAGGAAGAGAATGTGGACTTGAACGCCCAACCACAGCCCCACCATCCATCCTACCTTACCTACTCATCCCATATGTGGAACAAAGAACCCATTGCAGTAAAGCGTTAATTGAAGTCTTATGAAAGAAAATCAGACTGTTCAAACAACATGAAGTGTAGGTAGGAAAGTCGTCACATATACACCGAGCACTGGGGAAGGCCGTAGGCCTTCGGGGTTCTCCGCAGGGCGCAGCATTACCCAGAAATCTATATCCCTTTTCATTCCACGTTGTGAGCCGCTAAGATGAGCTCTTCGTGCACATAATATTGGTGAGACCTGGACAGCTGAACCGCGCTCTAGTGAGCTCGGCAGGGCCTAGACCAAGGGGACCAACCCCACTTTTCCAGACCATGTATCAATATTTTGTTATCCACTGGATGAAGGCCACGCTCGACAGAAGTTCCGTTATCCGTTGAGGCCCAACGAGTGTCCTTTGACACCTCGGAATTTTCATGATCAAATTGGATTCCATAACAAGTTGGAGATTGTCCGCTGTACGGTTCGGTTTCAGATTGATAGGTATCTTTGATGGCCGGAAGCAGTACCTCGGTAGGTACTTAAGGTGTTAATACCCCGTGTTCTCTTTCTGGGTTTCTCCCTCTCTCCAAGGTAGCATGGCCTGCCTATTTCTGCCTCATGAATCACCTTGAGTATACATTCCAAGCACAGAATCACCTTCACAGAATTCCCCTCACATACCCAATATCCAGTATTCAGCCGCCATGTCCCAACACTCTCATCCGCCCTCGACCAGCTCCTGGCACCGAAGCGTTGACGAGCGCCTCTGTCTCATTGCAGACGGGCTTTCCGATTACGATGACACCCCGAGAAACAGTCTCCCTACCAAAGATAGTACCCCTCTTGGACAGAAGCTTCCCGGTCTTGGCCTCCTCCTCAGAGACTATCTTGACCCAGACGTCACTGTTAAGTCAACAGACTTCCACAAGCGGCTGCTTTGTGTCTTTCGCGAATCCAAGTACGACTCTGCCTACGAGAAATGCTTGGAGCGACTGAATGCGGATGAAAGAGACCGCGTGGAAAAGTTCGTCGCGGATGACAAGCCTCTTGAAGAGGTGTCGGATGGTTTCGACATGAGCGTCAGTCTGGGTGTTCGTGAGCACCTTCAAGACCTTACGGGAGTCTCTGGCTTCCACGTTTCGTCCAGTGGAGTTCAAGCAGTGCGGTTTCCTGCAGCCACTGGGGCCAACGACAGCGAGAGCGTTCATCTAGAAGCCCGTTCGTTTACTCCAGTGGACGTTGATGGCCTTACTGGAGACGACACTCTCGATGCTTTACACAAGAACGGCCGCCTCCACAACTTTATCCGGAAACTCAAGGATATGTTCTCTGGTCACAAAAAGGAGAGCAACGTCATAGTAGGCCTGCCTCTATCACCTTGACAGAGATACACAAGGCTAACCATCGGTTCCAGGTCTACGAAAACGTGCCCTTCAAAAACTGGGGCATGGTCGTCGACTACATACCCCACTACACCTGCATCCCCTCCTCTGTCGCCGGTGTCCAGCACATTGTCAGATTTGCACGCGATCACGACATGTCTGTCCGCTGTGCGGGCTTCCGCCACTCCTGGGCGCCCATCTTTGGCCGCCAGGGGCAAATCACCATCTCTCTTCTCTCCCTGGCGGAGGCTACCAGAATTCCTAATTTCACCGCCATGTCCAAAGCCCTGCCGGAGTGGCTGTTTCGCAAGACCGAGCTGCAAACGCTGGAAGTAGTCTCTGGCACGCCACGAGTCAAAGGCAATGTGCTTGTCAGAATTGGCGCCAGCGCGACAAATGAGCAGCTGAGGCGGTGGTGCATCGAGAATAATAAGTACTCGTACCCGCTTAATGTGATTATGGTGGAGATGACGGTCGGGGGGACGAATGCACCTATTTGTCACGGGGCTGGGAGAAGACATCAGACTTTGAGTGACCTGGTCAGGAAGGTGGAATACGTCGACTGCAACGGGAAGCTTCAAACTGTCGATGACCCGAGACTTCTCCGGGCGGCGGCGGGGTGCTTTGGTCTCATGGGTGTCGTAACCCATCTCACGCTGGAGTTTGAACCCATGAGCTACGCGCTGATGAAGCCGGAGAAGATCCCTGTTTTGAGGGCTGTTCCTCCGCCGGATGATATGGCTATGGATAAGATTCCCCCTGCTTTGAGACTGCCGAACTGGGCGCCGGAGCAGAGGGCGGCCGACATCAAGAGGTTTGAAGAGCTGGCGACGAATGGGTTCTACTCGGAGTGGTTCTGGTTTCCGTACTCGGATTTGTGCTGGGTTAACTGCTGGGATGCGACTGCTGATCCATCCGGAACTGAGGATTACCCCTCGAATGCGCAGACGTTCTTCATGTTCATCAGCCAGTTCACGATGAATGTGTTGCAAAATGCAAAGATATTGAACGAGCTGGTCGAGAAGTTGCATATGGACGAGGCAGCGGTGACGCTCATCTCCAAAGCGGCAATGTTTACTCTTCCGGCTTGGGACGAGCCGGTCAAGACCTACCTGCCGGATGCGTTGCACTTCCAGAGAGGGATTCAGAACGTCAGAGTGTTGGATGTGGAGGTTGAGATTCCGCTTCAACCATCGGAAACTGATCCCTCGAAGCCTGACTATGCGGTTGTAAGAAGGGCGTGGTGGGATGCTATTTTGACCTGTTATGCCCACAGCAGTAAGGGGTGCCCGCAGAGGATGCCGCTCGAAATGAGGATCATGGGGGGCAGTGATATCGTCATGGCCCCTCAGAAGGGGAACAAGCTGGGAACGTGTGCCATTGAGGTGCTGACGCTGGAGGCGGCGAAGAATTTCTGGGTGCCCTATGCGGAAGAGGTGGTTGGGAAGTGGTTGTCCTACTGTGATAGGGGAGGGAAGAAGATCAACACGAGACCTCACTGGGCAAAGCAGTGGGATGTGATCAATGTTGACGGGAAGCCCTGGGTGGAGAAGATGAAGGCAGAGGATTACAGGTTGGAAAAGGAGGAGTTTAAGGAGCTGTTGGCTGAGATTGGAAGGAAGCATGGCTGGTCATTGCAGGACTTGAAGAGGAGGTTTTCGAACGAATTTTTTGATGCCTTTTACTTTGATAACATTTAGAACTGGGGAGATGAAGACGCATGCAATGGAGGGTTATTCATTTTCTTTGAAGGGCTGTCGCCCCTCATCGTTCACCCCTTGCATTCTAGACTCATTCGCACGCCCATCATCATGAAAGGTCCAGCAGAGCTCAAGTGAAGGGGTTGGAAGATGGTCCAGTTTCCCTTCCATTAGCGCCTCGAGATCTCAGGCAATAAAAATGCAAAACAAGTGTACGAAAGATGATGATCAGGTTACTGCTAGCTGAGCCCTGCCTTCACTATGCTGGCGGATTGGTTGACTCGTACAATCCTAGTATGTCGTGAGGCATGATTGTGGTGGAAGCATGAAGCCGACGTCAGCACGATGGCGAATCGGGCAGTTGTAAACAGGCTAGAGGCCAAGGTGGGCATTCTTGCCATTTATCATCTCAGAATAGAGTGGGATCGCGTTGAAGGTCCCTGAGCTGACATGATTACTAAAGTAAGAGCTAGCTATGATCGTCTTACACATCATCAAACCTCCGGCGAAGATCCAGTTTCTGTGAAGAGACCTGAATGGTCTTGAATGGAATGATAAAACTATCGAGAAAGGTATATATACCTTTCCCCTCGCTCACTTTCCCTCCCATTTTTTGTCACCCTCAACCCATCAAACATCATCCTCTTGTCAAGTTCTGGCCGCAGCACGCGTAGTACTTGAGAATGGTCTCCTTCACCACCCTCTTCTCCGCCAGCCTTGGTCTCATTGCTCTTGCCAACCCCGTTGCCGCCCTCTGCAAGCCCGCTATCGGCATCCAGGTCTTCAGGGACGACTGGGCTTACACCATCCCCTGCGGCAGAAACGATTGTAACGCCCCCGAAACCACCATCACCATCTACCACAATGACCGCACGACCACCAGCAAGACATTCCCTGGTTCGATATCCTTTGGCTTCAAGGAGTCCCCCCAGGCCCAAGTGTACGAGTGGGACTTTTACGGCAAATACCGCGATGACCCCGGCCTGGGATTCCACGTTTATGGCACCAGATGTCCAACCTTGCCTAGCAACCAGGGCTTTGGATGCTTCGAACAGGCTTTGAAGATCGAGAGAGGATACCTTCCCAAGGCTACCTGGGCCAAGTTCAAGTGTGGCACGACCTGGTAATCGCACGCGAGGATGCCGAATGGGGTGGCAATGGATGCAAGCATCCTCTTGATCGAGATGATTCTCGGCATTACGATCCTGGGGGCAGGGATATCAGCAACAATCCGGTCTTACTTCAGGAAAGATATCGGGGTCATTGTTTACTTTGGGGATGGCTTTCAGGGGCTCAGGGGTTCAAACATCTTGTGCGCGCCGACCTG